>NC_092761.1:46231743-46943409 GCF_047496795.1 Chiloscyllium punctatum | reverse complement strand
GACACTGGCAGGTACAGATCAATACTTAAACTCATTCACACAGCAGAAACTGGCAGGTACAGGTCAATGATTAAACTCATTCACACAGCAGAAACTGGCAGGTACAGAAAAATAATTAAACTCATTCACACAGCAGAAACTGGCAGTTACAGGTCAATAATTTAACTCATTCACACAGCAGAAACTGGCACGTACTGATCAATAATTAAACTCATTCAGAATGCAGAAACTGGCAGGTGTGGATCAATAATTAAACTCATTCACACAGCAGAAACTGGCACATACGGGTCAATAATTAAACTCATTCACACAGCAGAAACTGGCAGGTACAGATCAATAATTAAACTCATTCACACAGCAGAAACTGGCAGGTAAGGATCAATAATAAAACTCATTCACACAGCAGAAACTGGCACGTACAGGTCAATAATTAAACTCATTCACACAGCAGAAACTGGCTGGTACAGATCAATAATTAAACTCATTCACACAGCAGAAACTGGCAGGTACAGGTCAATAATTAAACTCATTCACACAGCAGAAACTGGCAGGTACAGATCAATAATGAAACTCATTCACACAGCAGACACTGGCAGGTATGGATCAATAATTAAACTCATTCACACAGCAGAAACTGGCAGGTACAGATCAATAATGAAACTCATTCACACAGCAGAAACTGGCAGGTACATGTCAATAACTAAACTCATTCACACAGCAGACGCTGGCAGATACAGATCAACAATTAAACTCATTCACACAGCAGAAACTGGCAGGTACAGATCAATAATTAAACTCATTCACACAGCAGACACTGGCAGGTACAGGTCAGTAATTAAACTCATTCACACAGCAGACACTGGCAGGTACAGGTCAATAATTAAACTCATTCACACAGCAGAAACTGGCAGGTACAGATCAATAATTAAACTCATTCACACAGCAGAAACTGGCAGGTAGAGGTCTATAACTAAAATCATTCACAGGAGAAACTGGCAGGTATGGATCAATAATAAAACTTATTTCCACAGCAGAAACTGGCAGGTATAGGTCAATAATTAAACTCATTCACACAGCAGAGACTTGCAGGTACAGGTCAATAATTAAACTCATTCACACAGCAGACACTGGTAGGGACAGGTCAATAATTAAACTCATTCACACAGCAGAAACTGGCAGGTACAAATCAATAATTAAACTCATTCACACAGCAGAAACTGGCAGGTACAGATCAATAATTAAACTCATTCACACAGCAGAAACTGGCAGGTATGGATCAATAATTAAACTCATTCACACAGCAGAAACTGGCAGGTACAGATCAATAATGAAACTCATTCACACAGCAGAAACTGGCAGGTACATGTCAATAACTAAACTCATTCACACAGCAGACGCTGGCAGGTACAGTTCAATAAGTAAACTCATTCACACTGCAGAAACTGGCAGGTACGGATCAATAATTAAACTCATTCACACAGCAGACACTGGTAGGGACAGGTCAAGAATTAAACTCATTCACACAGAAGAAACTGGCAGGTATGGATCAATAATTAAACTCATTCACACAAAAGAAACTGGCAGGTTCGGATCAATAATTAAACTCATTCACACAGCAGAAACTGGCAGGTATGGATCAATAATTAAACTCATTCACACAGCAGAAACTGGCAGGTACAGGTCAATAATTAAACTCATTCACACAGCAAAAACTGGCAGGTACAGATCAATACTTAAACTCATTCACACAGCAGACACTGGCAGGTACAGGTCAATAATTAAACTCATTCACACAGCAGAAACTGGAAGGTACAGATCAATAATTAAACTCATTCACACAGCAGACACTGGCAGGTACAGGTCAATAATTAAACTCTTTCACACAGCAGACACTGGCAGGTACAGATCAATACTTAAACTCATTCACACAGCAGAAACTGGCAGGTACAGGTCAATGATTAAACTCATTCACACAGCAGAAACTGGCAGGTACAGAAAAATAATTAAACTCATTCACACAGCAGAAACTGGCAGTTACAGGTCAATAATTTAACTCATTCACACAGCAGAAACTGGCACGTACTGATCAATAATTAAACTCATTCAGAATGCAGAAACTCTCAGGTGTGGATCAATAATTAAACTCATTCACACAGCAGAAACTGGCACGTACGGGTCAATAATTAAACTCATTCACACAGCAGAAACTGGCAGGTACAGATCAATAATTAAACTCATTCACACAGCAGAAACTGGCAGGTAAGGATCAATAATTAAACTCATTCACACAGCAGAAACTGGCACGTACAGGTCAATAATTAAACTCATTCACACAGCAGAAACTGGCTGGTACAGATCAATAATTAAACTCATTCACACAGCAGAAACTGGCAGGTACAGGTCAATAATTAAACTCATTCACACAGCAGAAACTGGCAGGTACAGATCAATAATGAAACTCATTCACACAGCAGACACTGGCAGGTATGGATCAATAATTAAACTCATTCACACAGCAGAAACTGGCAGGTACAGATCAATAATGAAAATCATTCACACAGCAGAAACTGGCAGGTACATGTCAATAACTAAACTCATTCACACAGCAGACGCTGGCAGATACAGATCAACAATTAAACTCATTCACACAGCAGAAACTGGCAGGTACAGATCAATAATTAAACTCATTCACACAGCAGACACTGGCAGGTACAGGTCAGTAATTAAACTCATTCACACAGCAGACACTGGCAGGTACAGGTCAATAATTAAACTCATTCACACAGCAGAAACTGGCAGGTACAGATCAATAATTAAACTCATTCACACAGCAGAAACTGGCAGGTAGAGGTCAATAACTAAAATCATTCACAGGAGAAACTGGCAGGTATGGATCAATAATAAAAATTATTTCCACAGCAGAAACTGGCAGGTATAGGTCAATAATTAAACTCATTCACACAGCAGAGACTTGCAGGTACAGGTCAATAATTAAACTCATTCATACAGCAGAAACTGGCAGGTACGGATCAATAAGTAAACTCATTCACACAGCAGACACTGGCAGGTCCAGGTCAATAATTAAACTCATTCACACAGCAGACACTGGCAGGTACAGATCAATAATTAAACTCATTCACACAGCAGACACTGGCAGGTATGGATCAATAATTAAACTCATTCACACAGCAGACACTGGCAGGTGAAGATCGATATTCGCAAGGCAGAAACTGATGTGCACAAACTGCTAACTACACTTACATTGATATAAAAGAAACTGTCATTATTAACATGATAATTTCAAAACTACATTCACCAAGCAGTCACTGACAGCTTTGGATTGCTAACTACACTCATACATTCGTACTTCTGAAAAATACACATACACATAATTAAACTCATTCACACAGCAGACACTGGCAGGTACGGATCAATAATTAAACTCATTCACACAGCAGACACTGGCAGGTGAAGATCGATATGCCACTTTTGCATATCTCTGATAGGAACGGATTGATATCTAACCACACACACTTTCAAAGTCGAGGCTGCCAGAGACAGATCAGTCACTAAGTAAATGTTAACGTGTAGCCGAAGTGTGTGGAGCTGAAAAAGCACAGCAGGTCAGGCAGCATCCGAGGAGCGGGAAAATTGACATTTCTTACCTGGCAGGGGAGATACCAGATCAAGAGTGGAGTTTCGAGTCATCAGAGCTCGTGGAGATCATCACTGGATCGTGATTGGACATTGGAGGATTATTTGGTTGTGCTGACCTGCTCTTGGTGAATCCTCATGTTTTTTTTATTCCAAAAATATACTTTATTCATAAAATGATTTGATGGTCTGTACATTTGGTCATGCCATACATATGTCAACATTTACAAACACAGATCAGAATTTATCATTGCAATATACAGGTCTGTGCATTTCTCAATCTTATGCACATATATTTAGCTGAGGCATCAGCAGAGACAAAAAAACGTCCGCATGGGCCCCCTGTTCTTCTTTAGGCAGGCCGATGTTACACGGTGGTCTTTCCCCACCGCACCTTGGCGGCAGCTGCCCCAAGCTTCAGCGCGTCCCTCAACACGTAGTCTTGGACCTTGGAATGTGCAACACTCGGTCGGGGTCAACTCCTTCAGCTGGAAGATCAACAGGTTTCGGACCGCCCAGAGAGCGTCCTTCACCGAGTTGATGATCCTCCAGGCGCAGTTAATGTTTGTCTCGGTGTGAGTCCCGGGGAACAGGCCGTAGAGCACGGAGTCCCGCGTTACGGCGCTGCTCGGGACGAACCTCGACAAACACCACTGCATTCCTCTCCAGACTTCCTCTGCATAGGCACATTCCAGAAGGAGGTGTGTGACAGTCTCGTCCCCCCCGCAGCCACTTCGAGGGCAGCGTGCGGTGCGGCAGAGAGTTCGGGCGTGCCTGAAGGATCTCACAGGCAGAGCCCTTCTCACCACCAGCCAAGCCACGTCTTGGTGCTTGTTGGAAAGTTCTGGCGATGAGGCATTCTGCCAAATGGCTTTGACAGTCTGCTCAGGGAACCACTCGACAGGATCCGCCCTCTCCTTTTCCTGAAGGGTCTCAAGGACGCTACGTGCTGACCACTTCCTGATGGACTTGTGGTCAAAGGTGTTTTTCCTCATAAATTTCTCCACGAAGGACAGGTGATACGGAACGGTCCAACTACTCAGAGTGTTCCGCAGCAGCAAAGCCAGGCCCATCCTTCGCAACACCGGGGACAGGTAGAACCTCAGTACGTAGTGACACTTGGTGTTTGCGTACCGGGGATCCACGCACAGCTTGATGCAGCCACACACAAAGGTGGCCATCAGGGTGAGGGTGGCATTGGGCGTGTTTTTTCCCCCATTGCACCGGTCTTTGTACATTGAGTCTCTTCGGACCCGGTCCATCTTTGATCTTCAAATGAAGTGGAAGATGGCCCGGGTGACTGCGGCGGCACAGGTCCTGGGGATAGGCCAGACCTGTGCCACATATAGCAATACTGAGATTACCTCACACCTGATGACCAGGTTTTTTCCCGCGATGGAGAGCAACCATTGCCCCCATTTGCCCAGTTTCTGTCTCATCTTCCTGATCCGCTCCGCCCAGGTCTTGGCGCACGCCCCAGCCCCCCCGAACCAAATACCCAGCACCTTCAGGTGGTCGGTCCTGACGGTGAAGGGGATCGAGGATTGGTCGGCCCAGTTCCCAAAGAGCATGGCCTCGCTCTTGCCTCAGTTTACCTTGGCCCCCGAGGCCCGGTCAAACTGGTCACAGATGCACATGAGTCTGCGCTCGGACAGCGGATCCAATAAGAAAACGGTGACGTCATCCATGTCCAGGGAGGCCTTAACCTGCAGGCCCCCGCTGCCAGGAATAGTCACCCCTCCCAGGCTCGCATCCTTCCTGATGGACTCAGCAAATGGCTCTATGCAACACACAAACAAGGCAGGAGAGAGAGGGCAGCCCTTCCTGACTCCAGATCTGACTGGGAAGCTATCTGATTCCCACCCATTGATTGAGACTGCACTGACAATGTTGGTGTAGAGCAGTCTGATCCAATTTCCGATTCCCTCCCCAAAGCCCATTTTGGAGAGGACATCCCTCATATATGTATGCGATATCCTGTCAAAGGCTTTCTCCTGGTCCACGCTGATGAGGCAGGTGTCCACCCCCCTGTCCTGCATGTAGGCGATCGTATCCCTGAGGAGTGCAAGACTCTCAGAGATCTTCCTGCCCGGTACAGCACAGGTTTGGTCCGGGTGGATCACCGATCCCAGAGCAGACCTGACCCGGTTGGCGATGACCTTTGACAAGATTTTGTAGTCTGTATTTAACAGTGAAATCGGTCTCCAATTTCTAATTTCCTCCCTCTCCCCCTTCCGCTTGTAGATGAGGGTGATGATGCCTTTCCTCATGGATTCACTCATGGTACCTGCCCGAAGCATACTGACATACACCTCCAGCAGGTCCTGGCCGATAAGTCCCAAAGAGTGGAATAAATCTCAACCGATAAGCCGTTGCTTCCGGGAGTTTTATTCTTTTCGAAGGACTCGAGGGCCTTGGTCAGCTCATCCAGAGATAGCGGCTGGTCCAGCCTCTCTCGTGTTCCGTCATCTTGGACCTCCGTGATAGAGGACAGGAACGACTGGGAGGCCGCGCTGTCAGTTGGCTTCGAGTCATACAGGCTGGCGTAGAAGGATTTGCTGATCCTCATTTTTTTTAAATTTCAAAATGTACTTTATTCATGTAAATAAATCTCTGGTACTTGTACAATTTTCCATGTTGTTCATAGTTATATACATTGCATGTCTTAACATTACAAAGAACAAATTGAATTAATCGAATTCACAGTTATCCTATTAACAGTTACCTTTATTAACTATCCAGTCTCTTGGTATTTGGGTGTGGCTTCAGCGGAACCCACCTACTGAGTGGGTGCCCTGTTATATGAAAGCAAATGAAACTTCTTTAACCCCCAGTTTATGGGGTTACCATTGTCCATTTGACTGTCCTGTCTCTGGGGTAGCTTGTCTACATCCTCATGGTGAGCACGAACTGCTGGACCTTCGCTGGGCTGAGGTAGCTGTCCAGCTCCTCACTGGGGTCATTTACCCGCTCTGGTGTCATTGAGCCAAGGCAAGGGTCCTCCCTGTCCAGTTCTGTGTCTGACAATGGGACTGTCAGAGGATCACAGCTCTCGGTTGCCTGTAGTTGTGGGGCAGTGGGTACCTCCTGGTTCTCACTGGGTGGAGGGTGGACTTCGGGCATAGAAGGATTTGCTGATCCTCATGACATCAGCCGTGAATCTGACCAAGAGCACTCTAGCAAAACCTGCTTGATGAACACGTCCGATCGACAGGTGTACAATCCTCCACCTTCTTCGCAGTCACTCTGACTGTGTTGCAAATGCTCTGGCCTGGGCTGTCGGCGGCTGCTGAGGCCATAGCTCTGAGGTTGGTTGGTTCCTGAATTGGCATTAGGCCAAAGCCAGCATGAGGATTCACCAAGAGCAGGTCAGCACAACCAAATGATCCTCCAATGTCCAATCACGATCCAGTGATGATCTCCACTAGCTCTGATGACTCGAAACTCCACTCTTGATCTGGTATCTCCCCTGCCAGGTAAGAAATGTCAATTTTCCCGCTCCTCGGATGCTGCCTGACCTGCTGTGCTTTTTCAGCTCCACACACTTCGGCTACACATTAACATTTACTTAGTTACTGATCTGTGTCTGGCAGCCTCGACTTTGGAAGTGTGTGTGGTTAGGTATCAATCCGTTCCTCTCAGAGATATGCAAAAGTGGAAGTTTAATTATGCGTACGTGTCTTTTTCAGAAGTACGAATGTATGAGTGTAGTTAGCAATCCAAAGCTGTCAGTTACTGCTTGGTGAATGTAGTTTTGCAATTATCATATTAATAATGACAGTTTTTTTTTATCAATGTAAGTGGAGTTAGCACTTTGTACACATCAGTTTCTGCCTTGCGAATATCGATCTTCACCTGCCAGTTTCTGCTGTGTGAATGAGTTTAATTATTGATCTGTACCTGCCAGTTTCTGCTGTGTGAATGAGTTTAATTATTGACCTGTACCTGCCAGTTTCTGCTGTGTGAATGAGTTTAATTATTGATCTGTACCTGCCTGTTTCTGCTGTGTGAATGAGTTTAATTATTGACCTGTACCTGCCAGTTTCTGCTGTGTGAATGAGTTTAATTATTGATCTGTACCTGCCAGTTTCTGCTGTGTGAATGAGTTTAATTATTGATCTGTACCTGCCAGTTTCTGCTGTGTGAATGAGTTTAATTATTGATCTGTACCTGCCAGTTTCTCATGTGCGAATGAGTTTATTTGTTGATGTGTACTTGCCAGTTTCTGCTGTGTGAATATTTAGGTGCATTTGTCAATGTGTGCATGTTAGTTTCTGCAATTTGAATGTGACTGTCATTATGAATTTTTACCCCGTCAGTTTCCTTCTATGTGAGTCAAGTTACTGATCTGTATCTTTCAATTTCTGTCAAGTGCATGTGCGAATGTCATCATATTTGTCAGTTACTGCAAAGGAAATGTGTCACTGTCATTATCAAGCTGTTCCTCTCAGTTAATGTGATGTGAACATAGGTGCGCTGGTTTCAATCTGGGCCTCTCTGTTTCTGTTATATCCATACGTGAGTTCAAAGCCGATGTCCTGTTTCTGCAGGAGTGTGGGATCCCGCACCTCAGCAGATACAGGAGATGGTCAAGATTGTGGGCCCATGGGCCGTCAGTGTGTTTGGGGGGCAACGATAGCCACGCCTCCGGCCTGGATATGCTGTTGCGGGGAGGCAACTTCACCATCTCCGAGGTTAAGGAGGTGATGGGCGGGCGCCTCCTCGTCACGGAGGTTAAATACAGAAACGCTCCCGTGAGACTAATCAACGTGTACGCCCCAGTGGGTAAGAGTGAACGGTTGGCCGTCCTGCAACAGCTTCCACTGCTGCTGGCTACGTCCAGGCCGGTCATTCTGGCCGGAGACTTCAACTGCATCATTGATGCAGATGGACGATCCGGCGGGGGGGACAGTAAACCGGACGCTACGTCCAGAGCCCTGATGGAAACGGTCAAAGACGCCAAGCTGCACGACGTCTTCAGCGCCCCTGCAGTTGGAGCGCAGCGTAGATACACCTGGTCACGGGCAGACGGGTCTATCCGCTCAAGGATAGATTACCTGTTTGTGTCCCAAACGCTCTCGGTCAGATCCACCGACATCAATCTGGTGTTCTTCTCTGACCACTGTCTCCTGCTGGCCGACTGTCACCTATAGGACGAACAGCAGGCGGGCAAAGGAACGTGAAAACTGAACACTAAGCTGTTGACCCCGGGAAATATCGAAGAGCTCAAGAGGGATTACGCAGGTTGGAGAACCGTGAAGCCCCTCTTTGAGTCTCCAGCAGACTGGTGGGAAACGGTAAAAGGGAACATCAAGAGGTTCTTTATCCTCAAAGGTGTCCAGGAGGTGAGAGAGAGGCAGGGAAAACTGTCCCAGCTCCAGGAAAGTATGCAGAACCTGCTCCTGCTGCAGACGATGGGGGTCGATGTCACGGAGGACCTCAAGGAGGTGAAGGGCCAGCAAGCCTCGCTCTTTGCCTCGGAGGCCTCCAGGATAATCTTCCGGTCCAGGGTCCGCTCGGTGGAGCAGGACGAGACGTGCTCACGTTTCTTCTTCCAGAAGGTGCACAAAGAGAGCTCCGTGCTCAGCAGCCTGAAGAAAGAAGATGGCTCGGTAACGTCATCTCAGGCTGACGTCATGAGGATCAGCAAATCCTTCTACGCCAGCCTGTATGACTCGAAGCCAACCGACAGCGCGGCCTCCCAGTCGTTCCTGTCCTCTATCACGGAGGTCCTAGATGACGGAACACGAGAGAGGCTGGACCAGCCGCTATCTCTGGATGAACTGACCAAGGCCCTCGAGTCCTTCGAAAAGAATAAAACTCCCGGAAGCAACGGCTTACCGGTTGAGATTTATTCCACTCTTTGGGACTTGATCGGCCAGGACCTGCTGGAGGTGTATGTCAGTATGCTTCGGGCAGGTACCATGAGTGAATCCATGAGGAAAGGCATCATCACCCTCATCTACAAGCGGAAGGGAGAGAGAGAGGAAATTAGAAATTGGAGACCGATCTCACTGTTAAATGCAGACTACAAAATCTTGTCAAAGGTCATCGCCAACCGGGTCAGGTCTGCTCTGGGATCGGTGATCCACCCGGACCAAACCTGTACCGGGCAGGAAGATCTCTGAGAGTCTCGCACTCCTCAGGGATACGATCGCCTACATGCAGGACAGGGGGGTGGACACCTGCCTCATCGGCCTGGACCAGGAGAAAGCCTTTGACAGGATATCGCATACATATATGAGGGATGTCCTCTCCAAAATGGGCTTTGGGGAGGGAATCGGAAATTGGATCAGACTGCTCTACACCAACATTGTCAGTGCAGTCTCAATCAATGGGTGGGAATCAGATAGCTTCCCAGTCAGATCTGGAGTCAGGCAGGGCTGCCCTCTCTCTCCTGCCTTGTTTGTGTGTTGCATAGAGCCATTTGCCGAATCCATCAGGAAGGATGCGAGCCTGAGAGGGGTGACTATTCCTGGCAGCGGGGGCCTGCAGGTTAAGGCCTCCCTGTACATGGATGACGTCGCTGTTTTCTGCTCGGATCCGCTGTCCGTGCACAGACTCGTGTGCATCTGTGACCAGTTTGAATGGGCCTCGGGGGCCAAGGTAAACTGAGGCAAGAGCGAGGCCATGCTCTTCGGGAACTGGGCCGACCAATCCTCGATCCCCTTCACCATCAGGACTGACCACCTGAAGGTGCTGGGTATTTGGTTCGGGGGGGCTGGGGCGTGCGACAAGACCTGGGAGGAGTGGATCAGGAAGATGAGACAGAAACTAGGCAGATGGGGGCAACGGTCGCTCTCCATCGCGGGAAAAAACCTGGTCATCAGGTGTGAGGTACTCTCAGTATTGCTATATGTGGCACAGGTCTGGCCTATCCCCAGGACCTGTGCCGCCGCAGTCACCCGGGCCATCTTCCAATTCATTTGGAGATCAAAGATGGACCGAGTCTGAAGAGACACAATGTACAAAGACCGGTGCAATGGGGGAAAAAACACGCCCAATGCCACCCTCACCCTGATGGCCACCTCTGTGTGTGGCTGCATCAAACTGTGCGTGGATCCCTGGTACGCAAACACCAAGTGTCACTACGTACTGAGGTTCTACCTGTCCCCGGTGTTGCGAAGGATGGGCCTGGCCTCGCTGCCGCGGAACGCTCCGAGTAGTTGGACCGTTCCGTATCACCTGTCCTTCGTGGAGAAATTTATGAGGAAAAACACCTTTGACCACAAGTCCATCAGGAAGTGGTCAGCACGTAGTGTCCTTGAGACCCTTTGGGAAAAGGAGAGGGCGGATCCTGTCGAGTGGTTCCCTGAGCAGACTGTCAAAGCCATTTGGCAGAATGCCTCATCGCCAGAACTTTCCAACAAGCACCAAGACGTGGCTTGGCTGGTGGTGAGAAGGGCTCTGCCTGTGAGATCCTTCAGGCACGCCTGGACTCTCTGCCGCACCGCACGCTGCCCTCGAAGTGGCTGCGGGGGGGACGAGACTGTCACACACCTCCTTCTGGAATGTGCCTATGCAGAGGAAGTCTGGAGAGGAATGCAGTGGTGTTTGTCGAGGTTCGTCCCGAGCAGCGCCGTGACGCGGGACTCCGTGCTCTACGGCCTGTTCCCCGGGACTCACACCGAGACGAACATTAACTGCGCCTGGAGGATCATCAACTCAGTGAAGGACGCTCTCTGGGCGGTCCGAAACCTGTTGATCTTCCAGCTGAAGGAGTTGACCCCGACCGAGTGTTGCACATTCCAAGGTCCAAGACTTCGTGTTGAGGGACATGCTGAAGCTTGGGCAGCTGCCGCCAAGGTGCGGTGGGGAAAGACCACCGTTTAAGATCGGCCTGCCTAAAGAAGAACAGGGGGCCCATGTGGATGTTTTTTTGGCTCTGCTGATGCCTCAGCCAAATATATGTGCATAAGATTGAGAAATGCACAGACCTGTATATGACAATGATAAATTCTGATTTGTGTATGTAAATGTTGACATACGTATGGCATGACCAAATGTACAGACCATCAAATCATTTTATGAATAAAGTATATTTTTGAAATAAAAAAAAATCAGTTATCAATCTCTACTTGTCAGTTTCTCCTCCGTGAATGTTTCGTTATTAATATCTATCAGCTTTTGGCTATACATACATTTAAGTTTAATTTCAATCTGTTCCTGTCAGTTTCATCCACCTGAATATGAGAATATTGCTTTTAATCTGTCCCTGACAGTTACTGCAATACAAATGGTTGACTGTAATTATCAACCTGTCCTTCTCAGATTCTGCTATGTGGATATGGGAGTGCAGATATCCATCTGTGACTGCCAGTTTCTACTTGCTGTATGTCAGTTTCTGCTCTTTGAAACTGAGCAAAGGGTATCAATCTATGCCTCTCAGGTTCTGCTACATCAATCCATGAATTTAGCTATTGATATGTATCTGGCAGTTCCTGCTTGGTGAATGTGTGAGTGTTCTTATGAACATCATTGTCATCATCAATCTTTTTTTGTCTATTTCTGCAATGTGAGTGAGAGTAGGTATCAATCTGTACTTGCCTGTTTCTACGAGTGGAACAAATTAGCTTAATTCTCTGCCAGCCACTAATATTCTCTGTTACTGTGTGATTCATTCTGTGATAGTGGCTGTTCAGGTTGTGAAGCTGGGTCTTAATTTCTTCTGCATTTTGTGATTTAAGAATTGACTGTCCGCCTGCACGGTGGTTTGGGGGATTGGGGGGGGGGGGGGGGGGGAGCTGGTGGTGGAGGCTTCATGGTAGGAGAATGTATATTTACCAGATACTAGTCCTGTCTTTCCATGTGGGATTTCAGTTTAGTTTTCTGTATGAACTCTGCAAAAACACACTGAACCTCTGTGATTGACAGAATAGGTATGCTCCAGCATTTCTCTTTTCCACGAGGCTTAATTTAATTGTGCTCAGTCTCTTTTTAATATTATGTGTGCAGAGTACAGTAGTCTATATCAGCCACTGCTGGGCACTGAAGGAATCTAACATTTAGCACAATTTGAGAGTTTCTTCATTTTGTATCCAATGTCACTTGTATTTCTGTTTGAATGGAGGAGACTTTGTGTTTTTTTTGGCATGTCCTTTGGTCCATTTAACAACAAAGTCTCATTTCAGTCATTTTTGTATGAGAAGTGTCCTGCTTTTGAATCCCTACTTCTCTGGAAACAAATTAAATTGCAACATTTGTTTCAGTCTGAAATTTGGCCTGCTTTCTAATTCCTCCAATTTGTTGAAAGCAGCATTTGTTCCATCTCCAATCAAAATCATGGTGAGATATTTGGAAGAGTAATTAACCTGCAATTCAAATTGGGCTAATTTACTGGAATTCATTCGACATCATGCAGTAGTTTCAGTATTTTCTCTTGCAGTGAACAATGAGAATTTACTTTCTGATCAAGCTGATACCATGCATGTAAATCCTATAGGAAGTGCATTCATATACTCAGACTGAAGTATCTCACACACACCCTGTCCTGTTTAACAATTTTAATGAAAGTCTAGCCGTCAACCATGTGACCTTTGTGGCTTGTGATGTTATATTCTTTTGGACTAGGCAAGAGAAAAAAGAAAATGGAAACATAGAAAAGAGTAATTTTGTATGTTTTATTTTCAGTTTTTTTCTTTTAACCCGGCAGTATTTGCACATTATTCTGTACTCACTGTGCACTGACAACATCTCATTACACTCTTTGTTGTGTCAAGAAATCATCAGTTTCCATCCAGCCCTGAAATACATGAAAAAGTAGAATAACTGGCACATTCTGCAACTGTTTGATCTTCCGCGTGAATGCAGAATTAATTTTGTTTGTTCCATGTTCTTGCACGGTTTGTACACTTTTTTGGAATTAATTCTCCATCCATCAGTATGCGCTATTTAATGGGACCGTGGGATTCAGTTTATTGTCAACGAGTCACACTTATCATTATTAAACTCCATTTGCCATTTTTTGGTCCACTTCCCCAGCTGATCAAAATCCTGCTGCAATTTCAGATGATCTTCCTCACTGTCCACAATACCGCCTGTTTGGTGACACCTGCAAACTACACGCCTTGTACATTCTTATCCAAATCATTGATATAGACGACAAACAGTAATGGGCCTGCACCGACCCCTGAGGCATTCCAATAGTCACAGGCCTCCAGTCTGACAAGTATCCTTCCACTATTACCTTCCACTTTCTACAATCATGTGAACTATGTAACCAATTTCACACATTCTAATATGTCCAACACTTCCTCTATTGTGAAATAGACTGTACCCACTAACTTACCGAAGTTCCCAAGTCTTCATGTTTGTTTCCATGGTAAATACAGTGGAGAAATATTCATTGAGGACCTCGTCCATCTCCTGCAGTTCTACACATGCATGTCCACTTTGTTCCTTGAGGGGCCCAATTCTCTCCCTCTAGATATTGTTTTCCTTTAATATACTTAAAGAACCTCATTGGATTCACCCTAATCTTCTCAGCCAAAGCTATTTCACGTCCCCTTTTTGCCTGCCTGATTTCCTTCTTCAGTGAACTCCTGTATCTCCTACATACATTCCCTGATCCCTGCTGCCTGCACTGGAGCCGTGCCTGCTTCTTTTCTCTGGTCAAAGCCTCAATATCTCTTGTCATCCAGAGTTCCTTCTCCTGCCAACCTTGCCCTTCACCCTCATAGGAATATATAGACCTTGAACTCTAGCTATCTCACTTTTAAAGGCCTCCCACTTGCTGGAGATCCTTTTGCCCGCAAACAAACCTCTCCAATCAATCCCTACAAGCTCCTGTCTAGTTCCATCAAAGTTCATCTTGCCCCAGTGTAGCAGTTGAACCAGTGGACCAGTTTTATCCCGCTCCATAACAAAATTTAAACTTAATGGACCCATGATAACCATGCATAGTGACATTTTTTTTGAATTCTGCAGAAGTAAAGGCAGATGTTAATTTTCTATGTTAGTGTCAAGGAGAAAGTGCAATGAACAAATCAACTGTATTGTGGCTGACTGACCACAGTGATCCCAATAAAGGAATGAGACTTGGCTCATTCACTTGCCCTTTCTTTTGTAGCTGGGACATTATCCAGCCGTGTACAGTGTTGTTGCTTTCCTTTCCTGGTATGCTTGTGTTGTTTTATGATGGAGAGGAGAAAGGCAGGAAGACCTTTATATTCATTCACGAAGGGGAGAAATTTGGAACAGTGAAACTATATTTATTGAAGAAACAACACTGTTGGAATCTTCTTGTAAAAAAAAACAAAGTAAGCAGCTTGATAAATTCTCCTGATTTGGTTAAATCTGTCTTTCTCCACTGTTTTGAAAGATAATTATTTGATTATACTGATAACATGACATCAGGTTTGTGTGTGTTTTGTGCAATACTTCATAGGGAGGATCAAGAGGAAAACAAGGTCCTTTGAAGAACAATTAAACAAATTTGAAAAGAAAGGTATATACCGGCATGGTGGCAGAGGGCAGCACGGTGGCACAGTGATTAGCACTGCTGCCTCACAGCGCCAAAGACACAGGTTCAATTCCCGCCTCAGGTGACTGACTGTGCGGAGTTTGCACATTCTCCCCGTGTCTGCGTGGGTTTCCTCTGGGTGCTCCGGTTTTCTCCCACAGTCCAAAAATGTGCAGGTTTGGTGAATTGGCCATCCTAAATTGCCTGTAGTGTTAGGCGAAGGGGTAAATGTAGGTTGGGTTGCGCTTCAGTGGGTCATTGTGGACTTGTTGGGCCAAAGGGCCTGTTTCCACACGGTGAGTAATCTAATATTTCCGCAAGGTGAAGAAACTGAGGGATAATGTTGGGATAAAGAAAACAATGACATCGCTTCTGCCGCTGTGATTCATTTATGGAAACAGAATAATGATAGAATTGTTCGCTGGTTGTTCCTGACCAGTGCAAACTGAATGGGCTGAAGATCCAAAAGAATTAACTCTGATTTCTCTGCACACACACACTGCTAGACCTGTTGAATTTTTCCAGCTGTTTCCGTTTTAGTGTATGGAAGTCATTTATTGATTTTTTGGGTCTATGTATGGGATAAAGGTGTAATTCTATTCTTTGCAGTTATTAGTAAACAAAATGAAAGTGTGATTTGTTCTTTACTTTTTTTCTTTGGGTGGCACGGTGGTTAGCACTGCTGCCTCACAGCGCTGGAGACCCGGGTTCAATTCCCGCCTCAGGCGACTGACTGTGTGGAGTTTGCACATTCTCCCCGTATCTGCGTGGGTTTCCTCCGAGTGCTCCGGTTTCCTCCCACACTCCAAAGATGTGCAGGTTAGGTGAATTGGCCATGCTAAATTGCCCGTAGTGGTAGATGTACATGTACATGTAGGGGTATGGGTGGGTTATGCTTCGGCGGGGCGGTGTTGGGCCGAAGGGCCTGTTTCCACACTGTAAGTAATCTAAAAAAACTTTTGATAACTCTCATCCTATCTGTGAGCTCAGCTTCCTTCTATCTCTGTATTTAACATCTATTTTATGTACTTTTGTCAAATCCATGTCATAGTAAAATTGCTATTTTAATCCTTATTCATTACTTTAAATATGCTCTTAATAAATGTAGATTTGATTTATTTGCTGAGTATATATCATGGATGAGGATTCGGTCTGTCCCCTTCAAAATATCAATGGGCTATAAATGACAACTTATTGGAAATTGGTTGGTGTGCATTATGAATGGAAGGAAATAAAACAATAAACTTGCATTTCCTTCCTGGTATTTGGCTCTTGTTTTGAACATACCTCTCTGGAAATTGAATCAAACTAACAGTGAGCTCAATCTGCACACTGTCACGGGAAAGGACATTCTCCACTCCGGCAGTGAGAACATACTTGCTGTTTGTTAGAAGGCGCTGGTCATAGAGATGTACAGCATGGAAACAGACCCTTCGGTCCAACCCGTCCATGCTGTCCAGATATCCCAACCCAATCTAGTCCCACCTGCCAGCACCCGGCCCATAGCCCTCCAAACCCTTACTATTCATATACCCATCCAAATACCTCTTAAATGCTGTAATTGTACCAGCCTCCACCACTTCCTCTGGCAGCTCATTCCATACACGTACTACTCTCTGTGTGAATATGCAAGATTCTGAGCAGACTCTCCCTTGTGGAAGAGTGTTATAATCTCAGAGAGGAGTTGCTCATTTAAGACAGAAAAGAGGAAGAATTTCTTCTCTCAAAGTTTGGTGATTTCATCAAAGTCTTTACAGCAGAGGGCCATCAGGCCAGGGTTGTTAAGTATATTCAAAGCCCAGTAGACAGATTTCTATTATTAAGGCAATTAGGATTATGGGAATTGTAACAGAGTGGAGTTGAGTGCTATCAAATCAGCTACAAACTGAAAGCTCCTATGTCTTATGGCTCTTAATTCTTGCTTTCACTTTTTTTCCACCCCAGTTTTTCATTTATGGTGTTTTATGCATGTCACTGTGCTTTACCTTTTATTTTGTATATAGCTTTTTTCATGCTTTTCACTCGTGTTAAATATTGATCTAAGTGCACAAACATCTGGTCTACAAAAAAATTGTATTGCTCAGATATTTCAAAGGGCTTTGCTGCAAGAAGGCACAAAAAGTGAAAGTGGAGGTAGAGCGGATAGATGGGACCCCCAAATGATCCTTCCACATTCGACAGATATTTACCTGTACCTCTACCAATGTCATCTCCCGTTTCCGTTGCACCCAACGTGGTTTCCTCTACATCGGGGATACAGGGTGCCTTCTTGCGGATTGTTTCAGAGAAAATCTCTGGGACACCTGCAACCACCAATCCCACCAGCCCTTGGCTGAACACTTCAACTCCCCCTCCCACTTCTTCAAGGACATACCATTCCTAGATCTCCTCAATCGCCAAACCTGACGCCTGGAGAAGGAATGCTTCATATTCCACTGTGGGACCCTGCAACCACACGGCACTAATGTGGATTTCAACAGTTTCCTCATTTCCCCTCACCTCCACATCTACCCAGTCCCAAGTCTCCAACTTGGCACTGTCCTCCTGACCTGTCCATCACCTTACCCATCTATCCACTCCATCTCCCCAACCTATCACCTTCTCCCTCACCTTTATCTGCCTAACACTTCCTGACTTCCTTTGTCAGCCATGGCTGTCTATTCCCCTCCACCAACTCCCCCCACCCCCCACCCCGAATAATCTTTCTTTTCTTTGGGACTTCTGTACTGTCTTCAATTACATTCTGCCATCGTGGCTCTACTGTCTTACCCACTAGGCTCTGCTTCCAGTCGATTTTCGTCAGTTCCTCTCTCATGCCCCTGTAATGGTCTTTATTTGATTGTATTACATCTGATTACATCTGATTTTGCCTTCTATCTTTCAAACTGCAGACTGAACTCTGATCGCTGCCTCCTAAGTGTTCCCTTACTTTAAGATCTTTTATAAAGTCTGGCTCGTTACATAACACTAAGTCCAGAATAACCTGCTCCATTTTAGGCTCCATCACAAGCTGTTCCAAAAAGCTATCCTGTAAGCATTCCATGAATTCCCTTTCTTTCAATCCACCGGCAACATTATTCACCCAGTCAATTTGCATATTGAAGTCACCCATGATCACCCTGACCTTGCCTTTTTGACATAACCTATCTATTTCCTGGTACATCATGCACCCCTGGTCCTGACCACTGCTGTGAGGTCTGCACATAATTCCCATTATGGTATTTCTTTGCCTTTTTGGTTCCTCAACTCCACCCACACAGACTCCACATCATCTGACCCGATGTCATTCAGTGCCATAGGTTTAATTTCATTCTTAACTATCAAGGCAACCCCACCCCCTCTGCCCACCTCCCTGTCTTTTTGAAGTTATAAATCCTTGGATGTTTAACTGCCCATCCTGAAGCCCCTGCAACCACATCTCTGTGATGCCTACCACATCATAATCATTTGCGATGATTCATACCGTTAATTCATTTACTTTGTTACGAATACCACGAGCTTTCATGCAAAGTGCTAACTTTCTTATCATTATTAGAGACATTGAAAATCATAAGATGTCCTAAGTTATTGCTCCTTTTTGCTGCATTCCTGGTCTGCATCGAGCTGAAATGCACCTGCACACGTGTTATCCTGCTGTTCATCTTTCCATTTAACTCCACGATCCCTCTCGCTTTCCTTTTCCCTTTCCCCTGACTCAGAATTTTAAAGTTCTCCTGACCACCCTATTTATCCTTTTAGCTAGAACACTGGCTCCAGATCAGTTCGAGTTGAGACCGTCCCATCAGTACAGATCCCCATGGTTCCAAAACTGATGCCGATGCTGCATGAAATGGAATCCCTCTTTCCAACATCAATCCCTCAGCCATGTGTTTACTTCCCTAACTTTCTTATCCCAACGCCAACTGGCACGTGGCTCAGGCAGTAATCTGGAGATTATGACTGTACATCAATTTCCTTCTTAGTGCTTGATAATCCCCAAACAGGTCCTCCACCCTAGCTTTGCTGACGTTGTTAGTCCTGACATGGACCACAACAACTGGATCCTCCCCCTCCCACTCCAATATCCTTTCAAGCCGGTCAGAGATGTCCTGCACCCTGGCACTGGGCAGGTAACACACCATGCGGGACTCCCAATCTGGCTTGCAAAGGATACTATCTGTCCCCCTAATCATAGAATCCCCTATAACAGCTACCTGTCTTTGTTTTCTCTCCCCCCCCCCACCCCCCCACTGAATGGTCTTCTGCAACATAGTACCGTGATGAGCTGGCTCATCCTGTCCACAGCCCTTTCCCTTATTCGTACAGGGAGCAAGAATCTCATACCTGTTGGGCAAGGTCAAGGGCTGAGGCTCCTGCACTCCTGAACTCAGGTTCCCCCTACCTGCCTCATTTACAGTCCCACCCTGTTTTCCCTGATCACTGACTGATTTTGAATTACTTAATCTACCAGGTGTGACTGCCTCCTGAAACAAAGCATCCAGGACCTCTCCCCCTCCTGGATGTGTCACAGTGTTTGAAGCTCAGATTCCAGATCATCAATTCTGATCCAGAACCAACACTTGCTGCAGATGTGGTCACTGCCGTTCACAATGGGATCAGCCAGCTCCCTCATCGTACAGCTACAGCACTTCACCTGTCCATCCATCTCTACTTATTTCATTACTTTATACAAATTTATGAGTTAATTAATTTCTAGTATTTTTCAGCTACGGTCTTACTCAGTTAACCAATTCAACTTTTAATCAATCACATGATACACAAGAAATATAAATTGAAAAGCCTTACCTTAACAACACACGAGGAGTCCTTGTTGGTTAGAGCTGCCTCTGGAACAGAAATGGAGGGCTCTGCTCGTCGAGCTAAGTTTTTTTGAAACTTTAAGTGGTGACTCACCTTCCCTGTTGGCCCCCCAATATATTCACACAAAGAACAACTTCTAATAACAATTGTGGCCTTCTGCCATCTGCTGGCTGAATGGGAGCAGTGCAAGGCAGGAACTGTCGTTCAGCCTGATTTTAAACTGCAATGAATAACTTCAGTTAGACAAAAAAAAACTGCAGATGCTGGGAATCCAAAGTAGACAAGCAGGAGGTTGGAGGAACGCAGCAAGCCAGGCGGCATCAGGAGGTGAACAAGTCAACAGTTTAGGTAGAACCCTTCTTCAGGAGGAGGGGTGGAGATGATGGGAGCTGCAGTTAAAGGTGTGGGGTGGGGGAGGAATGAGGGAATGATAACATTGGTATGGTACTGAAAGGTTACAATGATTACAAGATGTTATGATAATCAAATTTAAAGTTCGAAAATCTCTGCTGCACAGTCATTCTAACAGAGCTGTAAATCAGAGATGGTAGCAAAGTGTTGACCAGTGCAGCTTGTCCAGCTATGAACGGGACAGGGGTGTGATGGGAACCGCTCAGCAGGGTTAGAGGATCAGACACAGTCACAGAGGGAGGGAAATTCCCTGTCTAGAGATGGGAAAGGGGGAAGTGAACTCAGAAAGAGTTTGTGGCTGTGAGGGGGATCCAATGGGAATGGGTATTGAAAGTGTCCTTTCAGATGAATGGAGACGTTGTCCAAATGTGTTTCCCCAGATTCGGTCACCAATAAGGCTTTCTCCCATCCTCATCAGCGTTGCTGATGCTGCCAATCAAGGAAAAAACCAGCTTCTTTTTATATTCATCTGTGGGACGTGGGCATCGCTGTCTGGGCAGCCTTGATATCCCATCCCTATTTGTCCCTTGAGAAGGTGGTGGTGAGCTGCCTTCTTGAATCACTGCAGTCCACTTGTTGTGGGTTGTCCCAGAATGCATTAGGGGGGGAATTCCAGGCTTTTGACCCAATAACTGTGAAGGAACGGTGGTATATTTCCAAGTCAGGATGGCGAGTGGCTTGGAGGGGAACTTGCAGGTGGTGGTGTTCCCAAGTACCTGCTGCCCTTGTCCAACTAGGTGGAAGTAGTCACAGATTTGCAAGATGTTGTCCAAGGAGCTTTGGTGAATTTTTGCAATCATCTTGTATATAGTACACACTGCTGCTACTGAGTGGAGGGATTGAATGTTTGTAGATGTAGTGCCAGTCAAGCGGGTTGCTTTGTCCTGGATGGTGTCAAACTTCTTGGGTGTTGTTGGAGCTCCACTCATCCAGGCAAATGGGGGATATTCCATCACACTCCTGACTTGTGCCTTGTAGATGGTGGATAGACTTTGGGGTGTCAGGAGTTGAGTAACTCGCTGCAGTATCCCTCATCTCTGACCTGCTCTTTTAGCCACTGTGTTTATGTGATGACTCCAGTTTCATCTCTGGTCAATGGTAACCCCAAGGATGTTGATGCTGGGGGAGGGGGTTGCGGGGAGTGGTGGTAATACCATTGAATGTCAAGCGGTGGTAGTTAGAGTGTCTCTTATTGGTGATGGGCATTGTCTGGCATTTGTGTGCCACAAATGTTACTTGCCACTTGTCGGATCAAGCCTGGATATTGTCCAGATCTTGTTGTATTTGAGCACGGACTGCTTCAGTATCTGAGGAGTCGCAAATGGTGCTGAACAGTGTACAAGTATCGGTGAACATCCCCACTTCTGACCTGATGACAGAGAGAAGGTCATTAATGAAGCATCTAAAGTTTGTTAGGCTGAGGACACTACCCTGAGGGACTTATTGCTGAGCAGGTGCTGAATGATAGCCCTGTTGGTGACCCCTTCCATCACTTTACTGATAATGGAGAGTAGACTGATTGGACAGTAATTGGACGGGTGGGACTTGCCCTGCTTTTTGTTTACAGGGCATGCCTGGGCCATTTTCCACATTGTCGGGTAGATGCCAGTGTTGGAACTGCACTGGAAGAGCTTGACCAAGGGAGCAGCAACTTCTGGAGCACACGTCTTCGATACTATTGCTGGAATGTGATCAAGGCCCATTGCCTTTGCAGTATCCAGTGCTTCCAGATGTTTCTTGATATCACGTGGAGTGAATCGAATTGGCTGGAGACTGGTATCAGTGATGCTGGGGAACACTGGAGGAGCCCAAGGTGGACCATCCACTCGGCACTTCCGATTGAAGATTGCTGCGAATGTATCAGCCTTATCTTTTGCACTGATGTGTTGGCCTCCTCCATCATTGAGGATCAGGATATTGTGGAGCCTCCTCCTCCAGTGAGTTGTTTAATTGTCCACTATTGCTGCATGTGGAAGGATGTAGAGTATAGATCTGATCCATCGGTTGTGTGATTGCTTAGCTCTGTCTATCACTTGCTGTTTATGCCGTTTTGCATGCAAGTAGCCCTGTTTGGTAGCTTTACCAGGTTGACACCTCATTTTTAGTAATGCCGATGCTGTTCTTAGCATGCCCTCCTGCAGTCTCCATTGAACCAGTGTTGATGCCCTGGCTTGTGCGGGGGATATGCCAGGCCATGAGGTTACAGATTGTGCTGGATTAAAGTTCTGCTGCTGTTGATGGCCCACAGTGCCTCATGGATGCCCAGTCTTGGTTTGAAGTCTGTCCCATTTAGCACGGTGATAGTGCCACACAAGACAGTGCAGGTTATTCTCAATGTGAAGGTGAGAATTCATCTCCACAAGGACATTACAGTGGTCACTTTTACCTGTACTGTCATGGACAGATGCTTCTGCAGCTGACAGATTAATAAGGATGAAGTCAAGTATGTTTTTCGCTCTAGTTGGTTCCTTCACCACAAGTCTAGCAGTTATATCATTTAGGACCCAACCAGCTCGATCAGTAATGCTGCTGCCGAGCCACTCTTGGTGATGGACACTGAAATCCCCCAGCCTGAGTACGTTTTACCCCCTTACCACCTTCAGTGCTTACTCCAAGTGTTGTTCAACATGGAGAGGTACTGATTCATCAGCCGAAGGAGGACAGGACGTCGTAACCAGTAAAAGCTTTTCTTGCCCATGTTTAACCTGAAGTCATGAGACCTCATGAAGCCTGGAGTCAATGTCAAGGACTTCCAGGACAACTCCCTCCCAAATATATCCCACTGTACCGCCACCTCTGCTGGGTTTATGCTCATGGGACAGGACATTTCCAGGAATGGTAATCTGTGAGGTCTGATTCCATAAGGATGGCTGTGTAAGGCTGTTTCTTGACTAGTCTGTGAGACAGCTCTCCCAATTTCAGCACTAGCCCCCAGATGTTGGTAAGGAGGGCATCGCATGGCCGACAGGGCTGTTTGTGCTTTTGCTGTTGTCTTTCCCTGTTCCAAGGTCGATGCCAGGTGGTCCGTCCAGTTTCATTTCTTTGTTGTGACTTTCGAGCGATTGATGCAACTGAGTGCCTTGCTGGGCCATTTCAGGGGACAGCTGAGAGTTAACCATATCGCTGTGGCTCTGGAGTCACATGTAGGCCAGACCAGGTAAGGATGGCAGATTTCCTTCCCTAGTGAACCAGTTGGGGTTTTCTGATAACTGAAATGGTTTTATGTTCATCAGTCGACCATTAATTTCAGATTTTTGAAAAAATGAATTAGGTTTCTACCATGACAGGATTTGAACCCAGAACACTATTCTGGGTTTCTGGATTAATCGCTGAATGATAACACCACTAGGCCAATGCCTCCGATTAGCTCCAGGCCTGGGTTCTCTCAGTCTGTGTCTGACATTATCTGGTAACATGGTTGAGGGAAAGACAGGACAAGTTCCCAAGAAGGCCGCTAAGAAAGCGGTGAAGAAGGTGTCAGCGAAGGGCGGCAAGAGGAAGTGAAGGTCCAGGAGAGAAAGTTACTCCATCTACATCTACAAAGTGTTGAAGTAGGTTCACCCCGACACCGCCATCTCCTCCAAGGCCATGAGCGTCATGAACTCGTTCGTCAGCGATCTTTTCGAGCAGATCGCGAGGGAACCTTCCCGTCTGGCCCAGTACAACAAGCGCTGCACCATCAGCTCCCGGGAGATCCAGACCTCCGTGTGGCGGCTGCTGCTGCCCGGGGAGCTGGCCAAGCACGCCATGTCGGAGGGTACAAAGGCGGTGACCAAGTACACCAGCTCCAAGTGAAACGCCGCATTGAACTGAAACATACACCCATCCAGAACCCAACGGCTCTTTTCAGAGCCACTCACCACTTCCCTGAAACAGCTGAAAAATTATGTCTTCAACATTGATCTGTTTTATTTTGTGGAACATGTTCTGATGTCTGCTATGTTTGTGCTTTTTTCTCTGTGCCTGCCTTTGCTTCTGTTTATTTGACAAAGATACTCGAGCAGTTCAGGAATGACAAACCAGCGAACAAACAGCATTTGTCCGATTTGTCTGAATGAAGCTTTCTGATGTTAATGAGGGGCTTTCAAACTGAACTGAGATAAAACTAGAGCAGGGTCTGAACTGGAATAGCAAAGGGAGCTTTTGCTGAAGTCAGATCAAGTGCATATGGTTGGACCACAGTCCTTTCGAGTTCCCTACATGCCCTCATCCCAATTACTTCTCGTGTAGGTGACTTCTACTGCCTTCCAAAGATACACAAAGCCAATATACCAGCACATCCCATCGTATCAGGTAATGGGACCCTGGGTGAGAACCTCTCTGGCTATGTTGAAGGCATTTTGAAACCCATTGTACAGGGGACTCCCAGCTTCTCTCATGACACTACGGATTTCTTTCAGAAACTCAGCACCCACGGATCAGTCGAACCAGGAACATCCCTCATCAAAATAGACGTTTTAGCACTCTACACCAGCATCCCCCACAATGATTGCATCATGGCAACAGCCTCAGTACTCAACACCAATAACTGCTAATCTTTGAGCACTGTCCAACAAATCATCCACTTTATCCTCGACCACAACATTTTCACATTTGACAACCAATTATTCATCCAGACACACGGAACAGCCATGGGGTCCAAACTTACACCCCAATATGCCAACATTTTCATGCACAGGTTCAAACAAGAGTTCTTCTCTACACAGGCCCTCCAACCAACACTATAAACCGAGTACATTGACAACATTTTCTTCCTATGGACCCATGGTGAGGATTCACTGATAAAACTCTACAGTGATATCAACAAGTTTCATCGCACCATCAAACTCACCAGAGACTACTCTCTACTATCTGTCTCATTTTTGGACACATCTCCATCAAGGACGGACACCTCAGCATCACACTCTACCGCAAACCCACAGACAACCTCACAATGCTACACTTCTCCAGCTTCCACCCAAAACATATTAAAACAGCCAACCCCCTATGGACAAGCCCTACACATACACCAGATCTGTTCAGATAAGGAGGAACATGTCAGGCACCTGGAAGTACTCAGGGATGCTCTCATAAGAATGGGGTACGATGCTCAACTCATCGGCCGTCAGTTCCGACGTGCCACAGCAAGGAACCGTAATGACCTCCTCAGGAGACAGACACGTGCTGCAACCGACAGAGTAACCTGCATTGTCGAGTACTTCCCAGGAGCTGAAAAACTATGCCATGTTCTTCGCAGCCTGCAACACATTATCAATGAGGATGAGCACCTCACCAAGACTTTCCCCACATCTCCACTGCTCGCCTTTAAACAACCGCCAAACCTCAAACAGATCATTGTTTGTAGCAAGCTGCCCAGCTCTCAGGGTAACTCCATACAACCCTGTCACGGTAGGTGCTGCAAGATGTGTCAGAGTGTTGACACAGATACCACCATTATGCATGGGGACACCTCCCATTATGTACATGACAGGTACTCATGTGACTCAGCCAATGTTGTCTATCTTATACACTGCAGGCAAGGATGCCCTGAGGCAAGGTACTTTGGTGAGACCAAGCAGAGGCTACGGCAACGGAAGAATGGATACCGCACAACAATCAACAGAGGAGCGTTCCCTCCCCTCGGAGACCCATCAGTGGTCTGGGACATTCAACCTCGGACCTTCGGGTGATCATCCTCCAAGGTGGACTTCGGGACAGGCAGCAACACAAAGTGGCCGAGCAGAGGCTGATAGCCAAGTTCAGTACCCATGGGGAGGGGCTCAATCCGGACCTTGGGTTCATGTCACACTGCAGGTGACCCCATTGAGTAAAAACAATGACTGCAGATGCTGGAAACCAGATTCTGGATTAGCGGTGCTGGAAGAGCACAGCAGTTCAGGCAGCATCCAAGGAGCAGTAAAATCGATGTTTCGGGCAAAAGCCCTTCATCAGGAATACAGGAGAGAGCCTGAAGGGTGGAGAGAGTATTTTACTTTGCTGAAAAACTGCATGAATCCATGTCAGGTGACACCATTGCATATACACACACACAGACACTCTCTCTCTCACACACACACACACACATACACGCACAAACACAGACACACACACACACTCTTACAGACCCATACACTCACGCACACGCTGTCTCATTTGCTCACACATATACTCCCAAACTCACACATACACCCTCTGACAGACTTATACCCCTTTACACTCCCACTCACACACTACACACGCTGTCACAGACACGCGCACACAGTTTGTGGGGTGAATTTGCACTTGCAGAATTCCATTTTACTTTGCTGAAAAACTGCATGAATCCACGTCAGATTCGGTCAATCCATATTTTAGATTAGAATCAGTCTGACCATTGTGACACAGATAGTCTCACACAAGGCACCTCATACCTTCAATATATTATCTGGGCCAACATGACATCAATTGTTAAAGTTCACGTGAGAGTGTAACATTTCAAAAACGTTCTGCAATTTACATTCTGCGATTTACTTATGAAAGAACTCAAACATGTTCATTCTAAAAGATGAGAGACTTAACAAAGAAGCCAGGTCTTTTTCAATATACAATTTCAGTTATATCACACTGTAAACTTTTGCGATAAATTTTGTGTCTTACGATCTTAAACTCCACAACCACCTGATGAAGGAGCAGCACTCTGAAAGCTAGTGCTTCCAAATAAACCCGCTGGACTATAATCTGGTATTATGTGATTTTTAACTTTTCTATTCATGTACCCATCCAGATGCCTGTTAAATGTTGTAATTGTACCAGCCTCCACTCCTTCGTCTGGCAGCTCATTCCATACACTCATGACCCTCGATGTGAAAAAGTTGCCCCTTAGGTCCCTTTTCAATTTTTCTCCTCTCACCCTAAGATTATGCCCTCCAGTTCTGAATTCACCCACATCAGGGTAAAGACCTTGTCTTATCACCCTATTCATGCCCCTCATGATTTTATAAAACTTGATAAGGTGTCAGCCTCTGACGCTCCAGGGAAAACAGCCCCAACCTATTCAGTCTCTCCCTATTGCTCAAACTGTCCAACCCTGCCAACATCATTGTAAAACCTTTCTGAACCCTTTCAAATTTTACAACAGCCTTCCTCTTGGAGGGAGACCAGAATTGCACACAATATTCCAAAATTCCTGTGATGAGGCAGTCACTTTAACAAGGTTATTTTGTCCTTGGGTTGTTTTTTAAGAGAAGACACAAAGGCCAAAGGATCTGGGAAGAGCCTAGTTTAACAACGGCTGGGGCATGGCCCGTTCTCCCAATTCAGGTTTTTATTTTCTAGTTTGGTTTAGCTGTAGCAGTCACAAGATGCTGCAGGCCAGAAAGATTCCAAGATTCAGCAAGTGGTTCCTAACTGACTTTCTCTCTGTAATCTCATAGATGGTGTCCATAGAATCCCGACAGTTTGGATACAGGCTCTTAGGCCCAACAAGTCCATACCAATCCTCTGAAGGGTATCCCACCCAAACCCACTACCCTATTGCTCTACATTTACCCCTGACTAATGCATCTAACCTACACACCCCGGAACACTACGGGCAACATAGCATGGCTGATTCACCTAACCTGCACATCTTTGGACTGTGGGAGGAAGTTGGAGCACCCAGAGGAAACCCACGCAGACACTGGGAGAATGTGCAAATTCCACACAGACAGTCACCTGAGGCTAGAATCAAACCCAGGTCCTTGGTGCTGTGAGGCAACAGTGCTAACCACTGAGCCACCATGCCAGATGTTGGATATTGTTCCTTCCCGCCCATTTGAGTTTGGCTTTTTTGCCAAGGGGTTATTTATGGGATGTTAATGGATTGGAACAGCTCCTTACTTAAGTTGCTTACTTAAATTCAGGTCAGTTACATTTTCCAATTGTAATTCAAAATTCCGTTTTCTTTTGTTCATTTTTCAACTGTAGTATTTAAATAAATTATATTTTGCTTAAAGCTGAGTGGTTTGACCAACTATATCACACCTGGAATATCTACTTCACATTTGCCTTTAAGGTAAGAGAAAGTTCGGGTCCTGGCTAACTTCTTAAGATTTTTCGAGGAGGTCTGGCCTGGTCCAAAACAATTCTCACATATCTGCCCATGTGATTGTAATAACTCCTTCAGGACATTTTGATTTTCTTCTGGAAGGTAACTCAGTAATTTATCCCAATTTTTGAGAACTCGCTTATTATCCAATTTAATTTGAAGAATATGAAATTCAAATTTGTCCAGAGTGGATTGTCACACTGAGATGTAACAATAACCATGTTCTCCTTTTGCAAAAGCTTCCCCATGAAAATACTCTGTTGGCATATTCACATGACACGCTCTGTGATTTTTCCTTCTATCTGGTGTTCTTAATAAATAACTTGCCTCATTCAATCTCCTTTCAAATTGATTAGAGCCCATTAAACCTTGTTTTTAAAGATTCACCAACCACTGAATGTCATACCAACACTGTATCTCCTCGTGCCAAACTACAAATTACTTGTCTACTCCCTGTTTCATTACATGCTTTGTTACTTTCAATTATTGTTTAACCAACTCACCCATTCTATTTGATCTTCTGAAGTTTGGCCCATTTTCCAAACATGTGATCTTTGAACTCTGACTTACCAATTTTTCCTTAATTACTTCCAGTGGTCCTCTTACCTTATGCCAAAAAACTGATTCAATTGGACTGAATTTAACTAATTAATTAGGTGGTATCCCTAATTGCAAGAAGTACAAATGGAATTTCTTTATCACAATCCCCTGGGTAATCTATGAGTCCTCCAAATGGTCTTTGAAGTTAAACACCTCCATTCTAATTCTCCTTGCAATTCTGGAAGGTAGGCATTTTTTGGCTGAAGCTATTCATAACTTGCTTGAATAATGTTGATGTAATTGATCTGATTGTATTTCTGTGGGTTGTCCATGTCTAGTTTAAAAAAAAAGTAACTGTTCAACAATCCATTGAGGCATAAAATTGTGCAATAGAAAGGCCTCCAGAAATGTAGCAGATATATCTATTAGGATCAGTGAATATTGTTTCAGGGAGGGGTCCCATGCAATTAATTAAGGCACATGTAAAAGTTTCCTTAAATGCTGGAAAATGTTTTAACTGTGCTGGTTTTATCACTGCCTGAGGGTTTCCTATTACATGGCAAATTCAAACACATCTCAGGCCAATCTCAGATTTTTTTTGTATTTTGCCTTCAGTTTTCCTTACGACCAAAAGGTGCCTGATATGCTATCTATGACCTTCAACCCATATTTCATCTGCCCAAATATGTAATGGTCTCCATTCACTCATCGAGACTTCATTATGAATGTAGTAACGTTCTGGAATGCACTCAATCTTCTGTGTTTGCTTTTTGACACAACTGCTGAGTTCCTCATCTTCTTGCTGTAATTAACTACTTCCCTGAAATAAAGATATCCATTTTTCCTCTGCCTGTTTTTGTTTTTTTTTTCCTGACCATTTGACCAAGTATTGCTTCTGATAATTGAACTTCCTTAGCTCTTTGATTCCTCCTCCTGCTTCAGCTTGCGGCTCTGTGACCTTGCTGCCACACAGTCAGGACACATCCTGGGATATACTTTCTGGAACATTTCAGTTGTCTGATATTCCACTGGCTTTTCAACCACAGTCGGCATATCTCCCACCCATGACTCAGCTACATAATTCCCAAGGATAAGCTGTAACTCTGCAACAGAGCATTTCTCTATTACTCCTTGCATCACCTCAACACTTTTCCCTGAACTCTCCAACCTGACTGTATATAATGGAACACTGCTCTTCTCATCATGAATTCCACATATTGACGCCTTATCTGGTAACAATACTTCCAAAGCTGGTTATACTTCCTTACCTCCCACCACCAAGCATTGATTTGCTCTTACATCTCTTTAAATCTTAATTTCTTTACCTATTCCTTCTGGTATATGAGGAGTCCTTTCCCACACAAGTAAATTCTTTAAAGAGATTCCTTATTAACCAACCCCTGACCAGGCTGTATATTGCTTTGCAGCTCTTTAGCTTCCATTAGAATCACTTTTACCATGTTAATAAACACCACTGTCTTATCTTGATTCATCTAATCTTTTTCATGATGTTTTCTTAAACCACCAATGCTGCAATTTCATAAACAAAAACAGAAACTGCTGGAAAATCTGAGAGGAGAAGTCAAAGTTAACATTTTGGTACCAGTGACCCTTCATCAGAATTGATAGTAGCTGGGAAAAAAGTTTGTTTTTAATGCAGAAGACAGGGTGGAGGGGAAGGGAAAAGTAGTAAGGGAAAAGTAGGGAAAAGTTGAGATCAAACTCAAAGACAGAACAGTTTGACAAACAAAGGACTGGATAACAGTCAACCCAGGGGAATGAATGGCTGCCAATGAGGACTATTATTGGCTAACAATGTATCATAGCAGACCACCTCAGCAAATTCTGTACTCAATGCCTCTGTGCCTCCTTCGACGAAAACTCCCAACCTTCCTCCAACCCTTCTCCAACATTCCTACTTCAGTTGGTCACCCCCAACTGGCCATTGTATCTGCCCAACACCTCTTCATTGCTGGTTGCTGACATGACATCAGCCATCTCAATTTCTCCACCCCCCTCTCGCCCACTCCAACCTCACCCCCTCCAAATGTGCAGTGCTCCACTCGCTCCATCCCAACCCCTGGTTCACCATCAAACCCACTGGAGAATGGACCTCTCCGTCGCATTGGTCAAACACCAACTCTCTTGACACCACATCGTATCTCCCCTTTGCCCACAACTCCACCGTGACCAACCATGCTGCAAAAGGAAAACAATAAGCAGATGTCAGGCAACTCGATTTCACCTTCAGTACATCCTAAAGCTCTGCATATTCGTCCAATTGTTTGGCAGCCTAAGGATCCATCTGGAAAACAATTCACCTGACCTGCATATCTCTGGACTGTGGGCGGAAACCCAAGCTGACACAGGGAGAATGTACAAACCCCACACAGACAGTCGCCCAAGGCTGGAATCGAACCTGGGACTTTGGAGCTGTGAGGCAGCAGTGCTAATCACTGAGCCACTGTGCCACCCTCAGGAGACAATTGGTCGATGGCAACTATGATGTAATTAAGAATAGGTCATGGTGAGAGTGGGTGAGAGCGGCGGGTGGGGAGGGTTTGTTGGTGGAGATGTGAAACGAGGGAATATCTACTTCACTAATGTCTATTAGGGAAGGAATATTTCAGTCCTTACCTGGTCAGATTTACATGTGACTCCAGAGTCAAAGTGATGTGGTTCACCTCTAAATGCCCTGTACGCAATTAGGGATGGGCAATAAACATTGGCTTTGCCAGAAATACCTGCTTCCCACGTACAATTATAATACATGTCGACGGATTAATTTTGGACTCTTGTAAGCTAAAGCCAATGGAATGGAACTTGGTCTTGGGGGGTGGGGGGAGGTGGGAATGAATGACTTCAATCTGCCCTTCTAAACATTTGTGAAAGCTGTTTGAGAAGAGATGGACTCACCTTTGACAGAAAGACATTGATTCAATACTTCATCAGCAGTGCCTGGCTGCAGCATCACCAACAACGAAGAAAAGTTAAAAATCACACAACACCAGGTTATAGTCCAATAGGTTTAATTGGAAGCACTAGCTTCCAATTAATGAAGGAGCTCTCAAAGCTAGTGCTTCCAATTAAACCTGTTGGACTATAACCTGGTGTAGTGTGATTTTTAACTTTGTACACTCCAGTCCAACACCTGCATCTCCAAATCACGACAGTTTTCAAGCTCCACTAATTTTCTGCTGGAGGATGGATCTTTGTATGATAATACAGACTATCCTGCAGTTAATAATTACAGACACCCACAACACTGACAGAATCCATGATGCATCCTATTTCACTTACAAGTCAAATGCTAACACACAGGTACACACGCATGACTGCACACACTGACAAACATGCATACATTCACATGCAGATTCACACATATTCACACACACAGACACTAACACGTTTGCATACACACAAACTCTCATACATTGAGACATGCACACTTCTACACAGTAACGCACATCAACTTACACAGCGATATAAATATGCACTTAAACAACAAGGGAGATACACATATGCAAAAACACTCTTTGTCACACAGACAGACACATACTCTATCACAGGCATATACATATACACAATTGCGCACATACACATAAACAGACTCTGTCATGCACACGCTCACTCATAGAGATACTGTACACAAACATGCATGCTCACACACACAGTATTATGCATTCACACACTCATTTGAACAAACACACCCAACACTCACACGCAAAATGACACAATGTGCACTAATACAATGGTGACAGTGTAGGATAACTGATATTTGAGCACACAGCAGTATTCAGCTGCCAGATCCAGCTGCCAACTATTGAGACTCTATAGTTAGGGGGACAGGTAGAAGATTCTGTGTGAACGAGAGCGCCTCGCCGTTGGTGTGTTGCCTCCCAGGTGCCAGGGTCCGTGATGTCTCAGATCGTACTTTCAGGATCATTGAGGGTGAGGGGGAGCAGCCTCAAGTCGAGGTCCACACAGACACCAATTATATAGGTAGGAAAGGGGTGGCAATATAAGGAAGAAATTCAAAGAGCTAGCATGCAAGCTTAGAGCTAGAAAAGAGTTGTTATCTCTGGTTTGGTAACCATGCCACATGCTAGCGAGGAGAGGAAGAAGGAGAGAGAGGATTTGAACATGTAGCTACAGGGATGGTGCAGGAAGTTGGGATTCAGATACCTGGATAATTGGGGCTCATTCTGGGATAGGTGATACCTCTACAAATGGGATGGTCTGTACCTGAAGTAGAGGCGTACCACTATCCTGGGGAGGGGTGAGGGGTGGTGGGATAGGGGGTTAGAGTTTGCTAATGCTCTTCGGGAAGATTTAAACTAATTCAGCAGGGGATTGGAAACCTGAACTGTAGCTCCAGTGTACAGAAGATTGAGAGTAGTGAGTTCACAAATGCAATTTCAAGGTCGCAGGAGTGTACCAGCAGGCAGGAAGATGGTTTGAAGTGTGTCTACTTCAATGCCAGGAGCATCCAGAATAAGGTAGGTGAATGTGTAGTATGGGTTTGTACCTGGGACTTTGATATTGTGGCCATTTCAGAGACATGGGGATAGCAGGGGCAGGAAAAGTATTTGCAGGTTCCAGGGTTTAGATACTTCAGAAAGATCAGGGAAGGTGTTAAAAGGTGTGGCATTGTTAGTCAAGGACAGTATTACAGTGGCAGAAAGGACATTTGATGAGGGCTGGACTACAGAGGTACTATGGGCTGAGGTTAGAAACAGGAAAGGAGAGGTCACTCTGTTGGGAGTTTTCCATAGGCCTCCAAATAGTTCCAGAGATGTAGAGGAAAAGATTGCGAAGCTGATTCTGGATAGGAGCGAAAGTAACAAGATAGTTGTTATTGGGGTCTTTAAATATTTCTAGTCAATATTCTAAATATTGACTAGAAATGCAATAGTTTGATTACCTTAGATGGGTCAGTTTTTGTCCAATGAGTGCAGGAGGGTTTCCTGACACAGTATGTAGACAGGCTAATAGGAGGCAAGGCCACACTGGATTTGGTACTGGGTAATGAACCCGGCCAGGTGTTAGATTTGGAGGTAGGTGTGCACTTTGATGATAGTCACCACAATTTGGTTACATTTACTTCAGCGATGAAAAGGGATGGGTATATACCGCAGGGCAAGAGTTATAGCTGGGGGAAAGCCAATTATGATGTGATTAGGCAAGATTGAGGATGTATAGGCTGGGGATGGAAACTGCAGGGGAAAGGCACAACTGAAATGTGGAGCCTGTTGAAGGAACAGCTACTGCATGTCTTTGATATGTATGTACCTGTCAGGCAGGGAGGAAGTGGTTTACTAAAGAAGTTGACTCTCTTGTCAAGAGGAAGAAGGAGGCTTGTGTCAAGATGCAACATGAAGGATTAGTTAGGGCGCTTGAGAGTATTACAAGTTAGCCAGGAAGGGCCTAAAGAGAGATCTAGGAAGTGCCAGGTGAGGACATGAGAAGTCAATGAAACCCTAAAGCTTTCCACAGGTATACCAGGAATGAAAGCATGACAAGAGTAAGATTAGGGCCAGTCAAGGACAGTCATGGGAAGTTGTGTGTGGAGTCCCAAGAGATAGGAGAGGCGTTAAATGATTTTTTCTGTCCGTATTCACACATGAAAATGACAATATTGTCAAGGAAAATACTGAGATACAGGCTACTAGACAAGATAGGGATGAGGTAAAAACAATAACTGCAGATGCTGAAAACCAAATACTGGATTAGTGTGCTGGAAGAGCACAGCAGTTCAGGCAGCATCCAACGAGCAGCAAAATTGACGTTTCGGACAAAAGCCCTTCATCAGGAATAAAGGCAGTGAGCCTGAAGCGTGGAGAGATAAGCTAGAGGAGGGTGGGGGTGGGGAGAGAGTAGCATAGAGTACAATGGGTGAGTGGGGGAGGAGATGAAGGTGATAGGTCAAGGAGGAGAGGGTGGAGTGGATAGGTGGAAAAGAAGATAGGCAGGTCAGACAAGTCAAGGAGACAGTAACTGAGCTGGAAGTTTGAAACCCACCCTCTCCTCCTTGACCTATCACCTTCATCTCCTCCCCCACTCACCCATTGTACTCTATGCTACTCTCTCCCCACCCTCCTCTAGCTTATCTCTCCATGCTTCAGGCTCACTGCCTTTATTCCTGATGAAGGGCTTTTGTCCGAAACGTCGATTTCGCTGCTCGTTGGATGCTGCCTGAACTGCTGTGCTCTTCCAGCACCACTAATCCAAGATGGGGATGAGGTTCACAAAGAGGATGCATTAGCAATTCTGGAAAGTGTGAAAATAGATACGACGGCTGGGCCAGATGGGATTTATCTGAGGATTCTCTGGGAAGCCAGAGAGGAGATTGCAGAGCCTTTGGCTTTGATATTTACGTAGTCATTGTCTGCAGGAATAGTGCAGGAAGACTGGAGGATAGCAAATGTTGTCCCCTTGTTCAAGGAGGGGAGTAGAGACAACCTTGGTAATTACAGACCAGTGAGCGTTACTTCGGTTGTGGGTAAAGTGTTGGAAAGGATTATAAGAGATAGGATTTATAATCATCTAGACATGAATAATTTGATAGTCAACACTGTTTTGTGAAGGGTTGGTCATGTCTCATAAACATTATTGAGCTCTTGAGAAGGTGATCAAGCAGGTGAATGAGGATAAAGGTGTTGATGTGGCACATGGATTTCAGTAAAGTGTTTGATAAGATTCCCCTCAGTAAATTATTGCAGAAAATATGGAGGCACTAGATTGAGGGTGATTTAGCCGATTTGGATTAGAACTTGGCTAGCTGAAAGAAGACAGATGATGGTGGGTGATGGGAAATGTCTACTAGTGCTCTACCCCAAGGATCTGTTTTGGGCCCATTGCTGAAGGATGAGTTAGTGAATTTGTGGATGACAGTAAAGTTGGTGGATTTTCAGACAGTGCAGAAGGATGTTGCAGGTTACAGAGTGAGATAGATAAGCTGCAGAGCTGGGCTGAGAGGTGGAAAATGGAGTTTAATGCAGGCGACTTTCTGTGTGGAGTTTGCACATTATCCCCGTGTCTGCGTGGGTTTCCTCCAGGTGCTCTGGTTCCCTCCCACAATCCAAAAATGTGCAGGTTAGGTGAATTGACCATGCTAAATTGTCCGTAGTGTTAGGTGAAGGGGTAAATGTAGGAGAATGGGTCTGGGTGGGTTACGCTTTGGCGGGTCAGTGTGGACTTGTTGGGCCGAAGGGCCTGTTTCCACACTGTACGTAATCTAATCTAAGTAATCTAATCTAATCTAATCTAAAAGTGTGAGGTGATTCATTTTGGAAGGAGTAACAGAAATACAGAGTACTGGGCTAATGGTATGATTCTTGATAGTGTAGATGAGGAGAGAGATCGCGGTATCCATGATAGAGTTGTTAAGAAGACATATGATGTGTTAGCTTTTGTTAGTAGAGGGATTGACTTTCAGAGCCATGTTGCAGCTGTACAAAACTCTCGTGTGGCCACACTTGGAGCATTGCATACAGTTGTGGTCGCCGCATTACAGGATGTGGAAGCATTGGAAAGCATTCAGAGAAGATTTACTTGGATGTTGCCAGGTATGGAGGGAAGGTCTTATGAGGAAAGGATGAGGGAATTGAGGCTGAGGTTAGAGAGCAGGATAAGAGGTGACGTAATAAAGACATACAAGATGATCAGACGATTAGATCAGGTGGACAGTGAGAGCCTTTTTCCTTGGATGGTGATGGATGGCATGAAGGGCATAGCTTTAAATTGAGGGATGGTAGATATAGGACAGATGTCAAAGGTAGGTTCTTTACTCAGAGAGTAGTAAGGGCATGGAATGCCCTGCCTGCAACAGTAGTAGACTCACCAACTTTAAGGGCATTTAAATGCTCATTGGATAAATTTATGGATGATAATGGGTAGTGTAAAATAGATGGGCTTCAGATTGGTTTCAAAGGTCGGCGCAATATGAGGGCCGAAGGGTCTCTACTGCAGTATAATGTTCGGATATCGGGCATTTGCCCGAAAAGTCGGTTCTCCTGCTCCTGAGATGCTGCTTGATCTGCTGTGCTTTTCCAGCACCACACTCTTGACTTTGACCTCCAGCATCTGCATGTTCTAGATATTCTATGTTGTATGTTCTAGATTGTCTGTCGCAATTCAATACCTACATTGTGAGATAACTAATATACGGACACTCAGCATTGTGCAGCCTGTGTATTGTCTACAGTGATATAATAGTACGAGAGCCTGATATTTGAACATTGAGCTGTGTGCAGCCTATGTAATGAACACACAAGTACACCATGAGATAATGGATCCTTTCTAGTCTTTACCATGGGGCAATAAAAAGGTTGTTAACCCTTGGGAATGGGCCTTCTGGATGGAGAGATCCATGTTTGAAGCAAATATTTAATAGACCGATTGACTGTCCAAAATGTTCAAAGATCATTTCCCTTGATATCTCTGAAATGGAAGTATTTCTGTCAATTGTGCTCACCTCCAGGTTTATAACCTGCTTTTGCATCCATGAGGAGAGATTAGCTGATTCTCACCCACTGAATTACTCTTCAAGAACTAATAATAACAAGCAAGTTATTGAGGGCTCTAGTGGTATCATGGAACTGTCCCCATCTTTCATCATGAGATTTGAATTCATGTCCCACATTTCCTTATCAGACTTAGGAAGTACAAAACCAATGTTAAAATGGCAGTGGAGTTTTGATTAGAATTACAAAAGGCTGCTGTCAGTTGAGGCCATCGTTGGTGGGGGTGGCGGGGGTGGGGGTGGAGGGGGGGGGAGATGGGGGAGAGAATAGCAACAGTCTGTGTTTAAACTCATGGCAATTCTGCTTAGACCTTTAAAAGAGGCTGGGAGATTATGCTGACAGCATCATTTCTTGTTTCCCAATTTTTCAGCTCGAACTTGCCCTTCTGATTACATATCTACTTCAGACATGACATGGTATCACTGAGTGAGCTCCCCTTCACACGGGAGGTTACAGTTAACCAACTCTAAACCAATTTTCCTCATTCTCCAACTTAGTTTTCTCCCAGTTCCCATTAGCATATCTCTAACGGTGACTGAACCTCCCTAATCTCATACATTTCATGAAAGCAGACCTCAAGAACTACTCCCAGTGCCCTGGCACCAATAATGACCCCTTGACTTAACCAGCCAATACGTTGTTGCTAACATTGGCTTAACTACTTGCAAATCAGATGCCTGTCTCCCTTATTCATCGATGATAGCAGTTGAAATCCTGGGGCTCTGGAACATGCTGTCAGTCATTTCCATTAATTCTCGACTTGCCTCTTATGTCCCATTCCCAGCACCTCACGCTGCTTTTCCACCTCTGTCTTGTTTTTGTCTCTACATGAGCATCCCTATTGCACTGCCTCTACATGATGATTCTCTCTCTCTGAATCTCATTCAGTTTTTCTCTCTTGCTCCCAATGAACCCTTTCCTGCTTTGTAATTCATTTCCCCTGACTCTGCTGTACCCTATTCCTATGCATCATCATTTGTGAAAACAGTCTTTCAACTTACCATCTTCACACTATTGTTGTGTTAACTTGAGGTTGTGTCGCACAGTTGGCTGGATGGCTGGTTTGTGATGCAGAGTGATACCAAAAAGAAAGGCATAATTCTTATAGCAGCTACAAAATATATGACGAGGAGTAGGCCATTCGACAGTTAAAACCCTTATTATGAGGTGATACCCTCTGGTCTGAGACTTTCCCACAAGGGGAACAATATTTATGCATCAAGTCTGTCAAGTTCCCTAAGAATCTTGTATATGTCAAGAAAGTTGCCTCTCGTTCTTCTAAACTCTCCTGTTCCTTGGATACTGCCTGACCTGCTGTGCTTTTCCTTTGCAACACCTTTTTGACTTTGACCTCCAGAATCTGAAGTCTGCACTTTCTCCTTCTCCTAAACTCCAAATGAGTACAGGGCCAATCCATTCAACCTCTCTTCATAAGGCAGTCCCTTCATACATGGGATCATTCTTCTGAACCTTCCCATAAACAAGATGGGCAAGTTAGCCCAGGGTCTGTCAATGAAGTCAGGACAGTGGTCCATCCCCCAGCCATTGAAAGGCTGTACCAGAATCAACTTACCAACTGGAAAGAACAATGCTTTGCAGACCTCCTGCTCAGGGCTCTATCCCAGGCTCAGACTGTCCTTCATCACGAAACCAAAGATCTTAATCGGTTGTGGTGCTGCTGAGAATTATGCTGATACTGTATAAAACTTTGCTGAGTGCAATGTTGGGAGGGATGTCAAAGCACTGGAGGTGTACAGAGGAAATTGAGCAGCATGTTGTCTCAGCTGAAGAGTTTCAGTTATGAAGAGAGATTGGACAGACTGGAGTTGTTTTCCTCAGAACAGAGGAAATTGAGAGGGGACATGATTGAGATGTATCAATGATGAGAGGCACAGACAGCATAGACAGGAAGAAACAACTCCCCATTAATGGCCAGACGACATAACTGGATTGAGCAGATTACTTTATGAGGAAAGTTTAAACAGAGTTGGCCTGTATTCCATGGGGTTTAGAAAAGTCAGAGGTGACTTAATTGAAACAGATAAGACCATGAATTGACTTGACTGTGTGGATCTCGAAAGGATGTTTCCTCTTGTGGGAGAATTTCGATCAAGATTTCAAAGATTAAAAATAAGATGGAGTCCATTTAAAACAGAGAAGTTTTTTTTCTCTTGAAAGTTGAGAGACTTTGGAACTCCCTTCCACAACAGGCAGTGGATACCGAAACTCGAAAATATTGTTAAGGCAAAGATAGACAGATTCTTGATGACCAAGGGGATGAAAGTGATTGGGTGATATGCAGAAATGTCAAGTTAAGGTTAAAATCAGATGAGCCATGCTCTAATTGAATACTGAAGCTGACTTGAATATATTCTCTGAAGGTACATGAAAACACAATCCTCTTTCCTGCTAGCTCAGAATAATGTCACAATCATCTGATCATTGCAAATCAAAAAGCCTAATACACACATCTTCCCCAAAGTTCTCCCTTGTGGTTCAGCTTGCATAATCTCATCAATTTGCTTTAAACAATTTTCACTGTGATATTATTCTCAGCACCATATCAATATCACTATACCCCTCCGATGTCAGGTTATCATTGTTCCTGAAGCAATTACACTAATTTGTGAAAATGTTTCCAAATTCAGAGAGATGACAGAGGGTATGTATTCATCCTAAAGAGCATTGGCAGAAGCAGGGCAGAGGTATCCCACAGTTGAGATCAAAGCATCAATCATCACGATGGATGGCACACTTCTCTTGAATATGCTTTGCTCATTCATGGGTCAAGCCAGAATTTATTGCCCAGAGGGCAGTTAAGAGTTAACCACATTGCTATGGGTCTGGAGCCACATGTAGGCCAGCTGCTTCCTTCCCTGAACAACATTAATGAACCAGATGGGTCTTTTCAACAACCAATAATGGATTCATGGTCATCATTAGATTCTTATTTCCAGATTTTACCGAGTTCAAATTACCCCATCTGCCAGGGTGGGATTCGAACACAGTCCCCACAACATTTTCTGGGTCTCTAGATTAGCAGGATAGCAATAATTCCACGAGGCCATTGCCTTCCTCCATATTGCATACACTTGTCATTCCAGACTGAAACAGAACACAAGCCATCATTCGATTAAAAACAAGACACCTCAACTGTTTTTAATGAATCCTGACTACTTGACGATAGTGTGTTTTTGCTGAGAGTGTGATGGACCAGGCTGAGAAGGAAACATTAATCCTCAATGAATGAAGGAGTTTGCAGATGACAGCAAACTTGGTAACATATTGGACAATGAAGATAGTTATCTAAAAGTACTGAAATGTTGACTGTCCTGTTCCTCGGATGCTGCCTGATCTGCTTTCCTTATGCAGTACTTTTTCGACAGTGTTCACTATAGAAAATGAAAATGTTGGCGAGGAAGATACAGAGATACTTGCATCTAGACTAGAAGAGATTGAGGTTCACAAAGAAGAAGTATTAGAAATACTGCAGAGTGTGAAAATAGACAAGTCCCCTGGGCTGGATGGGATCTATCCTAGGATCCTCTGGGAAGCAAGGGAAGAGATTGCCGAGCCTTTGGCATTGATCTTCAAATCATCATTGTCTACAGGAATAGTGCCTGAGGACTGGAGGATAGCAAATGCGGCTCCCTTGTGAAGGGTAATTACAGACCAGTGAGTCTCACTTCAGTTGTTGGTAAAGTGTTGGAAAAGATTATAAGAGATAGGATTTATAACCATCTAGAAAAGAATAATCTGATCAGGACAGTCAGCACGGTTTTGTGAAGGATAGGTCAGGTCATGCCTAACAAATCCTATTGACTTTTTTGACAAAGTGGCCAAACAGGTAGATGAGAGTAAACCAGTTGATGTGGTGTATATGGATTTCAGCAAGGCATTCGATAAGGTTCCCCACAGTAGGCTTTTATACAAAATGTGGAGGAATGGGATTGTAGGAGACATAGCAGTTTAGATCAGTAATTGGCTTGCTGAAAGAAAACAGAGGATTGTAGTTGATGGAACATGTTCATCTTGGTGTCTAGTTACTAGCGGCGTACCGCAAGGATTGGTGTTGGGTCCACTGCTGTTCGTCATTTTTATAAATGACCTGGATGAGGGCTTAGAAGGGTGGGTTAGTAAATTTGCGGACGACACTAAGGTCGGTGGGGTTGTGGATAGTGACGAAGGGTGTAGTAGGTTGGAGAGAGACATAGATATGATGCAGAGCTGGGCTGAGAGGTGGCAAATGGAGTTTAATGTGGACAAGTGTGAGGTGATACTCTTTGGATGGAGTAATCAGAATGCAAAGTACTGGGCTAATGGTAAGATCCTTGAGAGTGCAGATGAGCAGAGAGCTCTCGGTGGCCATGTACACAGATCCCTGAAAGTTGCCACCCAGATTGACAGGGTTGTTAAGAAGGCATACAGTGTTTTGGCTTTTATTAATAGAGGGATTGAGTTCTGGAACCAGGAGGTTATGCTGCAGCTGTACAAAGCTCTGGTACGGCCACAATTGGAGTATTGTGTACATTTCTGGTCACCGCATTATAAGAAGGATGTGGAAGCTTTGGAAAGGGTGCAGAGGAGATCTACTAGGATGTTGCCTGGTATGGAGGGAAGGTCTTACAAGGAAAAGCTGAGGGCCTTGAGGCTGTTCTCGTGAGAGAAAAGAAGGTTGAGAGGTGACTTAATAGAGACATACAAGCTAATCAGAGTTAGATAGGGTGGACAGGGAGAGCCTTTTTCCAAGTATGGGAACAGCAAACACGAGGGGACACAACTTTAAAGTGAGGGGAGATAGGTATAGGACAGATGTCAGAGGTAGTTTCTTTACTCGGAGAGTAGTAAGGGTATGGAATACTTTGCCTGCAATGGTAGTAGATTCACCAAGTTTAAGTGCACCTAAGTCGTCATTGGACAGGCATATGGACGTTCATGGACTATTTTAGGTGGGATGGGCTTCAAATTAGTATAACAGGGTGGCGCAACATTGAGGGCCGAAGGGCCTGTACTGCGCTGTAATATTCTATATTCTATGTTCTACGTACCACACTTTTCCACTCTTGATCAAATGGGCCAATGGAGTAGCAGATGTTTAATTCAGATAAATGTGAGTGTTGCATTTTGATAAGACATACCAGGGCAGCACTTATGAAGTTAATGTTGGGGCCCTGTGGAGTGTTGTTGAACAGAGAGACCAGGGAGTGCAGGTATATAGTTCCTTGAAATGCATCATAGATAGACAGAGTGTTGAAAGTGTTTGTCACACTTGCCTTCATTGGTCAGAATATTGAGTATAGGAGTTGGGACATCATGTTGCGCTGTACAGGATATTGGCGAGGCCTTTTTTTAAAATACAAGAATGATGGCAGAAATGGAGGGCTTCATTTATATGGAGAGACTGGATAGGCATTTTTATCCCCCTGTTTGGAGGCTAAGAGGTTACCTGATAGACATTTATAAAATCATGAAGGGCATAGATAAGATGAACAGCCAAGGTATCTTCCCCAGAGTAGAAGAGTCCAAAACTAGAGGGCATAGGTTAAAGGTGAGAGGGGAAGGAGCCTGAGGACACTTTTTCACCCAGAGGGTGGTGTGTAGATCAAATCAACTGCCACAATAAGGCGGTAGAGGTGTGTGCAATTATATTTGGACAAATAAATGAATACAAAACGTTTAGGTGGATGTGGGCAAATGCAGGCAAATGGGCCGAGGTCATTTTGGGAAACCTGGTCGGCAAGGAAGCGTGTTTCTCTGCTGCATGACTCTATAACTTCATGAGATGAGAAATCAGACTTCCTGTCCACAAGGCTGGTCAAGACTGTGTCCAATGGGTCATGTTCAACTGCAGCTTTGGACCAGCCTGGCTCCAATGTTCCATCCCGTGCCGGTCACTTAGCAACCACTAGGTGCACAGTAAGACCTCACCAATCAGTTGGGTCACCAAACATTTTGAGGGATGCTTTGACTGATGTGTATGAGATCGTGAACAGTCCTGACAAGGGTGGTGAGCATGGAAAGGATGTGGGACACACCAGGACTCAGGGGTATTGTTTTAAAATTAGGGGTCACCCCTTCAGAAGCATGGTAAAGAAAACTCAAGAGGGGTGTGTGACTTTGGAACTCTGTCTCAGAAGGCCGTCTGAGGCATGGGGGTGATCATTCAATATTTTTACGACGGAGGTGGATAGATTTCCTGTTGGCAGGGAAATGAAGGGTTACGAGACAGTTGGGAACATGGATGTCAAAACACAAAGCAATCAACTACGATTCAGGATTAAAGTACAGGAGCAGAGATGTCTTGCTGCAATTTTATGGGGCCTTGTTGAGACCATTTCTGGAATAAGTTTGGTCAATGGAGGGGGAGTGCAACAAACATTTACCAGATTGATTCCGAGGGTGACAGTACTGACATCTGCAGTGAACTGGGTGAGTTTAGGTGATAGTTAATGGAGTTAAGAGGAAAGAGATGAGATCTCATCAAAACCTAAAAAAATTGCAACAGAACCAGACAGGATAAATGTAATTCCAGGATATAATTCCTGATGAAAGCCTTATGCCCGAAGCTTTGATTCTCCTGCGCCTCAGATGCTGCCTGACCTGCTGTGCTTTTCCAGCACCACACTCTCGACCCTGATCTCATGCATCTACAGTCCTCACTTTCTCCCAGGATAAATGTCGGAAAGAGGTTCCTTAAGACGGGAAGTCCAGAACAAGGATACAGTTCAAAGATATGCGGTAAGCCATTTAACACTGAAATTACTGCATTCAGACAGTGATGAGCCTCTGGAATTCTCCACACAAGTAGTTGAAGTCAAAATATTAAACATTTTCAAGAAAGAGTTGGATACAGTTCTTAGGGCTAAGGGGATTGAAGGCTATGGGGAGAAAGTGGAATCAGGGGACTGAGTTTGATCAGCCATATTGAGTGGTGTGACTGGCTTGAGGGGCTGAATGTTCTCCTTCTGTTCCTATTCTTTCCTGTCCTTTTACATTCTAGTTGTATTGCATCTACAGGATATGATAAATAGACAAAGTCTCTTCCCTGGGGTGGGGGAGTTCAGAACTAGAGGGCATAAGTTTAGGGTGAGAAGGGAAAGATGTAAAAGTGACCTCAGGGGCAAGTTTTTCACACAGAAGGTAGTACGTGTATGGAATGAGCTGACAGAGGAAGTGCTGGAGGCTGGTACAATTGTAATATTTAAAAGGCATCTGGATGGGTATTTGATTAGGAAGGGTTTGGAGGGATATGGGCCGGGCGCTGGCAGGTGGAACTAGATTGGGTTGGGATATCTGGTCAGCATGGATGGGTCGGACCGAAGGGTCTGTTTCTGTGCTGTACATCTCTATGACTCTATGAGTCTAAGTAACCACAACAATTAAACTTATCCTTTCATTTCTCTAATCCTACTGTGGATCAGTGGCTGGGTCCTGGGATCCGGGTCCCGGGTTCGATCCAGCCTCTTGAGTGCCTGGTCTGTGTGGGAGTTTCTATGTTCATTCTGTGTGCGGGGGCTCTAGGTCCAAAAATGGTATGGGTTTGGAGCATCGACAGCACTGGATGGTTATGGTCCCTAGGGGTGGGTTATAGGGTAATGGGGGAATGTGTCTGGGTTGCAATATCATTTGGAGGGTGCATCAGGGTGGACTTTATGGGCCAAATGGCCTGCTCTAACACTGCAGGGATTCTGTAAAAGGGATGTGGTGTTTTTGGGTTGGCACAGTGGCTCAGTGGTTAGTACTGCTACCTTACAGCAACAGGCACCTAGGTTCAATTCCAGTATCAGCCGTGTGTCTGCATGGGTTTCCTCCAGGTGCTCTGGTTTCCTCCCACAATCCAAAGATGTGCAGGTTAGATGAATTGGCCATGCTAAATTGTCCATTGCGTTCAGGAATCTGTGGGTAAAGTACATTGGTCAGGGGTAAATAACCCATGGGGATTTGGGTGGTCTACTGTTCAGAGAGTCAGGGTGGACTTTTTCCACACTGTAGGAATTCTATAAGAGAAAAAACAGTTAAGAAACAGACCCTAAAATTTACCTTCATTCTAACAATGAAGAAAATGTGAAAATATGGAGCACTTTATTCTTGGAAATGTTTCCCAAATATCTCTCTGTCACATCTTTTTACTGCAACGTGTTTGTAAATCTCAAACAGTTCAATGTTGCTTAAGCTCTTCCACTTGGCCAGGATGTCAAGGTATCTCAGCCAGCTGCACAGACTGCAGCTGGTACCAGGTTCCCTAAGCTCCCTCTCTCACTGAGGGATGCTCCTGAGTGTATACTAGGCCAGTCTGCCTCAGTGGTTCAGTGTGCAGCTGCATCCAGCTCCAGCACAGGATATGGCCACCTCTGAGAATGGGAGATTTGACATGCTTTCTGGTACACATATTCACCATTCCCATGTCTGTCATTGAAGTGGGCGGTGTGTGAATAAGTGACGACACCAAACTGTGTGTGGTACTTGTCTAAGAGAGAGTGTGTGTAAGTTACTGCACACACTGCTACAACTGAGCATTGGTGGGAGGGAGCGGATGTTTGTGGATTTCATACTAGTCAAGCAGCCTGCTTTGTCCTGGATGGTGTTGTTGGAGCTGTGCTCATGAGGCGAGTTACTTGCCAGAGGATTCCAAGCCTCTGACCTGCTCTTTGAGGGATAAATGATAGCCATAAGATACAAGAGCCGAAGTAGGCCATTCATCCCATTCAGTCTATTTCATCATTAAATGTGACCGTGGCTGATCTGAACAGCTTTAACTCCACTTTCCTGCCTTTTCCCCATAGCTATTGGTTCCCTCAATGATTAAATCTGTCGACCTCATCCTTGAATATGATCCAGCCTTGCAAACCTTTTGTGGAAAAGAATTCCACAGATTCATTACCATTTGAGACAAAAAAAATCCTCCCCATCTCCATCTTAAATGGGCCACCTCTTATTCTGTGATTATGCCTTTGTAACCAAACTCTCCCATGAGAGTAACACCTATCAGCATCTACTCTGTCATCCCCACTAAGAATCTTGAATTTTTCAATAAGGTCACCTCTCATTTTTCTAAATTCCAATGAGTACACATCCAATTAACTCAATCTTTCCTCTTGAGACAGGACTCTTCATAACTGCTAGCCACATACTGAGTCTTCTCTGGACTGTCTCCAATGCCAGTATATGGTTGTTAAATAAGGGTTCCAAAACCCTCGCAGTATTCCAGCTGTGATCATACTTGTATAGTTTTAACAAAATTTCCATCAGAATTATCAGCAACAAAAAGAATTCAGGTAGGACTTTCACGTCTGAACTTGTCAAACTCAATATGGAGTGTGAAGCATGGCAAATCATTGAGTGAGGAATAATTGGATATCCTGACATTCCTCCCGATTCTCTGGTTTCCTCCTGCAATCCAATGATGTGCAGGTCAGGTGAATTGACCGTGCTAAATTGCCCATAGTGCATTCGTAAGGGGTAAGTATAGGGTAGGGGAATTGGTGTGGGTGGGTTACTCTTCAGAGGGTCGGTGTGGACCTGTTGGGCCAAAGGGCCTGTTTCCATACTGCATGGAATCTAATCTAATGAATATATATAATGGGGATATTTGAGCATGGCCAAGTTATTTTGTGAGGGAGGTAAGCAGATATAGATATGGAGAAAGTCAGTGAGATTGTTTCATTGATGCTGGGAATGAACCATATGACGACAGTGAATGAAGCAGATTTAGACCAGAATCATGGTTAGGCAAGAAAGATTGGATAATTGGAATTTGTTGAGTGTGAGAGAATGTTGGACAATTGGATATGTTATGAAGTTGAAGGGGTGTACTATACCTTTAAGACAGAGAGAAAGCTGTTTTGCACTGAGAGCTTGCAGGAAACTGTCTTCTGACTGACTAGCAGTCTCCGAGTGTACTGGAAAATTGAAAATATGTTACATTTGGCTGTGAAACAAATACCTGAGCTTTGGTTACTATGTTGACAACCATTTCAATTTAACCAATCAGTTCAAATTATGCTCCATGATACTAAAACCCAATTAAATTTGAATTTTACTGGTTTGTTAACATTACACCAATGAGACAATCTGATGTTTGGGGAATAAACAAACAGACATTTTGACAGCTAGCCAGAGAGTGTGAATGAACTGCCATCTAGAGTGAGAGACTGCCATTCAAAATACTCTGAATCAAATGTACCTTTTTCATATGAAACATCTTTGCAGCAAAAGACTCAAGATGAGCCAGGGGAGGAGGACACCTGAAGACCACTGCTGTCTGGGCTTGAAAATTAAGTTGATGTAATTTTAATATGGGTGGTTATTGGAATGGAGATTGTTATAGAATTGGAGGCAGATAAGGAGCAGTCAGGCGAAAGGAAGCTTAGAGTTGTAAATAGTTGTTGTTTAATGTTCACTCTTAGAGTTAAAGAATAAATTGATATGCTTTTTCTTTAAATAGTGGAGTTTGGGAGTTTACTGTCACTCATACTTTAACAGGTTACAAGGTGAGGTGAACTTTTCTGGGTGTTTAGTTTAATTAACAGAAGGGCTCACTGTCATGTCGCAACAGTTTGGGGGCCCAACTGGGGCATAACTTTTACAACATGGCAGTGAACCCTTCTGATAATTAAACCAAACACCCAGAAAAGCTCACCTTGCCTCATAATCTGTTAAAGTAACTCCAAAAAAGACTAAAACGTTTTAGTCTTAGTATAGGACTCACACTACTCCATCCACTCCACCCAAGAATTCCTGAAGACCATCAAATACACCAAGATAGAAGAGGATGAAATAATGGTCTCTCCTTTGACGTAACAGCCCTGTTCACATCCATCAACATCAACCTGGCCAAGGAAACACTGACTACACTATTAGAAGAACCAAAGACACAAACTGCGTATACAGAAAACCGACAAACACTGACCAAATACTTAACTACACCAGCAACCATCCCAACACACACAAACAAAGCTGTATCAGAACACTATTCCAATGAGCCACCACACACTGCAGCACAGACGAACTACGCAAAACAGAGGAGAACCACCTATACAACGTAAACAAGAAGAACGGATACTCAAAAAAATACAGTGTGCAGATTCCTCAAGAACAAACCACGACAAGCAGACCAAACACAGCCAGAAACCCTAACCACCTTACCATACATCAAAGAAGTTTCAGAAATGACAGCCAGACTACTAAGACCCCTCGGAATCCTAGTAGCACACAAACCCACCAATATTCTCAAACAAAAACTAACAAACTTAAAAGACCCAGTACATCCCATGAACAAATCCAACGTCATCTACAAAATTCCTTGCAAGGACTGCCACAAACACTACGTAGGACAAACAGGAAGAAAGTTAGCCACCAGGATACATAAACACCAGCTAGCCACAAAAAGACACGACCCTCTCTCCCTCGTAGCCCTACACACGGATAAAAAAAGCCACCTTTTCGACTGGGACAACACATCTATCCTGGGACAGGCTAAACAAAGACATGCCAGAGAATTCCTAGAGGCCTGGCACTCCAACCACAACGCCATAAACAAACACACAGATCTAGATACCATCTATCAACCCCTCAGAAAATGAACAGGAAATGACATCACCACAAATCCCATCCAGCAGAAAGATATAAATAGAAAGCAGGAGACAACTGCTTCGCTTCACTTGGAGGTCGCCACTGATGATGTTACCTAGCCAGGTAATAAAACGTCTGGATATCAAAGCTACAGCTCAGCGAGCAAATCTACACCCCAAACCTCAACCGGAGCTACAAACTTTCACAGACCTTGTCAAAGACACAAACACCAGACACTGCCAACTTCATCAGCAATGACAATATTGCCAAGCTCGTGGACCTATGCCTCACCACCCACTTCACATTCAGTAACAAAACCTACAAGCAATTCAGTTGAACACCCATGGGATCTCTGATATCAGGGTTCCCAGCAGAAGCAGTAATGCAGAGACTTGAAAAAAACAACTCTCTCAAACATCCAATCTAAAGTTTGGGTCTGCTACATGGATGACATCTTTGTCATCACTAAACGAAACAAATTAGAGGAAACCTTCAAGACCATCAATAATACCCTTACTGGCATAAAACTCACAAACGAGGAGGAAAGCAACAACAAACTGCCACTTCCAGATGTCACAGTAGAGCAAATCGACAATGGACGCTAAACCAGCATCCACAGGAAAATAACACGTAAGGACCAAATACTTAACTACAGAAGCAATCATCCCAACATCCACAAACGAAGTTGCATTAGAACATTATTTCCACCACACACTGCAGCACAGGGGAACTACAAAGAGTAGAAGAAAACCAACTATACACCATATTCAAGAAGAATTGGTACCCAATAATCAGTTTGCCAAAGTCTGAGCAACAAACCCAAACAAGCAGACAAAATGCACCCAGAAACACTAACCACATTATCCTATATCAAAGACATCTCAGAAATGACTGCCAGACCACTCAGACCTCTTGGCATCATGGTAGCCCACAAATCAACGAACACACTAAAGCAACAATTAATGAACTTAAAAGACCCTCTACAGACAACATGCAAAATGAACATCATCTACAAATTACCTTGCAAGAACTGTAACAATCACTACATTGAACAAACAGGCAGAAAAGTAGACACCAGAATTCATGAACACTGACTAGACATAAAAAGACATGAATCCACTATCACTAGTATCCTTACATACAGGTGAGGAAGGACACCACTTTAACTGGGACAACGCATCCACCCTAGGACAAGTTAAACAGAGACACGCATGAGAATTCCTAGAAGCATGGCATTCCAACTAGAACCTTATTAACAAACACATCGAGTTGGACCCCATCGACCATCCTCTGAGAAAAAGAATTGGAAATGACATCACCAATTAAAAGAAAACCTAAACTCATTAATAGAAAGTGGGACATAACACCAGTGCTTCACTGGAGGCTCACTGATGATGTTACCCAGTATGGCCACAAAACGTCTGAAACCAAAACTTCCATCTCAGCGAGCAAACTCACATCCACAGGTTCTTGAGTTGAACAATACAACAACAAGGAAAATGATGACAAATATAATGCTCATACTGTGAGAGTATTGATTAATAAGATTTTTAAAAGTGGGAGAGTGTTTTGGACAATGATTGTGCAATTAAGCAAATCGAGATGTCAATGGAAGCAGGTTAAGAAATGGAAAAATAATGATAATGGAAGTTCATTGATGAACTGAGCACAAATACTCATTGCGCATATGAATACATTCAAGAACAGCTTCCTCCCCACTGTTATCAGACTTTTCAAAGGTCTTCTTAAATGCCAATTCTGCTCTCCCTCTCTGCATGGTCTTTGTGGCTGCAACAATGTATTTTTTATTTCAATTTAGAAATTAGAATTCAAACTTAGAATCCTGACAGTATGGAAACAGGCCCTTCAGACCAGTAAGTGCACACTGACCCTCTGAAGAGTAACCCATCCAGACCCATTCCCTTATTTCTCTACATTTCCCCTGACTAATGCACCAATTTAACATGGCTAATACACCTGACCTGCACACCTTTAGATTGTGGGAGGAAACCGGAGCACCCAGAGGAAAACCACGCAGGCACAGGGAGAATGTGCAAATTCCACACGGAGAGTTGCCTAAGGCTGGAATCAAAGCTGGGTCTTTGGCGCTGTGAGGCTGCAGTGTTAACCACTGATATTAATCTCTTTTAAAAAAACTTATTCACAAAATACCTTTTTATACACATGTAGTCACAAAGACTGTATATGATATGAAGAAACAAACAAACATCGGAGTTTGACTCCATCCGTCAAACAAACCAAAGGCCTCTCTTACTTATACAAAATCATATTTGCATACATTTGGGGGTCCAATAACTGAACTGACCCCCATTTAACTTTGGCAGAAAGACCTTCGACTGTGGTATTTCCCCACTACATTTTGGCGGCATCTGCCCCAAACTTTAGTGTGTCCCTCAGCACGTAGTCCTGGACTTTGGAATGTACTAATCTACAACACTTGGTTGAGGTCAACTCCATGTTCTGTAAGATAAACAAGCTTTGGGAAAACCAAAGAGCATCTTTCATTGAGTTGATGTTCATCCAGGCTCAATTGATTTTTGTCTCGGTGTGCATCCCAGGAAACAAATTGAATAGTCGTGTCCTGTCTCACGGAACTGCTCAGGGTGAACTTTGAGAAAACCACTGCATCTTTCTCCAAATTTGCTTTGCAAAGGCATATTGCAGAATAAGCAGTGTCACACACTCGACCCATCCCCGCAGCCCCTTCAATGGCAGTGTGCGGTTGCTCAGCATGTGCAGGCATACATGAAGGGTTGCACAGTCCTTCTCACTACCAGCCAAGCAATATATTGGTGATTTTTGGAAAGTTCTAGAAATGAGGCATTCTGCCGAATGACTGACAGTCTGTTCAGGGAACAACCTGACAGGATCCAATATTTCCTTTTCCCACAGGGACTTGAGGTCAGTACATGCTCACTGGGCTGTCAGCTGGTCCATATTCTGAAGGGTTCCACTATGTTAGTGCTGCCTCCTTGTAGCTGTATGTACTTTCCCAAGAAGGTCAGGACACCTGCTGCCAGTACATGGGGATCATAAATATGGACTGGCTCCTCTGTGTAGGGAGAATGAACAATGGTGCCGCAGACAGGTCAGAGAGGGGAACCATATCTCCTTTCTCCTCAAATACCTTCAGGAGACATTCACATTGCTTTAATCTCCTGAAGGTCACGTCAAAGTAGCCCTCTCTGGGGTAATCCTGCACGAAGAAAATACCTGTTGCTTGCAACCCAAGCAATCCAGGTGGGTTCACTTCACAAGTAAGTCACTGGAGGTGGCAGGACAGGTTAATAGGGTGAGTCAGAAGGCATTCAAGAAGGCCTGTATCAGTCGAATATGACAGCAGAGAGGGGATATTGGAGCTGGTTCTAATTGGGCCACTGCAAGGGTACTGTGTGAGGTTCTCAACATTGCATTTCAGTTTGGAACACATTCAGTTTATATTCAGAAATTTGGAATGAGAAGTATTTTGTCCATATATTCATTAATTTTGAGTCTGATTCTTAAGTTTTGATTCAAGTGGTAGAAATTTTAAAAATTAGAGTTTGAAATTATTAGGCGATTTTGACATTTTTAATTAACAGTCCAAATGGAAGCATGATGTGAGATAGAGTCATAGAGATATGCCGCACAGAAACAGACCCTTCAGTCCAACGTCATCTGGTGATTTGGGCACTACCCCTTCTGACAACATATGTTTAACCATTTCTGCAGCAAGGTTTAAATCTTATCCCATGCCTTCTGTGTGGAGATTGAGATTTTGGACAGGACAGCAATTTGGACATTACTAACACTTTGGGCTTCTTCCTGAGTCACAGTGAATTTTGATTTCATGTTTTTGAACAGGTTTAAAAATACAAGGTCACTATGCAGAGATGACGACTTTGAAAAAAAATGAGTACCATGAACTGTTTCCGATTACCTCCACCTTCAATCTCGAAAGCATGACTTAAAACTATGAAGCCTGGACAGAACTGTTTCTGAAATTGGGATTGATAAAGTTACTTGCTACATGTTGCTCGTTCAAGCAAGCAATGAAAATAAAAATTAATTGAAGAGTAAAAAGAACATTTCTTAAAATTTTCACTGGAAAGAGGAGCAATCCTAATGTGAAACAAAATAACAACCTATGCACCCCTCAACTCACTGCTATCTATTTGCATGTCCAGCAGTCGCTTAAATGTCCCCAATAACTCTGCTGATGCTCTACTAGAAAGAAACCTCCAAGTAAATTGTTGTCATTTTAAATATGGGTTTATTATAAAAGAAAAAGAAAAGTATAGCCTAGTAAGGTAGATTTGAAAGAAGTATACTTATATAAATTAATGGCCTTGGTTTGTAGAACCTTGGTTCAGGGTGGCATGGTGGCACAGTGGTTAGCACTGCTGCCTCACAGTGCTAGAGACCTGGGTTCAATTCCCACCTCAAGGGACTGACTGTGTGGAGTTTGCACATTCTCCCCGTGTCTGCGTGGGTTTCCTCCGGGTGCTCCGGTTTCCTCCCACAGTCCAAAGATGTGCAGGTCAGGTGAATTGGCCATGCTAAATTGCCCATAGTGTTAGGTAAGGGGTAGATGTAGGGGTATGGGTGGGTTGCGCTTCGGCGGGGCGTTGTGGACTTGTTGGGCCGAAGGGCCTGTTTCCACACTGTAAGTAATCTAATCTAATCAGGCTGGAGTAGAATCTGCATATAATATCAATTTGCATTGACATTGAATTTGCATTGAAACAAGACGCCATTGAGAGTGGTTAATCGGACCCTGACATTAACTACTGTGCAAATTGGATTATGCAGGAAAATTAATGGAGCTTAACAAAAGTTAGGAAATCATCATGGAAGATCTTAATCATAGTATAGACTGGGAAAAAAATAAATTGGCAGAGGTAACCTGAAAGGAGAGTTCAGATTATGTGTTCAAGTATCATGACTGGTCCTAGAACCGAATGAATAACTGACTGTGTGTCTTAAACCTGGTAATTTTTACGTCCTATCAATGAATCATATTATAAATAAAACACCGTCTTAGTAAGAATGATCAATACATGACAGAATTTCACATTAATTATGGGAATGTGAAACGTGAGTCTGAAGGTAGAGGCTTAAATCTTGGCATGAAGACTAAGCTGAGTTGGCTTAAGTGGAATTGGAAGATTAGTTTAAAAGGTACGATAATGGAGAATCAGTGTTGTATTTAAATAGATATTTTACAAGTCTCAGCAAGGATCGGTTTCATTGAAAGACAAGGTTTGTGAGAAGGGTACACCTTCTCTGGCTCACTCGAAGGTAAAAATGTTATCTGAATGAAAAGGCGGTGCTGTGAAGATTAGTGACAGCTCAGAAGATTGTGATTTTTCTAAAATGACAAAAATGTATGAGGCATATTAGAATTTGAAAAAAAACTAGTAAGAGAAATTTAAAAAGTAGTACAAGTTTCTAGTATATACAGAGAAAAGGATAAAAGTAGCTGAAGTAAGAATTCATCTCTTCAAAGGCAAACTGGCAAAGGGTACAGCTGACAAGTATTTTGATGTATTCCCAGTAGATGCAAAAAACTCTGAAGAACTATGTGTGTGTGTGTGTGTGAGAGAGAGTGTGTGTATGTGTGTGTGAGTGTGAGAGAGTAAGTGTGTGTGTGGTGTGTGTGAGTGTGTATGTGAAGGTATGTGGTCTGTGTGTGTGAGAATGTGTCTGTGTGTGCATGTGTGGTGTGTGAGTATGTGTGTGTGTGAGAGTCTGTGTCTGTGTGTGTGTGAGTGTGTGTGGTGTGAGTGTGTGAGAGAGTGTGTGTCTGTGTATGTGTGGTGTGTGTGTGTGTATGAGAGTCTGTGTCTGTGTGTGCGTGTGTGTGAGTGTGTGTGAGAGAATGTGTGTCTATGTGTGGTGTGTGTGAGTGAGTGATTGTGTGTGTGTCTGTGTGTGTGTCTGTGTGTATGTGTGGTGTGTGTGTGAGTATGTGTGTGAGTCAGATGTGTGTGTGTGAGTGGTCTGTGTGTATGTGTATGTGTGTGTGTGTGCGTGTGTGTGTAGCAATTTCAAACAAATGCAAGAGGGAAAAACTGTTATAAGATCTAATGGGACTAAATGCTAACATGTATCTGATGACCATCCTCCTTGCATCCACTTCAGAGGGATAGGAGGAAGAATATTTTCATTGTGTGTCATCAGTTCCTTAAAATTCCCTTCCCTCGAGAGCTGTGGAGACTGTGTCATTGAACAGAGTTGAATTTGAGTTTGACCAGTTTACTTTTTTACAAGGGGCTCCAGGGTAATAAGGGGCAGCAAAGAAGAATTGTCCTTTTTACCCTGTGGTAAACTACCTTTACCATCTTCAATGAGAACTTATTTTCTCTTACCACCTGATGATTTCTCTTTCCAGTTTCCAGCCCTCACAGATCGAAGTTGATGTCAGGAGCCAAAAATAGATTTCTGAACCATGTCCTAATTATCGGCCATCTCCACTGCTATCCTTGCAATTTTCACTCTCTCTGCTCTTCCGCACAAGTTCTCAGTAATTCCGGAAGTGAATTTTTACACTCTTTGAAAATAATTGTCTTTCTAAGAGACTCTTCTCTTTGATCTATTTTCAAATCCGTTAACTGTCTGTCAAAGTTACTTTGTTTTACCCTTTCAAATGAACAAAGAACAAAGAAAATTTACAGCCCAGGAACAGGCCCTTCGGCCCTCCAAGCCTGAGCCAATCCAAATGTACTGTCTAAACCTGTCGGTCAATTCCTAAGCATCTGTATCCTTCTACTTCCCACCTACTCATCCATTTATCCAGACGCATCTTAAATGTACCTACCGTGCCTGCCTCTACCACCTCTGCTGGCTACGCGTTCCAAACGCCCGCTACCTTCTGTGTGAAGTACTTGCCGCACGTATCCCCCTTAAACTTTCCACCTCTCACCTTGAAAGCGTGACCTCTCGTTATTGAATCCTTCACCTGGGAAATAGCTTATCTCTGTCCACCCTGTCTATACCCTTCATGATTTTATTAACCTCAATCAGGTCCCCCCTCAATCTCCTTTTTTCTAATGAAAATAAACCTAACCTAACTCAACCTTTCTTTATAGCTGACACCTTCCATACCAGGCAACATCTTCGTAATCCTTCTCTGCACCCTCTCCAAAGCGCCCACATCTTTTTGATAATGTGGCGACCAGAACTGTACACAGTATTCGAAATGCGGCTGAACCAATGTCTTGTACAATTTTAACATGACTTGCCAGCTCTTATACTCAATACCCTGTCAAAGGAAAGCAAGCATTCTATATGCTTTCTTGACTACTCAATCCACCTGTGCAGCAACCTTCAGGGTACAATGGACCTGAACTCCCAGATCTCTCTGTCCATCAACTTTTCCCAAGGCTCTTCCATTCATTGTATAATTTGCTCTGGAATTAGTCTTGCCTAAACGCATCACCTCACATTTGTCTGGATTGAAATCCATCTGCCACTTTTCCGCCCAACTCTCCAGTCTATCTATATCCTCCTGTATTCTCTGACAGTCCCTTATGCTTTCTGCTACTCCACCAATCTTCGTGTCATCTGCAAACTTGCTGATCATACCAACAGTGCCCTCTTCCAGATCATTTATGTATATTACAAACAACAGTGGTCCCAACACTGACCCCTGTGGAACACCACTGGTCACCTTTCTCCATTTCGAGAAACACTCCCATCAACTACTACTCTCTGTCTCCTGTTGCTCAACCAGTTCTTTATCCACCTGTTAGAACATCCTGCACACCTAATGACTTCACTTTCTCCATTAGTCTAACATGGGAACCTTATCAAATGCCTTACTAAAGTCTATGTATATGACATCAACAGCCCTTCCTTCATCTATCAACTTGGTCACTTCCTTGAAGAACTCTATGAAGTTGGAAATGCATGTTTGACCAGGTTTCCTCCTTAGATTCTTGCACTCACTCATGTGCACATAAGATAGCTTTCTCCAGCTCCTCATATTTCAGATAACTCCTCCAATCGTGATGCAAATACCTCACGAGCTCTACACACCAACTTTGTTTGAATCAATGATACCCATATAATCGCTGACCATTTCATTTGTTTATCCACTTTCACCAATGAAATGAAAAAAAAAACCTTCTTGTCACATTTGGGCAATGGTTGGACATATTTAAATAGATCCCCACCAGGTCTTTGGCTAATGATGAGTTTGCTCATCATGAGTATCCTTCTCAATAGCCTAACTTTTATCTTCAGCTCCACCCTTTTCAGTTAGAACTCCTTTCTAATTGCCAACTTCAGAAGTTCAAATTTTCTCTCTAGTTTCTTCTGCTAGGGCTATTCTTACCTTTTGTTTGCCTCTAACTCAAAAGCTGCTTCATTTGTTATTGAATTTTAACCATTCCCAAAGATTCCAAAGGCATTTCCAGCAATTGTTAATGTTACAATATTGCTGCAATTAACCCGCCCCCCCGTCCCCCCCCTCCACTTTTCACATGGACAAAGGTAACCCCAACTCCAGCTGGTCTGCCAATTCCAAAAGCTTTGCCTTGGTCACTTTCTGTAAAATTCCTGAAGTAACTTCTTCCACCCCCAGGAAACTCTTTGTGATTGGAAGAGCTGTTATGACACAAGGCACAGACTGTTAAAAACAATTGAATTCCACACCCGAAACAAAAGAGTCATAGAATCCTCCAGCTGGAGACATGCCCTTTAGCCCAAACCAGTTCATAACAACCAATATTTCTGTCTACACTAACCGTTTCCCTGCATTTGGCCCATATCCTTCTAAACCTTTCCTATCCATGTATTTGTCCAAATATCTTTTGAATGTGGTTAATGGACCCGCCTCAACCACTTCTGTTGGCAGCTCATTCCATAGACATACCATCCTCTGTGTAGCAAAACGTTGCCCCTTGGGTTCCCTTTTGTCTTTCCTCTCTAACCTTAAACTGATGTCCTGTAGTCCTTGATCCCCTAACCCCGGGAAAAAGACTAAATGTATTCACCCTATCCATGTCTCATGATCTTATACACCTCTATGAAGCCCCCCCTCAGTCTCATAGAACATAGATCAGGACAGTACAGTACAGGCCCTTTGGCCTATGATGTTGTGCCGACCTTTCATTCTGCTTTAAGATCAAACTAACCTACACACCCTACATTTTGCTATAATTCAAGTGTTCGAAAGTCGCTTCAATTTACCCAATAAATCTGCTGGCAGTGCATTCCACACATCCACCACTCTCTGTGTAAAGAACCTACCTCTGCCATCTCCCCTTAACCTTCTTCCAATCACCTTAAAATTATGCCCATTGTGATAGCCATTTCAGCCTTGGGAAAAAGTCTCTAACTATTCACTCTATGTATGCCTCTCATCAACTTGTGCACATCCATCAAGCCACCTCTCACGCTGCTTCACTCCAATGAAAAAAGCCCAAACTCCCACACCCTGTCTTCATAAGACATGCACTCCAGTCCAGGCAGCATCCTGGTAAATCTCCTCTGCACTCTCTTTAAAGGTTCCACATCCTTCTTATAATGTGGCAACAAGAACTGAACACAATATTCCAAGTGTGGTCCAACCAGGACTTTATAGAGCTGCAGCTGTCTTAAAATCAATCCCCCTGCTAATGAAAGCTAACACACCATATGCCTTCTTAACAACCTTATCAACTTAGGTGGAGACTTTGAGGGGTCTGTTGGGCATGGACCCCAAGATCCCTCAGCGCCTCCACACTGCCAAGAATCCTGCCTTTAATCCTGCAGTCTGCATTCAAATTTAACCTTCCAAAATGAATCATTTCACACTTTTCCAGTTTGAACTCCATCAGCCACTTCTCAGCTCAGTTTTACGTTCTGTCAATATCCCATTGACAACAGCCGACAACAGCCCACTACACCCTCCACCAACCTTACGAATCCACTCTTCCACTTCCTCATCCAAGTCATTCACAAAAACCATAAAGCAGCAGCTGTCACAGAACAGATCCCTGTGGAACACCACTGGTAACCAAGCTCCAGGCTGACTACTTTCCATCTTCTACCACCCTCTGTCTTCTATGGGCCAGCCAACTCTGTATCCAAACAGTCACATTTCTCTGTATCCCATGCATCTTTCCTTTCTGAATGAGCCTACCATGGGAAACTTTAGCGAATACCTTGCTAAAGTTCATGTAGCCCACATCTACCGGTCTACCTTCTTCAATGTGTTTTGTTACATCTTCAAATGATTTAATAAGACTTGTGATACATGACCTGCCCTCACAAAGCCAATGCTGACTATCTCTAATCAAACTATGGTTTTCCAAATATTCATAAATCCTGGCTCTCAGAATACTCTCCAATAATTTGCCTCCAAATTGATTTGTAACTCTTAGGATTATCCACATTCCACTTCTTGAACAAGGGAATAAAATTGGCCACACTCCAATCATCTGGCACTACTCCGGTGGACAATGAGGACGCAAAGCTCATCGCCAAAGTTGCAACAATACCTTCCCTCACTTCCTGTCGTAACCTTGGGTATATCCCATCTGTCCCAGGGAGCTTATGCTTTCTCATGTTTTTCAAACTTTTCAACACACCCTCCTTCTTAATATCAACCTGTTCAAGCAAATCAATATGCTTCACACTATCCTCACATAAGACAAGATTCCTGACACTAGTTAATAATGAAGCAAAATATTCATTAAGGACCTCCCCATCTCCTCCAACTCCAGACACAATTTTCCTCCACGAGCAGTGAGTTGAGGGGTGCATAGGTTAAGTTATTATATTTTACATTAGGATTAAACCTCGGCACAACATTATGGGTCTAAGGGCCTGTTCGGCGCTGTACTTTTCTATGTTCGATGTTCTATCCCTAAATAACCTGAACTTCACTCTGGCCATCCTCTTGTTCCTCACATAAGTTTTCCTTAATCCTACATGTTAAGGCTTTTTCATGTCCCATGCCAGCTCCCTTAAGTCAATTCCTCAGTTCCTTCCTGTCTTCCTTTGGAGCCTTGTCTGATACTTGCCTCCTCAAACTTATGTAAGTTCCTGTTGTCACAAAGCTGGTTCTGTTGTTTCTAAAAGCTGTCCCTTTTCTCAAGGACACGATGTCCTTGGTTTTCTCAGAGAGGTCATAAACCAGCTCCCGGCTCCATGGTGTCTAGTTTGGTACAGAGATGAAAAAGGATTTTGAGAGGCCTTTTGTTTACATGTTAACAGATGAGACTTCAGGCCAAAGTGGTCATGTTTTAGAAGTGACCTGTAGAATGAAAGGGGAGTGGTCCATCCTGAAAACTGAAGTTAAGTTAGCAATTCAGCTGTGAGCTGTGTGAAAACAGGCTGCCAGGCTCTCTCTGCTTCTGCCCTTCTAACTTTGACACATAAGCCTTTGATTCATTTTTTTGCAGTGTATAAGGGGTTTGTTTATTGGGTCTACAGTGTATATTCAGAACAGCCTAATTAAGTCTAGTTTGGATAGACTGAATTCTGTAGAGGTTCTTTAATCTGTTCTTTGTGTTTCATTGTGTAATTTTGTGAATAAATGTTTGTCTGTTTTAAAAACTGTTAGTCAACCTAGCTAACTTACTGCAGCTAATTTTCACTGTACACTTATTTCAACAAATTGCAAAGTTATGGTCTAGGCTGCCTGCTTAAGAAAGTTTTGAGTGGTCTGGCCTAGTCCAGAACACTGCCTAATAGCATTGTAATTTCCTCTACTACAGTCAAGTACTTTCCCACACTGTCTGCTCCTATCCCTCTCCATGACTGTAGTAAAGGTCAGAGAGTTATGATCATTATCACCAAAATGTTGTCCCACCAACAGTTCTGACACCTGGCCTAGTTCGAGGCCAGGCACCAAATCCAATATGGCCTCCCCTCTAGTCGGCCTATCTACATACCGAGTCAGGAGTTCTTCCTGAATACACCTGACAACAAATGCTCCATCCAACCTATTTGAACTAAGGAGATTCCAATCAATGTTAGGAAATTTAAAGTCACCCATGACAACAACCTTATTACTCGTGCACCTTTCTAATATCTGCTTGCCAATCTGCCCCTCCGTTTCCCTGTTGCTATTGAGGGCCCATTCAAAACTCCCAATAAAGTGACTGCTCTTTTCCTGTTTCTGACTTCCATAAATACTGACTCTGTAGACAAATCCTACTCGATGACCTCCTTTTCTGCAACTTGATACTACCTCTGATTAGTAATGCCATCCCCCCTACATGTTTTACCTCGTACCTCACCCCCACCCCCAACCCAACCATTGCTTTTCAAACGTCTAACTTCTGGAACATCGAACAACCATTCCTCTGCTCTAATGACAAGAAGTCCTTGCTCGTCCAACATGTCCCTAGAATTCAGACCATTGAGTTCAGGCAACATCCTTTTAAATGTCTTTTTCACTCTTTCAAGTTTAATAACATCCTTCCTATAGCAAGGTGACCATAACTGAACACAATGTTCCAAGTGCAGTTGCACCAACAACCTGTCCAAATGCAACGTAACTTCCCAACTTCTATACTCAGTGACTAATGAAGGTCATTGTGCCAAAAGCCTCCTTTACTGCTCTGTCTTCCTGTGCCACCACTTACAGAGAACTGTGAACCGAAAATCCAAGGTCACTCTGTTCTACTACACTCTTTCAGGCCCTACCATTCACCATGAAACTCCTACCTTGAGCTGACTGTCCAAAATGCAAGACCTCACACTCATCTATATTAAACTCCATTTGCCATTTCTTGGCCCAGTTCCCCAGCTGATCAAGATCTGGCTGTAATTTCTGAAAACCTTCCTCACTGTCCACGATACCGCCAATTTTAGTGCCATGGGCAAACTTACTCACCCTGCTTTGTACATTCTCATGCAAATCATTGATAGAGATAACAAACAGTAATGGTTCCAGCACTGACACCTGAGGCTCTCCACCAGTCCAGCAAGTATCCTCCCACTATTTCTCTCTGCTTCCTACCATCAAGCCAATTTTGTATTCAATTTGCCAGGTTGCACTGGATTGCATGCAATCTAACCTTCCAGAGCATCCTACCATGTGGACCCTTATCAAAGGCCTCACTGAAATTGATACAGACTACATCTACCTTGTCAACTTTCCTACTCACTTCATCAAAGAATTCTAACAAATTTGTGAAGAATGACCTCCCACTCCCAAAGCCATACTGACAGTTCCTAATCAAACCGTCTTTCCAAATGCATATACAACCTGTTCCTCAGAATCTTCTCAAGTCGTGGGTGGCATGGTGGCACAATGGTTAGCACGACTGCCTCATAGCATCAGAGACCTGGGTTCAATTCCTGCCTCAGGCGACCGACTGTGTGGAGTTTGCACGTTCTCCCCGTGTCTGCGTGGGTTTCCTCCGGGTGCTCTGGTTTCCTCCCACAGTCCAAAGATGTGCAGGTCAGGTGAATTGGCCATACTAAATTGCCTGTAGTGTTAGGTAAGGGGTAAATGTAAATGTAGGAGTAGGGGTATGGGTGGGTTGCGGGTCGGTGTGGACTTGTTGGGCCGAAGGGCCTGTTTCCACACTGTAATGTAATCTAATCTAATCTAATCTGTAACTTACCCATCACAGATGTTAAGCTTACTGTTCTATAGTTCCAACGTGTTCCTTTACAGCCCTAATGGCACGTGTCTTGCTCTCCAGTCTTCCGGGACCTCACCCGTGGTTAACGATGATGCAAGTAATATCAGCCAGGGCCCACGTAATTTCTGCTCTAACCTCTTTCAGTGTTCTTGGATATATCTGGTCAGGACCAGGAGATTTATCCACCTTCATACTTTGTAATACATCCAATACCTCCTTGACTGGGATATGAACTGACCCCGTTATCACCACTAACTTCCTCAAGTTCCCAAGACTTCCCAAATTTTTCCATGGTAAACACAGAGGATCCCGCCCATCTCCTGCAGTTCTGTATTAACATGTCCACTCTGGTCCTTGAGGGGCCCTCTTCTGTGTCTAATTATTCTTTTTCCTTTAATATACTTAAAATACTGCTTTGGATTCACCCTAATCTTCTCAGCCAAACCTCACTTGTGTGCCCTTTTCACACTCCTGATTTCCTTCTTCAGTAAACTCCTGAATTCCCTATACTCCTCCATGGATTTTCTTGAGCCAAGCTGCCTGTACTTGAGCCAAGCCTCCTATTTTTTTTCTGACCAAAACCTCAATATCTTTTTTCATCCAGGATTCCCTATTCCTGCCAACCTTGCCCTTCACCCTCACAGGAACATATAGACCTTGAAATCCAGTTATCTCACTTTTAAAGGCCTCCCACCTGCCAGAGGTCCCATTGCCTGCAAACAAACTGGTCCAATCAATCCCTGCAAGCTCCAGTCTAATTCCATCAAAATTCTTCTTGCCCTTGTTTAGAAGCTGGACCAGTGGACCAATTTTATCCCTCACCAGAACTATTTTAAAGTTAAAATAACTACGGTCACTGATCCCAAAGTGCTCCCCCACGGTCACCTCCGTCACCTGTCCTGCCCTATTTAGAGTCATAGAGATGTACAGCATGGAAACAGACCCTTCGGTCCAACTCGTCCATGCCGACCAGATATCCCAACCCAATCTAGTCCCACCAGCCAGCACCCGGCCCATATCCCTCCAAACCCTTCCTATTCATATACCCATCCAAATGCCTCTTAAATGTTGCAATTGTACCAGCCTCCACCACTTTCTCTGGCAGCTCATTCCATACACATACCACCTTGTGTGAAAAACTTGCCCCGTAGGTCTCTTTTATATTTTCCCACTCTCATCCTAAACCTATGCCCTCTAGTTCTGGACTCCCCGACCCCAGGGAAAAGACTTTGCCTCTTTATTGTATCCATGCTCCTCATAATTTTGTAAACCTCGATAAGGTCACCCCTCAGCCTCCGACGCTCCAGGGAAAACAGCCCCAGCATGTTCAGTCTCTCCCTATTGCTCAAATCCTCCAACTCTGGGAACATCCTTGTAAATCCTTTCTGAACCCTTTCAAGTTTCATAACATCTTTCTGATAGGAAGGAGACCAGAATTGCACGCAATATTCCAACAGTGGCCTAATCAATGTCCTGTACAGCCGCAGCATGACCTCCCAACTTCTGTACTCAATACTCTGACCAATAAAGGAAAGCATACCAAACACCTTCTTCACTATCCTACCTACCTGTGACTCCACTTTCAAGGACCTATAAACCTGCACTCCAAGGTCTCTTTGTTCAGCAACACTCCCTAGGATCTTACCATTAAGTGTATAAGTCCTGCCAAGATTTGCTTTCCCAAAATGCAGCACCTCGCATTTATCTGAATTAAACTCCATCTGCCACTTCTCAGCCCATTGGCCCATCTGGTCAAGATACTGTTGTAATCTGAGGTAACCCTCTTTGCTGCCCACTACACCTCCAATATTGGTGTCATCTGCAATCTTATTAACTGTATCTGTTATGCTAGCATCCAAATCATTTATGTAAATGACAAAAAGCAGAGGACCCAGCACCAATCCTTGTGGCACTCCATTGATCACAGGCCTCCAATCTGAAAACCAACCCACCACCACCACCCTCTGTCTTCTACCTTTGAGTGAGTTCTGTATCCAAATGGCTAGTTCTCCCTGTATACTGTGAGACCTAACCTTGCTAATCAGTCTCCCATGGGGAATCTTGTCAAACACCTTGTCGAACACTAGGTAGGTCATATCTACCACTCTGCTCTCATTAATCCTCTTTGTTACTTCTTCAAAAAACTCAGTCAAGTTTGTGAGAAATGATTTCCCACACACAAAGCCATGTTGACTATCCCTAATCAGTCTTGCCTTTCCAAATACATGTACATCTTGTCCCTCCAATCCTTTCCCATGAATGGGTCAAGATTTGCCCCTTCCTGAGAAGGACCCTCTCTATATTGCTTGAGGAAACCTTCCTGAACTCATTTTCACAGATTCCACCACATTGAAGTCCCTAATGGTCTGGCAGTCCCAGTCTATGTGAGGAAAATTAAAATCCCCATACAATAACAACGCTATTGCTCCTGCAAGTCTTCCCAATTTCTCTGCATATTCATCTAATTCCCGTTGAGTGTTTGGGAGCATACAGTACAACCCCAATAACATCACCATCCCCTTCTTATTTCTTAACTCCACCCACAAAGCCTCACTGGACGATCTTTGAGTTATTTCATCTCTGATGACTGCTGTGATACTCACCTTAATCAAAAATGCAACCCCCTTCCCCTCTTTCCACCACCTCCCCTCTGCCTAAAGTACCTGTTACTGGATCAGTGGTGCTGGAAGAGCACAGCAGTTCAGGCAGCATCCAACGAGCAGCGAAATCGACGTTTCGGGCAAAAGCCTTCACCATTCCTGATGAAGGGCTTTTGCCCGAAACGTCGATTTCGCTGCTCGTTGGATGCTTCTGAACTGCTGTGCTCTTCCAGCACCACTAATCCAGTATTTGGTTTTCAGCATCTGCAGTCATTGTTTTTACCCTAAAGTACCTGTTCCCTGGCACATTAAGCTGCCAGTCCTGTCCCTCCCTTTGCCATGTTTCTGTAATGGCTAATCCCAGTGCCACTTATTTATTCATGCCATGAGTTCATTGTCTTTACCAGTCAGCCAACTTGCACTGAAATAAACGCAATTTAGTCCAACAGACATTCCTTGCTCCTTGTTGTGTCCCAGCCTGACCCGTCCCTTTACCTGACTGTTTCTGAGTACCGTATCTCCTTCGAGCCTCACACTTGCGTCCCTGCTGTTGAGAATCCCATTCCCCTGCCAATCATGGTTCATATTTATGGTTATCTAAATTAATCTTGTGCACTAATTATTGAAGGGAAAGCAGTAAATGAAGCATAGTGAGGTTGGCTTCATTAATAGGGACAGAAAGCACAAGAGCAGGGGGATGATTTTGAACTTGTAGAAGTCATTTGTTGGGAATCAGCTCGAATATTGGGTACAATTGTGGGTGACACATTAAAGGTCAATATGAATACATTAGACAGAATGCAGGAGTGATTTAAGTGATTGGTTGCAGATATGAGCAACTTCAGCTATAAAGACAGATTGAAAAAGTTGGGACCATTCTCTTGGAGAGAAGAAGGATGAATTTCAAGGTTTTCAAAATCTTGAGGGACCTGAACACAGATGTAGATGGAGAGAAACTGTCTCTGTTTATAAAAGAAACGTGAACATGAGGGCATACATTTATAGATTAGATTACTTACAATGTGGAAACAGGCCCTTTTGGCCCAACAAGTTCACACCGACCCACAACCCACCCAAACCCATTCCCCTACATTTACCCCTTCACCTAATGCTACAGGCAATTTAGCCTGGCCAATTCACCTGACCTGCACATTTTTGGAGTGTGGGAGGAAACCGGAGCACCTGGAAGAAACCCACACAGACACGGGGAGAATGTGCAAACTCCACACAGAGAGTAGCCTGAGGTGGGAATTGAACCCAGGTCTCTGGCGCTGTGAAGCAGTAGTGCTAACCACTGTGCCACCATGTCACCCATTATAGTGACGTAATTTTTTTTTATTCGTTCACAGAACAATGGTGTCACTGGCAAGGCCAGCATTTCCTGTCCTTCACAATGGGCAGTCATCAATCGTTACTGTGGGCCTGGAAACACATGATAGCTGTTCCCTTCCCTTAAAGAACATTAGTAAACCAGATTGGTTTTTCCGGCAATAATTTCATGGTCATCATCTCTTATTTCCAGATTTTTATCAAATTCAAGTTCCCCCATTTGGTGGGATTCAAAACGAGAACATTCCCCAAGTTTCTGGATTAACAGTCCAGCAATAATCCCATCAGGCCATCACTTCCCCATGGAATGGAGCAAGGATGATGTGAGAGAAAAGTAACTATTTTCACTCAATGTGTAACTCGGGCGCAAATGGACTGACTGAAAATGTGGTGGGGACAGGTTATATTGAGGCATTCAAGAGGGCATTGGACTTTAGTTTTGGATATGGAAAAAGGCACTAAGTATTAAAAAAGGACGACATTATGGATCCAATGCAGGCACGATGGGCCAAATGGCCTCCTTCTGCACCGTCACTTTTCCCATAATTCCTTGGTTTCTTCTTCATTTCCTGCTAAAAGAAATGCTACTTTCTTTATTGATTTCTCTGCTGTGGATTCATGGTCATAATCTCAGTGCACAAAAACAAAAATCATTGTCATTCATGCAATTAATCTAATCTTTGTACATTTGGTACTTGCTGTTGACTTCTCTTACATGTGGGGCAGAGCCAACATACACAACCCTGTCATTTGAAAGAAGGAACTGTACCGAATGATACAAGTGCCATCAGACCATGAGTCACCGAACTACACATTTTTCTGCATTTGTTTAATTCAGAGTACGTTTGATCTGAAAAGCTTCAAATTCTCTGACTCCAGAGTTCAGTATTTGCCATCCACACCATACGATCCTAATTATTAGGAACTAACTCGAACATGAGAAAAGGATTATCAGCTTTTAGTATCCCGGTTTTGCTTCAGAGTCTCGCTGATGGAGGTGAGTTCTTTCTGTTTCTCTGATCTGATCATTTAATTTATTTACAGTTCTGACAGCAGCCCAGTTTTATAGAATTATATTTTATAAAGTATTGCCCTCGACCATGACGGTTTGAATGTTTGATGAGAGCTAATTTAGAATTATGAGGAGGTGAACATCTTGAAACACGTAAAGCTCTTAGGGGACTTGACAGGGTAGATGTGGAAAGACCATTTTCCCTTGGAGGAGCTGAAAACATAATCTTGCAGCAAGGAGTTTCTCATTTAAGACTGAGAGGAGGGATTTCTTCTGAGGGTAGGAAATCTGTCAAACTGTCAGCCACAGAGAACTGGAGAAGCTCTGTCGTTAATTATGCTCAAGGCTGAGATAGATCAATGTTTAATTAGTAATTGAAAAAAAGATTTTAGGGAAAAGGGAGAAAAGTGTAGTTAAGGATTGTCAGAATGGTCATGATTTAATTGTATGCTGGACTAGAGAAAGTGGGCTGAATGTTGTACTTCTGCTGTTATGTATTTGGTTTCATAATCTTATCGAGATGATCCCAAGATTGAAGCAACATTGAAGAATCCAATCAAAAGTAACTTGATATTCAAATATTCTAATGCTCTAGTGGCTACCTGAGGATGTAGACAGATGATTGATGATTTGAAATGATTGAAGCAGACCAACATTAACAATTACTTATTGCGAACTAGGTGGGTTTCAGCCTTGGTCCGAGTGCGCATCCAACAATTGTCGATAAAACAAAGATACTACAAGACTTGGTCTTCTATCAGCTGCTGCTGAACAGTGCTGTGATGTACAAAGAGACAGTATGTGGAACGCTTGTGCAAACAGGACTAAGAGCTCCTTCCTTTCCTTTCCCTCATACTCCCTGAATCACTTGGACAGGTTTTTAAAAAAAAGCGTTGTACTGGAGGTGCCCCTGGAACCAGCCCCAAATGTCTGTTCACATTTCAAAATGAAAGGCCTAGAAGAGTTTCTTTTTGTTTGATTATTTTCTCCTCACTCTCGGAGCAGTGAGACATATGGGGTAGACTATGCAGCAATCAGCATCACTCTAAATCGGACTCGGCAGAGTGTGCAAAAAGAAATATTACTGCAATCAGTCTGGGAGGACCTTGGCATGGGTCAGTGTGTGAGCAGAGTGTTGAAATTAATATGCATTTTCTAGAGAGGACAGCAGTGAATAGTATCAGGTCAGTATTTCCATTGCACTTTCTATTAATTAAACTGCTGCAATTCATTGGTTTTGTTGAAGCCATGTACTGTACCTTTGACAGAGTGAATGCTGTTTTGCACTGAGACCTTACAAGCACATGTCACATGGCTAGCTAGCTGTCTCAGAGTGTATTAGAAAATTGAAAATATGCAACAATTGGCTGCGAATAAGATCCCCAAGTTGTTTTGGCAACAATTTGGAATGAAACAATCATTTTAAAGTTTGCTCCAGGATACTAAAACCCAGTCAATTTTGAATTTGTTGTTTTTGTCAACCTCGAACCAATGAGATGATCCGCTGTTTGGGGCATAAAGTCGAAGACATTTTGACAGTTAGACAGAGACCAACTGCCATCGACAGACTAACTGCCAGCAAAATGCACTCTGCCAAAGGTACCATTCTCATATGAAACATCTTCACAGGAAAAGACAGAAGATGACCCAGGGGGACCTTCAGTTGAAAGAAGGATGTCACCGGAGACAACAGCTGCTGTCTGGTTTTGAATTATGTTGATGTTAATATGGATGGTTATTGGAACAGTGTATTGATATAGAGTTGAACGCAGATAACAAACAGTAAAAAGAAAGGAGGCTTAGATTTGTAAACAATTGTTGTTGAATGCTCACTTTTAGATTTAAAGAATAAATTGTTTTTCTTTCTTAAAATAGTCGAATTTGGGAGTTCTCTGTCATTCATACTTCAACAGATTTTGAGGCGAGTTGAGCTTTTCTGGGTATTTGGTTTGTTTAGCAGAAGTGTTCACCACCATGGCATAATAGTTTGCAGCTTGTGTCTGTGACTTGGACAGGTTTAGATGGATCCAGTCTGCGATTTGGACAGATTTGAACAGATTTAGGGTACAAAAGAACCCAGTAGTTTTAACCACTTGTCTATAAGTGTCCTTCATCTTTAAGTAAAATGTAGGTGAGACAATTTGTTTAATTTTGGCTATTTTTGGTTGGTTAAATTAAAAGTGAGAGAAATGGCTCTTAAAAATGCTAAAGAGGTTCTGAGGTTTGAAGATGATTCCCAAATTTTCCAAGAAAGTTTAGAAGGACAGAAAAAGGCCATACTTTTAGAATTAACAAAGAGATTAGAATTGGATTTAACCAGAGACAAAAGTAAAGCTGAAATTTCAAGGGAGTTAGTCAAATACTTAGATGTGTCAGAGAAACAAACAAGTGTAGTAGAGATGGAAAAACATAAATTACAAGTGAGGAAAGTGGAGTTAGAAGATAACGAATGGGAAAGAAGAGCCATGAGAGAAGAAAAGAATAGACAGAGGAAAAAGAAAGAGAAAGAAGGTTCTAAGCTGAGCAAAAGAGAGAAATGAAAATGAGAGAGAACGAGAGAGAGAAGAAAGAGAAAGGAAGAGAGAATCTGAACTTCAGAATTTGCAAATTAATCAGTAAAGTCAAGTTAACAGGATGAAAAGAGGAGGTGGTATATACAAATACGTGAACATGCTGCTGCATTTTGATGAGAAAGATGTCAAAGCCTTCTTTATTTAATTTGCAAAATTGACTGGGCGGATGGAGTGGTCAAACAACTTGTGGTAATGCTAGTTTAGAGTAATCTGGTAGGCGGAGCTAGTGCGGTATTTGCAGCGCTGTCAGGTGAGGGGTCAAGAAATTATGAAGATGTCAAACACGCGATTTTGAGTGCTTATGAATTGGTACCAGAAGCGTATAGACACTGGTTCAGAAACATAAAGAAAGAACTAGGTCAGACTTATGTTGAGTTCAAGAGAATTAAATGTAGTGATTTTGATATTTTCGCGCAGGCCATAAAAATACATAAGACCTATGAGGCTGTAAGAGAGATTATTTTGCTCGAGAAGTTTAAAAACTCACTTCCAGAGATGATAAGAATTCATGTGGATGAACAGAAAGTTCAAGAAATGAGTAGAGTGGCAGAGATGGCAGATTAACATGCATTGGTGCATAAGGCAAAACTTAGCTTCCAGGAAGAATTTCATCCTGTGAGGAAGAGAAATTAGGGGAATGGGAGATCCTACACAACAAAACATAGAACACACTGCTCATTATTTGCCACAGGTTAAAAATGAAGCCCAAGAGGATGGAAAGGAAGTTAAAGGCCTCAGATGTTTTCACTATAATGGAGTGGGAAACAGAAAATTACAGTGCCAGTAGTTTAAGATGTGCGAAGGGAAAATATGTTTTCACTGCCAGAAGGTGGGACACCTCAGTCACAGTGATGCTCATAAATAAAAGGCATTGTGGGAAAAGATGTGAGAAAAGGAGTAAAGCCCCTGGAATCTGTGAAAGTAGTAAAGGAAACCCCAAAAGAACAGTCAAGGACTTGCAGGACAGTGCATAGCCTCGGAAAGGGCTGGGTATGGAGTTAGTCCCTGATCTCTATTAAGACTTTGCCTCTGTGGGCAAGGGTATATTTTTACTGCTAGTCTGTTCAAGGAAGTTATGGATAGCTTGGGTATGCAGCAATTAACTCAAGTGTATGTCATCCTAAATCCCAGGGAGCTTTGGAAAGTTCGCTTCAGACCCTGGAGACCATATTTAGAGCATATTGTCAGGGTCACTCAAATGATTGGGATAAAGGTATTGTACTTGTAGGAGAAAGTGAGGACTGCAGATGCTGGAGATCAGAGCTGAAAATGTGTTGCTGGAAAAGCACAGCAGGTCAGGCAGCATCAAAGAAACAGGAGAATCAATGTTTCGGGCATGAGCCCTTCTTCAGGGGCTCATGCCCGAAACGTTGATTCTCCTGTTCCTTGGATGCTGCCTGACCTGCTGTGCTTTTCCAGCAACACATTTTCAGTATTGCACTTGTATTCTTGGCTATTTGAGATTTCTGGATTGAATCTACTCAGTTTACTCCCCGCCTCCGCCGTATCTGCTCCCAGGAGGACCAGTTCCACCACAGAACATACCAGATGGCCTCCTTCTTTAGAGACCACAATTTCCCTTCCCACGTGGTTAAAGATGCCCTCCAATGCATCTCGTCTACATCCCGCACCTCCGCCCTCAGACCCCACCCCTCCAACCCTACCAACCTTCGCATAAACCAAATCATCTGCCACCTCCAAACAGACCCCACCACCAGGGATATATTTCCCTCCCCAGCCCTTTCCGCCTTCCACAAAGACCGTTCCCTCTGTGACTACCTGGTCAGGTCCACGCCCCCCCTACAACCCACCCTCCCATCGTGGCACCTTTCCCAGCCACCGCAGGAACTGTAAAACCTGCGCCCACACCTCCTCCCTCACATCTATCCAAGGCCCTAAAGGAGCCTTCCACATCCATCAAAGTTTTACTTACACATCCACTAATATCATTTATTGTATCCGTCACTCCTGATGCCGTCTCCTCTACATTGGGGAGACTGGACGCCTCCTAGCAGAGCCCTTTAGGGAACATCTCTGGGACACCCGTGCCAATCAACCACACCGCCCCGTGGCCCAACATTTCAACTCCCCCTCCCACTCTGCCGAGGACATGGAGGTCCTGGGCCTCCTTCACCGCCTCTCCCTCACCACCAGACGCCTGGAGGAAGAACGCCTCATCTTCCGCCTCGGAACACTTCAACCCCAGGGCATCAATGTGGACTTCAACAGCTTCCTCATTTCCCCTTCCCCCACCTCACCCTAGTTCTAAACTTCCAGCTCAGTAACTGTCCTCATGACTTGTCTGGACTTGTCTCCAACCTGCCTATCTCCTTTTCCACCTATCCACTCCACCCTCTCCTCCTTGACCGATCACCTTTATCCCCTCCCCCACTCACCCATTGTACTCTATGCTACTTTCTCCCCACCCCCACACTCCTCTTGCTTGTCTCTCCACGCTTCAGGCTCACTGCCTTTATTCCTGCTTTTGCCCGAAACGTCGATTTCGAAGCTACTTGGATGCTGCCTGAACTGCTGTGCTCTTCCAGCACCACTAATCCAGAATCAGTTTACTCCCTTTGAGGTAATGTTCAGACATGAAGGGAGAGGCCCTTTGAAATTAATTAAAAAGAAATTGACAGGATCGAAGTTGGTGATCTCACATTTGGATTATATATCTGAGGTGAGGGAGAGATTAAATTGGTTAAGTGAGTTAGCTAAGCAGCACCTGAAGAGGGCACAGCATAGAACTAAGCAGGGTGGAAGATAAAAACTCTGAAATGTGGATGTTTCCCATAAGGATGACTTATTAGTATTGTTCTCAGTGGTAGCAGATCCCTTTAATTCCGGGGTTAGTGGTCCCTATTGGAATTGAGAAAAAGTTGAGTTAGGTAAACTATCTGACAAAGATGCCAGATAGGGAAAAACAATCTGCATCGGGTATGTCATGTGAATATGTTGAAACCTTATTATAAGAGAGAGAAGGAACTGGAGAAACAGGTGTTAGTTACTGTACTGCAGAATGAGGAATCAAATCAAGATGTTGTGGAGTTTGATTTGCCTTAAAATATATTACACAACAAGGAAGTCGTGGGGGGGGGGGGGGGGGCGGAAATAGGCTAGTGAACTATCTGTCTCAAAAGCAAATAACGCTGAGGAAAGATTTGTTGCAGCAGTAGGAGGAGAAGTGCAGGCACAAGATGGGGAGGACTAATGCTATCGTGCATGAGGTAGAAGTAGGGAAAGCTGTTCCAATAAAGTAACACCACTGCAGGCCTAATCCTTTCAAAGCCACACTAGTCCAGAAGGAAGTGGATGCCATGCTCCGTAAGGATGTTATCAAATTGAGTCAGAGCAATGGGAGTTCACCGATTGCGTCAGTTTCCAAACCTGACAGGTCTCAACGATTTTGTGTGGATTAACTAAAGGTCAATGCCGTAACAAAATTAGATTCGTACCCAATACCAAGATTGGAGGACTGCATAGAGAAAAAATGGACAAGACAGTTACATCACAAAGTTGGACTTACTGTGTGGTTATTGGCAGGTATCTTTATCAGTGAAAGTGAAAGAGGTTTCTGCGTTTGTAACCCTAAATGGGCAATGCCAATTCAAAGTTATGCCTTTTGGAATGAAGAATATACCAGTCACATTGTTAAAGACTCATGAACAGAATTGTGGCTGGGTTAATGAACTGTGCAGCCTATCTGGAGGATAGAGTGATCATTAGTGAGTCATGGAAAGATCATATGGCACAGTTAGCAGACGTCTTTGAATGATTAAGAGAAGCAAAACTGGTAATAAACTAAAAAAAACAGAATTTGCAAAGGCAGAGGTGTTGTTCTTGGGACATAACATCAGTCATAGAGGGTTGACTCCAAGGAACACAGGACGAAGTCCATCAAGGAATTTCCATGATGAGCCTCGAAGAAAGAGGAGCTTCGATTTTTGGGACTAAGCGGTTTCTATCAGAAGTTGGTTCCCAACTTCAGTAGTGTGGTGGCACTGCTAACAGGTTTACTGAAGAAGAATACAAAATTTCAGTGGACAGAACAATGCCAGGAGGCATTTAAGAACTTAAAAGTAGTATTAACCACAGCACCAGTTTTAGCTACATCAATGTTTTTGAAATCCTTCCAAGTTGCTATCGCTGTTAGTGATATAGGAGTTGGAGCTGTACTGCTACAGGAAGGTGACGATGGAAATTGAGCACCGATTGGTTGCTTCTCAAAAAAACTCTACACCCACCAGAGAAAGTATTAAACCATAGAAAAATAATTATTGAATTTGGTTCTGTTCTTAGAAAATTTTAATATTTATGTCATGAACAATGTGTTGGAGACGGTTGGGTATACTATCACACTCAATTTGCATCCTTGGAACAATTTAAAGACAAGAATATGAGATGATATTGTTTGATTCTTATGTTGCAGATTTTAATTTATAAGCTGTACATGTTGCAGGTCATAAGAATGTGATAGCAAATGTGTTACCGAGAATTTATCGATAAGATTGAGCTGACACCGATGTTTTATATGTATGCATGTGCAAAAATTAATATGAACGTAGATTAATGTCCTATCTATTTCATTGTAATAGGTTTAAGAATTCAGAAAAACAAATTAACCCATCATTTCATTATGATGGTTCATTATTTCCTTCGGGGTTGTGTGTTTTGATGTTGAAAGCATACCTTTAAGAAAGAGTGAAAGCTATTTTGCACTGAGAGCTTACAAGTCTCAGAGTATACTGGAAAATCAAAAATATGTAACATTTGGCTGTGGACTAGGTACCTGAGTTGTTTTGACAACAATTCGAATTGCACCAATCAGTTTAAATTATGCACCAGGATACCAAAACCCAATCAACTTTGAATTTATTGTTCTTGTCATCCTTGAACCAATGAGACGATCTGATGTTTGGGATATGAAGAAGCAAACAGTTTGACAGTTAGACAGAGACCCACTGCCATTGACAGAGTAACTGCCAGCAAAACACTCTCTATCAAAGGAACAGCTTACATCTGGAACATTGTGGTATTAAAAGTCAGAGGACGACACAGAGAGATCTCAGCTGAAAGAAAGAGGATACCAGAGATGACAACCACTGTTTGGTATTGAAATTAAGTTGATGTAATTTTTTGGTAGAGAGGTGAAGGCAGATAACAAGCAGTTATGAGAAAGGAGGCTTAGAGTTTTAGACAGTTGTTGTTAAATGTTCACTTTTAAAGTTAAAGATAAAATGATATTTTTCTTGAAATAGTGGAAGTTGGGTGTTCTCTGTCATTCATACTTTAACAGATTATGAAGCGAGGTGAGCTTTTCTGGGTATTTGGTATAATTAGCAGAAGGGTTCACCGTCGTGTCATAGCACTTTAAATATGGTTCATTCAGTTGGTTCCATGGCTGATTTTTCCAACAGGGAATGGGTTCAATGCTGACACTACTTGAATGTATTATGAAGGACTCTACTTCTCATCTGTCTACTCCCTGAGCTATGGTTACCTGTAAGCTCAACTAACATCAATCAGTTTCCTTTGAATGAATGATCAGTTCTATGCTTTGGTGAGACTACAGTGATGGTAGTGGGAATGTTTGGAGTAGGGAAGTGTGTACTTTTTATGCATTAAATGAAGTAATTAATCTAAGGGAAGTTTTAGAAGATAAGCTTGAACCAGTGATACGTTCATCCTGTTCTACCCGGGAAATCATGGACACTTCAAATGTCCCTGGTGTCCATGGGACAGGAGGCTTCAAAGTATGATAGACATGTGGAATTTTTGAAAAGGCACATGGCAGGTACGTTATAAACATTAATAAATGTGAAGCATTATTGTACAGTGTGAAGAACTGGATGTCAGAGAATTATCTAAATAAGACCATAAGACATACGAGTGGAAGTAAGGCCATTCGGCCCATCGAGTCCACTCTGCCATTCAATCATGGCTGCTGGGCATTTCAACTCCACTTACCCGCATTCTCCCCGTAGCCCTTAATTCCTCGAGACAACAAGAATCTTTGCAACAAGAATGTTTGCAAAAAGAATAAGATCTGGGTACCTTGGTCCACCAGTCAATTCAAAATGAACAGACAGACACAGAAGGCAACTGTGGCCTATTGCAAGAGGATTTGAGTTTAGAAATAGGGATGTCTTGCTGCAGTAATACAGGGTCTTGGTAAAACTGGAATTGGAGTACTCTGTGCAATTTTCTTCTTCTACCTGCAGAGAGGATAAACCTGCGGTCAAGGCAGTATAGCGAGATTTTACTAGACTGAGTCAAGAGTGTGGAGCTGGAAAAGCACAGCAGGTCAGGCAGCATCGAAGGAGCAAGAAAATCAATCTTTCGGGCAAAAGTCCTTCATCAGGAATACCAGCACAACAGTCTCAACTCTAATCTCCCGTATCTGTAGTCCTCACTTTTGCCTCCGTGATCTTTACTAGTATAATATGGGGATGCCAAAATTGCTGTATGAGAGATTTGTTTGACTTTGCCAGTATTCCGTATATTTTAAATGAATAAAAAGGTATCTGAAATTCTAATCGAGCTGCACAGGATAAGGTGCAGGGAGGAGGTTTCCCTCATTTAGGAGCTTGGAATCATTGGGCCAGAAATTTAGGATTGCGATGAAGAAACAATTCTTTATGCAGAGGGTGGTCAAAGCTATTCATGACCAGATAAGGCTGTGAACATCGGATAACTGAGAATATTTAAGAAAGAGACTGAAAGAGAATGTTTAAAGGCCTCACAGGGTATAGACGAAAAGTAGGAAGAAGATTTTCAGATGCAGGGTCAGCCACATACGCATTGAATTAGAGAGTAGGTTCGAAGATAAAAATTGCTAACTCCTAATTCTGCCTTATTCTATGTTTCTATGTTGATAGAAATATTTAGATTAAGGGATAGTCAACATGGCTTTGTGCATGGGAAGTCATGTCACACAAACCTGATTGAGTATTTTGAAGAAGTAACAAAGAAGATTGATGAGGGCAGAGTGGTAGATATGATGTATATGGACTTCAGTAAGGCGTTCGACAAGGTTCCCCATGGGAGACCGATTAGGAAGGTTCGATCTCATGGAATACAGGGAGAACTAGCCATTTGGATACAGAACTGGCTCAAAGGTAGAAGACAGAGGGTATTGGTGGAGGGTTGTTTTTCAGACTGGAGGCCTGTGACCAGTGGAGTGCCACAAGGATCGGTGCCGGGACCTCTACTTTTTGTCATTTACATAAATGATTTGGATGCGAGCATAAGAAGTACAGTTAGTAAGTTTGCAGATGACACCAAAATTGGAGGTGTAGTGGACAGTGAAGCGGGTTACCTCAGATCTTGACCAGATGGGTCAATGGGCTGAGAAGTGGCAGATGGAGTTCAATTCAGATAAATGCATGGTAAGGTCCTAGGGAGTGTTGCTGAACAAAGAGACCTTGGAGTGCAGGTTCATAGCTCCTTGAAAGTGGAGTCACAGGTAGATAGGATAGTGAAGAAGGCGTTTGGTATGCTTTCCTTTATTGGTCAGAGTATTGAGTACAGAAGTTGGGAGGTCATGTTGTGGCTGTACAGGACATTGATTAGGCCACTGTTGGAATATTGCGTGCAATTCTGGTCTCCTTCCTATCAGAAAGATGATATGAAACTTGAAAGGGTTCAGAAAGGATTTACAAGGATGTTCCCAGAGTTGGAGGATTTGAGCAATAGGGAGAAGCTGAACATGCTGGGGCTGTTTTCCCTGGAGCGTCGGAGGCTGAGAGGTGATCTTATGGAGGTTTACAAGATTATGAGGAGCATGGATAGGGTAAATAGGCAGTCTTTTCCCTGCGGATAGGGAGTCCAGGAGTAGAGGATATAGGTTCAGGGTGAGAGGGGAAAGATATAAAAGTGACCTAAGGAGCAACTGTTTCATACAGAGGATAGTTCGTGTATGGAATGAGCTGCCAGAGGAAGTGGTGGAGGCTGGTACAATTGCAACATTTAAGAGGCATTTGGATGGGTATATTAATAGGAAGGGGTTGGAGGGATATGAGCCAGGTGCTGGCAGGTGGGACTAGATTGGGTTGGGATATCTAGTCGGCATGGCTGGATTGGACCGACGGGTCTGTTTCCATGCTGTACATCTCTATGACTCTATGAAGAACTGGGCTGGTCTGGTAACCCGAATGATTTCCAACTATTGGAAACCAGTCCCTCTACTTGGAAGCTAAAGAAATAATTTGCGAATTGCTGCCCTACTTCAGTTTCTACAATTCCACACAAAATGAGTATTGAAGTTTTGAATGTTTCGTTTATCAAATTAAAAGTTAAACTGAATGGCCTCTTGCTTCTGTTCCAGGCTTGAAGTTGCTGGTATCCGATGATGAACAAGTTGTGCTCCCTTGTCTCAGAATAAAATTACTCTCTCAAAGTACAGAATCTAATAACTCTTGAACTGTTAAATATAATTTGGTATTTATTGGAGCTCTCTCTTGCCATTTTAGCTGCCATGTTTCTTGTAACACACTTTCAGCACTGCAATGTATATTCATGATCAGTGAAGTTACCTTGACACCTTGTTTTGATGGGAAATATATCAGGTCAGATCATTCTGTTCCTCAGAACATTGGGCGATCTGTCATGTTAAATCATCAGCATCTGCAGTGACTGGAACAGAAGAATGAATTGCTACTAGTTTATACGCTTGAAATGGAAAGAAATAGAATTGGTCTTGAAACAGTCACAGTTAGGCTATTACGTTCAGCTTCTTGTTTTAATCTTTCTTTGATGCCATCTTTGAATTAAGTGTTCATCATTTACTTTCTCAATTATTGATTGCAGCGTGGGGTGACTGGTGCAACTGGTCCACCACAATCTGTTATCGGGGATCCTGTGAATCAAACGGGATGGTTTTCTATCTCCTCTGCCCGTAAAGATTCGTGTGTAGCAGACTGTTAGAGTGGAAGGTTCTCCGTCGATAGGAGCTGCCAGCCCAGATTCTCTCATTTCACCCTGATTTCAAAACAAAATTCCTCAGATTTGATTCTAGAGGTTCTTGATCACACATTTCTATATTACTGCTTTCCATGTGATATTCTGAATTCAGAAATAAAAATTGATTCTTTGTATCAGTGTTGCATTTCTCAATAAGATCTATGAGCTATATCAATACTGTAGTGAAAGGAGCAAGCTGGAGTTGAAGAATCGTCCAGCAGGTAACTCACCTCCTGACTCCCCAAAGCCTGTCCAACAGCTTCTAGGTACAAGGTAGGAGTGTGATGGTTTACTCCCCATTTAACTGGATGAATGCAACTTCAACAACACTCTAAAGGTTTGATGCCATCTCGGGCAAAGGAACCAGCAACTTGTTTGCAACAAACATTCACTCTCCATCACCAATGAAGGGAAGCTGTCCATACGTATAAACTACAAGACAACTGCAGAAATTTGCGAAGACACATTAATCCCATGACCACTGCCAATTAGGACAAGGGCAGTAGATACATAAGAAATTCTTGGGGAATAAATTCTGTTCCAAGTCTCTTTTATCCTGACCATTTCTTCAAATCATAGAAAATTAGGGATGGGAATGATTTCTTAAAAAAAAAAGTCTGCCATAAGTATAAAGCATATAAATGTTATGAACAGCTGAGCAGAATATTCACTTTTTCCTTAATTCAATCAGAGGATGTATACCTGCTGGTTGAGGGTGTCTTTATTGACTATTCCGACTGCCCTTCAGAAGGGGACAATGAGCTTCCTTCATGAGCCAATGCAGTAATTGTTTTGTAGGTGCACCATAAAGTGTCATATGGTAGGAAATTCTAACAGTTCAACATTACAACACGGTACAGGACCTTCAGCCCTCGATGTTGCGACATCATGTGAAACCAATCAGAAGAGAGAAAGTGACGACTGCAGATGCTGGAGATCAGAGCTGAAAATGTGTTGCTGGAAAAGCGCAGCAGGTCAGGCAGCATCCAAGGAGCAGGAGAATCGACGTTTTGGGCATGAGCCCTTCTTCAGGAATGAGGAAAGTGTGCCAAGCAGGCTAAGATAAAAGGTAGGGCGGAGGGACGTCCCTCCTCCCTACCTTTTATCTTAGCCGGTTGGCACACTTTCCTCATTCCTGAAGAAGGGCTCATGCCCGAAACGTTGATTCTCCAGCTCCTTGGATGCTGCCTGATCTGCTGCGCTTTTCCAGCAACACATTTTCAGCTCGAAACCAATCAGAAGCCCATCTAACCCATCTAAGGGTGGCACAGTGGTTAGCACTGCTGCCTCACAGCACTAGAGACCCAGGTTCAATTCCTGCCTCCGGCACCTTTCTGTGTGGAGTTTGCACATTCTCCCCGTGTCTGCATGGGTTTCCTCCGGGTGCTCTGGTTTCCTCCCACAGTCCAAAGATATGCAGGTTAGGTAAATTGGCCATGCTAAATTGCCTGTAGTGTTAGGTGTAGGGGAATTGGTGGGTGCGCTTTGGCGGGTCGGTGTAAACTTGTTGGGCCGAAGGGCCTGTTTCCACACTGTAAGTAATCTAATCTAACCTACATTATTTTCATCCATATGTTTATCTAATCATCATTGAAATGCCCTTAAAGGTGGTGAATCTACTACTGTTCCGTGCCCCAATTACTCTCTGAGTAAAGAAACTTCCTCTGACATCTGTCCTATAAATATCACCTCTCAATTTAAAACTATGTCCCCTTGTGCGAGCCATCACCATCCAAGGGAAAAAAAGCTCTCATTATCCACCCTAGCTAATCCTCTGATTATCTTATATGTCTCTAATGAAAACAGCCTCATGTCCCTCAGTCTTTCCTCACAAGACCTTCCCTCCATATCAGGCAACATCCTAGTAATCTCCTCTGAACGTTTTCTGAAGCTTCCACATTCTTCCTGTAATGCAGCGACCAGAACTGTATACAATACTCCAAGTGCAGCCACACTCCAAGTGCAGAACCTCATGGCTCTGAAACTCAATCCCCCTACCAATAAAAGCTAATACACCATATGCCTTCTTAACAACCCTAACAATCTGGCTGGCAACTTTCAGGGATCTTTGTACATGGACACTGGGATCACGCTGCTCATCTACATTACCAAGAATTTTAACGTTAAGCCCAGTACTCTGTATTCCTTTGCTCCTTCAAAAGAGAATCACCTCACACTTTTCTACCTTAAATTCCATTTGCCACCTTTCAGCCCAACTCTGCAGCTTATTTATGTCCCTCTATAACCTGCAACAACTTTCAGCACTATCCACACCGACCTTCGTGTCATTTGCAAATTTACTAACCCATTCATCCACGCCATCATCCAGGTCATTTTTAAAATGACTTACAGCAGTCGACCCAAACAGATCCTTGCGGTGTACACATTATTAACTGAACTCCAGGATGAACATTTTCTATCAACAACCACCCTGTCTTCTTTTAGCTAGCCAATTTGTGATCCAAACCACGAAATCACCTTCAATCCCACGCCTCTGTATTTTCTGCAGTAGCCTACCATGGGGAACCTTATCAAACGCCTTACTCAAACCCATATAACACCACATTAACCACTTTACCCTCATCGACATTTTGGTCACCTTCTCAAAGAACTCAATAAGATTTGTGAGGCATGACCTACCCTTCGCAAAACTGTGTTGACTATTCCTAATGAAATTATTACTTTCTGGATGATTATAATTCCTATCTCTTATGACTCTTACCAACAGTTTGCCTATAACCAAAGTATGGCTCACTGGTCTATAATAACCAGGCTTGTCTCTATTCCCCTTCTTGGACAAGGGGACATTTGCTAATCTCCTGTCTTCTGGCACTATTCGTGTGGACAATAATGATATAAAGATCAAAGCCAAAAGCTCAGCAATCTTCTTCCTGGCTTCCCAGAGAATCCTAGCTTAAATACCATCAAGCCCAGTTGACTGATCTATTTCCACACTTCCCAGAATTGCTAACACCTCCTCCTTGGGAGCCTCAATCCCATCTAGTCTAGTAGCCTGTATCTCAGTATTCTTCTCAACATTTTCATCAATATTCACACTGGAAAAAGACAAAGTATACATTTACCACCTCTCCTATCTCCTCGGACTCCACGTGTAACTTCTCACTACTGTGCTTGATCGGCCCTAACCTTACTTTTTCTTAAACAGGAGGAGGGTGTCACTGGCTATGGCAGCATTTATTGCCTATCCCTAATTGCCCAGAGAACAGTTGAGAGTCAATCACTTTGTTTTCGATCTGGAGTCACATGGAGGCCAGACCAGGTAAGGAGGACGGCAAATTTCCTTCCCAAAGGATGTTTGTGAACCTGATTGGGTATTTTCTGACAATTGGTAATGGATTTATAGTAGTCAGTAGATTCCAGATATCCATTGAATTTGGATTCAACTACCTGCCACAGCGGAATTCGAACCCAGGTCCCAGAACATTATCTAGATCTTTGGTTGAACAGTCCAGTGATAATACCGCTAGGCTACCACTTCCTCCTCCAATCATGCTTTTATTTCTGACATAACTATAGAAACCTTTCGGGTTTTCCTTGATCCTACCTGCCAATGAATTCTCATATCCCCTCCTGGCTCTTCTTAGCCCACTCTTTAGATCTTTCCTGGCTAACTTGGAACTTTCAAGCACCCTAACTGAGCCTTCTCGTCTCATCCTTACATAGCATCCTTATTCCTCTTGACAAGAGATTGAAGTTCTTTTGTAAATCACAGCTCCCTTGCTTCCCTGCCTGACAGGTACATACTTCTCAAGGGTATGCAGTAGCTGTTCCCTGAATAAGCTCTACATTTCAGTTGTGCCCATCCCCTGCAGTTTCCTTCCCCATCTTCTACATCATAAATCTTGCCTAATTACATCATGATTGACTTTCCCCCAGTTATAACTCTTGCCCTGTGGTATGTACATATCCCTTTTCATCACTCAAGTCAACATAACTGAATTGTGGTCACTATCACCAAGTGCTCATTACCCAGTACCAAATCCAATATGGCCTCGCCCCTTGTTGTCTGTCTACATATTGTGTCAGGAAACCATCCTGCACACATTGGACAAATACTGACCCATCTAAAGTACTCAAACTATAGCATTTCCAGTCAATCTTCTGAAAGTTAAATGCTCCCATAACAACTACCATCTTACTCTCCCTCCCATCCAGAATTATTTTTACTGTCCTATGTTCATCCCTGGAACTATTCAGAGGCCAAAAGAAAACTCCGAAAAGGGTGATCTCTCCTTTCCTCTTTCAAACCTCAACAGTGAGGTCACAGAAGGGAAATGTATTTCCACATCAGGGCAGTCAGTGAACGGGAAGTGACGTTGGCAGTGGTAGTGTTCTGATGTTTTTTTTTCCCACCTTCTCTTGTCGATGGACGTGGTTCGTGGTTTAGAAGGTGGTGTCTCAAGAGTTTTGGCAAATTTCTGTAGTTCATTTGGAAGATGTTATGAAGTTGAAGGCGTTTACTGTACCGTGCACATCGGTACTGTACTGTACTGAGAGCTTGCAGGTACCTGTCTCAGAGAGGACTGGAAAATTGAAAATATGTAACATTTGGCTGTGGAAGAAATACCTGAGTTTTCGTTGCTATGTTGACAACCATGCAAATTTAACCAATCAGTTTAAATTCTGTGCCAGGATCTAAAACGCAATTTATTTTGAATTTACTGTTTTGCCAACACCAAACCAATGGGACGATCCGATGTTTGCAGTATGCAGAAGTAGGCATTTTGAAAGTTTGCCAGAGAGACCAAATGCCATTGACAGAGTAACTGCCAGCAAAGCACTCTCTATCAAAGGTACTTTTTTCATACAAAACGTCTTTGCAGCAAAAGACCAAAGATGACTCAGGGACATCTAACGTCAGAGGAAGTAGGACATGGAAACAACAGCCACTGTGTGCCTCTGAAACTACTTCGATGTAATTTTAATATGGATGGCTATTGGAAAAGTATATTGTTGTGGGAATGGAGGCAGATAACAAGCAGTTAAGACAATGGAGGCTTAGAGTTATGAATAGTTGCTGTTTAATTTGACTTTTTGAGTTAAAGATTACATTTGATATTTTGTCTTTAAATCGGGTAATTTGGGAGCTCTATGTCACACATACTTTCACAAATTACGAGGCAAGGTGAGTTTTCTGGGTGTTTGGTTTAATTATCAGAAAGGTTTATTGCTGTGTCACAACAGTTTGGGGACTCATGTGATTTGAACAGGTTTAGACAGATCCAGTCTGAAATTTGGACAGATTTGAAGAGATTTAGGGTAGGCAACATCCCAGCAGATATAAATACATGCCAATTAGTGTTCGAGATCTTTAAATAAAACTTGAGTGAGATAATTTGCTTAATTTTAGTTACTTGTGGTTGGTAAGATTAAAAGTGACAGAAATGGCTCTTAAAAATGCTAACGAGGTGCTGAGGTTGAAAGGTGATTCCCAAATTTTCCAAGAAAGTTTAGAAGGACAGATAAAGGCCATACTTGGAGAATTAGCAAAGAGGTTAGAATTGGGTTTAACCAGGGGCAAAAGTAAAGCTGAAATTGCGAGGGAGTTAGTCAAGCACTTAGATGTGTTCGAGAAACAAAGTACAGTAGAGTCAGGAAAACCTAAATTATAGTTGAGGAAAATAGAGTTAAAAGATAAAGAAAGGGAGAGAGAAAGAGAAAGGAAAAAGAAAGAAAAAAAGAGAGAAAAAGAGAAAGAGAGAAGGTTCAGAGCTGAGCAAAGAAAGAGAGAGGAAAGAGAAAGAGAGAAGAAAAGAAAAGAGAAAGAGAGAGAAGAAAGGGAAAAGGAGAGAGAATTTGAACATTTCAACTTTGTCAGGAAAGTCAAGCTAACAGGATGGAGATGAAGAGAGAAGATAGTGATATATACAATATGTTAAAGCACTGTCATATTTTGATGATGAAGATGTCGAAGCTTTCTTTCTTTCATTTGAATAAAATGGCTAGGCAGGTGGAGAGATCAGAGGACTTGTGGGTAATACTAATTCAGACTAAGCTGGTAGGCAGAGCTAGTGAAGTTTCTGCAACGCTGTCAGATGTAGGGTGAAGAAATTATGAAGATGTCAATAGGCTATTTTGAGTGCTTATGAATTGGTACCAGAAGCATACAGACAGTGTCAACACCATAACAAAATCGGACTCATATTCAATACCAAGATTGAACGACTGTATAGAGAAAGTTGGACAAGCTGCTGCATGGTTATTGGCAGGTATCTTTACCAGAGGAAGTAATTTCTGTGTTTGTAACCCTAAATGGGCTACATCAATTCAAAGTGATGCTCTTTAGAATGAAGAACTTACTCACCACACACCAAAGACTCATGAACAGAGTTGTGGCTGGGTTAAGAAACTGTGCAGTCTACTTGGATGATGTAATGGTCTTTCATGAATCATGGAATGATAACATGGTACAGTTGGCAAAGCTCTTTGAAAGATTACACGAAGCAAAACTGGTAATAAGCATAAGGAAAACAGAACTTGCAAAGACATAGGTGACATTCTTGGAACATAACATCGGTCATGAAAGGTTGACCCCCCCAAGGAACACAAAGACGAAGGCCAGCGAGGAATTACCACTATCAACCTCGAAGAAAGGTATGCTTTATGTTTTGGGACGAAGTAGATTCTACCGGAGGTTCTTTCCAAACTTCAGCAGCGTAGTGGCCCTGCTAACTGAGGGAGAACACATCATTTCGGTGGTCAGAACAATGCAATTAGACATTTGACAATTTAAAAGCAGCTTGAACCACCTCACTCGTTTTCGCTACACCAAATTTTTTGAAACCCTTCAAAGTTGCAATTGATGCTAGTGACATAGGAGTTGGAGCTGTACAGTACAGGAAGGTGATCATGGAATTAAACAGCCATTTGTTTACTTCCAAAGAATCCCAAGATGCACCGGAGAAAATACTTTCCCATTGAAAAGGAATTACTGAGTTTGGTTTAGGTCTTATTACATTTTAATGTTTATTTGATGAACAATGTGTTGAAGACAGTTGGGGACATGGATCAGAATCCTCTTATATTCTTGTAACAATTTAAAGACTAGTTTTATTCTGTTAATTAAACTTCACTATTACAAGGCATATTTTTAAAGGGATTCATTAAAACTTACTTTTGGATGTGTGCCAGAAATGTTTGTCTGTTTGTACAGTACAGAATGCAATATAATAATAATCAGGGAAGGACTATTTGGACTTTAGACCTGCTCTGCATTCAGTATGATCATGGTTTATCTTCTATGTGAACTCAGCCTTTCTGCAATGCAACTCTCATCTCTAAGAACAGTCAGAAAGCGTACCCAGTACTTTTACCCAGACATTCTGTTGTGTGACGGACAAAGGCAGGGAACATAACCAGAATTTAAGTAAGCAAACCTTAATTTTAACCCTTTTAAATCTTTCTCCTCTCACTGTAAAAGTTGCCCCCCAGTTTTGAACTAACTCATTCTCGGGAAAAGACCTTTCCTATTCACCTTATCTATGCCCATTATGATTTTATAAACCTCTGTAAGGTCATCCTTCAATCGCCTACATTCCACTGAAAGAAGTCCCATACTATCGAGCCACTATTTATAACACAAGCCAGAGTGGATAGAGTGAAAGATCAGGAGAAAGTGAGGACCACAGATGCTGGAGATCAGAGATAAAAAGTGTGATGCTGGAAAGGAACAGCTGGTAAGGCAGTATCTGAGGAATAGGAGACACAATGCTTTGGGCATAAGCCCTTCATCAGGAATGTGGGCACATTCCTAATAAAGGGCTTATGCCTGAGACATCAACTCTCATGCATCTTGAATGCTTCCTGACCTTCTGAGATTTTCCAGCACCACACATTTTGACTGAGAGGGAGAGATCAGTCAACAATTAGATTTCTTCATTACATGCTAGTTAGGGCATCCAATCTTACATTGTAGCAATACAAACACCCAGTGAGTACTATTAGGACACAAAATCCATTATTGAATTTGTGACGAATAAGACTTTGCAGTAGTAGAGGTGGAAGCATAAAAGTATGTTGGCTGAGGACTCTAGTTGTACAAGATGAGAATTAATGATCATTTTTAATACTGCTGTTATTGTTGATTACACTCAACCTACAAAAGCTTTGGTATGCTGTTATAAACAGTCAAAGTGTTCCAATATATAAAATGTGCCATTGCCACATTAGCATACACCGTAATTACTAAACATCATTCTGCCATCCAGCACTCCCAGCAGGTCCCTTTTCAGTCATGGCTTGCCATGGGTTGCATCCTCCTTGATCTAGCTTTCTGCTTCACCGAAGCAACATCGCTTGCAACTGAACAGACCAATGTTGGAGTGATGATCCCGGTTGCAGAGGTCACATCTATATGTGGCTGTTGATCTGCTAGAGCTGATGCTCTCCTTCCTGCGTGCCCACTTGTCTGCTACAGCACTCACCAGCTTGCATTCAGTGAGGGGTGTACAGAAATTCATACAGTGAAATATTCGGCACAAATGAGCAATTTAAAGAAATTGTACAAAAAGGAAGTTTAGAACCTTGTTTTCTGTTTTACACAGTCCTGGACTGTGATGTATATTTTACCTCTCCAAAATTTCAATTTCAATGATGTCAATGCTGCTGATGCAATTTGTTTGTTCAAATGACAGTGCACTGTACCTGATAACAACTATCCCTGTGGAAACATATAAACAAGGTCGCTTGGCAGGTATCAGCACAGTGTTTTCAGGAGCTGTCATTTCCAGACAAATAGACATCACTTCTGAACACCAAAATGGGATACGTGTATTCAGGAATGATTCAGATAGAACATATCTACTATCCAGTTCTTGCAGTGTTTGGAGTTACTGGTGAGTCGCTTTCTTAGCTGCTACTGCTATGAATCAGAGTCAAGAGTGCCACAGTAACGGTTGTACAATAATTCCATATGATTTTTCCACTACTGTGTCAAAAGTTTTTTTTATTGTTATTGTTGCCTTGAAACAACTGCATTATATGGAAATTATAATTTTTTAATGCCCAACTCTGAATCTTTCTGGATTATTTTCTTCACTTGTCATTTTGCAGGTATTAGTATGATGCTTAGAAAATACACCAAATCATCAGACACTGTATTAGCTTCATCGAGTGAAGCTAAACAATTTTCAAAGTTTGATTCAAAGATTGTTGCTTCACTGTCAAATATTGAGATAACTCACCTTATTTGTGAAGGAAGGAGATATTATCACGTACTCCCAAAGGAAAATGGTCCAGATGAAGCAGTATTTAAATGAATTTTAAGACTATGAAAAATTACCTCAGTGGGCGGTACAGTGGCACAGTGGTTAGCGCTGCTGCCTCACAGCGCCAGAGACCCAGTTCAATTCCCGCCTCAGGCGACTGACTGTGTGGAGTTTGCACATTCTCCCAGTGTCTGTGTGGGTTTCCTCAGGGTGCTCCAGTTTCCTCCCACAGCCCAAAAATGTGCAGGTTAGGTGAATTGGCCATGCTAAATTGCCCATAGTGTTAGGTGAAGGGGTAAATGTAGGAGAATGGGTCTGGGTGGGTTGCACTTCGGTGGGTCAGTGTGGACTTGTTGGGCTGAAGGGCCTGTTTCCATGCTGTAAGTAATCTAAAATATCTTTGTATACTGACCAGTGAATGAAATTCAATATTTCCACTTCCTCTCTACTTCAGTGAGGGTAAGATCGCTGCATTGGAATACCTTGTGAAATTAAACATTTTCAAGTCTATTTAACATCACTTTTGAATCTGCCAGCTGAAATTATGCAATTTATTTTATAATAGATTTAGAGATGTCTTAATGATAGTTTTTTTTTCCACTGTCCTACTTCTAAAGCTGTAAATAAATTCTTATAAAAAGTCTGGAAATGTGTTCCATTCAATAAACAATTTCAAACGTTTAATGATTTTTAAAATCCTCTCAATGAATTTTTATTTTAAACATTGTTTTCATTTTTCCTCTGTTCTAGTTAATGTAGCAGTGATTCTTATTCTGTCCCGAGGAAACTGTGGCCTCTCCAAATGTATTTCTTGCTACCTGCTTGGAATGGCAGCTGCCGACCTCTTGGTTGTTATTGCTGAACCTCTATTATATCGAATTGGTCGGATGTACTTCCAGGACTCATTTCTGTTCATTACGCCTTTGTGTAGTTTTATTTACACATTTGTTTTCACATCAACAGAGATTTCTGTGTGGCTCACAGTTGCTTTCACCTTCGATCGATTTGTAGCCATATGTTGCATTAAGTTGAAAGCTAAGTATTGTGCAGAGAAAACAGCAGTTGTTGTAATAGGGACAGTGACTGTTTTGAGTTGTTTAGTATCTGTCGCCTGGTATTTCAGATATGAACCCCTGTACACGATTGATAATACTCCCTGGTACTGCATTACAAAAGCCAGCTTCATCACTTCGAATGCATGGGCAGGTTTTGTCATCTTTTATACAATCTTAACAATTTGCCTACCGATCTTCCTCATCTTGCTGCTCAATCTTCTGACTGTCAGACGTATTTTAGCAGCAAGTGAAGTCCGCAGGGCACTCCGGGGTCACCTCAATGGAGAGAATGGCAAGGATCCAGAAATAGAGATGCGAAGGAAATCCATCATATTACTCTTCAGTATATCTGGCAGCTTTATAATGTTATGGGTGACTCAGCTTGTATTTTACATTTATCAGCGAATTACAAAGGCATATTCTTACTCTGTCACAGATCCTCTTTATTACCTGGAATCCATCGCCAATATGCTTCAGCTTCTCAGTACCTGCACCAACACATGTATTTATGTCATCACCCAGAATAAATTCAGAGAGCAGCTGAAGATCATAATTAAGTATCCTTTTAATCTCATCATTAAATTATTGACATTTCATAAAGAGATAAATGTATTTAGGCAACAAAACTAATTTTGTTTCAATACTTCCATGCTTGGCTTTCCCTAGAGTGATGCACTTACAAACATTGGATGGAAAGTAATGCAATAGAGAACCAACTCACATCTTTTTCTGATATAACCCATGCATATTATGTATGTCTGTGAAAGTTCATTATGAATCTTATGTAGCGAACTTGAGCTTGGTCTGTAGAAGCTAACTGTGTTGCACATCAAATGCGCAGCTCTGAGGAGCCCATCACATCTTCAAATATTCTGTCTTTTAGCCCTTACAGAATTAAACAAAACTTCTTCAGCACAAACATGATTGTGAGCTTGATATGAAGGGTACACTTGAGAAAATTACAAACAGAGAGAAGATGGTGACAGAAATTTTGAAGTTAAATTTAAAAGTTGGAGTGAGGTGGGCATGCACATACATTAAATGTATCTATATGCGATTTATGCAAGTTTCTGGTATAATTTAGTCATTCATTTACAGGATGATCTGGGGTCTGGGTGGGTGGACAGTACAGATTTGGATCAAACAAATGAAGGAGGCCTTCGACATGGTAGCAGTAGCGGTTATCCAGCTAACCTGTTGCTCTAAGCAAATGTTGTACATTTCAGTTGTTCTTGTCATTGTACACCCACCAGCAGGGTCACGTTCTCTTATACCAAGAGGCATGGAGGTGTAATGTTGTGATTACAGCCGATAGCCTTGTGGTATTATTACCGAACTTAAGATCCAGATAGTGCTTGGGGGGCTCGGATTCGAATCCCGTCACAGCAGATGGTAGAATTTGAATTCAATAAATATGTGGAATTAAAGTCTAATGATTACCATGAATTTATTGCCTATGGTCAGAAAAAACCCACTTGGTTCACTAACATTCTTTGGCGAAAGGAACTGCCATCCTTACCAGGTCTGGCCTCCATGTGACTCCAGACCCACAGCAAAGTGATTAAGTCGTAACTGCCTCTGGGCAATTAAGGATGGGCAATAAATGGTGCCCTAGCCAGTGACACCCTCCTCCCGTGAATGAGAAAAGAAGCAAAAAAATTGGTATCTACCGAAGTTGGACATGACAGAGATAACCATAATAGCTTGTGATGAACAGGCAGGAGCACTACAGCCAATGGACCTTTCAGCTGACCAATCTGTGATCTCTCAAAAAGAAGTCACCACCATCTGTGATTCATATTGAACAACAACAAAAAGGAACAGCAGCAACTCGAGAGGCAGGAGCTTGGACCAGGGGCCTGCCGGGAGCAGTGAGTCACTGACTTGAACTTTTGTATTTGAAGTCAGAGAGCAGAGGTTTTCAGGAAAGGAAGGACTTCTCCTTTTTATTTCCGTCCAGTGTTTTCTAAACCAGAGATCCTACCTTTGTAGGGCCTTCCACCAAACCACTAACCTTAAAGACCAGGGACACATCAGGTAAGGTGACTGGCAGAGCAATGTTCCTCCTGCATGATGTTTGAGGTGAGGGACGCCATTGGTGTCCCATCCAAGTACATCTGCAGGAAGTGCACCCAACTCTTGCTCCTCCAAGACCATGTTAGGGAACTGGAGCGGGAGCTGGATGAACTTTGGATCATTTGGGAGGCAGAGGATGTGATAGATAAGAGTTACAGAGAAGTAGCTACTCCGAGGCATGAAGAAAGCTGGGTGACTGTTCGAAGGGGTAGAAAACAGTCAGTGGACCCCTGTCGTCGTTCCCCTGAAAAACATGTTCACCATTTTGGATACTGTTGAGGGGGATGACTTACCAGGGGTATGCAGTTGGGCCCAGGTCTCTGGCACAGAAGGGAAGGAGGGAAAGGAGGAGAGTGTTAGTCATTGGGGACTCAATAGTTAGAGGCTCAGATAGAAGGTTTGTGGGAACAAACGAGACTCACGGTTGTTGTGTTGCCTCCCAGGTGCCAGGGTCTGTGATGTCTTGGATCATATTTTTGGGGTCCTCAAGGGAGGGTGACCAGGCTCACGTTGTGCTCCATGTAGGTACCAATGGTAGAAAGAGCGATAGGGATGTAAGACAGGATTTCAGGGAGCTAGGGTGGAAGCTGAGAGCTGGAACAAACAGAGTTGTTATCTCTGGTTTGTTACCCTTGCCACATGATAGCGAGGCAAGGAATAGGGAGAGATATCAGCTGAAGACATGGCTGCAAGGATGGAGCAGGAGGGAGGGTTTCAGGTATTTGGATAATTGGGGCTCATTCTGGGGAAGGTGGAACCTTTGCAAACAGGACGGTCTTCACTTGAACCAGAGGGGTACTAATATCCTGGGTGGGACATTTTCTGGTGCTATTCACGTGGGTTTAAACTAGCTCAGCAGGGGGATGGGAACCTGAAGTGTAGTTGCAGTACAGAGGGGAATAAGAGTAGGGAGGACAGGGACAGGATTTCAGGGTCACAGCAATGTGCTGGCAAGCTGGTTTGAAGCGTGTCGACTTCAATATCTGAAGTATCTGAAATAAGGTAGGTAAGCTTGCAGCATGGATAGGTACCTGGGACTTCGATGTTGTGGCCATTTTGAAGACATGGATAGAGCAGGGTGAGGAATGGATGTTGCAGGTTCCAGCATTTTGTTATTTCATTAAGAACAGACAAGGCCGTAAAAGAGGGGGGAGGTGTGGCCTTGTTAGTCAAAGATAATATTACAGTGACTGAAAGAACTTTTGATGAGGACTCGTCTACTGAGGTAGTGTGGGCTGAGGTTAGAAACAGGAGAGGAGAGGTCACACTGCTTAGAGTTCTTTATAGACCTCCACAGAATTCCAGGGAGGCAGGAGAGAGGATTAGCAAAATTATTCTGGGTAGGAGTGAAAGGAACAGGGTGGTCATTATCGGGGACTTTAACTTCCCCAACATTGACTGGAAATGTTATAGCTCTAGTACGTCGGTTGGATCAGTTTTTGTCCAATGTGTACAGGAGGGTTTCCTGACACAGTCTGTCAAAGGGCTGACAAGAGGGGAGGTCACACTGGATCTGGTGCTTGGTAATGTATCAGGCCAGGTGTTTGATTTAGTTGTAGATGAGCACTTTGGAGAGAGTGACCATAATTCAGTTATGTTTAGTTTAGCATAAAAGGGATAGGTACATGCCACAGGTCAAGATTTACCAATGGGGCAAGGGCAATTATAATACGATTCAGCAAAAATTAGGATGCATAGAATGGGGTAGCAAAATGCAGGGGATGCAGATTATGGAAATGTGTAGCTGGTTTAAGGAATAGATATTGCGTGGCCTTTGTAGGTATGTCCCTGTCAGGCAGGGAGGAAGCAATTAGGTAAGGGAACTGTGGTTTACTGCAGAAATTGCATCTCTTATTTAGCAAAAGACGGAGGCTTATGTGTTGATGAGGCAAGATGGTTCAGATGAGGTGATGGAGAGTTATAGATCAGCTAGGAAGGATTTAAAGAGAGAATTAAGAAGAGCAAAGAGAGGACATGAGCAGTTTTTAGCAAATAGAATAAAGGAGAACCCTAAAGCTTTCTATAGGTATGTGAAGAATAAAAGGATGATTAGGATAGGAATAGGGCCAGTCAAAGACAGAAGTGGGAAGTTGAAGGTGGATCCTGTGGGGATTGGAGAGGTGCTAAACAAACATTTCTCATTGGTGTTCACTCAGGAAAAAGGAGAATATTATAGAGGAGAAAAATGAGGTACGAGATATTAGACTAGAAAGGATCAAAGTTAGTTACGAACAGGCGTTATCAATTCGAGAAGGAGTGAAAGTAGACAAGTCCCCTGGGCCGGATGGAATCTATCCGAGGATTCTCTGGAAATCTCGGGAAGAGATAGCAGAGCCTTTGGCTTGGAGAGTTGAGTTGTCATTGTCTACAGGTTTAGTACTTGAGGACTGGAGGGTTGCAAATGTTGTGCCCTTGTTCAAGAAGGGCAGTAGCGATGACCCAGGTAATTATAGACCAGTGAGCCTTACTTCTATTGTAGGAAAGGTTTTGGAAAGGATGATAAGAGATGAGATTTATAATCATCTAGCAAGTAACGATTTGATTTCAGATAGTCAACATAGTTCCATCAAGAGCAGGTCATGTCTCACAAACCTCATTGAGTTTTTTGAGAAGGTGACCAAGCATGTAGATGTGGGTAGGGCAGTTGACATGGTACACGTGGACTTCAGATAAGGTTCCACATGGTAGGCTGATGGAGAAAATTCAGAGGCATGGGATTGAGGGTAATTTTGCAATTTGGATTAGAAATTGGCTTTCGGATAGAAGGCAGTGAGTGGTGGTTGATGGAAAATATTCAGTCTGGAGTCCGGTTACTAGTGGTGTGGGACCACTGCTGTTTATTATTTTTATAAATGACTGAGATGCAGGCATAGGTGGATGGAGTAGTAAATTTGCAGATGACTCTAAAGTCGGTGGAGTAGTAGACAGTGTGGAAGAATGTTACGGATTGCTGGGGGACTTAGATAAACTGCATGATTGGGCTGAGAGGTGGCAAATGGAGTTTAATGCAGTTAAATGTGAGGTGATTCACTTTGGGAAGAATAACAGGAAGGTAGAGTACTGGGTCAATGGAAAGATTCTTGGTAATGTTGATATGCAGAGGGATCTTGGAGTCCATGTACGTAGATCCCTGAAAGTTGCCACCGGGTTGATAGTGCTGTTAAGAAGGTATACAGTGTGTTAGATTTCATTCGTAGAGGGATAGAACTCCAGACCCGCAATATTATGGTGCAACTATACGAAATGTTTGTGCGGCCACACTTGGAATATTGTATACAGTTCTGGTCGCCATATTTCGAGAAGGATGTGGAAGCATTGGAAAAGACGCAGAGGAGATTTATGAGGATATTGCCTGGTCTGGAGGGAAGGTCTTAGGCGGAAAGGCTGAGAGACTTGGGTCTGTTCTCATTGGAAAGAAGAAGGCTAAGGGGGGAAATTGATAGAGACATACAAGATGATCAGGGGATTAGATAGGGTAGACAGTGAGAGTCTTTTTCCTAGGATGATGACATCAGATTGTATGAAGGGTCGTAACTACAAATTGAGGGGTGATAGTTTTAAGACAAATGTCAGAGACAGGTTCTTTACTCAGAGAGTGGTAAGGGTGTGGAATGCTCTACCTGCCAATGTAGTTAACTAAGCCACATTAGGGGGATTTAAACAATCCTTGGATGAGCACATGGATGATGATGGGATAGTGTAGGGGGACGAGCTGAGAATAGTTCACACGTCAGCACAACATTGAGGGCTGTGTTGTTCTATGCTCTGTGTTCTAATTCATTGGACATCATACATGGCTTCTAGGAAAGAAACCATGGAGGACCTGGCTGATTTTTTTGCATCACCTTTAGGCTTGGGTGAAGTCCCAAAGACTGGAGAGTAGCGAATGTTGTGCCCTTGTTCAAAGAAAAACCTGGTTACTATAGATCAGCAAACTTAACATCTGTTGTGGGTAAGTTAGTTGAGAAGATTCAGAGATAATGGATGGCACGGTGGCACAGTGCTCAGCATTGCTACCTCATAACGCCAGAGACCTGGGTTCAATTCCCGCCTCGGGCAACTGTGTGTGTGGAGTTTGCACATTCTCCCCGTGTCTGTGTGGGTTTTCTCCGGGTGCTCCGGTTTCCTCCCACAATCCAAAAATGTGCAGGTTAGGTGCATTGGCCATGCTAAATTGCCCATAGTGTTAGGTGAAGGGGTAAATGTAGAGGAATGGGTAGGGGTGGGTTGCTCTTCGGAGGGTCAGTGTGGACTTGTTGGACCAAAGGATCTGTTTCCACACTGTAAGTAATCTAATCTAAAAACATATACAACCATTTGGAAAGACAGGGTTTGATTAGGAGTAGTCAGCATGGCTTTGTTCGTGGGAGATCATGCCTCACAAATTTGTTGGTGTTCTTTGATGGAGTAAACAGGAAGGATGGCATGGACAGAGTGAAAGACACAGTCTATATGGATTTCAGTAAGGTCTTTGATAAGGTTCCACATGGTAGGAACCTTAGGAAGGTTAGATTGCATGAAATCCAGGGGAACTGGCAAATTGGACACACAATTGGCTTGTTGGTAGGAAGCAGAGAGTAATTGTGGAAGGATGTTTATCGGACTAGAGGCCTATGACTAATGGAGTGCCTCAGGGGTCGGTGCTGGGCCCATTGCTGTTTGTTAACCATATCAATGATTTGGATGAGACTGTCATGATTAGTAAGTTTACAGATGACATTTACATAGGCAGTATCATGGACTATGAGGAAGGTCTTCAAAAATTGCAGCAGGACCTTGATCAGCTGGGGAAGTGTGTGGAGAAATGGCAAATGGAGCTTAATATCGATAAGTGTGAGGCTTCACATTTTGAAAAGTCAACTCAAGGTAGGAGTTTCATGGTGAATGGAAGGGCCTTAAGGAGTGTAATAGAGCAGAGGGACCTTGGCGTTCAGGTGCATGGTTCTCTGAAAGTGGAGTCACAGGTGAAGAAGGGTTTTGGCACACTGACTTTCATCAGTCAGGGCAGTGAGTACAGAAGTTGGGAAGTTATGTTGCGTTTTTACAGGAACGCTGGTGAGACCACACTTGGAGTATTGTGTTCTGTTTTGGTCACCTTCCTATAGGACTGAACTGAAAAGAATGCAGATGAAATTTGCAAGGATGTTGCCAGGACTCAACAGTCTGAGTTACAGGGATACGTTGGCCAAGCTAGGATTGCTTTCTTTAGAGCGTAGGAGACCAAGGGAGGACAAATTAGAAGTGTGCAAGATCATGGAAGCCAAGGATAGGATGAATCCATTTAGTCTTTTTTCCCAGGGTTACGGAATTGAGGATGAGAGGGCATCAGCTTAAGGTTAGAGAAGGAACAATAAAAAGGGAACTGTATTTTTTTTACACAGAGGGTGGAACGTATATGGAGTGAGCTGCTAGTGGATGTGATCGAGGCTGGTAGACTAAAAACATTTAAAAGTCATTTGGACTAATACATGGATAGGAAAGATTTAGAAGGATATAGGACAAGTGCAGGGAAATGGGGTTAGTGTGGATGGACATTTTGGTTGGTGTGGACTAGTTTGGACCAAAGGGCCTGGCCTCTGCGCTGTGGGAATCTATGACTCTATGGCAATGTCTAAAGCTCATTACATAAATATACAATTACCGATGCATTTGTTACCAAAAACATGTCCTTTTTTTATGTGCTTTCTATTCTTGTTTCACTCTGAGGTTATTTATCTGAAAATCAAAATATGATCTTTTGACCAGAAATAAAATAATGTGTGGCATGGTATTCTTCCACTGGCAGCAGAATTCTGCACCTATCCAGGATTACTGCCTTCTTACTGAATGTCTCAATATTCCTTCCCCCTCAAATGGGGCATGGACACAACTACACAGTGACCCCATTCTCGACTACCACTAGCTATCCAAGGGAAATAGTTCCTGCAGTATACAATCTCTCTGACTACTATGACAAGTTCCCACTTACATTGACACCAATATATAAAGGGAAAAAAACTGAAGGAGTTATCTCATAATAATCCACTGGGACAAGAAACAAACGTGATTCATATTGGAAGCGACTTGGGAATTTGTTCAGTTTAATAAGGATGATTCATTTAGACTTTTCACTCATTCCGATTCAATTGTATTAAGAAAGGTTTATGATTTAAAATGAATATGCAGGCAGTACCTAGTTAAAACAGTGTTGTAGACAACACGCTGCCCTGCAGCTAATTATATACGCAACTGACCAGCTCGTAACCTCCAACATCTTTTGTTCTTATCAACAGCTTGAAATCTAATGACCTCTGTACCACTCTGAGCTGCTCAACAACATGCAGTAATAACAAAACCAGAAACTGATGGAGAAACTTGGCAGTTTCGGAAACGTTTTGGAAAGGTGAACTCGGCTTTCTCTCACACTTGCTGGGTTTTTTCATCAATTTCTCTTTTTCCTTCACATTTCCAACATGTGCATTTTTGTTTTGCAGTAAAACATCTTCCCAATTCTAAACTTTTTCAATTTCTTGGGATTCTCTCCATCCTTATCCCCCAATGTTCTGCCCCTTTGCTCTCCAGTTGACCTCGATTTCCCCTCTGGGCTTTCAATATTCCACCTGGGCCTCTGTAGATGTCTTCTGTTTCTACCTCTTAAAAACCATTATTTTCCTCCTTCTTCAACCTTGTATGTATTTCTGTACATCCAGAGTTCTCTGCACTTGCTGTTCCTACATTACTCAGGAAAGGGAAGACTTTGGGTCTGTTGTTTTCCCAATTCCATTTTAAATGCCCTTGTCCCACAGTTCTTCTCTAGAGGTACCCAGAAGTAATGTGTTCTCAGCCTACTTGGACAGTATCCCCTCTTATTTCAATAACATACACTCTTCTCATTCCACAACACTTTCTTCTCCACAAGAAACTTTATTCCTCAGGTTTTGTCATTACAATGACTGAAATACTTCCTCACTGGGAAAGGAGTAATGCTTGAGAATGGAAAGAGTGCAGATAGAGGTAGGCCCCAATAAGTTAAAAGAATGTGGGTGGAAAAGAAAGGTTTAGAGCCAGAAACAGCATGGCCAGAAGCAGACCCAGGAAGATAAAGCTACACGGGAAGGGAGTGCAGAGGGGATGTGAAAAGCAGCACAGAGATGGGAATGCCTGGTGAGTTAAATCCGTTGGTGAATGTAATGCATTCTCACAACGAGAAAGTGTGCAAAAAGTGGTCCGGATGATGTAAAACAGTGGGGAGGGGATAAATACTTCTGGGCAAGAAAACAGCATGCAAACAGCTGATCCAGTGGGTTAAAACAGCAGGTTATGGGAGTGCCGCTTCCAAATGAGAAACAGTACAATAAAAGGCAGGCCCAGCCAGTTCAATTCACGGAGAAATGAAATACAGCTGCAGCCCAAGAAACAGAAAATTGTTTGGGGTTTCCTTGTGCAAGAATTCATTAAAGATCTTAGAGATTGTTTCTAAGAACAATATGTCAGAGAACCTATTAGAGATGAGGTTATTCTGGGTTTGGGATTGTGTAATGCAATGGGATTAATTGAGTATCTCAGTGATTGATCGTTTAGGGAATGGGTATCATAGTATGCTAGAATTACGAATTCTGTTTGAAGGCAACAAATTGGAGTCCTGTAACAGCACTCTGGAATTAAACAAAGGTAATTACATAAGTATGGGGATAGATTTAGCCCTCGTGACTAGGCAGGAAGACTAAAAGGTTGGACCAATGACAAACAGTGACAGGTGTTTAAGAAAACATTGAGTTTTTCCCAACAAATACATATTTCAGTAATGAAGAAAGGTTAAACAAAAGGCAAAAAAATCCACAGATAAGAAATGAACTTAATAATAAAACAAAGAGAAAAACTAAGGAATTCCATATTCTGAAGCCTGTAGATTGGAAAGTGCTAATATATTTCAAATATTCAAAACGTGAGGGAGGCAGAAAGTAGAAAACAATAGACCAGTTAGTTTAGCATCTGACATTGGGAAATTTTTAGAGTCCATCATTAAAGAAGTAATCAAGCCCAAAGTCGAAACTCTATCCATCAGAGTCTGCATGGTTTTATGAGGGGTAAATCATCACTGGCTAATTAGGTGGTGTTCTTTGAAGATGCAACAAGCAAAGTGAATGAAGAGGTTACATAGATGTAATTTAGCTTGAATTTCAAAAGGTTCTGCACAAAAGGTTAATCCACAAAGACAAGATCACATGGTGCTGAGGACATTTTATCTATTTTCATAAAGTATTCATTAATCAACAGAAAACAGGGCATCAAGATTTTTTTTCAGGTTGTTACAGTACTATCAAAATAACTTTTGAGCATGTTCACATGACACATTCTGCGAGATTTCTTTCTATACAGTATCCTTGTCACCTTAATTTCCTTTCAATCCAATAAAATCCACTAAACCTTGACTTTAAAGGTTTACTACTAGGAAAAAGTAAGGACTGCAGATGCTGGAGATCAGAGTCGAGAGTGTGGTGCTGGAAAAGCACAGTCGGTCAGGTAGTATCCAAGGAGCAAGAGAGTTGACGTTTCAAGCATAAGCTCTTTTTCAGGAATTGGGGGGGGGGTGGGGGGGAAGGCGCAAGGGGACTGAGAGATAAGTTGGAATAACTGGGGCTGGGGTTTAAGGTAGCTAGGAATGTGATAGGTAGCTGGGAGTGGGGGGTGATGGGGATAGGTTGTAAAGGAAGGTGGAGAGCGGATCGGTGGGCAGGAAGCTGGATAGGTAGGACAGTCCAAGAGGGTGGTGCTGAGTTGAAAGACTGGATCTGGGATAAGGTGGCACCACACTTTTTGACTTTAAATGCTTATGTCTCATGGAGTAATATTAATCCTTTACCTCCATTCGCAAAATTACACACTTTTGATTTCTTTTCTGCTTCCTGTTTCATCACATGCCGTGCTATGTTCAAATGCTGTTTAGCCAACTCACCCACTCTATTTATCCTTTCCCTAAAATTTGAAAGTGTACAAATATGTGGTCTCAGAACTCTGACTCATCAATTTCTTCTTAATTTATTTCAGTCGTCCTTTCACCTCTTGCCCCAAACTACTTCAAATGAATTTAGTTAATTCATTAAGTGCATTCCTAATTACAAAATGTACAAACAGAATTCCTTGATTCCAATTCTCTGGATAGTCTTAACTATATGGGTGGCACGGCTGCACAGTGGTTAGCACTGCTGCCTCACAGCGCCAGAGACTCGGGTTCAGTTCCCGCCTCAGGCGACTCTCTGTGTTGAGTTTGCACGTTCTCCCCGTGTCTGCGTGGGTTTCCTCCCACACTCCAAAAATGTACAGGTAAGGTGAACTGGCCATGTTAAATTGCCCGTAGTGTTAGGTGAAGAGGTAAATGTAGGGGAATGGGTCTGGGTGGGTTGTGCTTCGGCGGGTTGGTGTGGGCTTGTTGGGCCTGTCTCCACACTGTAAATAATCTATAAACTCTCATTGTGGTCTTTACATTTTGATGCCATGTCCTAATGTTCCCTGCAATTTTGAACAGCATGCAGTAGCTTTGAATTGTTTTATTCCTCAGCTGTCCAAAACTTTTTTGAATGACTGATGTCAAATTTGACCTTTCATCTGATGGTATTTCTGTGGGTAATCTGTATCCAGAAAATGTTGTCGACATATCCATTCTGGTCAACAAATACTGACTCACACTATTTGTTTTATGTAAGGGTCCTAAGCAATCGATTAAGACTCCTGTAAAAGGTTCCTCAAATGCGGGAATGGGTATTAAGGGTGCTGGGTTAATCACAGCCTGAGGTATTCCAATTACCTGACATGTAAGGTATGTCCTTACACAGTCCAAACCAATAAAAATGTATTTTACCTCCCACTAGTAATTCATGTACTTCTCATACACTTTATTACTATAACTCACAGTAATACATTTGATGAACTTCTGCCTATTTCTCATCCATCTGAATATGTGATGGTCTCCATTTCCTCAGCAAAATGTCAGTTTGATGATAGTAACATTCAGGGATGCACTCAAATTTTTGATAAATTGCTTTAGTTTTCTTCTTTCTGTTATTTAGTTGTTTTCTTGGAACTAAAAACATCCACTTTTTTCTCCAATTGTTATTGTTGCTTTTTCCTCAAGCATTTGTTCAAACTTGGTATCTCATAAACTTCAACTTCCTTATCTTTACTCTTTGATTTCTGTTCATATTTCCACTTTTGGTTTTGCAACCTTGTTATCACAGAGTCAGGAAACATCCCGGGATATACTTCTTCTAATACCTCAGTTGCCTAATTTTCCACTGGCTTTCCAAACACAGAAGGAATCACTCCCAGCTGTGATCAAGCTATATCATTACCAAGGGCAAAGTCTATTTCTGGGACCAAGAATTTCTCTCTTACGCCTAACAATACATCACTACTTTTGCCAGACTCTCCACCCTCGCCTTTGTCATGGGGACACTGCTATTCTGACCACTTAGTACATTTATGGCAATACTCCACCTGAATTACTTATCTCCTCATCTAACATCAAAGAGTAACGTGTTTCCATGTCTTTTCATACTTCTTATTTATTTACCTGTTCCTCCTGGCATACCAGTAAACTTTCTTCACTTTTTTTTCAGCAGTAGTTGGAGTGGAAGGAGCAACAGCGAGGAACAGAGCCCGACGGGAAGGTAAATTGTAAAAGATATACCTTGGGTACAGGAAGAGCAGGAGCAGGCTCAGGACTGCTGGGTAAGTGAGGCTTTAAATTTGGGTGGTTGCTTTACTCAAAACAGTACTCAGGTAGCGTCTCCCACCCATCCTTCTCCTCTAATCAAAAACAAGGTTCTGTGCGCCAATTGGTAAGGGTGTAGGTTTGATCGCTGAGCTGTAGGTTTGATATCCAGACGTTTCATTACCTGGCTAGGTAACATCATCAGTGGCGACCTCCAAGTGGGGACGTCTGAGCAGGGGTAAGCAATGGGCACAGATCTCTTGCACAGAGTCTGTCCCTGTTGCTCAGAATGGAAGGGGAAGAGGAGCAAAGCATTAGTCATTAGAGACTCCATAGTTAGGGGGGTAGATAGGAGGTTCTGTGGGAGTGAGAGGGACTCACATTTGGTGTGTTGCCTCCCAGGTGCCAGGGTTTGTGATGTCCCTGATCATGTTTTCAGAATCCTTGCGGGGGAGGGGAGCAACCCCAAGTCGTGGTCCACATAGGCACCAACAACATAGATTGGAATAAAGGTGGGGATTTAAAGCATAAATTCAGGGAGCTAGGGTAGAAGCTTAGAGCTAGAACAGAGTTGTTACCTCTAGTTTGTTCTCTGTGCCACGTGCTAGTGAAGCAAAAAATAGGGAGAGAAAGGAGTTGAACACTTGTCTACAGGGATGGTGCAGGAGGGAGGGTTTTGGATGCCTGGATAACTGGGGCTCATTTTGGGGAAGGTGGGACCTCTCCAAACAGGAAGGTCTTCACCTGAACCAGAGGGGTACCAATATCTGGGAGGGGAAATTTGTTAATGCTCTTCGGATGGGTTTAAACTAATTTGGCAGAGGGATTGGAAATGAAATTGTTTTTCAATATATGGGAGGATATAAGTAATGAAGTCAGAACTAAGATTTCAAGCTCGCAAAAAGGCGCTGGCAGGCAAACAGTTGGTTTGATGTGTGTCTATTTCAACACCAGGCGCATCCGGAATAAGGTGCAGCATGGGTTTTGATGCTGTGGCCATTTCAGAGATATGGGTAGAGCAGGGACAGGAATGGTTATTGCAGGTTCCGGGATTTAGATGTTTCAGTAAGAACAGAGAAAATAGTAAAAAAAGGGATTGGTGGGGCACTGTTAGTCAAGGACAGTGTTACAATTACAGAAAGGATGCTGGAGGACTCCTCTACTGGGGTTGTACGGGCTGAGATTAGAAACAGGAAAGGAGAGGTCATCCAGTTGGGAGTTTTCTAAAGGCCTCCAAATAGTTCCAGAGATGTGGAGGAAAGGATAGCAAAGATGATCCTCTATAGGAACAAGAGTGACAGGGTAGTTGTTATGGGGGACTTTTCAAATATTGACTCGGAATGCTTTGGTTCAAATACTTTAGATGGGTCACTTGCTGCCCATGTGTACAGGAGGGTTTCATGACACAGTACGTAGACAGGCCAACAAGGGGCGAGGCCACATTGGATTTGATACTGGGGAAAGAACCAGGCCAGGTGAGCACTTTGGTGATAGCGACCACAATTTGGTTATGTTTACTTTAGCGATGGAAAGGGATAAGTGTATATCATAGGACAAAAGTTATAATGGGGGAAAGACAATTATGATGCAATTAAGCAAGATTTAGGATGCAAAGGGTGGGGGAAGGAAAGTGTTGGGGATGGGCACAGTTGAAATGTGGAGCTTATTCAAGGACCAGCTATTGCGTGTCCTTGATAAGTATGTACCTGTCAGGCAAGTAGGAAGTTGCCGAGCACAGGAGCTAAGTTTACTAAGTTTACTAAGCACAGTTTACTAAGAAGTTGAATATCTTGGCAAGAGGAAGAAGAAGGCTTATGTTTGGATGAGACATGAAGGCTCAATGAATGTGCTTGAGAGATGCAAGTTAACCAGGAAAGCCTTAAAGAGAGAGCTAAGCAGAGCCAGGAGAGGACATGAGAAGTCATTGGCGAATAGGTCAAGGAAAACCTCTCTCATCTTTCTACAGGTATATCAGGAATAAAAGAATGACTAGAGTCAGATTAGGGCCAATCAAGCATAGTAGTGGGAAGTTGTGCGTGGAGTCAGAGGAAATAGGGGAAACAAAAAATGAATACTTTTTGTCAGAATTCACACTGGAAAAAGACAATGTGGTTGAGGAGAATACTGAGATACAGGCTACTAGACTGGATGGGATTGAAGTGCATGAGGAAGTGGTGTTTGCCATTCTGGAAAGTGTGAAAACAGATAAATCCACTTGGCTGGATGGGATTTATTCTAGGATACTCTGGGAAGCCAAGGTGGAGATTTCTGAGCCTTTGATCTTCATGTGATCATTGTCCACAAGAGCAGTGCCAGAGACTGGAAGATAATGAATGTTGTCCCCTAGTTCAAGAAGGGGAGTAGAGACAACCCTGGTAATTATAGGCCAGTGAGCCTTATTTCGATGTGGGCAAAGTGTTGGAAAGAGTTATAAGAGATAGGATTGATCATCATCTAGAAATGAATAATTTGATTACGGAGAGTCAACACAGTTTTGTGAAGGGTAGGTCGTGCCTCACAAACCTTATAGAGTTGTTTGAGAAGGTTACCAAACAGGTGGATGAGGGTAAAGCCGTTGATGTGATGTATATGGATTTCAGTAAGGCATTTGATAAGGGTCCCCATGGTAAGCTATTGCACAAAATGAATACTTTTAGTGGGTTAGTGTAGGTTAGGTGGGCTTTGATCGGCGCAACATTGAGGGCTGAAGGGCCTGTACTGCGCTGTATTCTTCTATGTTCTATAAAATATAGAGGCAAAGGAATGAGGGTGATTTAGCAGTTTGGATCAGAAATTGGCTAGCTGAAAGGTGATTGTTGATGGGAAATATTCATCCTAGAGTTCAGTTACTAGTGGGGCACCACAAGGATCTGTTTTGGGTCCACTGTAAATCAGCAGAGAGATCTCGGTGTCCATTTGTATAGATCCTTGAAAGTTGCCACCCAGGTTGATAGGGTTGTTAAGAAGGTATATGGTGCGTTAGCTCCTATTGTTAGAGGGATTGAGGTTCGGACCTATGAGATCATGCTGCTGCTGCTGTACAAAACTCTGGTGTGGCCGCATTTGGAGTATTGTGTACAGTTCTGGTCATTGTATTACGTGGGGCGTCACGGTGGCTCAGTGGTTAGCACTATTGCCTCACAGCAGCGGGGTCCCAGGTTTGATTCCAGCCTTGGGCAACTGTCTGTGTGGAGTTTGCCCATTCTCCCCGTGTTGTCCTCCGGATGCTCTGGTTTCCACCCACAGTCACAAAGATGTGCAGGTCAGGTGAATGGGCCATGCTAAATTGCCCGTAGTGTTAGGTGCATTAGGCAGGAGTAATGGGTCTGGGTGGGTTACACTTCAGAGGGTCGGTGTGGACTTGTTGGGCCGAAGGGCCTGTTTCCATACTGGAAGAAATCTAATCTAAAAAAAACTAATCATTATAGGAAGGACATGGAAGCTTTGAAAAGGGTTTAGAGGAGATTTACTAGGATGTTGCCTGATATGGAGAGAAGGTCTCACAAGGAAAGTCTGAGGGAGGTGAGGCTGTTTTTGTTGGAGAGAAGGTGGTTGAGAGATGACTTAATTGAGAAAAAGAAGATAATCAGAGGGTTAGATACGGTCAACAGTGATAGTCTTTTTGCTTGGATGGTGATGGCTAACACGAGGGGACACAGCTTTAAATTGAGGGGTGATAAGTATAGGACAGATGTCAAAGGTAGGTTCTATACTCAGAGTAGTATAGAACCTGTAACCATAGTAGACTTGCCAACTTTAAGGGCATTTAATTTTGTCATTGGATAGGCATATGGATGGGAATGGCAAAGTGGGTACTGCAGATGCTGGAGATTAGAGTGGTGCTGGAAAAGCAAAGCAGGCCAGGCAGCATCCGAGGAGCAGGAAAATCGGGCTTTTGCCCGAAACGTCGATTTTCCTGCTCTTCAGATGCTGCCTGACCTGCTGTGCTTTTCCAGCACCACTCTAATATGGATGAGACTGGAATAGTGTAGGTTAGATAGGCTTCAGATTGGTTCCACAGGTCGGTACAACATTGAGGGCCGAAGGACCTGTACTGTGCTGCAATGTTCTGTGTTCTAAACCTTACTCATGCAGGCAAACTCTTTAAAGATTTCTGGTACTTTCTTCTCAAGCAACCCTCATCAGGTTATACTTTTTTATTTGCAGATTTTTGAGCTTCCTTTGTGTTTTCCTTTACCATTTCAACAAAATTGATGGGCTCATCGTTTGTTGCAATCTGTTTTCCCCAGTGTTTTTTTCTAAACCACCAAGACTGCAACATCCTTCAGCCTACTTTATTGCAGTGAAAACACCCAAGTTTTTTCACTTCTCTTGCCCCTTCATGGATTTTCTTTTTAGCCTGTGGTCAACTAACTTCAACAAGATCTCCTTTTTCCTTACCACCCAAGGATTTCTCTTACCTCCAACTTCTATCCTTCACAGATTGAAATTGATGTTGGAATCCAAACACAGTTCATAAGTCAATCACATGATCATCTGCCATTTCTGCTGCTGATCCTGTAGTCTTTATCTTTGCTCTAATAGTTCTCACAACTTCAGGAAGTGACTTTTTGAATTGCTCCAAAATAATCATCCTTCTAAGAGCTTCATATGTTTGATCTATTTTCAATGCCCTCATCCATTTATCAAAATTATGGCATTTGATCCTTTCAAACACAATGTACATTTGATCAAGATCCCTCCTTAGATTCTTCAAACCTTGTTTGTAGGCTTTTAACATTAGCTTATAAGCACTTAAGATGGCTTTATTTTTGAGAGAGACCGAGATTGTGATACAGAGAGAGAAGAGAGAGAGATCAGCAGATGGGAGATTAGAAATCGGCAACAAATGCTGGTCTGGACAGCAACACCCAAATCTCATGAATGAATAAAACAGATCTATTTGATTTGTTATTGTCACATACCCACATACAGAGAAATTCTTGCTTTACGTGCAGTGCAGGAAGATCATACCATACACAGATTATAGGATGATGAATAGAATGAGGAATATACAAAGTTATGGCTGTGAAGAAGGTGCACAAAGAGCAAGATCAACATTAGATTTGAGTGGACCATTCAGAAGTCTAATAACAGCCAGGAAGAAACTGTTTTAGAACTTGTTGGTACGTGTGTGAAAGCTTTTCTATCTTTTGCCTGACGGAAAAGATTAAAACAGAGGGTAACTGGGGTGGGAGTGGTCTTGGCTGACTTTCCGAAGCATGGCAGCAGTTTATCCTCTTGTTTTGCTGTCTGATTATTTAACTATCTAAAATTAATGTGTGACACGGTTGTGCTATTGATTTTGATTTCCTGCCTATATATTCAATGATATCGACCCTCGGATCAATGGTGGGTATCTCTGTGAGAAGAAGTAAACATAGCTACTAAACATAGTCTGGTTTTTACAATGCAGTGTTCAATCAGAGGGTTTTGTTGGACAAATAAACAGAACTGCTCTAACAAAAGAAATATTTTAACATGTTATAATAATAATTTTTGAACAATGAATACTGATCCGCAGGGATCAGTTCTGGGTCCTCTGCTGTTTGTAATTTTTATTAATGACTTAGATGAGGGAGTCGAAGGGTGGATCAGTAAATTTGCAGATGATACGAAGATAGGTGGAGTTGTGGACAGTGAGGAGGGCATTTGTTGTTTTGTCCGTTTTGGAAGAACAAATAAGAATGCGGAATACAGGGTTAATGGTAGGGTTCTTAGTCAGGTGGAGGAACAGAGGGATCTTGGGGTATATGTACATGGATCTTTGAAAGTTGCCACTCAGGTGGATAGAGTTTGTAAGAAGGCCTATGGAGTATTATCGTTCATTAGCAGAGGGATTGAATTCAAGAGTCGTGCAGTGATGTTGCAGCTGTACAGGACTTTGGTTAGGCCACAGTTGGAGTACTGTGTGCAGTTCTGGTCGCCTCACTTTAGGAAAGATGTGGAAGCTTTGGAGAGGGTGCAGAGAAGATTTACCAGGATGTTGCCTGGAATGGAGAATAGGTCGTACGTGGATAGGTTGAGAGTTCTCGGCCTTTTCTCGTTGGAACGGCGAAGGATGAGGGGTGACTTGATAGAGGTTTATAAGATGATCAGAGGAATAGATAGAGTAGACAGTCAGAAACTTTTTCCCCGGGTACAACAGAGTGTTACAAGGGGACATAAATTTAAGGTGAAGGGTGGAAGGTATAGGGGAGATGTCAGGGGTGGGTTCTTTACCCAGAGAGTGGTGGGGGCATGGAATGCGCTGCCCGTGGGAGTGGTAGAGTCAGAATCATTGGCGACCTTTAAGCGGCATTTGGATAGGTACATGGATGGGTGCTTAATCTAGGTTAGAAGTTCGGCACAACATCATGGGCTGAAGGGCCTGTTCTGTGCTGTATTGTTCTATGTTCTATGTTCTATGATCGGATTGCAGACAATTGGCAACAGGAATGTATGCATTCAGTCCAACTGGGAAAACTTTTATCTATGCTCCCTGTAGGACTATCTCTATACCTGCACATCACAGTCACTCAGTTTATCATTTTCATGACTGTTTTCTCCATTTGATTCGATCTTAACCTCATTGAGAATTATCATCATCACAAACAGGGGCAATACTCTGATAGTCAGACCATTTTATTGACAACTCTAGTCCATAGTGGTTCTGAGAAATCTTAACAAGGGTCAGAATTCCAATGACCCAGAAATGATGTGGAGAAGCCAGTGTTGGACTGGGGTGGACAAAGTTTAAAATAAAATCGCATAACATCAAGTTATAGTCCAACAGGTTTATCTGGAAGCACTGGCTTTCAGATTCCTGATTCTTCATCAGGTAGCCGGAGAACAGGACAGTAAGACAGATTTTATAGCAAAAGATTACAGTGTCAGGTAACTGAAATGATCAATATATGTCTTTTGCTATGAATTCTGTCTCTTATGGTTCTGCTCCACAGCTACCTGATGAAGGAACAGCACTCCGATAGCTAGTGCTTCCAAATAAACCTCCTGGATGATAAACTGGTGTTGTGTGATTTTTACCAAATGACCCAGCAAGGCAGAACAGTAGGAAGGCTGTGACTTTACTCCTTGCCATTCCAGTAGTTTCATAATTTTGTGGCTTGTATTGCTTTGATGTTGCATCTTACTTTGATGATCATTTATTTTACATTTCTGTAAGTTGATTTTATGCTGTAGAAAATTAGTTGCCGCAAAAAATACTTTTTTAGATGGCAATTCAGTCTGGGTTCAGATAGCAGTTACACAGCGATGTGAAATATCCACTCCTATCAATGATTCAATTGATTAATAAGCAGCAAATCTTCTAGGTAAGATAAATGCTCGGCACAATACTGTGGGCCGAAGGGCCTGTACTGTGCTGTACTGTTCTGTGTTCTAAAATTAAAGACAAATTCCACCCCAGTTATACCCCCTTCCACCGAGCAGATGTTTATTTATTTGATATATACATAGATTTATATGTTTGGACACACATAAAAACAGTTTCAAGAACAATTTCTTCCACGGTTATCAGACCTTTATTACTGTTGGTCCCTCTCTCTCTGTGCACCTTCTAAGCAGCTGTAACATTGCAGCTAAGAGAGTGGTGCTGGAAAAGCACAGCAGGTTAGGTAGCTTCCTGATGAAGGGCTTATGCCTGAAACGTCAATTCCCCTGCTCCTTGGATCCTGCTCCTCTGATCTCCAGCACCTGCAGTCTCACTTCCTCCTAGCTGTAACATCATACCCTAATTTCTGTTCTGTTACCCTGGTGTATTTGTATGGCAATATCTGCTTATAAAGCACGTTAGACACTGTACCTTGGTGCACGTGATAGTAAAAAAGCAAATCAAAATATTTGGAGTCCAGCATCAATCTCACCTACTCCACAGAAATTTATTAATAAATTGAAAGAAAATGTCTAAACAAAACCAAAGGGCAGACCAGCAGTGAGTCCAAGTCATTCTAGTAAGAGTGCTGTACTTACCAGAAACCTTCATCAATGGATCACCAACAGTATTGGTATGATGAGCTAAATCAGCTTGACAATACATGTGGTGACAGGAAGTGAGGCAACAGCCATGTTTGGGAATGAACTGCTTGACTGTTTCAATATTTCCTACCAGGACAGGAGCAACAGTTTGTTGCGTTCTATGTGAGCGATTTGGAAAACCATTGCTTCAGTGGTCTCAGCGACTCAATTGATTAGCAGGCATCAAATGGTTGGTCTCATTAATTAGTACTCGGCAGTTATGAGCTGCAAACCAGAACATGTGTTCTCTACCCAATTTCCCCTGGTCATGTTCGGCTCTACAAGGACGCCTGAAGGTTTTCCCCAAAATGGAATTTGTCATTAACTTACTCGACTGTCTGGATTAATTGTTGGAAATGGAATGATATTGCAGCCCATAGTGTCTCTCGAAAACGCACTGCAATGTTCAAAGCTCTTCTACTGAGCATTTTTTTCAGGTCCTGCATGTTCGTCTCCATGAACCACACAAGCATGGACAGAGTTATTATTACCTTCTTGTTAATTGATGCCCTTAAAACTTAGCTCTGCAAAAGAAATTGTAATCAACTCTCATGGGTTTCATCTATCAATATTGTTTTTCTCACGATCACGACTGATCACTTCTGCCTAAGTCGAAACATATTCTCAAAAAGACATATTCTCAAGAACCATATTCTCAGAATTTCCTCTTGCAGGAATGTGGCAGACACCATACTGTTCAAGGCTGGTTATTGCAGTTGGGGTGGAGGCTGATTTGTAATACAGAATGAGGCCTGCAGCGTGGGTTTAATTCCTGTACTGGCTGAGGTTACAATGAAGGACTGTCCTTCTCAACCTGTCCTTCATCAGCTGCTCACCATCTCACAGTATCCTCCAGTATTAAACACACACCCTCTGGCTGGGTGAGGGAGAAGGAGGGAACGTGGTGATCCTCAGGTTAAACCACCATCAGTCATCTCTCTCTCTCTCTTATGAGAGAGTGGGACGATGGTGACTTTACTGTTCAGTCTCAGTACCTTTGATTTTGAACAAAAGAAAAACAGCATTTGCTCAAGTACCTTCTTAAGATCAATATAAAATACAAACTGACATGAAGAATAAGTCCCCACAAGATCAGCAAAGATGGGCAATAAAATGGGGGATGAGCTAGACATGCCAATGATTCAAAAACCAAGTTTTTAAGAAGTAACGTGATGGGGACATGGCAGGAGCTGCTACTATGAGTTTCTCAACATGTAATCACAGTGCCAGATAGAAGACTCAATCAGCAGTAACTGTAAACTGAGAAATACACAGCCCCATCCCAGCTGTTTCAGCCCTACCTGCCTTGGAATAGATTATCCATCCTTATTAATTCATTACCATTCGATTTCAAAGAGTTCTGGTAAATATATGAACAGGTTTCATATGGAAGGTTTGGGGTGGTGTTAGACCGGTTAGGGGTGGGGTTGGCGTTGGACCGGTTTGGGGGTGGGGTCAGTGTTGGATTGGTTTGGGGGTGTGGGGATGGTGTTGGATCGGTTTGGGGGTGGGGTTGGTGTTGGTTCGGTTTGGGGATGGGGTCGGTGTTGGATCGATTTGGGGATGGGGTTGGTGTTGGTTCGGTTTGGTATGGGGGTGGTGTTGGATTGGTTTGGGGTTGGGGTGGTGTTGGATCGGTTTGGGATCGGGGTGGTGCTGGACTGGTTTGGGGGTGGGGCTGGTGTTGGATCGGTTTGGGATCAGGGTGGTGCTGAACTGGTTTGGGGTGGGGGTGATGTTGGATCGGTCTGGGGTGGGAGTGGTGTTGGGCTGGTTTGGGATGGGGCTGATGTTGGACTGGTTTGGGGGTGGTGTTTGGCCGGTTTGGGGGTGGGGTCGCTGTTGGATCGGTTTGGGGTCGGGGCAGTGTTGGATCGGTTTGGGGTGGGGGTGTTGTTGGATCAGTTTGGGGTGGTGTTGGACTGGTGTGGGGGTGGGGTCGGTGTTGGATCGGTTTGGGGTGGGGGTGGTGTTGAACCGGTTTGGGGTGGGGTCAGTGTTGGACTGGTTTGGGTGTGGGGGTCGGTGTTGGACCAGTTTGGGGATGGGGGCAGTGTTGGATCGGTTTGGGTGTGGGGGTGGTGTTGGACCAGTTTGGGGGGTGGGGTCGCTGTTGGACCATTTGGGGGTAGGGGCGGTGTTGATCGGTTTTGGGGTTGGGGCGGTGTTGGATTGGTTTGGGGGTGGGGACGTTGTTGGATCGGTTTGGGGTGGGGGCGGTGTTGGATCAGTTTGGGGGTGGGAGTGTTGGACCGCTTTGGGGTGGTGGTGGTGTTGGATCAGTTTGGAGGTGGGAGTGTTGGATCAGTTTGGGGTAGGGGCAGTGTTGGTTCAGTTTGGGGGTGGGGGATTGGACTGGTTTGGGGGTAGGGGTGTGTTGGATCGGTTTAAGTTTGGGGCGGTGTTGGACCGGTTTGGGGCTGGGGTGGTGTTGGATTGGTTTGGGGTGGGGTCGGTGTTGGATCGGTTTGGGGGTGGGTGGTGTGTTGGACGGGATTGGGGGTTGTTGTTGGACCAGTTTGGGGGTGGGGGCGATGTTTGACCGGTTTGGGTGGCGGGGTTGTGTTGGACTGGTTGGGGGTGGGGTCGGTGTTGGATTGGTTTGGGGTGGGGGTGCTGTTGGATCAGTTTGGGGGCAGTGTTGGACTGGTTTGGGGGTGGGGTTGGTGTCGGATTGGTTTTGGGTGGGGGTGTTGTTGAACCGGTTTGGGGGTAGTGGCAGTGTTGGATCAGTTTGGGGTAGGGGCGGTATTGGACCGATTTGGGTGTGGGGGTCGGTGTTGGATCGGTTTGGGGGTGGGGTTGGTGTAGGACCGGTTTGGGAGTGGTGTGTGTGTTGGACCAGTTCGGGGGTGGGGCGGTGTTGGATCGGTTTGGGGTGGGGGCTGTGTTGGATCAGTTTGGGGGTGGGGGTGAGGGTGTGTTGGACCGGTTTGGTGTGGGGGTGGTGTTGGATTGGTTTGGGGGTGTGGGTAGTGTTGGACCGGTTTGGGGGTGGGGGTGTTGTTGGATCGGTTTGCTGTGGGTGTGGTGTTGGACCAGTTTGCGGTGGTGGTGGTGTCAGATCGTTTTGGGGGTTGGTGTGGTGTTGGACCGGTTTGGGGTTGGGGCGGTGTTGATCCGGTTTGGGGGTGGGGCTGGTGTTGGATTGGTTTGGGGATGGGGTTGGTGTTGGATCAGTTTGGGGATGGGGGTGGTGTTGGACCGGTTTGGGGATGGGGGTGGTGTTGGACCGGTTTGGGGATGGGGTTGGTGTTGGATCGGTTTGGGGATGGGGGTGGTGTTGGACCGGTTTGGGGATGGGGGTGGTGTTGGACCGGTTTTGGGTGAGGGTGGTGATGGACTGGTTTGGGATCGGGGTGGTGTTGGATTGGTTTGGGGTGGGGTCGGTGTTGGATTGGTTTGGGGTCAGGACGGTGTTGGACCAGTTTGGGTGTGGGGGTCGGTGTTGGACCGGTTTGTGGGTGGGAGTGTTGGATCGGTTTGGGTGCGGGGGTCGGTGTAGGACCGTTTCGGCGTGGTGTTGGTTTTGGAACGGTTTGGGGGTGGGTGCGGTGTTGGACCGGTTTGGGGGTGGGAGTGGTGCTGGCTCGGTTTGGGGGTGGGGGTGTGTTGGACCGATTTGGGGGTGGGGACGGTGTTGGATTGGTTTGGGGGTGGGGTTGGTGTTGGACCGATTTGGGGGTGGGAGTGGTGCTGGATCGGTTTGGGGGTGGGAGTGGTGCTGGATCGGTTTGGGGGTGGGGGTGTGTTGGACCGATTTGGGGGTGGGGACGGTGTTGGATCGGTTTGGGGGTGGGGTTGGTGTTGGACCGATTTGGGGGTGGGAGTGGTGCTGGATCGGTTTGGGGGTGGGAGTGGTGCTGGATCGGTTTGGGGGTGGGGGTGTGTTGGACCGATTTGGGGGTGGGGACGGTGTTGGATCGGTTTGGGGGTGGGGTTGGTGTTGGACCGATTTGGGGGTGGGAGTGGTGCTGGATCGGTTTGGGGGTGGGAGTGGTGCTGGATCGGTTTGGGGGTGGGGGGGTGTTGGACCGATTTGGGGGTGGGGACGGTGTTGGATCGGTTTGGGGGTGGGGTTGGTGTTGGACCGGTTTGGGGGTGGGGTTGGTGTTGGACCGGTTTTGGGGTGCGGCCGGTGTTTAAATTGGTTTGGGGGTGGCGGCAGTGTTGGACCAGTTTGGGGGTGGAGGGGGTGTTGGACTGGTTTGGGTGTGAGGTTTGGTGTTGGATCGGTTTGGGGGTGGGGTCGGTGATGGATCCATTTGGGGTGGGGGTGGTGTTGGATCCATTTGGGGGTTGGGTTGGTGTTGGACCAATTTCGGGGTGGGGGTGGTGTTGGACCGGTTTGAGGTGGTGGCGGTATTGGATCGGTTTGGAGGTGGGTGTGGTTTTGGACCATTTTGGGGTGGGGGCGGTGTTGGATCGATTTGGGGATGGCAGTGGTGCTGGATCGGTTTGGGGTCTGGGCGGTGTTGGATCGGTCTGGGGGTGGGGGGTGTTGGATCGGTTTGGGGGTGGGGGCGGTGTTGGACGGGTCTGGGGTTGGGGCGGTGTTGGACCGGTTTGGGGGTGGGGTTGGTGTTGGATCGGTTTGGGGGTGGGTGTGGTGTTGGACCGTTTTGGGGTGGGGGCGGTGTTAGATCGGTTTGTGGTTGGGAGTGGTATTGATTCGGCTTGGGGTGGGGTCGGTGTTGGACCAGTTTGGGGTGGGGGCGGTGTTGGATCAGTTTGGGGGTGGGTTTGGTGTTGGACTCGTTTGGGGTGGGGGTGTGGTGTTTAAATTGGTTTGGAGGTGGTGGCAGTGTTGAACCAGCTTGGGGGTGGGGTCGGTGTTGGAACGGTTTGGGGGTGGGGGCAGTGTTGGACCGGTTTGGGGGTGGGGTTTGGTGTTGGATTGGTTTGGGGATGGGGTTGGTGTTGGATCGGTTTGGGGGTGGGGGTGTGTTGGACCGATTTGGGGGTGGGGGTGTGTTGGATCGGTTTGGGGGTGGGGGCGATGTTGGACGTGTCTGGGTTGGGGCGGTGTTGGACCGGTTTGGTGGTGGGGTTGGAGTTGGATCGGTTTGGGGATGGGGTCGGTGTTGGATTGGTTTGGGGCCGGTGCGGTGTTGGATCTGTTTGGGGTCGGGGTGGTGTTGGACCGGTTTGGGGGTGTGGGTGGTATTGGACCGGTTTTGGGGTGGGGGCGGTGTTGGACTGGTTTGGGGTGGGGCGGTGATGGACCGGTTTGGTGGTGGGGGTGGTGTTGGACTGGTTTGGGGTCGGTGCGGTGTTGGATCAGTTTGGGGTCGGGGCGGTGTTGGACTGGTTTGGAGGTATGGGTGGTGTTGGATCGGTTTTGGGGTGGGGGTGGTGTTGGACTGGTTTGGGGTGGGTGCGGTGATGGACCGGTTTGGGGGTGGGGGTGGTGTTGGACCGGTTTGGTGTGGGGTCAGTGTTGGATCGGTTTGGGGTGGGGTTGGTGTTGGATCGGTTTGGGGGTGGGGTTGGTGTTGGACCGGTTTGGGGGTGGGGTTGGTGTTGGACTGGTTTGGGGGTGCGGCCGGTGTTTAAATTGGTTTGGGGGTGGCGGCAGTGTTGGACCAGTTTGGGGGTGGAGGGGGTGTTGGACTGGTTTGGGTGTGAGGTTTGGTGTTGGATCGGTTTGGGGATGGGGTCGGTGGTGGATCGGTTTGGGGGTGGGGTCGGTGATGGATCCATTTGGGGTGGGGGTGGTGTTGGATCCATTTGGGGGTTGGGTTGGTGTTGGACCAATTTCGGGGTGGGTGTGGTTTTGGACCGTTTTGGGGTGGGGGCAGTGTTGGATCGATTTGGGGATGGCAGTGGTGCTGGATCGGTTTGGGGTCTGGGCGGTGTTGGATCGGTTTGGGGGTGGGGGTGTGTTGGATCGGTCTGGGGGTGGGGGTGTGTTGGACCGGTTTGGGGGTGGGGGTGTGTTGGATCGGTCTGGGGGTGGGGGTGTGTTGGATCGGTTTGGGGGTGGGGGTGTGTTGGATCGGTCTGGGGGTGGGGGTGTGTTGGACCGGTTTGGGGGTGGGGTTGGTGTTGGATTGGTTTGGGGGTGGGTGTGGTGTTGGACCGTTTTGGGGTGGGGGCGGTGTTAGATCGGTTTGTGGTTGGGAGTGGTGTTGATTCGACTTGGGGTGGGGTCGGTGTTGGACCAGTTTGGGGTGGGGGCGGTGTTGGATCGGTTTGGGGGTGGGGTTGGTGTTGGATTCGTTTGGGGTGGGGGGGTGGTGTTTAAATTGGTTTGGAGGTGGTGGCAGTGTTGAACCAGCTTGGGGGTGGGGTCGGTGTTGGAACGGTTTGGGGGTGGGGGCAGTGTTGGACCGGTTTGGGGATGGGGTCGGTGTTGGATCGGTTTGGGGGTGGGGTCGGTGATGGATCCATTTGGGGTGGGGGTGGTGTTGGATCCATTTGGGGGTTGGGTTGGTGTTGGACCAATTTCGGGATGGGGGTGGTGTTGGACCGGTTTGAGGTGGTGGCGGTATTGGATCGGTTTACGGGTGGGTATGGTTTTGGACCGTTTTGGGGTGGGGGCAGTGTTGGATCGATTTGGGGATGGCAGTGGTGCTGGATCGGTTTGGGGTCTGGGCGGTGTTGGATCGGTTTGGGGGTGGGGGGGTGGTGTTTAAATTGGTTTGGAGGTGGTGGCAGTGTTGAACCAGCTTGGGGGTGGGGTCGGTGTTGGAACGGTTTGGGGGTGGGGGCAGTGTTGGACCGGTTTGGGGGTGGGGTTTGGTGTTGGATCGGTTTGGGGATGGGTCGGTGTTGGATCGGTTTGGGGGTGGGGTCGGTGTTGGATCAGTTTAGGGGTGGGGTCGGTGTTGGATCCGTTTGTGGGTGGGTGTGGTGTTGGATCCATTTGGGGGTTGGGTTGGTGTTGGACCAATTTTGGGGTGGGGGTTGTGTTGGACCGGTTTGGGGTGGTGGCGGTGTTGGATCGGTTTAGGGGTGGGGTCGGTGTTGGATCGGTTTGGGGGTGGGGGCAGTGTTGGATCCATTTGGGGTATGGGTTGGTGTTGGACCAATTTCGGGGTGGGGGTGGTGTTGGACCGGTTTGGGGTGGTGGCGGTGTTGGATCGGTTTGGAAGTGGGTGTGGTTTTGGACTATTTTGGGGTGGGGGCGGTGTTAGACTGTTTGGGGGTGGGGTGTGTTGGATCGGTTTGGGGGTGGGGGCGGTGTTGGACAGGTCTGGGGTTGGGGCGGTGTTGGACCAGTTTGGGGGTGGGGTTGGTGTTGGATCAGTTTGGGGATGGGGTCGGTGTTGGATTGGTTTGGGGGTCGGTGCGGTGTTGAATCAGTTTGCTTTCGGGCGGTGTTGGACCGGTTTGGGGTGGGGGTGGGGGTGGTCTTGGATCTGTTTTGTGTGGGGGTGGTGTTGGATCAGTTTGGGTTGGGGGCGGTGTTGGACCGGTTTGGGGGTGGGGTCGGTATTGGATCGGTTTGGGGTGGGGGCGGTGTTGGACCGGTTTGGGGGTGGGGGTGATGTTGGATCGGTTTGGGGTGGAGTCAGTGTTGGATCGGTTTGGGGTGGGGGCGGTGTTGGACAGATTTGGGTGCAGGGTTGGACCGGTTTGGGGGTGGGGTCGGTATTGGATCGGTTTGGGGTGGGGGCTGTGTTGGACCGGTTTGGGGGTGGTGTCGGTGTTGGACTGGTTTGGGGTGGGGGCGGTGTTGGACCGGTTTGGGGGTGTGGTCGATGTAGGACCAGTTTGAGGGTGGGGTCAGTGTTGGATCGGTTTGGGGGTGGGGGGTGATGTTGGATCGGTTTGGTGTGGGGTCGGTGTTGGATCGGTTTGGTGTGGGGGCGGTGTTGGATCGGTTTGGGGTGTGGGCGGTGTTGGACCATTTTGAGGTGGGGTCGGTGTTGGATCGGTTTGGGGTGGGGTCGGTGTTGGACCTTCTCCTATTGTAAATGTACGCCTTTGAATAAATTATCAAGTGAATTATTATCACCATTGGTGGGTCAACATTAACTCTATTTAATTGTTTAAGTGTATTTCATGGTTACATTGTGTTCAAGTGCCTAGTGATGGTGCTTTTGTCGTGAGGATGGGCACTGTTATGAAGTTGAAGGCATGTTCTGTATCTTTATGAGAGAGAGAGAATGTTGTTCTGAACTGAGAGATTACAAGGACCTGTGTATCCAGCGAGATGGCAGTCACAGGGTGTCTGGAAAATTTAAAAAAAACTTAGCTGTGACAGTGATACCTGTGTTTTGATTACTTTTTTGACAACAATTTGAATGTACCCAATCAGTTTAAATTATGCCCAGGAGAAAGTGAACACTGGAGATCAGAGTCAATTGTATGGTGCTGGAAAAAAACCCAGCAGGTCAGACAATATCCTGATGAAGGGCTTATGCTCAAAATGTCAATACTACTGCTGCTCAGATGCTCCCTGACTTGCTGTGCTTTTCCAACACCACACTCTTGAGTTTAAATTATGTCCCAGGATACTAAAACTCAATTGAATTTGAATTAATTGTTTCCCCAACATAAAACCAATGAGACAATCTGATTTGTGGTGTATAAGAATGTGGACATTTTGAAAACAGGTCAGAGAGAAAATGCCATAGAGAGAGAAACTGCTGGAGAGCTAAATGCCCATCTAACACTGTGGCCTTAAAGAAATCATAAAAAAAAACCCACTCTGTCAAAAGTTACCTTTTTCATGTAAATCCAATTTGCAGTGAAAAGATAGGGCCCAGGGAGATCAGCTGCTGGAAGAGTGAAGACACAGAAGAAGGCAGTGACTGTGTGTTTTTGTGGTTAAGTTAGTGTAATTTTAATAAATGTCTTCTGGAACAGCATATTTTTTACAGTGTTGGAATCAGACAAAAAACATTTAACAGAAATGGGGGCTGAGATTTGTGAATAATTGCTATCTAATGTTTACTGTTAGAATTAGAAAATAAATTGATGTTATTTTCTTTAAACAGTGGAATTTGGGAATTCTCTGTCACTCATACGAGAACAGATTATCCCACAGGGATGGTTCTGGCTGTTCTCCGTCCCTGGGGAGAGGTGTGTACCAGGTAGACAGGGCTGGGAGCTGACTGAAGGAGCTGGGGCTTGGTCTGAGGGGTGGGTTTTCACGTTACAGACCTGGGGGTATTCCAGCCAAGTTCTGGCAGTCATTGTACCTTTCACTCTGTGGAACAAGCAGGAGGCGGTGTGGGGGAATTACCAGTGTGTTTCTGTCTTCTCTGTATGTGAATTTGAATCTCAATCTCAGTTTTGATCCTAAAACCTCCCTCCCTCCCTGATCAGCTCTCCTAAAACAAGGCCCTGGAGCAGGGTCTGTCCCGAATTGGAGAGAGTGGGTGTGAGAGACCATCAAGAGACCTTGGGCCCATCTGTACAGTTGAATCTCACCTCCTTAATCTCTCCATATCGTCCTTTGACTGGTCTTTGTATCTGTCTGATATTTCCTCTTCCCTCTCTTACTCTCTCTCTCACTCAGTTTCTAGCTGTCGCTCTCTCTCTCAAACTTTCTCCCAATTACTGGTAACCTCGTCTTTTGTCTTTTTTTATTTTGATCTCTTTTTCTACATTTGCATATGTTCCTTCCTTCCAACCTCCCTCCCTCCCTGAGACTATAACCTCAGACGTCTCCAGAATGTGTTGGACGTCTTTCCATGAGGAATAACGGCGGTCACACAGAGACTGCATCCCCCCAGACCTCCCCCTCACTGAGGACGAATGATCAGTCCTCAGCAAAGGACTCACCTTCATCCCCCTCCGTCCACACATCAATGAATTTAATACACGACGTGACATCGAACAATTCTTCCGTCGCCTCCACCTCCGAGCTTACTTTCACAATCAGGACTCCCGCCCACCTTCCGAGGACCCCTTCGCCCACCTCCAACACACTGCATCCACCTGGACACCCCGCGCTGGCCTATTACCTGCCCTCGACCTCTTCATTTCCAACTGCCGCCGGGACATTAACCGCCTCAACCTGTCATCCCCCCTCCCCCACTCCAACCTCTCACCCTCACAATGCGCAGCCCTCCAATCCCTCTGCTCCAATCCCAACCTCACCATCAAGCCAGCGGATAAAGGGGGCGCAGTGGTAGTCTGGCGCACTGACCTCTACACCGCTGAAGCCAAACGCCAACTCGAGGACACCTCTTCTTACTGCTCCCTCGACCATGACCCCACCCCCCCATCACCAAACCATCATCTCCCAGACCATACAGAACCTCATCACCTCAGGAGATCTCCCACCCACAGCTTCCAACCTCATAGTCCGGGAACCCCGCACTGCCCGGTTCTATCTCCTTCCCAAGATCCACAAGCCTGACCACCCTGGCCGACCCATTGTCTCAGCATGCTCCTGCCCCACTGAACTCATCTCTACCTACCTTGACACTGTCCTATCCCCCCTAGTCCAGGAACTCCCCACATACGTTCGAGACACCACCAACGCTCTCCACCTCCTCCAAGACTTCCGTTTCCCCGGCCCCCAACGCCTTATCTTCACCATGGATATCCAATCCCTCTACACCTCCATTCGCCATGACCAGGGCCTCCAAGCCCTCCGTTTTTTCCTCTCCAAACGTCCCCAACAGTACCCTTCCACTGACACTCTCATTCGTTTGGCCGAACTGGTCCTCACCCTTAACAATTTCTCCTTTGAATCCTCCCACTTCCTCCAGACCAAAGGCGTAGCCATGGGCACACGTATGGGCCCCAGCTATGCCTGTCTCTTTGTTGGCTATGTAGAACAGTTGATCTTCCGTAATTACACCGGCACCACTCCCCACCTCTTCCTCCGCTACATTGATGACTGCATTGGCGCCACCTCGTGCTCCCGCGAGGAGGTTGAGCAATTCATCAACTTCACCAACACATTCCACCCTGACCTTAAATTTACCTGGACTATCTCTGACACCTCGCTCCCCTTGCTGGACCTCTCCATCTCCATTAGTGACGACCGACTTGACACTGACATTTTTTACAAACCCACTGACTCCCATAGCTAACTGGATTACACCTCTTCCCACCCTATCTCTTGCAAAAATGCCATCCCGTATTCCCAATTTCTCCGCCTCCGCCGTATCTGCTCCCAGGAGGACCAGTTCCAACATAGGACACACCAGATGGCCTCCTTCTTTAGAGACCGCAATTTCCCTTCCCACGTGGTTAAAGATGCCCTCCAACGCATCTCGTCCACATCCCGCACCTCCGCCCTCAGACCCCACCCCTCCAACCGTAACAAGGACAGAACGCCCCTGGTGCTCACCTTCCACCCTACAAACCTTCGCATCAACCAAATCATCCACCGACATTTCCGCCACCTCCAAAAAGACCCCACCACCGGGGATATATTTCCCTCCCCACCCCTTTCCGCCTTCCGCAAAGACCGTTCCCTCCGTGACTACCTGGTCAGGTCCACACCCCCCTACGACCCACCCTCCCATTCTGACACTTTCCCCTGCCACCGCAGGAACTGTAAAACCTGTGCCCACACCTCCTCCCTCACCTCTATCCAAGGCCCTAAAGGAGCCTTCCACATCCATCAAAGTTTCACCTGCACATCCACCAATATCATTTATTGTATCCGTTGCTCCCGATGTGGTCTCCTCTACATTGGGGAGACTGGGCGCCTCCTAGCAGAGCGCTTTAGGGAACATCTCCGAGACACCCGCACCAATCAACCAAACCGCCCCGTGGCCCAACATTTCAACTCCCCCTCCCACTCTGCCGAGGACATGGAGGTCCTGTGCCTCCTTCACCGCCGCTCCCTCACCACCAGACGCCTGGAGGAAGAACGCCTCATCTTCCGCCTCGGAACACTTCAACCCCAGGGCATCAATGTGGACTTCAACAGCTTCCTCATTTCCCCTTCCCCCACCTCATCCTAGTTTCAAACTTCCAGCTCACTTACTGTCTCCTTGACTTGTCCGACCTGCCTATCTTCTTTTCCACCTATCCACTCCACCCTCTTCTCTTTGACCTATCACCTTCATCTCCTCCCCCACTCACCCATTGTACTCTATGCTACTCTCTCCCCACCCCCACCCTCCTCTAGCTTATCTCTCCATGCTGCAGGCTCACTGCCTTTATTCCTGATGAAGGGCTTTTGCCCGAAACGTTGATTTCGCTGCTCGTTGGATGCTGCCTGAACTGCTGTGCTCTTCCAGCACCACTAATCCAGTATTTGATTTTCAGCATCTGCAGTCATTGTTTTTACCTACTAGACATCATCCACCTCTTCTCCTTCATCCACCACTCGGACATTCCTTGGCATGTCTATTTACCTCCTGCTATCTACACTCAATAGTGTATGCTCCAAAACTTTGTCTGATGCTCAACACAAAAAAGCCCAGATAGAAAAGGAAGTATTGGCAGTAATCATTGCTGTGAGGGAGTTCAACCAGTACTGTTACGGAAGGGAATTTTTCACAGTAAAAGATCACAAATCCCTGTTCGGGCTACTGAAGGAAGACAAGCCGGTGCCACCCATAGCTTCAGGTTCAATCCAGCATTGGTCCCTTATTCCCAGCGCATACAAGTCCAAGTTAGAACACTGTCCAGGAAGCCAAGTGTATAACGCAGAAGCCTTGAGCCATCTCCCATTGGCAAATATACCACCGATGCTGCCTTTCCTGGAAGAGCCTTCTCCAGTTTTAAGCTTCCCAGTCACCCATCCAGTGACTGCTGACAACATCAGACTGTGGGCACAAAACGACTCTGTCCTAGCAAGACTAAAACAGCTGGTGGGAATGGGGAAAATGGAAGGGCCAACAACCCAGATTGAAACCTTTGTGCTCCCACCAGACCAGGTCACTGCAGAGGGTGACATACTGGGGAGCAAGATTGACTGTCCCAGGCAAAGGTCACCACCAGATACCGGCTGAAATCAACCAGGGTCATCCACTGGTTTCCAAGATATCCTGGGAAGAAGCTATATCTTGTGTCCAGGACTGGATACCGACATAGCTGCATTGGTGGGCAGTGCCCAGAGTGCCAACAAAGAGAAAAATCGTCACCAGTGGATCCCACCCCACATTCACGGGAACGACCGTGTTAATCCTGAATTCAGTGACATGTTGTCTATGCCTGTCCAATCATGGGCACAATGTCCCTGGTCAGGTTGGATGCCCATTCAATGTTATTGGATCTGCACGTTTGAGAAGGAAAATAACCTATTCCTGTTCATAAACCTCATGTTCACATTGAAACCATTAGGAGCCTCTCGGACGTAATACAAAAAGACATCATTGAAAAATTAGGGCCAGACAGTTCAGGTGCAATGTTTGGAAACATTTCAACATCCACAGTGTGGTAGGTGTTCACTTCCACATATGGCAGTTGGTGGTAAATCAGTTGTTAATTTTAAATCTGAAATTGATTTTTGGACGTCAAAAAAATTAAGAGACATGGTCAAAGGCAGATAGATGGATTGAGGCCACAGATCAGTCATGATCTCATCGAATGACAGAACAGGTTCCAGAGACGGAATGTCATACTCGTCTTCCCAAGAAACAGCTTGTTCATGTTGTTTCAATATCTCCTTCCCAGGATGGTTAATGAACATGTTAGTTTTAATTCCTCTATGCCAGTTTCTCCTTGTCCCTTTCAACTCAGGAACAAGGTTATTCCTGAAAGAGTTACTGCTGATTCTTTCAATTCATGAAAAGTTATTAAAGTTCTGAATTCCATGCAATCACAAGAGTTAACAAAGTGGGGCTTTAGGGAATATGAAACACAAAGTGAGAAACAGAAGGAAAAGCTGGAGAAAGTCAGGCTGAGGTGTGCTGAAAGGACCTGGCGAGCACTGCTGCTGTAGAAACACTGACAGAGCAAGTCAACAATCTCTGTCCCAGTTGCTTCTAACTCGAATTCCGAGAGCTCGATGTCACTGATCAAGTTTTAAAAGATTCTGGTGTAAAAAAAATGAAATACAAGGAATATGGGAAAACTTAATTTTCTAAAAAAAAGTCACATCACCAGAGGAAAGATAGGTTCTGAACAGAAAGAAATTTGTAGGTAGCTGTACAGTGAGAATAAAAGGTTTGAGAGTGAGTTCACTTGAGGAGTAATGATGGCATTTTCTTCTGTGGACATGAGGGGAGAGCCTTAGTACATATGGATCACTCAACAAGTCTTCCAACTGACATCTGTGCGTATACTGTACCCTCCTTTTTTGGAATGGAAGGAACCATTTTCCATCTCTCTGCATTGAATGTTATTGACCATACTCACAAGGCCACCTGTGCTGGTTCCACTCCTTTCCCACAGTGAATTATAATGAGGGCGGCAGAACACACGACATGGTTTAGGACATAGCTACAGGACCATTGACGAGCTGGAGATGTGAAATTAAATATATTGTTGCCGGATTCCCTTTTGGATGAAGTTATTATTATTTACTGATCTGAAGAACTGTAGTAAACGGACAAATAAACATTTTTTTCAACTGCTGTCTGAACTTGGTCTGGGTCACAGCATAAATAAAAGTGTTTGTGCAGCAGCTCAGGAGCTGCAACATGGAACCCAATATGTCAACAAAACTGTCCAGATAAATTATCACATTTCCAAAATATAACATTCTCCGCCATATGGAATACACCATATATATTGACCATAAAAGGATGAAATTTGCAGAGAGTGCAAACATTAAAATAATAGATTTCCTTCGACTGTCCAACTCTGGATCTTTGGGACATTCCCCACTGCCCTGAACCCGGAGTCGTCTCCGTGCTCTGCTGCTCCTGAGAATGTGTCTGACAGTGAAAATATTTAGCAGCAGGATCAGAATGAATGGGACCCCAGGGGTCACAAAATGGTGAAGGAACTGAATCATTATCCAGAAATGTGATCCCTGATTGGTGCCCGATATAAGGCAAAATGAAGTAACGCTCAAGAAAGTATATCGATCTGTTAGCATAAAATACCAGAAAATGTTCTTTATACAACTGAGGGCAGTCACTGTTCCCAGCACCACAGCTGCAGTTCTCTCAGTGCAATATCTACTTTTCAACTTCTGACAGCAAATTGCCACAAATCGATCAAAAGTAAAAGTCACAGTGAACCAGACAGAACAATCAGTGGCTGCATAACTCAGGACGGCATGAATATTACACACACGAATGGAGTACCGCAGCTGATAAAATTCTTCGTGATAGGTCCGTGGAATATGCTGCAGTATCACGTCCAGGATAATCACCAGAAGGTCTGCCACTGCCATGGTCAACAAGTATCGAGAAACACATTTGGAGAGGTCACATCTTCCCCGGGTTCGGATCCCAACAGCTATCATGTTAACTGTGCAAGGGAAATAAACAGAGACATTAGAATGTGAGAAAAGCCACCGTGTTTTTGGGACCTGGACAGAGATTTGCAAATGTGCTCTTGTATAAAAATGATCGTATCAGTTACAGTGTATCACATTGTTAATATAGGGACAAGGGTTGCCATTCTTTTGACACTGAATCTCAATAAAATAAAGAAGAATTATGAAATGTAATGCATGAACTTGCACAGGTGTCAGTCTTCATTCAATCGTTGCTTTCCTGAGATCAGCAGAGTCATCCAAATGATGCTGTTAGAAACAAAATCACTTATAAATCAGCCGGAGACAAAGCCATGGAAACAAGGACAATTTATTACAAACTTGCAAGTCCGGGCACCCCGCTAGCCTGGCAAAAAGTGCAAAGATCCCAGTTATGCAATCATTTTTATACAGTTTGTGTGTTGCAGGCTCACATCCCCCTCCTTTCCCTATTCTTACCCTAGCATAATCATTTATTTCATTTCATTCCCTTATTTGGACTAACCTTAAGATAATTACTTCACTTGTTTTGCTCTTTCCTTATCTCTGTACCAGGCTGCCCTTGGATGACTGCATTCTTTGTCTTGTTACTATGAGCTTTATTGTGAAAATACCCTTACTTCTTCTTTTGTGGTCAGCTACAACACTCCCTAGTCATTTCCTAGCTGAAAACTATTTTCTTTAAAACTACTTCTTTAAAAGATCCCCTATATTCATTAAAGTCTTAGCCTTAAGTATACTACATGCAACAAGAATTCCATGACTGTCTGTATAATGTCCCACCGCTCCCCCATCTACAGAAATTACACTCCACTAACACTTACAACAACTACCTTTCTATAATGCCTGCAGCAAACTACATTTCTTATTTCCCACAATGCAGTGCCAGGCAGCAAAGCAAGACAGATGGGCTCAGACAGAGCAGCAGGGATGCAGTAACAAAGCTGGCATTTATTGAAAAGGAAATCTGGAATGTGTGCTGAGCATCAAGAGAGGCAGCACATCAAGACTGGAAAGGAGATACATGGGGGCACCAGAATAAGGGCAAGAATTAGAGAAGAACAAGTCGGTTAGTTGTACATGAAAGATACTGAGCAGCTGCATATTCCACACCTTATTTCAGAGCAGAGGGAGAGAATCGTGTGATTCTGAACAGCTCCAAAGCCAACATTGAAAGGGAGCGGGACAAACGTATATCTTATGAGCTTTATCCAAAGGCACTGAATGTCAAGTGAGAGACGAACACGATGATCAACAGAGAGAGTGAGAGTGAACAAAGAGTGAGACTTCAAGATGAACATCAGTGGAGAGACAGCACAGAGAATGAGTGACCAAGAGTAACATCAGCAGAAAGATTAAGTGCGATGTGAGTCAAGTGAAACGTCAGTGTGGAAAGTGAATACACAGTGAGACCAAATGAATGTCAGTAGAGAAAGGGAGTGCACAGTGAGAGACCAACAAAAACGTCAGCAAAGGGATTACGTGTAGAACGAGAGACAACAAGTCACATCAGCACATGGGATCAACAGTGAAATGGGGGCTTCACAGGAACATCAGCAGAGACAGAGAGACAGAAAGGGAAGGAAACAGAAACAGTGTGAGGAGTCAGTGGGAGATTTGGAGAATCATCATTTGAGATCAGAAGTGCAAAATGGGAGACTCAATACATCAGTTATGAGAATGAGCGATGATGGTAGGAAAAAAACACTTCCACATAGAAAATGGGAACAGGCAGAAAATCAGCAATGTTAGTGTAGAGTGAGAAACCAAGAGGAATATCAACAGAGGGTTTGAGTGTCGGAGAAGAAATAATAGCGACCATACATGTAAAGGGAGAGACCAAGAAGAAACATGAGCAGAGCCAGTCAGTGTTGACTCAGAGACAGAGAAGAACATCAGCAGAGAGAGTAAGGAACAGTTAGCGACCAAAGATTACATTCACCGAGAGAAGGAGTCAGTAGTGAGGGACAAATGGGAAAATGATCACGGTGTGAATGATGGCTGAGTGATCGAGAGGAACCTCAGGAGGGGCATAGAATGTACAGTGAGAGAAATGGAAGAATCACAGTGAGAGTGACTGGAGAGTGACAAGGGCATCATGAGCAAAGGCAGTGACTGCAAAGGAACAGATGAAGAGAAACATTAGCAGAGAGATTGAGGGACTAGTGAGTGTGGAGTGAGACACAAAGAGGAAAAGGAGCAGAGAAATTGAACTTAGTTTGAGAGGCAGTATGGAGTTTCAGCAGAGAGATTGAGGGTAGACTGGAAGACAAGGATGAAACATCAGCCAAGTGACTGAGTGCATTCTGAGGGACAAAAACAACATGAGCAGAGAGTATCAGTGCAGAGTTGGAGACGCAGGAAACCAAGAATAAAGAGCTAGTGAGGAATGAGAGAGGAAGAGGGAGATTAATAGAGAAGTGGAGTGAACAGAGAGAGAAAGAGTTAGCTTGGACAGCATGTCTACAATCTTACCAAGAGGAACATCAATACAGAGACTGAAGTGTTGAATGAGGCCATTGACCCTGAGAAGGGGCAGTACCAGTGGAGAGGGTGAGTCACTGGGATAGGGAGAACTCAGCAGGAAAGATGATGTAACAAAGAGATTCTGCTGAGCAGAGCCATGGAATCCCAATGACCGACTGAAAACCAATAAAAGGCAAGTTGTGTATGAAGAATGGTGCTAAATGTGACAGAATTTGAAAAGTTCAGCAACTCAAGGCTAGACATCCATGAGGTACCGAAGCAGTGCAATCTACAACCTCGGGATCCAGCAGATTCCCAGTTAACCATTCCCATTAAGCCAGGAGATTTCCCTGGCTCAATGGAGAGTGCAGGAGACCATTCCAGGAACAGCAGCAGGCTTGAGGTGTCACCCTGTCAAGCTACCAAACAGGACTACTTGCTTCACAAATAGAACAAGCAGCAAGTGATGGACAGAGTTAAGGGATGCCACAACAAAGGGACCAGATCTAATCTTTACTAAGCAGTCCCGCTGTGTCCAGTTGTGAAATGTCGGGGATAAGTTTTTAAAAACTCATTGGAGGAAGAGGCTGCACAAGTATCCTCATCCTCAATGATGGAAGAGCCCAACACATCAGGGAAAAAAATAAGACTGAAGCATTTACAGCAACCTTCAGCCAGATTGGCAGCGGGTAATACATCTCAGCCTCATTCAGTGGTCACTAACATCACAGGTACCAGTCTTCAGCCAATTTGATTCACTCCACATCATAACAAGAAACTGTGGGAGGCATTGGAAAGTGCAAAGGCTGTGGGCTCTGACAATGTTCAGACTCAGAGAGTCACACAGACATACAGCATGGAAATGGACACTCAGGTACAACTTGCCTATGCTGACCAGTTATCCTAAATTAACCGAGTAACTTCAATCCCACTGAAGACTTGTATTCCAGAACATGCTCCTCCCCTAGTCAGTCAGTTCCAGTGGAGCTATCACACTGCGATCAAAAATTGCCAAGGTATACAAAAGGCAGGATCGATCCAACCCAGCCAAATAGAGCCCCATCAGTCTCCTCTGTATCATCAAAGTGACGGAAGTTTCAATCAAGCAGCACCTGCTCAGCAATAAGCTGTTCAGTGACGCCCAGTTTGGGTTCCTCCAGGGCCATTAGGTCAGGAACTCATCAGAACCTTGGTTAAAACATGGACAAAGAATTCCAGAGGCAGGGAGAGAGGAACAGCTCATAACATCAAGGCTTCATTTGAAAGAGTGTGGCATCAAAGGAACCTTGGCTAAAGAGGAACCAATGGGACAATTTCTCTGCTGGTTAGAGTCTTGGTCGAGATTGCTTTGGCTTATGCCTAAAATATTGATTCCTCTGTTTCTCGAATGCTGCCTGACTTATTGTGCTTTTCCAGCACCACACTCTCAAATCTGATCTCCAGCATCTGCAGTCCTCCCTTTCTCCTGGTTGGAGTCATACCTCACCCTCCAGGAGAGGAAGGCAGGTGGTACACCAGTCTCCTGTGACTATTCCCCTCTCTAACAGGTTTACTGTGTTGGTTACTGTTGGGAGGGATAGCCTTTCGGGGGGAGGATAACAGCAGCAGCCAGGCCTGGGGCACTACAACTGGCTCTGCCTTAAACCAGGGGTGGGCAGAGTCCAAGGGAGTGATAGTTGGAGGGGACTGGCTAGTTCGGGGCACAGACTAGTCCCTCAATCTCTCTGCTAATGTTTCTCTTCATCTGTTCCTTTGCAGTCACTGCCTTTGCTCATGATGCCCTTGTCACTCTCCAGTCACTCTCACTGTGATTCTTCCATTTCTCTCACTGTACATTCTATGCCCCTCCTGAGGTTCCTCTCGATCACTCAGCCATCATTCACACCGTGATCATTTTCCCATTTGTCCCTCACTACTGACTCCTTCTCTCGGTGAATGTAGTTGAAGACTCCAGGATGGTGTGTTCCCTCCCTGGTGACAGGGTCTCTGAGCGGCTGCATAACATCCTTAAAGGGGAGGATCAGCAGACATTGTGCACACGTTAGGAAGAGGGATGGGGACCTGAGGAGTGAGTACAAGGAGTTAGGAAAGAGACTGAAAAGCAGGACCTTGAGGGTGGTAAGCCTTGCGATCGTACCAGTGCTACATACTAGTGAGGCAAGGAATACAAGATAGGATAGAGGAATGTGTGGCTAAGGAACTGGTACAGGGGGCAGGGTTTCAAGTTCTTTGATCATTGGGACCACCTCTGTGGCAGGGCTGACCTGTACAAGAAGGATAGGTTGTACCTAAACTGGAGGGGAACCAATATCCTCACAGGGAGGTTTGCTAGTGCTACTCAGGAGGGTTTCAACTAGAGTGGCAGGGGCCTAGGAACCAGAACAGCAGGTCAGGAAATGGAAGGATTGGGGAGAAGGTAGATGCTAGGACCAGGAAATCAGAAAGGAAGGGCAGGCAGAGACAGGTAAATGAACACGATGGTACTAATGGGCTGAAGTGTGTTTATTTCAACACAAGGGGCATTATAGGGAAGGCAGATGAGCTTCGAGCCTGGATCAGTATATGGGACTATGATATAGGGGCCAATACTGGAGTTGGTTGAGGGAGGGACAGGACTGTCTGCTCAGCATTCTAGGATTTTGTTGTTTTAGACGAGATAGAGAAGGAGGTAGAAGACACAGAGGAATGACATTACTGATCATGGAGAATGTTGTTACTCTGCACTCAGAGAGGAGGAAGGATGTGGAGGCACTGGGATGGGTGCAGAAGAGGTTTACCAGGATGTTGCCTGGTATGGTAGGAAGATCGTATGAGGAAATGCTGAGGCACTTGGGGCTGTTTTCATTGGAGAAAAGAAGATTTAGGGGTGACTTGATAGAGTTGTACAAGATGATTAGGGGTTTAGATCGGGTTGACCATGAGAACCTTTTTCCACATATGGAGTCAGCTATTACAAGGGGGCATAGCTTTAAATTAAGGGGTGGTAGGTATACGACAGATATTAGGGGTAGATTCTTTACTCAGCAAGTCGTGAGTTCATGGAATGCCCTGCCAGTAGCAGTGGTGGACTCTCCCTCTTTATGGGCATTTAAACGGGCATTGGATAGGCATATGGAGGATAGTGGGCTAGTGTAGGTTAGGTGGGCTTGGATCGGCGCAACATCGAGGGCCAAAGGGCCTGTACTGCACTGTATTCTTCTATGTTCTATGTTCTAATTGGCAGTATCAGCACCTCCACCAATTTTCATGGCATCTGTAAATCAGAGCACCCACATTTTCCCGCAGATCATGTAGAGATACCACAAACAACAGTGTACCTAACACTGATCCCAGTTGAACACTATTAGTGACCTGTCTACATTCTGAAAAATCACCCATCCATTGTTACCCTCAGTCTTCTATGATCAAATCAGTTTGTCTCTATCTGTCCAGCCCATCCCAAATCAATTTTAGATTTTGTACCAGTCTGCCACGTGGGACTATATCAAATACTCTACTAAAGTCCATATAAACTGTAACCATGAAGCTTCCCTCATTAATTACATTGGTCACTTCTTCAAAAAATTCAGATTGGTGACACATGATCTTCCCCATGAAAAACCATGCGGCCTGTCACTAACTCGCCCATTTTCTTCCAAATGTGGGGATATCTTTCCCCTCAGTATCTTCTCCAAGAGCTTCCCCACCACAGATGTCAGGCTCACCAGCCTATAATTTCCTGGATTATTCCTACTTCCAAAGGAACAATATCGGCTCATCTCCAATTCTCTGGAAACTCACCTGTGGTCAAGGAGGATGTGAAAATACCCGCTAATGCCCAACTATTTCTTCCCATGCCTTTCATAATAACCTTAGATAGATTCCATCAGGCCCTCAGGATTTACCTCCCTTAATGCAATTTAGGATACCTAAAACCTCCTCCTTCAATACATTGACATTTTCTCAAGTACTCTCGTAATCATCCCTGATCTCAACATCAGTCATGTCCTTCTCAGTGATTACCAACACAAAGTATTCACTGAGGATCTTTCCCACTTCCTGTGGCTCAACTTGTCTTCTTTAAGCTTGAGTGGGCCTAATCTTTTACTTCAAAACATTTAATGTTTCATCCTCCCCATTGACGCTGACAGAACCAGTGAGTTTCTCGAGGAATATCTGTTCTTGTTTAAGAGATGACATTTTCCACATTAAAAAAAGGATTCTTTAATTGTGCTTGTCTGTTTATCTTCTGTGTGAGAATGTGATCTGAGAACAAATGTTATTGGGTTTAAGTTTTCCATTTCAGCCAGTTATCTGGTATCGAGTATCATCTATTCTCAAAGTTTGGGACTGAACATTCAGTTAGTCTGACTAGGAAGCCTTGAGGTTAATTTTTAAGGTACATGGACATTCTCACTTTACTGTGTTATGAATACAGACAGAGGGAGGCTGATTTGATTTGGTTCTGAGTCCAAGTCTAGTGAATGTGTCCTCAGGGATGAGAGCTGCATTGCTGAAAGATTGAGTTCAGGTCGAAGATAGACCGTGATCATATGGAATGACAGAGCAGGCTTAAAGTGCGAATAGGTTACTGATGTCCCTCATGATATGTGACATTCTGTCCTGTAAAAACAGCCAAATAATTTCTGCCACTCAGCCAAAAGTGAGCTTCAGCTACACTAATTTAAAATGTAGATTCGAACTACAAAGTTCTATGAATAGAATAAAACTTGTCTATTTATGGAGTCGTGGGATTTTTTTTCACCCAAAATCATAAACGTCAGTGAAAATGTCAGCATGTGTGAGCAAGTTGAAAACAACTTTCAGAAAATGAATGCTACTCATCATGCTATTATCTGTTTAAGGCAATGTCTTGCATTTTGAAGTATTTCTTAGTCGTCCAAAATATCTTTGAGAAAGAATTCAATAATACTGACGTAATTTGTTGTTTTTCTCTTCATTTGACAGCAATAATCAGGAGGAGAACTGTCCCAGTGGAGACTTACACACCATATAAATGAGGGCTCATTCAGAGATCTCACAACAGAGTATTTTCACAAGCTATCACTTCCAGACAAACAGAAATCACTTCTGAACACAGAAATGGGATATGCCCATTCTGTAATAATTCAGGTAGAACGTGTTTACTATCCAATTCTTGCGTTGTTTGGAGTCACTGGTGAGCTACTATCTCATATTACTGCTGTGAATCGGAGTTTATTGCGTGACTATACAATTGTACTTCTGTTATTCCATATGAGTTTTGCATGGCCATGTCTTCTGGTCTATCTTGTGGTATAATAAAGTGCCAAAACTCTACGATTGTATTGTGGTAATGAAATTAATGAATTAAAAGTCTTTTGTATCCAACTTTTGTGAACTTCCTGGAATATTCCCTCCATTTGCTGTATTGAGGTGAGATATTAGCTTAGAAAATGCATAAAATAATGATGTTCAGAAATGGCTTCATCTCGAGAAGCTAAGCTATTTCAAAGTTTGATTCACAAATTATAGCTTCAATGTCAAATATTGAGATAGTTCATCGTCTTTGTGTTGAGATAGCAAATAAACCTGTACATCAATGTATTTATAAGCTATGACTGTTCTGAAATGTTATATCCATTACCTAAAATTACTTCACAGATTGACCAATGAATGGAATTCTCTGCTATCCTCTCCCGATATTCCCCTCTATCTAACTGAGGATAACACTTGCCAACTGGCTGTGAAATTAAACATTTTTAACACTTTGGTTACCTCACTTTCAAGTGTGTCAATTAGAATGATACATTGTTTTGTTTCTCAGTATGTCAGACATCATAGGATTGCACTGATGATCACTCATTGTAGAGTTCTGTCTTTTAACATTGTAAATGGATTTCAAAAGAGCTTTCTGTCATTGTTTAATACTTCCTGGAGAGGAATGCTGCCCAATTCTTTCAATTATTTCTATTAATGCAATGATTTATGGAAATATTAAATATAACAAAGTTCCAGTATTCTCTGAGCGCGATATTTTAGTGAATCATGTGAAAATTGTACTAAGTTTACTCACTTTATTGTTTAATATCCACATTGATGAGAATTATCTTTAATATAATCATCTAAGAGTGTGCTTTTATTCAAACAATCAGTTTTGAATGCTTTCTGTACCCAGAGGATTAGATGTGTCATTCTACATCCTCTGAAACTATTGGCTGAGATATTGCCTGGAAACATTTTTTTATGTTCGTTTTCCTTTTTCTCTCTTCAAGCTAATATGTTGGTGATTATTATTCTGTCTCGAAGAAATTGTGGCCTCTCCAAATGTATTTCTTGCTACTTGGTTGCGATGGCAGCAGCCGATCTCCTGGTCGTTATTGCTGAACCAATATTCTACAGGATTGCTCAGATGTATTTCTATGGTTCATTCCTGTTCATTACTCCAGTATGTAGCTTTATTTATGCACTCGTTTTCACATCAACAGAGATTTCCGTTTGGCTCACAGTTGCTTTCACCTTCGATCGGTTTATGGCCATATGTTGTGAAAAACTGAAAGCAAAGTATTGTACAAAGAAAATGGCAGCTGTTGTAATAGGGACAGTGACTGTTTTGGGTTGTTTAGTATCTGTCGCCTGGTATTTCAGATATGAACCTCTGTACACAATTGATAATATTCCCTGGTATTGCATTACAAAAGCCAGCTTCATCACTTCGACTGCATGGTCTGGTTTTGTCATCTTTTATTTCATTTTCATTGTTTTTGTGCCATTCTTAATTATGTTACTCCTCAACCTTCTGACTGTCAGACGTATTTTAATAGCAAGTAAAGTCCGCAGGGCACTGCGTGGCCAGCTCAATGGAGAGAATGGCAAGGATCCAGAAATGGAGATGCGAAGGAAATCCATCATATTACTCTTCAGTATATCTGGCAGCTTTATAACGTTATGGGTGACTCAGCTTGTATTTTACATTTATCAGCGAATTGCAAAGGCATATTCTTACTCTGTCACAGATCCCCTTTATTACCTGGAATCCATCGCCAATATGGTTCAGCTTCTCAGTACCTGCAGCAACACATGTATATATGTCCTTACCCAGAATAAATTCCGAGAGCAGCTGAAGACTGCAGTTAAATATCCCTTTGACCTCATTATGAATTGGCAAAATTTCATGAAATGCTAAGTTATTTAGGTGATCAAACTAAATTCATTTCATTACTACATTCCATTTGTGCCCTTCCCCTGTATAATATACACTGGGTGGAAAGTAATGCAGCAGAGACCCAACTGACATCTGTTTATGATACTCCCCATGCAGGTTATGCATATCTGTGAAAAACATAACTCAGTGTAAGACTTATTCAGCAGACCCAAATTTGTCGGGAATACCCGCATTTTGCGCCAAATGTATGGCTCTGAAACACTCATCATGTCTTCAAATATGTTCCTGTATGGCACAAACAGAACTAAAGCAAAATTCTTTAGCAAAAACCTGACTGCAAGCCTGTTTATTGATATGGTAGACTTGAGACAAATAGAAAGAAACACAGTGATGAACAAAGTTTGGAGAACTACTAAAGATCATTGTGCGTGTTAAGAGTACGTGGACATACACATAAATAGGTCATAGGTTAGCACATTTAGTATGCTGTCATCGGTAAATACATTTATGATCATGTGAGAGATACAGGATGGCTAAGTAATAGATTATTAGGGAAACTGTCATTTCATTATTAAGTAAAGGTAAACCAATAATGGAATTTAGAGATATAAGTAAACACTGTGGATAATACCAAACCCACCGGTGAGATGTTTCTAACAAAGCGATGTTTCTATCGATTAAGAAAGCAGACCATTGTGTTCAGAAAGCTAATGAGATTACGAAGATTGTGGAGGATTCGGAAATATTTCTAAAACAATTATGCCAGAAATATCAAGTGATCAAAGTATTAAGGAAATGGGTCTGTACTATTGAGAAAGGCAAAGAACAGACAGCTGTCATGGTGCAACATTGTACAAATCCTATCTGTTATACAGAGCTGTTTTGGATTGTGGCACAACAGCTCAGCCAGGAACTCATGGAAAATAACACAGCGCACAGAGCCCTCAAACAGGAACTGTGTGACGGCAGAGGAGCGTTAAGAGAGTCAACTACAAAGAGCTCACAGAAAAGCAGGTTAATCTCTGCGTAGACTTCACTTACTGGAGTTAGAGGAATTTGGGGAAATGCCGTATTAAAAGTTGGTCAGTTATAGAATGATTGTGGGATTTTTTCAGGAGAAAGCACAGATTTGAGATAACCAAGTGAAGGAGCTATTCGGGATGGTAACCATTGATCTAGCCCGCTACCCCACATTTAGGTTAACTTCATGCTTAAGTTAAAACTAGGTGTACCTAGTCATGCTGCTGAACATGGACAGAGTGGAAGGTGACTCCAGTCAGGCAGAAGAGACAGTCAGGGGAGGATATAAGTTACAGCTAAACAAATAGCAATGTTGCATCAGATATTATCCATCAGCTAATGTCTGATTCACTCAGAGTATTTTCCACTGCATTAACTCGGTAACTTATTCCTGGCAACAGGGGCATGAGGGGAACATGTGACACTGTTAACAGTGCGTCTACCAATCCTGGCTCAGGCAAGTCTCAAATACTGGCCGTACTTCAGACACTTCGATTAGTTTGAGTGTTAAAAACTCCTTACCCAAGTGTATTGTCAGTGATGCAGACAAAGGGAAACAGAATTTGATTCGTGGTTCAACCCGATTTTATTCACAACGTTAACACTACTCTGTGAATAATTCCCAAATTCCCACAATATTTACTCTCTACATAGCTCTATCCAACTGAGAAAGGATATTAGCTGCAATGATCCACATGTTTGAGCTGGGCCGTTGGAATCTCCTTCCTCTCTGACCGAGGGCTGGTTCTCTTCCAAGAAGGTGGGTCTCCCTGTCAGGGCAGATCTTCTCCTGGGCCTTATTGGGTTGCTTCATGGTCTTCTCCCAGGAGTCTTGATGTCAGCCTTCAATGAGGGTGTACCTTCCAGGTGGGTATTTTTATTCCCCTCATCCTGGACCTACCACAATGTTCCGTGGTCCTTGGCCAATGATTTCATGATGGAGGTTCCAAGTGCCCTCAGGCACAAAAAGGACATTAGGTTGTCAGACAATCTTCAGGCTGATTAGAACTGGTTCCACTAAACCTATGTGACCACTTTGACCTTCATTTCCACTGTTCTCTGTCACCAATACCTGCTGATTGCTGTTTAATTTAATTTGACCAATTTTCTGTTTGGCTTGATTTCTCTATTTGTCGGTCAATTTAGAATGTCAAATATTAGATGAGATTTTATTCCCTACAGTGTGGAAACAGGCCCTTCGGCCCAACAATTCCACACCGACCCGCCAAAGAGCAAGCTACCCAGACCCATTCCCCTACATTCACCCCTGACTGATGCACCTAACACTACGGGCAATTTAACATGGCCAATTTACGCTAACCTGCACATCTTTGGACTGTGGGAGGAAACCGGAGCACCCGGAGGAAACTCACGCAGACACGGGGAGAATGTGCAAACTCCACACAGACAGTTGCCCAAGGCAGGAATTGAAACTGGGTTCCGGGTCTCTGTGATGCAGCAGTGCTAACCACTGAGCCACCGGCCGCCCACATCCATATCGTTTTGGTAATGTGCCAACCAGAACTGTACACAGTTGTGCCCCGTGGTACCTTTACCATACAAAGTTAATACCCAGTCACTCCAAGTTAGGTGAAGTTTTTCAAAGTTTTGATCTCAATACATGGGATCAACCCAGAACTCCAGAAAGCTACCAGGGTTGGAGGACTTGATCTAAAGGGAGAGGTTGAATAGGCTGGGGCTGGTTTCCCTGGAACACCGGAGTCTGACAGGTGACCTTATGGAAGTTTACAAAACCATGAGATGCATAGAACATATATAGAACATAGAAGAATACAGCGCAGTACAGGCCCTTCGGCCCTCGATGTTGCGCCGATCAAAGCCCACCTAACCTACACTAACCCACTATCCTCCATATACCTATCCAATGCCCGCTTAAATACCCATAAAGAGGGAGAGTCCACTACTGCTACTGGCAGGGCATTCCATGAACTTACGACTCGCTGAGTGAAGAACCTACCCCTAACATCAATCCTATATCTACCCCCCCTTAATTTAAAGCTATGCCCCCTTGTAATCGCTGACTCCATACGTGGAAAAAGGTTCTCACTGTCAACCCTATCTAACCCCCTAATCATCTTGTACACCTCTATCAAGTCACCCCTAAACCTTCTTTTCTTCAATGAAAACAACCCCAAGTGCCTCAGCCTTTCCTCATAGGATCTTCCTACCATACCAGGCAACATCCTGGTAAACTTCCTCTGCACCCGTTCCAGTGCCTCCACATCCTTCCTATAGTATGGCGACCAAAACTGCACACAATATTCCAGATGCGGCCGCACCAGAGTCTTATACAACTGCAGCATGACCTCAGGACTCCGGAACTCAATTCCTCTACCAATAAAAGCCAGTACGCCATATGCCTTCTTCACTGCACTATTTACCTGGGTGGCAACTTTCAGAGATCTGTGTACATGGACACCAAGATCCCTCATCTCTTCCACACTACCAAGTAGTCTACCATTAGCCCAGTACCCCATCTTTTTGTTACACCTACCAAAGTGAATCACCTCACACTTAGCTACATTGAATTCCATTTGCCACCTTTCTGCCCAGCTCTGCAGCTTCTCTATATCCCGCTGTAACCTGCCACATCTTTCCTCACTGTCTACAACTCCTCCGACTTTCGTATCATCCGCAAACTTGCTCACCCAACGTTCTAACCCTTCCTCCAGGTCATTTATAAAAATGACAAACAGCAATGGTCCCAAAACAGATCCTTGCGGAACACCGCTAGTGACAGCACTCCAAGATGAACCTTTGCCATCAACTACTACCCTCTGTCTTCTTCCAGCCAGCCAATTCCTAATCCAAACCTCCAACTCACCCTCAATGCCATATCTCTGTATTTTCTGCAGTAGCCTACCATGGGGGATCTTATCAAACGCCTTACTAAAATCCATATATACCACATCTACCGCTTTCCCCTCATCTACCTCCTTAGTCACCTTCTCAAAGAATTCAATAAGGTTTGTGAGGCACGACCTGCCCTTCACAAAACCATGCTGACTATCCTTGATCACATCATTCTTATCCAGATGTGCATAAATCCTATCCCTTACAATTCTCTCTAAGACTTTGCCCACAACAGAAGTGAGACTCACTGGCCTATAGTTACTAGGATTATCCCTACTCCCCTTCTTGAACAAGGGAACCACGTTTGCTAGCCTCCAGTCCTCTGGCACTACTCCTGTAGACAAAGAGGACACAAAAATCAAGGCCAATGGCTCTGCAATCTCCTCCCTTGCTTCCCAGAGAATCCTAGGATAAATGCAATCAGGCCCAGGGGACTTATCTATTTTCACCCTTGCCAGAATTTCCAACACCTCTTCTCTACATATCTCAAAGCCATCCATTCTACTTATTCGTGCCTCAGTATTCATATCGACAACAATGTCCTGTTCCTGAGTGAATACTGACAAAAAGTATTCATTCAGTGCCTCCCCAATCTCTTCAGCCTCCACACGCAACTTCCCATTACTATCCTTGATTGGACCTATTCCTTCCCTAGTCATTCTTTTATTCCTAACATACCTATAGAAAGCCTTAGGGTTTTCCCTAATCCTACCAACTAAGGACCTTTCATGTCCCCTCCTTGCTGCTCTTAGCTCTCTCTTCAGGTCCTTCCGGGCTACCTTATAACTCTCAATCGCCCCTATTGAACCTTCACGCCTCATCTTAACAAAGGCCGCCCTCTTCCATTTAACAAGGGATTCCAACTCCTTATTAAACCACGGCTCCCTCACACGACCCTTTCCTCCCTGCCTGATAGGTACGTACTTATCAAGGACACTCAATAGTTGCTCCTTGAACAAGTTCCACATATCAATTACGCTCTTGCCTTGGAATCTACTTTTCCAATCCACACATCCTAAGTCATGCCTCAACGCATCATAATTTCCCTGCCCCCAGCTATAACTCTTGCCCTGTAGTACACACTTATCCCTCTCCATCACTAGACTAAAAATCACCGAATTGTGGTCACTGTCCCCAAAGTGCTCACCTACCTCTAGTTCTGATACCTGGCCTGGTTCGTTACCCAGAACCAAATCCAGTATGGCCTCACCTCTTGTTGGCTTATCTACATATTGTGTCAGGAAACTCTCCTGCACACATTGCACAAACACTGACCCATCTAACGAACTTGAGCTATAGCTTTCCCAATCAATATCAGGAAAGTTAAAGTCTCCCATAACAATCACCCTATTACTGTCACTCTTCTCCTGAATCATCTTCGCAATCCTTTCTTCAATGATTCTAGGACTATTAGGAGGCCTGTAAAAGACTCCTAACAGGGTGACCTCACCTCTCCTATTCCTAACCTCAACCCAAACTACCTCAGATGGCAAATCTTCGTCCATCTTCCTTTCCACCGCTGTAATACTATCTTTGACAAGCAAAGCCACACCCCCCCCTCTTTTGCCCCCACCTCTGACCCTACTAAAACATTTAAACCCTGGAACCTGCAACAGCCAATCCTGTCCCTGATCTAGCCATGTCTCCGTAATAGCCACAACATCGAAGTCCCAGGTACCAACCCACGCTGCGAGTTCACCTACCTTATTTCATATACTTCTGGCATTAAAGTGTACACACTTCAAGCCACTCTTCTGTTTACAGGCACCCTCCTTTAAGATTGATGCCATATTCCTAACCTCCCTACACTCCAGGTCCTGCACCCTAAAGCTACAGTCTGGGTTCCCATGCTCCTGCAGAGTTAGTTTAAACCCCCCCCAAGAGCACTAGCAAACCTCCCCCCAAGGATACTGGTGCCCCTCAGGTTCAGGTGCAGACCATCCTGTTTATAGAGGTCCCACCTTCCCCAGAAAGAACCCCAGTTATCCAAGTACCGAAATCCCTCCCTCCTGCACCATCCCTGTAGCCACGCATTTAACTGTTCTCTCTCCCTATTCCTCGACTCTCTATCACGTGGCACGGGTGACAAACCAGAGACAACAACTCTGTTCGTTCTAACTCTGAGCTTCCAACCTAGCTCCCTAAAAGCCTGCCTAACATCCTCAGCACTCCTCCTACCTATGTCATTGGTGCCAATATGGACCACGACTTCAGGCTGCTCCCCCTCCCCCTTAAGGACCCGGAAAACACGATCAGAGACATCACGTACCCTTGCACCTGGGAGGCAACATACCAAACGTGAGTCTCTCTCGTTCCCACAAAACCGCCTATCTGTGCCCCGAACTATCGAGTCCCCAATTATTATTGATCTGCTCTTCTCCACCCTTCCCTTCTGAGTAGCGGGGACAGGCTCCGTGCCAGAGGCCTGAGCCCCGTCACTTACCCCTGGTAAGTCGTCCCCCCCACAAGTATCCAAAACGGTATACTTGTTCTTGAGGGGAACGACCACAGGGGATCCCTGCACTGGCTGCTTCCTCCCAGTCCCCCTCACTGTCACCCATCTATCTGCAATCTTTGGAGTTACTACTTCCCTATAGCTCCGATCTATGACCCCCTCTGCCTCCCGAATGATCCGAAGTTCATCCAACTCCAGCTCCAGTTCCCTAACACGGTCTTGGAGGAGCTGGAGATGGGTGCACTTCCTGCAAGTGTAATCAGCAGGGACGTCCATGGCATCCCTCACCTCATACATGTTGCAGGAGGAACATTGCACTGCCTGCACTGCCATCCCTCTAAAGCTAACCTTTATTTTAAAAAAAAACTGGGTCTAAAGAATACAACAAGCAAAATTCGGCACTTACCTACTTACCACAACGGATCTTATTATTAGGTTAGAGGAGGAGTTGAGAGTAAATTGGTAAACTCCCCCTGGGCTGGGGGAGTCCAGAAGTAGAGGGAATAGGTTTAGGGTGAGGGGGGAAAATTTTTAAAAGGGAACTAAGGTGCAACTTTTTAATGCAGAGGGTGGTGCGTGCATGGAATGAGCTGCCAGAGGAAGTGGTGGAGGCTGGTACAATTACAAAATTTAAAACACATTTGGATGGATTTATGAATAAGGAAGGGGTTAGAGGGATATAGGCAAAGTGCTGGCAAATGGAACTAGGTTAGTTTAAGAAAGCTGGTCGGCATGGGCGAGTTGGACCGAAGGGTCTGTTTCCGTGCTGTACATCAACAGAACATCGAAAAAGAACAGTACAGCACAATCCAGGCCCTTCGGCCCTCGATGTTATGCTGACCACTTAAACTACCTAATTTCAAATGAACTCACACAACCTGCATTGTATCAGCATCCATGTGACTATCCAAGATTTACTTAAATGTCCCTAATGTATCTAACTCTTCTACCACTGCTGGCAGTGCATTTCACAGGCCCACCCCTCTCTGTGTAAGGAACCTACCACTGGCATTTCCAGTACATTTTCCTCCAATCACCTTAATTTTTTTTATATTCATTTGTGGGAGTTGGGCATCACTGGCTGCCCCATCCCTATTTGCCCTTGAGAAGGTGGTGGTGAGCTGCCTTCTTGAATCGCTGCAGTCCACTTGTGGTGGGATGATTCACAATGCCGGTAGGGTGGGAATTCCAGAATTGTGACACAACGACGGTGAAGGAACGATGGTCTATTTCTAAGGCAGGGTTGTGAATAACTTGGAGGGGAACTTGCAGCTGGTGGTGTTCCCAAGTTCCTGTTGCCCTTGTCCTTCAAGGTGGAAGTGTTAATTGGCTTGAAAGCAGCTCCCTAAGGATCTTTGGTGAATTTCTGCAGTGCACCTTGTAGATAGTACACACTGCTGCTACAGAACAACAGTGGTGGAGGAATTAAATGTTTGTAGATGTGGTGCCAATCAAGCGGGTTGCTTTCTCCTGGATGATGTCAAGCCTCTTGAGTGCTGTCGGAGCTGCACCCATCCAGCCAAGTGGGGAGTATTCCATCCCACTCCTGACGTGTGCCTCATAGATGGTGGATAGACTTTGGGGTGTCAAGAGGTGAGTTCCTCACCGCAGTATCCCTCGCCTCTGACATGCTCTTCTAACCGCTGTTTAGTCTAGTTGGGTTTATGATCAGTGTTAAACCCAAGGATGTTGACAGTGGGGGATTCAGTGATAGTAATACTGTTGAATGTCAAGGGCTGGTGGTGAGAGTGTCTCTTACTGGTGATGGTCATTATCTGGCATTTGTGTGGCCCGGATGTTGCTTGCCACTTGTAGTCCCAAGCCTGGATGTTGTCCAGATCTTGTTGCATAGGAGCACAGACTGCTCCGGTATCTGAGGAGTCGCGAATGGTGCTGAACACTGTGCAAGATCCCCACTTCGGAACTTATGATAGAGGGAAGGTCATTAATAAAACAGTTGGAATTTTTTATGCCGAGGACACTACGCTGAGTGACTCCAGCAGAAATGTCCTGGAGCTGAGATGACTGACCCTCCACAACCACAACCATCTTCCTTTTTGCCAGGTATGACTCGAACCAGTGAAATGTTTCCCCCTGATCCCCAGGGTTTCTTAGTGCCATACTTGGTCAAATATGGCCTTGATGTCAAAGGCTGTCACTCTCGCCTCCCCTCTGGAATTCAGCTCTTGAATCCAGGTTTGACCCGAGGCTGTACTGAGATCAGGAGCTGGGTGATCCTGGCAAAACCCAAACTGGGGGTCACTGAGCAGCTGCTGTTTGATAGCACGGTTGATGACTCCTTCCATCACTTTACTGATGATGGAGATTAGACTGATTGGACGGAAAGTGGCTGGGTTGGATGTGTCCTGCTTTTTGTTTACAGGACGTACCTGGGCCATTTTCCACATTGTCGGATAGATGCCAGTTTTGGAACAGTACGAGAAGAGCTTGGTGAGAGGCGTGGCAAGTTGTCACACCAGTCTTCAATACTATTGCTGGAATATTATCAGAGCCCATTGCCTTTGCAGTATCCAGTGCCTCCATCGATTTCTTGATATCACGTGGAGTGAATCGAATTGGCTGGAGACTGGTATCAGTGATGCTGGGGAGCACTGGAGTAGCCCAAGATGGATCAATCACTCGACACTTCTGACTGAAGATTGCTGCGAATGCGTCAGTCTTATCCTTTGTGCTGATGTGCTGGGCTCCTCCATCATGGAGGGTGGGGATATTTGTGGAGCCTTCACCTCCTGTGAATTGTTTAATTGTCCACCACCATTACGACTGGATGTGGAAGGACTGCAGAGCTTAGATCTGATCCCTTGGTTGTGGGATCACTTAGCTCTGTCTGTGCCATTTAGCATGCTAGTAATCCTGTTTGGTAGCTTCACAAGTTTGAAACCTCATTTTTAGTAATGCTAGACGCTGCTCCTGGCATGCCCTCCTGCACTCTCCATTGAACCAGGCTTGATGGTAATGGTTGAGTGGGGGATGTGTCAGGCCATGAGGTTACAGATTGTGCTGGAGTACAGGCCTGCTGCTGTTGATGGCCCACAGTGCCTCATGGATGCCCGGGCTTGAGCTACTAGATCAGTTCAAAGTCTTGCATTTAGCACGGTGACAGTGCCACATAACACGATGAAGGTTATTGTCAATGTGAAGGCGGGACTCCATCTCCACAAGGATAATGCAGTGGTCACTTTGACCTGTACAGTCATGGACAGATGCTTCTGCAGATGGCAGATTAATAAGGATGAGGTCAAGTATGTTCTTATTCCCCCCTTGGTTCCTTCACCACCTGTCACAGACCCAGTCAAACAGTGAAATCCTTTAGGACCTGACCAGCTCGATCAGTAATGTTGCTGCCGAGCCACTCTTGATGGTGGACATTGAAATCCCTCAGCCAGAGTATGTTTTACACCCTTGCCACCTTCAGGGCTTCATCCAAGTGTTGTTCAACATGGAGGAGTACTGATTCATTAGCCAAAGGAGAACAGTACATGATAACCAGTAAGAGATTTCCTTGCCCATGTGCTGGGTCTGTCCTACCAGTGAAGGGGTGGTAATGGTGGTGTCTGGGGTGTTATGTGTAAGGTCTAATTCCGTAAGAATGACTGTGTCAGGCTGTTTCTTGACTAGTCTGTGAGACAGCTCTCCCACTTTCAGCACTAGCCCCCAGATGTTGGTAAGGAGGGCATCACATGGTCGACAGGGCTGTTTGTGTTTTTGCTGTTGTCTTTTCTGGTTCCAAGGTCGATGCCAGGTGGTCCGTTTGGTTTCATTTCTTTGTTGTTTTTTTCTCGCGATTGATGCAACTGAGTGTCTTGCTGGGGCATTTCAGAGGGCAGCTGAGAGTTAACCACATTGCTGTGGCTCTGGAGTCACATGTAGGCCAGACCAGGTAAGGATGGCAGATTTCCTTCCCTAAAGGGCATTAGTGAACCAGATGGGTTATTTTGACAATTGACAATGGTTTCATGGTCATCGGTTGACCCTTACTTCCAGATTTTTTTTTATTGAATTCAAATTCCCCCATCTGTGGCAAGATTCATACCCAGGTCCCCAGAACATTATTCTGGGTTTCTGGATTAATAGTCAAGTGATAATACCACTAGGCCATCACCTTCCCATAACCTTGATTAGTCAAGGCATAGAGCTTCAGAGCAGGGAGGTTATGTCAGAATCATAGAAAGCCTTGGCAGGGCCACAGCGAGAGTATTGTGTGCGGTTCTGGAATCCATATTATAGAAGTGATATGAAAGCACAGGAGAGGGTGCATGGGAGGTTTTACAGGATATGCTGAAGAATGGTCACTGGACTCAAAATGTTAACTCAGCTTTCTGTCCACAGATGCTGCCAGAGCAGCTGAGATTTTCCAGCGACGTCTATATTTGTTTTGCAGGATTATAGAATCTCTACAGTGTGGAAACAGGCTATACGGCCCAACAAGTCCACACCGACCCTCTGAAGAGTATCCCACCCAGACCCATTCCCCTAACTTTGGACTTGACATTACCCCTGTCTAATGCATCTAGCCTACACATGACTGGACACTATGGGCAATTTAGCATGGCCAATTCACCTAACCTGCACATCTTTGGTCTGTGGGAGGAAACCCATGCAGACACGGGAAGAATGAGCAAACTCCACACAGACAGTCACCTGAGGCTTGAATTGAACTCAAGTCCCTGGAGCTGTGAGGCAGTAGTGCTCACCACTGAGTCACATTTCTGCCCCTAGGCTGTTGGCACTCACAAGGATGTTACCGAGACTGGAGGGTTTGAGCTATAAGGAGGGACTGGATAGACAGACTCACACTAGTTCTTCCTTGGAGTGTCAGAGGCTGATGGGGGACTTTATAGAGGTTTATAAAATCATGAGGGGCATGGATAGGTTGAAGAGGTGAAGTCATTGTTCCCGGGGGTAGGGGACACCTAAGTGAGAAAGCATAGTTTGAAGGTGAGAGGAAAAGATTTGAAGGTTTAAATTTGAAAGAGCGGCAACTGTTTCACACGGAGAGGTGGTGTATGTTTGAAATGAGCTGGCAGAGGAAGTAGTCCAAAGATGTGCAGATTGGGTGACTTGGCCATACTAAATTGCCCATAGTGCCGAGTGATGTGTAGGCTAGGTGCATTAATCAGAGGTAAAGACACATAATCGTTGAAGAAAGGATTGCGAAGATGATTCAGGAGAAGAGTGACAGTAATAGGGTGATTGTTATGGGAGACTTTAACTTTCCTGATATTGATTGGGAAAGCTATAGCTCAAGTTCGTTAGATGGGTCAGTGTTTGTGCAATGTGTGCAGGAGAGTTTCCTGACACAATATGTAGATAAGCCAACAAGAGGTGAGGCCATACTGGATTTGGTTCTGGGTAACGAACCAGGCCAGGTATTAGAACTAGAGGTAGGTGAGCACTTTGGGGACAGTGACCACAATTCGGTGATTTTTAGTCTCGTGATGGGGAGGGATAAGTGTGTACTACAGGGCAAGAGTTATAGCTGGGGGCAGGGAAATTATGATGCGTTGAGGCATGACTTAGGATGTGTGGATTGGAAAAGTAGATTCCAAGGCAAGAGCGTAATTGATATGTGGAACTTGTTCAAGGAGCAACTATTGAGTGTCCTTGATAAGTACGTACCTATCAGGCAGGGAGGAAAGGGTCGTGTGAAGGAGCCGTGGTTTAATAAGGAGTTGGAATCCCTTGTTAAATGGAAGAGGGCGGCCTTTGTAAAGATGAGGCGTGAAGGTTCAATAGGGGCGATTGAGAGTTATAAGGTAGCCCGGAAGGACCTGAAGAGAGAGCTAAGAGCAGCAAGGAGGGGACATGAAAGGTCCTTAGTTGGTAGGATTAGGGAAAACCCTAAGGCTTTCTATAGGTATGTTAGGAATAAAAGAATGACTAGGGAAGGAATAGGTCCAATCAAGGATAGTAATGGGAAGTTGCGTGTGGAGGCTGAAGAGATTGGGGAGGCGCTGAATGAATACTTTTCGTCAGTATTCACTCAGGAACAGGACATTGTTGTCGATATGAATACTGAGGCACGAATAAGTAGAATGGATGGCTTTGAGATATGTAGAGAAGAGGTGTTGGAAATTCTGGCAAGGGTGAAAATAGATAAGTCCCCTGGGCCTGATTGCATTTATCCTAGGATTCTCTGGGAAGCAAGGGAGGAGATTGCAGAGCCATTGGCCTTGATTTTTGTGTCCTCTTTGTCTACAGGAGTAGTGCCAGAGGACTGGAGGCTAGCAAACGTGGTTCCCTTGTTCAAGAAGGGGAGTAGGGATAATCCTAGTAACTATAGGCCAGTGAGTCTCACTTCTGTTGTGGGCAAAGTCTTAGAGAGAATTATAAGGGATAGGATTTATGCACATCTGGATAAGAATGATGTGATCAAGGATAGTCAGCATGGTTTTGTGAAGGGCAGGTCGTGCCTCACAAACCTTATTGAATTCTTTGAGAAGGTGACGAAGGAGGTAGATGAGGGGAAAGCGGTAGATGTAGTATATATGGATTTTAGTAAGGCGTTTGATAAGGTCCCCCATGGTAGGCTACTGCAGAAAATACAGAGATATGGCATTGAGGGTGAGTTGGAGGTTTGGATTAGGAATTGGCTCTCTGGAAGAAGACAGAGGGTAGTAGTTGATGGCAAAGATTCATCTTGGAGTGCCGTCACTAGTGGTGTTCCGCAAGGATCTGTTTTGGGACCATTGCTGTTTGTCATTTTTATAAATGACCTGGAGGAAGGGTTAGAAGGTTGGGTGAGCAAGTTTGCGGATGATACGAAAGTCGGAGGAGTTGTAGACAGTGAGGAAGGATATGGCAGGTTACAGCGGGATATAGAGAAGCTGCAGAGCTGGGCAGAAAGGTGGCAAATGGAGTTCAATGTAGCTAAGTGTGAAGTGATTCACTTTGGTAAGAGTAATAAAAAGATGGATTACTGGGCTAATGGTAGACTACTTGGTAGTGTGGAAGAGCAGAGGGATCTTGGTGTCCATGTACACAGATCTCTGAAAGTTGCCACCCAGGTAAATAGTGCACTGAAGAAGGCATATGGCGTACTGGCTTTTATTGGTAGAGGAATTGAGTTCCGGAGTCCTGAGGTCATGCTGCAGTTGTATAAGACTCTGGTGCGGCTGCTTCTGGAATATTGTGTGCAGTTTTGGTCGCCATACTATAGGAAGGATGTGGAGGCACTGGAACGGGTGCAGAGGAAGTTTACCAGGATGTTGCCTGGTATGGTAGGAAGATCCTATGAGGAAAGGCTGAGGCACTTGGGGTTGTTTTCTTTGGAGAAAAGAAGGTTTAGGGGTGATTTGATAGAGGTGTACAAGATGATTAGGGGTTTAGATAGGGTTGACAGTGAGAACCTTTTTCCGCGTATGGAGTCAGCTATTACAAGGGGGCATAGCTTTAAATTAAGGGGGGGTAGATATAGGACTGATGTTAGGGGTAGGTTCTTCACTCAGCGAGTCGTAAGATCATGGAATGCCCTGCCAGTAGCAGTAGTGGACTCTCCCTCTTTATGGGTATTTAAGCGGGCATTGGATAGGTATATGGAGGATAGTGGGTTAGTGTAGGTTAGGTGGGCTTTGATCGGCGCAACATCGAGGGCCGAAGGGCCTGTACTGCGCTGTATTGTTCTATGTTCTATGTTCTATGTTCTATAATAGGGAGTGGAATGGGTCTGGGTGGAATACTCTTCAGGGGTAGGTGTGGACCTGTTGGGCCATATAACCTGTTTTCACACTGTAGGGATTCTATAATCCTGGTAAACCAATACAGAGGAAGAGGCTGGCGCGATTACAACATTTAAAACTCATTTGGACGGGTCCATGGAGGGGTTGAGAGGGATGTGAGCCAACTGCTGGCAAGTGGGACAAGGTCGGAATGGGATGTCTAGTTAGCATGGATGGGTTGGACCAAAGGGTCTGTTTCCATGCTTTATGACTGTTGACTCAATGATTTCTCCAATCCATCACTCACAGGGATTGTCCTATTATTGGGTCACTCAAGCTGCAAGGCTTCTCTTTGGTGTTTTCCTCTGAGGTCTCAGAACTGAAACATTCTAATTAGCAACTTAATATCTCTGTGGGAATATATGTTCCCAACCAAAACTGAAATAGCAATGATGCAACTTGAAAATTCCCCTGGGAATCTGAAACAGTATAACACCATGTCCCTGAATACAGCAATATTGTGTTTAATTCAGAGGTTTTGGCTTCAACACCCAGGAACAGATCCTTCATATGCAAAATGCTGGAGTTGTTCACCATTGTTGATAAAGTATATTACATCACAATTGCTGCTATCGGTGTCCCTGGTAAGGCATTTTTAAAATTTGTTCATGGAATGAGAGCCGGCATTTATTTCCCATCCCTATTTGCCCAGAGAGCAGTTTCAGAGTCAACCACATTGCTGTGGGTCTGGAGTCACCTGTCAGCCAGACCAGGTAAGGATGGGAGTTGCTTTGTTTCAAGGGCATCAGTGAAGCTGATGGGTTTTTCCAAAAATTCATTCATGGTTATCATTAAACGTTTAATTTCAGAGTTCTTTTCATTGAATTCAAATTCAACCATAAACTCGACAGGATTCAATGCCAGCTCCCCATTACCGGGCTCTCTGGATTACTCGTCCTGTGGTAATACCTGATCAGGGGCTTTTGCCTGAAACGTCGATTTTCCTGCTCCTCGGATGCTGCCTGACCTGCTGTGCTTTTCCAGCACCACACTAATCTAGACCCTGCTTTCCAGCATCTGCAGTCCTTGTTTTTACCTGTGGTAATGCTGCTTGTCCATTGCTTCCCTTCAGTGTAACTTTGGGCGTTGCATGAATCTGTGCTGTGGAATACCATACCTCAGGAGGTTATATCTCGCTGGAAGTATTTGCCACTGTCGAACTGGGTGAACTGTGGGTCAGTCAGCACTGCCTTCATTGGGGATGATCAGGACTTTTGTTAGTTTTGATTTGATCTGTTGTGGGTGGATCACACTGAGTTGATCACATGCAAGGACGTCTTTTTCTTGTTTAACAAATGTAATCCCCTGCAAAGTGGATTTGAGTTTTGAACAAGTAGTTTTCTTTCAATGAATATTTCAAGGAAGGAGCACCGACATTTCCTCATCCCAGTGAGTTAAACATCACCAGGACTGAATCTTCAACATAATTCGTGATTTGAAATGTAGCATAGATTGGTTTGAAGTTGATTAATCCCATTTCTCAAGAACATCTTCATAACCAATGGTTTGTAAATGCTGTCTTTAAGGATTTGTCCATTATACCAAATGAATACGGGACATAGTTATTAATCAGGAGGTTGAACAGTTCATCCACTTTACCAATACTTTCCACTCCGACCTCAAATTCACCTGGACCGTCTCAGACTCCTCCCTCCCCTTCCTAGACCATTCCATTTCCATCTCGGGTGACCGAATCGACATGGACATTTACTATAAACCAACCGACTCCCACAGCTACCTAGACTACACCTCCTCCCATCCTGCCCCCTGTAAAAACGCCATCCCATATTCCCAATTCCTTCGTCTCTGCCACATCTGCTCCCAGGAGGACCAGTTCCAAAACCGTACCACCCAGATGGCCTCCTTCTTCAAGGACCGCAATATCCCCCCCAGACATAGTCGACGATGCCCTCCACCGCACCTCTTCCACTTCCCGCTCCTCCACCCTTGAGCCCCGCCCCTCCAACCACCACCAGGTCAGAACCCCACTGGTCCTCACCTCCCACCCCACCAACCTCCATGTCCAAAGTATTATCCACCGTCATTTCCGCCACCTCCAAACGGACCCCACCACCAGGGACATATTTCCCTCTCCTCCGCTATCAGTGTTCTGAAAAGACCACTCCCTCCGTGACTCCCTCGTCAGGTCCATACCCCCCACCAACCCAACCTCCACTCCCGGCACCTTCCCCTGCAACCACAAGAAACGCAAAACTTGTGCCCACACCTCCCCCCTTACCTCCCTTCAAGGCCCCAAGGGACACTTCTATATCCGCCACAAATTCACCTGCACCTCCACACACATCATCTATTGAATCCGCTGCACCCGATGTAGCCTCCTCTATATTGGGGAGACAGGCCGCCTACTTGAGAAACATTTCAGAGAACACCTCTGGGACACCCGGACCAACCAACCCAACCACCCCGTAGCCCAACACTTCAACTCCCCCTCCCACTCCACCAAGGACATGCAGGTCCTTGGACTCCTCCATCGCCAGACCATGGCAACACGACGGTTGGAGGAAGAGCGCCTCATCTTCCGCCTGGGAACCCTCCAACCACAAGGGATGAACTCAGATTTCTCCAGTTTCCTCATTTCCCCTCCCCCCTACCTTGTCTCAGTCAAATCCCTCGAACTCAGCACCGCCTTCCTAACCTGCAATCTTCTTCCTGACCTCTCCGCCCCCACCCCACTCCAGCCTATCACCCTCACCTTGACCTCCCTCCACCTATCGCATTCCCAACGCCCCTCCCCCAAGTCCCTCCTCCCTACCTTTTATCTTAGCCTGCTGGACACACTTTCCTCATTCCTAAAGAAGGGCTGATGCCCGAAACGTCGATTCTCCTGCTCCTTGGATGCTGCCTGACCTGCTGCACTTTTCCCGCAACACATTTTCAGCTCTGATCTCCAGCATCTGCAGTCTTCACTTTCTCCTCGAAGATTTTAACCTACTGTGAATGTTCTTACAAGGATGTCTTCCTTGAAGAAGCTCTCTTCCTCCCTCTACAAGGAATGCAGTGAGTCCCTCTCTCACTGCACACCCCAGGTTACCTCCTCTGCACACAAACTCTTCAGCCACATTCTCAAACAGACTCGCTACCACATCCACATCTCGTTCATCAGCACCTGCCTACGGAACCGACTGATCCGCCCAGACTCCGAACTGCATTCCGACCAACAAAATTTGGACCCAACCAGGACAACCAGTACCTACAACAAATCCGAAGCCTCCAGCAACAGACCTCCCTCCGGATCCTCCGCTCCACGTTCACAGCCATGCGCCGCTACCTACATTCCCTGCAGTCAGCCCTACACCAGCTCAGGACAACACTCTCACAGACCTGTCAAGGACCTCTACTCTTCTTCATCCATAGAGGAATCCATACATTAAACAAACAGTTCTTCCTCGCCATATCGGAAATCAAAGACAGTAAGTACCAAAAACTTTCATGTACTTACCCCCACACTCTGGGTTCCTCAACTGTTCCAGAATCTTCCATCGGCCTCCGAATTCAGTCCGACGCCATTAACCACGCGGCCGCTACCGCGCTCGCAGCAGCAACCGCCACCGCGGACAATGACGTCACTTCCGCCCCCCACCGACCTCACAGCCTCCGCGAACGCCGCCCAGACAACCGCCTCCACGATCGCCAGGAAGACCATCGCCGACAGATTCGTGGCCTCCACGGCTATCGAGAATAACACTGTCTCTGTCGTCGCCGCAGCCACTTCCGCCCCCAGTGACATCACTAACCTGCATGACCACAGCGCCGCATGTGTCTCTGCCCCCCACGCCGATTTGCGTCACCACGCTTAACTCCACCCCCACGCAGATCTCTCTCACCGTGCCTACACCGCCCCCACACCTATCTCCGTCACCACGTCTAACCCCGCCCCCACGCCGATCTCCGTCACCACGCCCAACTCCGCCCACACGCCGATCTCCATCCCCGCCCCCACGCCCAACCTCACCCCCACTCCCAGCTCCAGCCCCACACCAGGTCCTAGCTCCCAGCCCTGCCATGTTTTCACCATCCCTCCAGATCTACCACTCTCTGAGGATGAAAGATCAGTCCTCAGCAGAGGCCTCACCTTCATTCCCCTACACTCTCGGATTAATAAGTTCAACGTGTGGTGTGACATTGAACAATTCTTCCGCCGCCTTCGCCTCCGTGCCTACTTCTCCAACCAAGATTCTCGCCCACCCTCTGACGACCCTTTCTCCCGCCTCCAACACACCCCATCCACCTGGACACCCCGTGCTGGCCTCTTACCCGCCCTCGATCTCTTCATAGCCAACTGTTGCCGCGACATTAACCGCCTCAACTTCTCCACTCCTCTCACCCACTCCAACCTCTCACCCTTGGAATGTGCAGCCCTCCACTCCCTCCGCTCCAACCCCAAACTCACCATCAAACCAGCAGACAAGGGAGGCGCGGTAGTAGTTTGGCGCACCAACCTTTAAACCTCTGAGACTAAACGCCAGCTCGCAAACACCTCCTCCTCCTGCCCCCTTGACCATGACCCCACCTCCCACCACCAAACCATCATCTCCCAGACCATCCAGAACCTCATCACCTCAGGGGATCTCCCATCCACAGCCTCCAACCTCATAGTCCCACAACCCCGCACAGCCCGTTTCTACCTCCTGCCCAAAATCCACAAACATGACTGCCCCGGCCGACCCATTGTATCAGCCCGCTCCTGCCCCACCGAACTCATCTCTGCACACCTCGACACGGTCCTGTTCCCCTTAGTCCAAGAACTCCCCACCTACGTTCGGGACACCACCCACGCCCTCCACCGCTTCAATGATTTTCGCTTCCCCGGTCCCCAACGCCTTATCTTCACCATGGACATCCAGTCCCTGTACACCTCCATCCCCCATCACGAAGGACTTAAAGCCCTCCGCTTCTTCCTTTCCCACCGTACCAACCAGTACCCTTCCACTGACACCCTCCTTTGACTGACTGAACTGGTCCTCACCCTGAACAACTTCTCTTTCCAATCCTCCCACTTCCTCCAAACCAAAGGAATAACCAGCTATGCCTGCCTCTTTGTAGGATATGTGGAACAGTCCATCTTCCGCAGCTACACTGGCCCCACCCCCCACCTTTTCCTCCGCTACATCGATGACTGTATCGGCGCTGCCTAATGCTCCCACGAAGAGGTTGAACAGTTCATCCACTTTACCAACACTTTCCACCCCGACCTCAAATTCACCTGGACCATCTCAGACTCATCCCTCCCCTTCCTAGACCTTTCCATTTCCATCTTGGGTGACCGAATCGACACGGACATTTATTATAAACCAACCGACTCCCACAGCTACCTAAACTACACCTCCTCCCATCCTGCCCCCTGTAAAAACGCCATCCCATATTCCCAAATCCTTCGTCTCTGCCGCATCTGCTCCCAGGAGGACCAGTTCCAAAACCGTACCACCCAGATGGCCTCCTTCTTCAAGGACCGCAATTTCCCCCCAGACGCAGTCGACTATGCCCTCCACCGCATCTCTTTCACTTCCCGCTCCTCCGCCCTTGAGCCCCGCCCCTCCAACTGCCACCAGGTCAGAACCCCACTGGTCCTCACCTCCCACCCCACCAACCTCCATGTCCAACGTATCATTCGCCGTCATTTCCGCTACCTCCAAACGGACCCCACCACCAGGGACATATTTCCCTCCCCTCCCTTATCAGTGTTCCGAAAAGACCACTCCCTCCGTGACTCCCTTGTCAGGTCCATACCCCCCCCCCCCCCCCCACCAACCCACCCTCCACTCCCGGCACCTTCCCCTTCAACCGCAAGAAATGCAAAACTTGCGCCCACACCTCCCCCCTTACCTCCCTCCAAGGCCCCAAGGGACACTTCTATATCCGCCACAAATTCACCTGCACCTCCACACACATCATCTATTGCATCTGCTGCACCCGATGTGGCCTCCTCTATATTGGGGAGACAGGCCGCCTACTTGTGGAATATTTCAGGGAACACCTCTGGGACACCCGGACCAACCAACCCAACCACCCCGTAGCCCAACACTTCAACTCCCTCTCCCACTCCACCAAGGACATGCAGGTCCTTGGACTCCTCCATCGCCAGACCATGACAACACGACACTGGAGGAAGAGTGCCTCATCTTCCGCCTGGGAACCCTCCAACCAGATGAACTCAGATTTCTCCAGTTTCCTCATTTCCCCTCCCCTCACCTTGTCTCAGTCAAATCCCTCGAACTCAGCACCGCCTTCCTCACCTGCAATCTTCTTCCTGACCTCTCTGCCCCCACCCCACTCCGGCCTATCACCCTCACCTTGACCTCTTTCCACTTATCGCATTCCCAACGCCCCTCCCCCAAGTCCCTCCTCCCTACCTTTTATCTTAGCCTGCTGGACACACTTTTCTCATTCCTGAAGAAGGGCTGATGCCCGAAACATCGATTCTCCTGTTCCTTGGATGCTGCCTGACCTGCTGCGCTTTTCCAGCTCAGATCTCCAGCATCTGCAGTCCTCACTTTCTCCTCAAAGATAGTTATTGATCACTCTACCTCTGCAACTAAATAAAATCTGACTGGCCAATTCCTCTCTGTTACTCACACTCTCCCCACGCTAGAAACCTTCACGGCATGCTGTCTTTGCTCACTGTATCAGAAGACACATACAGAACGGAATAATACACCATTGTAGTTTTATCTCATCTTAGCAGAGATCAGACTTGTAATTATGAAATCAATATTGCAGATTTTTAACACATGATGTAGTTTAATGTGCACAATTCTAATTTAACAAGTATCTTTGCAATTAATTGACAGTGCAGGAGCAAATTACAACAATGAAACTAATTCCCATCAACTTTCCTTCTGTTTTTGTTTACTCCCATATGAGAGCTTCCAAATCCTGCTCGAATGCGATCTGCATTTTTTTGTTTCTGTGCTTTGTTGCTTCAAATATCAAACCTTCCCTCACATTTATTGAAACAACTTGTCTTAATAACTCCAAGTGTAAGCAAGGACAATATTCTCACAACTTTCTGATGAAAGTAATTCCTCACGATTGCCGTATCTAATCTATCATTGTCCATTTCATGATTGTGTCCAAGATCACATCCCTTTGTAAGGAAACTTAACTAAGCTATATTTACACAATCATTCTTTGAGTTGCTTTAAAGAGCTTTGATTGGTTTTTTTTTCTTCTGAGACACAGTGAAAGACACAAAGTGCATGAATCTTTATTTTTTTCTTTCTTTTTTTTCTTTTTTTTTTCTTTTTTTTTGCAGGTGTAAAACACAGTGAAGGACACAAAGTGCACGAATCTTTATTCGATTTCCACCAGAGCTTTGATTGGTATTTGTCAATGAGCAATTTACTTAGGAATCAAGAATGGGAGCAGATAATTCAGCTCCCAATGAAGGTATTATGCCTGAATCGTCAGTTCTCCTGCTCCTCAGATGCTGCCTGACCTGCTGTGCTTTTCCAGCACCATACTCTTGACTCTGATCTCCAGCATCTACAGTCCTCACTTGCTCCCCAGTTAGTTTATCATACACCTCGATCAGACTCCCCCTCATTCTTATGAATTCCAGCGAGTACAAGCCCAAATTATTCAAATGCTCCCATTAAGTCAGCCCTTTCATCCTGGGAATCAACCTGGTGAACCTCCTCTGACCTTTCTCCAGTACCTCACATCCTTCCTCCTTTAGTAAGACAACATCCAATTTCTTCAGTCTGTCCAGATCGTTATAATCGATCAGTGAGTATTTATTCCTCTGTAATGATTTGCAGCTTCTCAAGTGTCAGAGTGCATGATTCTGCATTATGGTTTCAGAACTGTACACAGTGTGCTGAGTGACTGATAATTAAGTTGCAGTTTCAATTTTATGCCAAACGTCACTGTTTTTATTAGTTTACTGTCCAAATTGATGGCAGCATTTGGTTTGCATTTTGCTCCATGTGTTTAGAAGCAGAATATGGCGGATGCTGGAAATGTGAAACAAACATGGACAGAAACACACAAAACACATACACAGTTCAGAAGAAGTCGAAATTTTACCAAAGTTTCTCTCTCCACAGATATTGTCAGACCTGCTGAGGTTCTCCAGCATTATCTGTGTTTGCTTCATTTACTTTCAACAAAAACTGTGTCTTTGTAATTCATTACATATTTGGTTATGTTGTCATTTACTTCCTCGTTTGTAATTTCAATGTCTGAGTTTTTTTTCATGAATTTATCCTTAGTTGCTGTCAACACAAAGTTCATCACGTGGTATCTCTCCAGAAGCTCAGACTGGTAGATCCCACTTGTAATTTCTTACCTCAGTTCCCTGAAACCCCCATTCCTGTTGGAAAGTGCAACTTCCTGACCAGCTGTGTACATTTTCACATGAGCAGTGTCCTGCTTCATCCTTGCTACCAATGAAATGATTGTAAATAACATACTATTTAAATAATCTTGTCACTTTAAGCTGAGATGTGATTGTGTGAGCCAGTACAGGTTGAACCCATTGAGGAAGAGCTAAAACATGACATTTTTTCTCCTACTTTGTCAATGTTGTCAATTTGTTCTTTGGTCCTGAATGAAAGTAATCTCAAATTTGCTTTGAAATACCCCCTCGCGTTCCCACCTTGATTCATGGTCACCTATTCCCAGCTTTCCCATTTCAGTTTCCATGGTAAGCTACTGACCAATATCTCCCAGGAGCTGACTGGTTCTGCTGAAGCTCTGACTCAGCTTCCTCACCTCCCTCACTTCCTGCAAGGACTCTATTACATTTGTCCTTTTTTTTACATCTGAACACAACCAGCATCGATTGTACAAACATCTGAGATCCCTTTCAATCTCTTTATCATGTGAAAGAATTCTTCTTTCTGTCTTTTCTTTTTAAAGGTACACATTGTTAAACTGCTGAACAATCTACTGCTTCTTTTGGTTATCTTCATGTTCATTACTGATCCCGTTTATTTTGTACCACATTTCAGTTTCAAAATGGATATCCCTAACCATCCATGTGATCACACACCACTGTCCCATTTTCCAATCCCCAGCTTGAGGTCCCCTCATTGGTAGGTGTTTGGATATAATCAATTTTAATAGGAGTCCATTGTTCCAAAATTGAGATTATTTTTACATTCTGTTATTCTTCTAGACCATCCTTTATTGTATGCTAAAACCTAATCATTACCATCTCAATTCATATTGAATACTGTTTAACCTGCAATTTCTAAACTAATTTCGGTACTTCCTCTTACAGTTAATGCACTGGCGATTGTGATCCTGTCCCTGGGAAAATGTGGGCTTTCCAGGTGCACGACTCATTACCTCGTGGCCATGGCAACAGCAGATCTGATGGTCATCATCACTGATGTTATATTGTATCAGCTGAATAATTACTTTTACCAGGGATCCTTCCTGCAGCGCACATTTGCCTGCATTATGATCAATTTCCTGCTTTTCCTGAGCTCTGACTCTTCTGTCTGGTTCACCGTCGCTTTTTCTGCTGATCGGTTTGTGGCCATTTGTTGCCAGAACCTGAAGCTGAGATATTGCACTGTGAAAACAGCTGCTGTGATTCTATCAACAACCTCCACTCTGTTCTTTGTAAAAAATGTTCCTATTTTCATTACACGGGAGCCTAAGATTGTGGTTGACAATGTTCAGTGGTCTTGTCAAATGAAGCCCAGCTATTTTACTGAACCCGGGTGGATGGTTTATGACTGGCTTGATAAGGTGTTAACACCATTACTCCCATTTGTTTTAGTGTTGCTCTTCAATGCTCTGACAGTCCGATACGTTTTAGTGGCTAATCGGATCCGTAAAGGATTGAGGGGTCAGAACAAGGAAGACCCTGAGATGGACAGCAGAAGAAAGTCAATGATTTTACTGTTCACCATATCTAGTAGCTTCATACTTCTGTGGTCACCCTATGTAATCAATTTCTTATATTATCGAATTGCAGCAATTGATCCCAGATCTTACAACAACAGTTGGCACGTATTTGAAAGAATTGGATTTATGCTGCTGAGTTTGAGTTGCTGCACAAATGCATTTATTTATGGAGTAACTCAATCGAAGTTTAGGGGACAGTTCATTTACGCAGTAAAATATCCACTGATTTCAATCAGCAGAGTCTTTACTTTGAAAATGAATTGATGGCAATCTCAAAGACAGTACCATATCCACCTGCTTTCATGGGGCAGTATTGAGGAGAAGGTTTCCATCAAATGGTTTGTGTGAACAATGTTTGTTTGTGTGAAAATATGAAGAGCAATATCGGCTTATTTTCCATTGGGCATTGTTTTCTTTTGGATTGCCATAATATTGAGACAAGACTTTTAATCTTCAACTGATGGAAGTTTAATATTAATTTGTTCAAAAAGGTATAACATTGCAACGTCCACAGAAATAAAGCAAGATTCCAAAAACATCAACGGGTCGTTTGGAATGAGGGAGATTGGATTCCATTAATCTGTGTTGTATTGTAAATGAGTCCACTCACATTTTGTCTGCCTCATTTCAGTTTTATTTCACATTAACCTTTCCTCTCACATCCTTATTTCATTCACCTCAGAAATGATCTACTAGGAACGCAAATGATGTTTCTTCTGGACAACTCAGATTCAAAGCAGCAATCTGGATCAGGTTTATTTTATCTTCTCATTTAACATGGTAGCCTTTCATTGAAAGATAAGTGTCCAATTCTGCATCCTTGGTGTTAGCAATGAAACAGGAGAGTCTTACTCAAGGAAACAACAAGAATGACGAAGGACCTCTGGTCTTCACATATAACATAATTTGAAAGTTTTCAAAGCACATGGCAAAAATATACTCCCCACTGTCACAAAGTCATCACATTCCAGTATTCAGGTACCTTGGAGAAAGTTTCATTCTGTATCAGACATGCAGCTAACTGTCGACCTTAGTGTCTCATTCACTTTGTCGTCTTGAGAGATTGTTCATCTTTCCCTTGACACAATTGAGCTTGAATATTCTGAGCATCAAATGACCCTGTCTGATTTATAACCGAAGATGTCTCATCTGGAATTTTCTTACAGTAGGATAACTCTGTTTTTAATTGTTCTAAATTAACTCCTTTCTGGAGAAGAATCTGTTAGTCTGCATACAGTCTTCTTGTCTGCCCATGAATTGTTGCAAATACTTCACCATCTATGTTTACATTTCAGAGGAAAATCTTTCTTCTTCAAAACTAAAAGCCACCAAATGCACGTCAAGGGTTGCCTTCATTGATCATAAAATGCTCACAATACAAATTATCTTTCAATATCCCACCAGTGTCGCCCCAATGAGGTAATTTCTGACACACAATGATATGAAATGATGGCTGCAGAAAGACTAACATATCACTTGTGACCCTTCATGCAGATGGACTTAAACTCATATCTCACTCGTTCAAAAACAGAACCCACAAGTACATTATATTCTAGGGGTAGGTTTGCTCGCTGAGCTGTAGGTTTGATATCAAGACGTTTTATTACCTGGCTAGGTAACATCATCTTTGGCGACCTCCAAGTGAAGCAAGGCTGTTGTCTCCTGCTTTCTATTTATATCTTTCTCCTGGATGGGGTTCCTGGGGTTTGTGGTGATGTCATTTCCTGTTCGTTTTCTGAGGGGTTGATAGATGACATCTAGATCTATGTGTTTGTTTATGGCATGGTGGTTGGAGTGCCAGGCCTCTAGGAATTCTCTGGCATGTCTTTGCTTAGCCTGTCCCAGGATAGATGTGTTGTCCCAGTCGAAATGGTGTTTTTTTTTTCATCCGTGTGTAGGGCTACGAGGGAGAGAGGGTCATGTCTTTTTGTGGCTAGTGGTGTTCATGTTCCTGGTGGCTTCCTGTTTGTCCTACATAGTGTTTGTGGCATTCCTTGCCTGGAATTTTGTAGATGATGTTGGTTTTATCCATGGGTTGTACTGAGACTTTTAAGTTTGTTAGTTTTTGTTTGAGAATGTTGATGGGTTTGTGTACTACTAGGATTCCGTGGGGTCTTAGTAGTCTGGCTGTCATTTCTGAAACTTCTTTGATGTATGGGAAGGTGGTTAGAGTTTCTGGCTGTGAATGGCCTGCTTGTCATGGTTTGTTCTTGAGGAATCTGCGCACTGTATTTATTTTTGAGTATCCATTTTTCTTGAATACGTTGTATAGGTGGTTCTCCTCTGTTTTCCAAAGTTCGTCTGTGCTACAGTGTGTGGTGGCTCGTTGAAATAGTGTTCTGATACAGCTTTGTTTGTGTGTGTTGGGATGGTTGTTGGCACTCCAACCACAACGCCAATCACTTGGAGGTCGCAACTAATGATTATTAACCAGGTAATGAAACGTCTGGGTATCAAACCTACAGCTCAGCGAGCAAACCTACACCCTAAACCTCAAACTGAGCTACAAACCTTCCCAAACCTTGCACATTATATTCTAGCAACATAAATGGCACCCCTCATGTCATGTGCATAAGTTTTTATTTTGCTGCGTTCATGTTTTATTTTCGAAACTTCCACGTTCTATATATTTTGATAAATGATTTCCTGATTTTCTGTTGGGTTTAGTGGCTGGTATTTGCTGAGTAAATTGTTTTACACATGTCACATTTTGAATATCCATTAAGCTCTCTCCACGTCTGTTTGCCCAAAAATACAGAATGGAAAGTGACATTATTTGGATGCAAGCATAAGAAGTACAGTTAGTAAGTTTGCAGATGACACCAAAATTGGAGGTGTAGTGGACAACGAAGAGGGTTACCTCAGATTACAACAGGGTCTTGACCAGATGGGCCATTGGGCTGAGAAGTGGCAGATGGAGTTTAATTCAGATAAATGCACGGTGCTACATTTTGGGAAAGCAAATCTTACCAGGACTTATACACTTAATGGTAAGGTCCTAGGGAGTGTTGCTGAACAAAGAGACCTTGGAGTGCAGGGTCATAGCTCCTTGAAAGTGGAGTCGCAGGTAGATAGGATAGTGAAGATGGTGTTTGGTATGCTTTCCTTTATTGGTCAGAGTATTGAGCACAGGAGTTGGAAGGTCATGTTGCAGCTGTACAGGACATTTGCTCGGCCACTGTTGGAATATTGCCTGCAATTCTGGTCTCCTTCCTATCGGAAAGATGTTGTGAAACCTGAAAGGGTTCAGAAAAGATTTACAAGGATGTTGCCAGGTTGGAGGATTTGAGCTATAGGGAGAGGCTGAACTGGCTGGGGCTATTGTCCCTCGAGCGTCGGAGGCTGAGGGGTGACCTTATAGAGGTTTACAAAATTATGAAGGGCATGAGTAGGATAAATAGACAAAGTCTTTTCCCTGGGGTCGGGGAGTCCAGACCTAGAGGAGATAGGTTTAAGGTGAGAGGGGAAAGGTATAGAAGAGATCTAAGGGGCACTGTATTCACGCAGAGGGTTGTACGTGTATGGAATGAGGTGCTGGAAGATGTAGTGGAGGCTCGTACAATTTCAACATTTAAGAGGCATTTGGATGGGTATATGAATAGGAAGGGTTTGGAGGGATATGGGCCGGGTGCTGCCAGAAGGGACTAGATTGGGTTGGGATATCTGGTCTGTTTCCATGCTATATATCCCTATGTCCCGATGACTCTATGACATTATTGGGTAACGTAAAATGACTATCGATTTTAGTAAAATCCCATTTGGTTCACCATTGCAGTTTGAGGAAAAATAAACAAAAACTTGTTCTGACCAACATGTGACTCCAGACCGAAAGGACTGGCCTATCATCAATTACTGATGGGCAATAAATGTTGGTCTAAGAGGCAGCACCCATTTCCAATGAACTATTTTATTTTAAGGAAAGCATCATTTTAAGGTATCTGTCTGTCATCTTCTGCATTTGAAGAAAGATTTTGAATTTAAACTGATGACTGTGATTTCTCATTTCAGATATTATTAAATAATGTTTGAAAAAAATAAAATTGTCTTCAGTCAGTTTCTCTATTCTCACTCACAAAGTTAATGACTCAACCTCTCTTGATTACAAGTCTCCATGGCTGATCTTCTCTGTTTTTGCTACTCAAGAGGAACAGTACCTTCCAGAACTGAACCATTGATCCCTCTCCATCCTGTCGCCAGTCATTGAAAGCTGAAATTCATATTGATAGTTTTGCTACTTTAAACTTGACTCTTCCTAGACATTCTGGACACTATTGAGAATGTGAGGACTGCAAATGCTGGAGATCAGAGTCGAAAAGTGTGGTGCTGGAAAAGCACAGCCAGTCAGGCAGCATCCGAGGAGGAGGAGAATCGAGCATTACCTCTTCATCAGGAATGAGGGGTTGGCCCGAGGGGGTTGAGAGATAAATGGGAGAGGGTGGGGCTGGGGGGAAGGTAACTGGGAATGCAATAGGTAGGTAAAGGCAGGGTGTGATGGTGATAGGTTGGAGTGGAGGGTGGAGCGTATAGGTGGGAAGGCAGTTGGACAGGTAGGACAGTTCATGAGGGCAGTGCCGAGTTGGAGGGCTGGATCTGTGATAAAGTGAGGGGAGGGGAAATGAGGAAACTGGTGAGATTCACATTGATCCTATGTGATTGGACGGTCCCAATATGGAAGATAAGGTGTTTGTCCTCGAGTGGCTGGAGGTTGGCGGTGGAAGATACCCAGGACTTGCATGTCCTTGTCTGAGTGGGAGGGGGAGGTAAAGTGTTTGACCAATGGGTGATGGGCTTATTTAGTGTGCGTGTCCCAGAGGTGTTCCACAAGTTGGTGCCCTGTCTCCCCTGTGAGAGGAGACCACGTCGAGAGCAATGGACACAGTAAATGAGGTGAGTGGAAGTACAGGTAAATCTCTATCGGATTTGGAAGGATTATTTGGGGCTTTGGATCGAGGTGACGGAGAGGTGTGACACAGGTTTTGCACCTCTTGTGGTGGCAAGGGAAGGTGCAATAAATGGAAAGAGGGATGGTGGGGGGGGGGGCGTGAAACTAACAAGGGAGTAGTGAGGGAATGGTCTCTGCAGAATGCAAATGGGTGTGGGGAGAGAAACATCTCCCTGGTGGTGGGTGTAGGTGGCAGAAATGGCTGAGGATGATGCGTTGTATCTGACGGTTGGTGGGGTGGACTGAGGACCGGGGCGTTCCATCCATGTTGTGATGGGAGGGGTGGAGTCCAAGGGCAAAGGTCTGGGAAGTGGAGGAGATGCACTGGAGGGCATTGCTGACCATTTGGAAGGGAAATTGCGGTCTTTGAAGAGGGAGACGACCTGGAATGTTCTATAGTGGAATTGGTCTTCCTGGGAACAAATGCGGTGGAGGCAGAGGATTTGGGAATAAGGGATAACATTTTGAAAGGAGGCAGAATGGGAGGAGGCGTAGTCCAGGTAGGTGTGAGAGTTGATGGGTTTGAAGTAGATGTCTGTGTTGATTTAGTCGCCAGAATATTTTTTACATTCATTTATGGAATGAGGACATCGCTGGCTAGGCCAGCATTTATTGCCCATCCCTCATTGCCCAGCGGGCAGTTCAAAGCCAGCCACATTGCTGTGGGTCTAGAATTACCTGGAGGCCAGACCAGGTAAAGATGGCAGTTTCCTTCCTTGAAGGACATTAGAGAACCAGATGGGGTTTTCTAACAATTGACAATGGATTCATGGTCATTATTAAACTCTTAATTCCAGATTTTTGTTGAATTCAAATTCCACCATCTGCCTTGGCAGGATTCACACCGGGCTCCCCTGAACATGGCCTGGGTCTGTGGATTAATATTCCTGCGATAATACCAGGAGGCCTTCACCTCCCGAGACAAGGCCATCATCTCCCCATAGAAATGGAGATGGAGAAGTCCAGGAAGTAAAGAGAGGTGTCTTAGATGGTCTAGGTGAATGTGAGGTCAAGCTGGAGGATGTTCGTGAAGTTAATGAACTGTTCAAACTCCTTGTGGGAACATGAGGTGATGCTGATACAGTCATCGATGTAACGTTAGGAAAAGGTAAGGAATGGTGCCAGTGTAGTTACAGATGGACTGTTACAAATAACCAACAAAGAGGTAGGCATAGCTGGGGCCCAATGTGGGTGCCCATGGCTACCCCTTTGGTCTGGAGGAAGTGGGAGGATTGGAAGGAGAAATTGTTGAAGGGCTCATGTTCAAGACGTCAACTCTCCTGCTCCTCAGATGTTGCCTGACTGGCTGTGCTTCTCCAGCACCATACTTTTTGATTCTGGACAGTATGTCATATTCCATCACCATCAAACACAATTAAGAAAGAACACAACTAAATTTAAACTGTATTGGGATCTTTGACTCGGTTAAGATGACTTCAACTTAATCCCAGATGAGATGCTGCGAGACTGGTTGGCATGTGGGATTAATGATGTAAATATGCAAAAGCACCTTCCAGCTGAAGGCCAACTGGATCTTCAAACAGGGCACTACAACTGACATTAATGATTGGGAAATGTGACAAGTGGAGGAAATGAGTTGCAGGGTATTCTGGTGGAAGTGGATACCCTCGCTAATTCAACTGAACGTGCAGAACACCACTTGTGTGAAGGTAATTGAAGAGCCACACTCGGGGCATGTTCTGAACAGAGGGTCTCAAGGTCAGCCCACTGCAAAACTCCAAAACAAAGTCAAGCCTTAGCCAAATGATTAATATTTTCTTCAGGACCTTGGCTGGCAAGTCATTGTAGTTGTTGTTAGTATGTGGACTTGAGAAAGCAAAGGAGCCCTACTACGCCGAAATTGAGTAAGAGGTCTCATAGGCCTCGTAGACCTGTATCTAGTAGAGCGCACACCCTGCAAAGTCCACCTATTTATGAATTGGAACAGGTAAATTGCTTAGCAACATCCGCATCAAGTGGAGTTGCAGGTGAACAGGATAATGAGAAAGGTTAGTGGTATGTTTGCCTTTATTGGTCAGAACTTGAGTATCAGAGTTGGGAGGCCATGTTGGATCTGTACAGTACATTGGTTAAACCACTTTTGGAATAATGCGTTCAATTATGGCTTCCCTGTGATACAAAAGAATGTAACATGGTTCAGTCAAACATCTCCAGCCTTTTGGAAATCTTTTTGTTACCAGGATTGGAGGATTTAAGCTATAGGGAGAGGCTGAATAGGCCTGGGGCTGTTTGAGAACATAGAACATAGAACAATACAGCACAGAACAGGCCCTTCAGCCCTCGATGTTGCGCTGACCTGTGAACTATTCTCAGCTCGTCCCCCTACACTATCCCAAAGTCATTCATGTGCTTATCTAAGGATTGTTTAAATCTCCCTAATGTGGCTGAGTTAACTACATTGGCAGGCCTTATCACTCTCTGCGTGAAGAATCTGCCTCTGACATCTGTCTTAAATGTATCACTGCTCAATTTGTAGCTATGCCCTCGTACAATCTGACGTCATCATCCAAGGAAAAAGACTTTCACTGTCTACTTTGTCTAATCCTCTGATCATCTTAGCCTTCTACTCTCCAATGATAACAGACCCAAGTGTCTCAGCTTTTCCTCATAAGACCTTCCCTCCAGACCAGGCAACATCCTGGTACATCCCCTCTGCACCTTTTCCAATGCTTCCACATCCTTCCTGTAATGGGGCGAACAGAACTGTACACAATATTCAAAGTGTGGCCGCACTTTGTATAGTTGCGGCATGATATTGCGGCTCCGGAACTCAATCCCGCTACCAATGAAACCTAACACACCGTATGCCTTCTTAACAGCACTATCCACCTGGGTGGCAACCTTCAGGGATCTATGTATATGGACTCCAAGATCCCTCTGCACATCCACACTGCCAAGAATGTGTCACTCCGACTCCCATGTGGTGGAATGCACTCCCATGTGCATTACTGTCAACCACTAATCACCTAAAGGGCAGGTCAGAGTCAGCCACACATTGCTATGGGTCTGGAGTCACATGGAGCCAAGACCAAGTGAAAAAGGCAGTTTGCCTTCCCTGAGGAACATTCATGACCCAGATGGACATTCCAGTCGATTCAGAGTTGTTGTGTGGTTAGTTTTTTTTATTGCAGTGTTTTTATTTTCAATTTACATTTCACCATCTGCCGTGTTGACACTTGGATGATTACCTTGGAGTTCCAGTGAACAGAGCACAATGTCTAGTCCACCACCACCCTCAATCTTCAAAGAGAGGCAGTTTGTCTGAATAAGGAAAGGTTTTACAGGGAGAAAGAAGAACCGGACAAGAGAATCCAAACTTTTGGGCAAATCCTATTTTTGTTTGTGTCTGTTATTAGTTTGAAACGTACAGTTTAAGACTGGAGATTCCCACATTTAAGGAAGATTTTACAAGATCTCCGCGGGGGTAAAAATGGAATTAGCCTTATTTCCTTAAAGGAACAGCTCCTCTAAAACTGTGCCTGATGGATCCCTTCTGTTCGGAGCAGATGAATCTTGTCAACTGAGTTAAATGGTGAAAACAAATGTAAATATAACTTCATTTGAGAAAAATAACCAATTAAATGGAGCATATCAAAGCCAGCAGCATGAGAAACGTGTCACAGCTGCAACCTGTGAGCTTGGGGATAGAATACAGACACCATGTTCCATCGGGTCGGGGAATGTTCACTGGATAATTTGCATCAGGAGGCTGTCACACCTTCGAGGGTGAGGTTGTCTGATTCGGTCAGTGTCCAGAGACTGGAGAGTGTGATATTGAGTGACGTCTGGATGGGAGACTCAGAGAGCAGGAGTTCAGGAGCATCATCCTTGGCAAGAGTGATTTGACCTTGACACCAGAAGGTCAAGTGGAAGAAACCAGAAACAGTGCAATGGTAGTAGGGGGTAATATAGTCACAGGAATCTTTTTACAACAAAGAACGTGACTCCAGGAGGCTGTGTTCCCTTCCCATGCTGGGTTTCAGGATGTATGGTCAGGACTGAAGACAAGTTTGCAATGAAATGGGCATCTTACTGATCTGTGTAGATACAGACAACATATTCTAGGCAGGAAGTAAGGTCCTGCCTCATCACTGTCAAGGCCTCAGTATCTAATGAAGAAGCTGACCCTCAGATATCTGGATTAATATCTATACCAAGTGTAAATTGGCATTGGGCCAATCAGATGAGGGAGTGACATTGAGACTCAAAGGCTGGTGTGGGAGAAATGGGTCTGAGTTCTCTCATCACAGACCTGCTGAGGTTATATTTCAGATTTACAGGAACAGAACTTTTCTCTCTTTATGCATTTTCTGTTTTGTTTTAACTCAATGCGTCACTTGTAATATCTAAGATCCTAGATGTTTACTAATTCCCCCTTCAGCACATCTTGTCACATTAAAAAACCTATGTACATGACCCTGTTCACACTTAAAACTCTCCACTTCAGTCGATGGTGCCCCTTCTTTAATCTTTCCTGCCAAACTCCGTTACTGCAGCCTTCAGTCTGATAAATTCCCTCCAACACTTTCTGCTATCTCCTGTTAATATTATTGTGACCCTATCTGTGCACCAAAGCAGTTGACCAATATCATCCTGATTATCTGCACCAAATCAACACTTGGCATCAAAGCATATGTCGATTTTATTTGTATATTTGAATATCATTTGTACACAGCAAAACAAATGAGAATGAAATACCATAACCTTGCATTAAAAAAACCTTCTGCTACCTGCAAGTTGCAGTAATTTATAATCACTCAGCATTGTTCTGTCCTAACACATTACTTCTCCATGGCAAAGCTGAACCATTGATTAAACTTGCTTTAGTTTTCATCCAGCTTCTTATGCAATAATTTGTGAAACACATTGCACGGCTTTGTCTTCATTAATCAACAATTCTTTTTAATCCGAAACAGTTGTTTGATTTTTAATCCACACTGACTCCCCTTAAACAGATCTGTCCTCTCCAGTTGGATTTGTGTTGATCTGCTCCTGGTTCTTCCCAGTGTACACAGCACTGGTGCCAAACTGAGCCACCTGTAGTGTTAGAAATGTACTCTCATGGACTCTCATGGTACTTGAGAGAAGCATATCACATTTTCAAGTTTGCTTGGAGGGGCGGAAGTATGGGGTTATGGTGTGGTTTGTCATGTTATGATGCAGAAAATAAAATGTGACACGGAGTTAGTGACAGAAATGCTGCTGACCTCATCAGTTGACCCTGTTCTCTTGTTCTTCCTTCTTCAATCCATGGATTTTCCAGGTTCGACGACAGATTTCCTGGATCTCTGTGACTGGCCTGGAACAGTGTGCTGAATGGACTCCTCCAATTCACAAGAGGAGCTTTCCCCACTGCACTGCTACCATGGGTTGAATGCTGCATACTGAGGTCCCACAGGCCCACTCTCCGCCTCACTGACTGAAGACACTAGAAACAGGTTATGTCTCATAGGTTAGCCTGGAAGCATTGAATCTGTATCAGTGAATGAAGGCTGTACTCAGGAACAGAAATGAAATAAACTTGCTATCTGAGCAAAAGAATGCTGGCATGCAGGTGCAACAGGTAATTAAGAAGGCAAATGGGATTTTGTCCTTTATTGCTAAAGGAATTGAGTTTAAAAGCAGGGAGCTTATGTTGCAGCTGGATAGGGTGCTGTCGAGGGCACACCTGGAGTACTGTGGGCAGTTTTGAGAAAGGATGACAGGAAATGACATCACCATATGACATGGCATCACCATGGGAAGTGATATCACCAACCCAAAGAAACCAAAATACATGAATAGAAAGCAGGAAGATCAACAATGCTTTGTCCAGAGGCTCACTGATGTTGTTACCAAGTATGGTGACAAAACGTCTGAACATGAACCTTCCAACGTAGTGAGAAAACCTGCATCCAGAACCTCAACCTGAACTACAAATCTTCTCAAAACTCAGTAAAGGCTATACGGGCACTATGGGAGGTGAAGGGAGGAGGTGAAAGTGTGGTAGGAGGAGGGCAGGTGCTGAGGAAAGAGACGTGGCTGTAGTAGCGGGTGTGATTCAGGACGTGGCTGAAGAGTGGAACAGAGAAGGTTCACTGGGTTGATTCTGGAGTTGAAGGGCGATGGCTTATGAGCAGAGACTGGGTAGACTGGGATTATATTTATTGGAACTTAGAAGAATCTGGTGGGGGAGATCTTATAGAAACATATGAAATTATGAAGGGAATCAATCAGCTAGAAGTCGAAAGGATGTTTCTACTGACGGGTGAAACTCAGCCAGGAGGGCATAGCCTCAAAACTATCGGAAGCAGATTTATTACTGAATAGAGAAGGAATGTCTTCACCCAGAGGGTTGTGAATCTGTAGAATTCCCTGTCCACTAAGGTAGTTGAGGCTTCCTTAGTAAATGTTTTTAAAGCAAAGCTAGCTAATTTTTTAAACAGTAAAGGAATTAAGGGTTATGGTGGGAGGATGGGTAAGTGGAGTTGAAGACACGAAAAGATCAGCCGTGATCTTATTGAAGGGCCAGACAGCCTACTCCTGCTCCTAGTTGGTGTATGTTCTCATGTTCTTATTATCGCTCTTAATGATCCACTTGTCTGAGGTGAAGTCATTTAATTGGAGAATGAAGGCAGAGGGGAACCAATGACATTTTGAGAATTCTGGAGGAGCTCACTGAAGGGCATCTCTGAAAGTTAGAATCGGAAAAATGCTGTTCTGCATTGTAAGAGTTTATGATGAATCATAGTTACATGGAGATGGCAAACGTAGATCCTTTCAAAATTGTCTTTGAGCGAGAAAGGAAGAAACAATCTCGATTTGTTCATCCAGTTGTAATACTGTGATATTGTGAAGACTTTCCTCTAGCATCCCTAACCCTTCAGGTTTAATGCACTGCATACAGGTTCAGAAAAACCTCGTGGTTCGGACAAAGTAAATCCATATTTTTAAAGTTTGTTCCAATGTGCTGTTACAACAACTACCTGATGAAGGAGCAGCGCTTTGAAAGCTAGTGCTTTCAAATAAACCTGTTGGACTTTAAGCTAGTGTTGTGTGATGTTAAACCTGTTACAACATGGTGGGGAACCCTTCTGTTAATTTAACCAAACACGCAGAAAAGTTTACCTCATAATCTGTTAACGAATGAGTGACAGAGAACTCCTCAAATTCCACTATTAGATTAGATTATTTAGATTTGATTAGATTACTTACAGTGTGGAAACAGGCCCTTCGGCCCACACCAACCCTCCAAAGAGCAACCCACACAGACCCAATACCCTACATTTACCCCTTCACCTAACACTATGGGCAATTCAGCGTGGCCAATTCACTTAACCTGCACATTTTTTGGACTGTGGGAGGAAACCAGAGCACACGGAGGAAACTCATGCAGAAACGAGGAGAATGTGCAAACTCCACACACACAGTTGCCTGAGGCAGGAATTGAATCCAGGTCTCTGGTGCTGTGAGGCAGCAGTGCTAACCACTGTGCATATCAATTGAAGCATTAAAGCATATCAATTTATTCTTTAACTCCAGAAGTGAGCATTAAACAATAACTACAAGGTGTATTTACAAAGCTAAAGCTCCTTTCCCTTAAATACTTGTTATCTACCTCTCACACGATAACAACGTACTGGTCCAATAAAAGCCCTTGTTAAAATTACATCAACTTAATTTTCAAAACCAGACAGCGGTTGTTGTCTCTGGTGTCTGTCTTCCTCTGGCTGTGGATCTCCCTGGCTCGTCATCCGTCTTTTGTAACAAAGATGTTTCATATGAAAAAGATACCTTCGATAAGGAGTGTTTTGAATGGCAGGTTGTCACTCCGGATGGCAGGTTGTCATTCTCTCTGGCTAATTCTCAAAATGCCTCCTTATTTATATCCCAAACATCAGATGTTGGCAAAACAGTAAAATTCAAATTAGATTGTTTTTTTGTCTCCTGGGCCATAATTTAAACTGATGGTTTAAAGTCAACTACTGGTCAAAACAACTGAGGTATCTAGTTTACAGCCAACTGTTGCATATTTTCAATTTTCCAGTCCATTTTGAGACTGCTAGTCAGTCACATGACAGTTGCCTGCATTCTTTCACTGCCAAAACACCTTTCACTCTCTCTTAAAGGTACAGTACACACCTTCAACTTCACAACAGTGAAGCCAAACAAACAAGAAATGATATTCTCCACTTCGACATTTTCAAGCTGCCAACAATCATTTATGTGTTAATTCTTCATATACCTCCTATCCATTGTCAAAAGTAAATTGGTGCAAGTATTTGTCTGGGTTTACATCTTTTACTGGGCACTGGATATTATTTCTCAGTAAAGTTCCAACAGTGTCCTGGTTACATTGGACCCTCTGATATTCCATTGGTTTGTAGTTTCCTGACCCAGCTGAGAGTCAGTACAATTGGATTTTGAGCTGTTAGTAGGTAACTAACCAGAGGCCTGTCTACCAAACATGCACACAAGAAACAAGCGGAGGCCATTTGGCCCTTCGAACCTGCTCTGCCATTCTGTAAGATCGTGGCTGATTTGAGTTGAGATGCAACTCTACATTCCTGCAAAATACATTGCCTCACACTTCCCCACATTTCTATAGCCTCATTCATATTCACTCTGAAGAAGCCCCACCTAACAATGGATCTCCTCTGGACCTTGAATTGAATGAAATACTGACCTACATTTGTATGAGGGCACTCTCAGTCAGTAACAGAGAGACCACAGGGAACCTGTTTTAGGATGGTCTGGAGTAGTTGGAACAGATGCAACAACTTGAAATAAAATAGCGACCAGTCAGTGAGAGAATTTCAAAGGAGAGCTGAAAATTTCAAGAAGGGGCTGCAAAGAGAAAAAGAAAAGTCCTGGGAACTATCACTCAGTGAGCTGGATTGGAATGTATCAGCTCGAACAGGTTTCACAACTTCCTTTTTTTTTCAAAGGAGTACAGAGGCTGATGTGTGACCTGATAGAAGTATATAAAATTGTGAGAGGGATAGATAGCGTGGGTAATCGTAGTGCTTTCCCCGGGAGGCAATGTCAAACACTAAGAGGTATCGTTTTAAGTGAGAGGTGGAAACTTTAAATAAGATGTGAGAGACAAGTTCTTTAAACAGAGGGTGTCTAGAACACGCTGCCTGGAGAGGTTGGAGAAGTGGTTCCAGTAGCAACGTTTAAGAAGGGTAACACCATGAGCAGAGAGATGGAGTTGGTTGCCATGGCATCATGGTTGGCACAGATGCAATGCGTTGAAGGCCTGTTCCTGTGATGTACTGTTCTATTCTCTATGATTGGCAGGTTTCCAATGTAACACCTTTATTTAAAATAGGAAGAAGATTATGTTACAGATGGAACAAATATAGATTGGATGGCAAGTGCACAGGGGAACAGATAAGTGGCGAAAAGCATTCCAGATAAAATGGAATATGGGAAGATGTGATGTCATGCACTTTGACAGGAAAAATGGACAAGCTGAATATTACTTAAATGAAGAAAACAAGGTAACATCTATGTTCAGCAAGCACTAACAAAAGCAAAGAAGCACTGGCCAATTTTTGAAAAGAAATGGAGTATAAAAATAGGTCGATCTCACTATAATTATATCAGGTACTAATTAGATGACAATTGGCATATTGTGAAATGCTATGTGCCCCTTCTGTAAGGAAGTACATATTGGCATTGGAGACAGTCCAGGGAAGGAACACAGTTACGAAGAGACTATCTGATGAGGAAAGGTTGAGTAGGTGTGGACCTCTACACATTGGAGTTGAGAAGAATGAGAGACTACCCGAAAGAAACCTCTCAGAGTCTTAGGACACATTACAAGGCAGATGTGGAAATATTATTTCTCATTCCAGGCAGTTATAGGGTCAGTAGGTGTAATCTCTGCAAGGTGTTTCCGATTTAAAACAGAGATAAATAGGGACTACTCCCCTGTCTCTGAACCACGAGGCCCTGGTTCAACTCCCACCTGCTTTAGAGGTGTGTCTTCACATTGCTGAGCAGGTTGGGTAGAAAATAGGTTTAAAACAACTAGACTGCAGCTAAGGTAAAGCAGTTTTTTTTAAAAAATTACTTACCGGTAGCGAACAGCAGTGTTTTCCCTTTCATAGAAGGAGTGGGAGCAGTGGGGGAAGTGACGGGGACCAGAGAGGCAGCTGGGAAGGAAAACAGTGACCATATATATCAGCAAGGTGGCTATGGGTGGAAATACGGAACAGCAAGTAGTCACCTCGTTAGGGGTTTACGACTGGCCCCTCAATAGCAGCAGGGAGATGGAAGAAAGCATAGGTCGGCAGATTTTGGAAAAGTGTGGTGGTAGTAGGATTGTTGTAATGGGTGACTTTAACTTTCCCAATATTGATTGGAACCTCCTTCGAGCAGAAGTTTTGAATGGAGCTGTTTTTGTAAGGTGTGTTCAGGAGGGTTTCCTAACTCAGTACGTTGACAGGCTGACGAGGGGAGAGGCCATTCTAGACTTGGTGCTCGGAAACGAGCCGGGGCAGGTATTAGATCTTCTGGTGGGAGACCATTTTGGTGATAGTGACCACAACTGCCTCACATTCTACATAGCTATGGGAAGGAGACGATTAGGCAAAATGGGAGGATATTTAATTGGGGAAGAGGAAACTATGATGCGATTAGACATGAGTTAGGAAGCATGGATTGGGAGCAATTGTTCCATGGTAAAGGCACTACAGACATGTGGAGACTGTTTAAGGAACAGTTGTTGCAAGTGATGAATAAATATGTCCCTCTGAGACAGGCAAGAAGTGGTATGATAAAGGAACCTTGAATGACGAGAGCGGTGGAGCTTCTCGTCAAAAGTAAAAAGGTAGCTTACATAAGGTGGACGAAGTTAAGGTCAAGCTCAGCTCTAGAGAATTACAGGCAGGTGAGGAAGGAGCTCAAAAATGGTCTGAGGAGAGCCAGGAGGGGACACGAGAAAGGCTTGGCAGAATGGATTAGGGAGAACACAAAGGCATTTTACACTTACGTGAGCAATAGGAAAATGGTCAAAGAAAGAGTAGGGCTGATTAGGGATAGCATAGGGAACTTGTGTGTGGAGTCTGAGGAGGTAGGGGAATCTCTAAATGAGTTTTTTGCTTCTGTCTTTATGAAAGAAATGAACTTTGTCGTGAATGAAATCTTTGAAGAGCAGCTGTACATGATGGAATTGATAGAAATAGAGGAAGCTGATGTGCTGAAAATTTTTTCAAACATTAAGATTGACAAGTCGCCAGGCCCAGACCAGATTTGTCCTCAGCTGCTTTGGGAAACGAGAGATGCAATTGCTTCGCCACTTGCGAAGATGTTTTCATCCTCGCTCTCCACTGGAGTCGTACCTGAGGACTGGAGAGAGGCAAATGTAATTCTTCTCTTCAAGAAAGGAAATAGGGAAATCCCTGGCAATTACAGACCAGTAAGTCTCACGTCTGTCCTCTGCAAGGTGTTAGAAAGGATTCTGAGGAATAGGATTTTTGACCATCTGGAAGAGCATGGCTTGATTAAATGCAGTCAACACAGCTTTGTGAGGGGCAGGGCATGCCTCACAAACCTTATTGAGTTCTTTGAGGATGTGACTAGAAAAGTTGATGAGGGTCGAGCTGTGAATGTGGTGTATATGGACTTCAGCAAGGCATTTGATAAGGTTCCTCATGGTAGGCTCATTCAGAAGGTCAGGAGGAATGGGATTCAGGGGAAGTTAGCTGTCTGATGCAGAATTGGCTGGCCAACTATAGACAGCAAGTGGTAGTTGAAGGAATGTATTCTGCCTGGAAATCTGTGGTGAGTGGTGTTCCACAGGCATCTGTCCTTGGGCCTCTACTGTTTGTAATTTTTACTAATAACTTGGATGAGGAGATTGAAGGATGGGTCAGCAAGTTTGCAGACGACACAAAGGTTGGTGGAGTCGATGACAGCTGTTGTAGGCTGCAGCAGGACATTGACAGGATGCAGAGATGGGCTGAGAGGTGGCAGATGGAGTTCAACCTGGATAAATGTGAGGTTACGCATTTTGGAAGATCGAATTTGAAAGCTGAGTACAGGATTAAGGATAAGATTGTTGGCACTGTGGAGGAACAGAGGGATCTTGGTGTGCAGGTACATCGATCAATTAAATAGCCACCCAAGTGGACAGGGTTGTTAAGAAAGCATATGGTGTTTTGGCTTTCGTTTACAGGGGTATTGAGTTTAAGAGTCGTGAGATCTTGTTGCAGCTCTATAAAACTTTGGTTAGACTGCACTTGCAATACTGTGTCCAGTTCTGGTCGCCTTATTATAGGAAAGATGTGGATGCTGTGGAGAGGGTTCAGAGGAGGTTTACCAGGATGCTGCCTGGACTGGAGGGCTTATCTTATGAAGAGAGGTTGACTGAGATCGGACTTTTTTCATTGGAGAAAAGGAGGAGGAGAGGGGAACTAATTGAGGTATACAAGATAATGAGAGGCACAGGTAGAGTTGATAGCCAGAGACTATTTCCCAGGGCAGAAATGACTAACACGAGGGGTCATAGTTTTAAGCTGGTTGGAGGAAAGTATAGAGGGGATGTCAGAGGCGGGTTCTTTACACAGGGAGTTCTGAGATCATGGAATGCGTTGCCATCAGCAGTTGTGGAAGCAAGGTCACTGGGGACATTTAAGAGACTACTGGACATGCATATGGTCACAGAAATTTGAGGGTGCATATATGAGGATCAGTGGTCGGCACAACATCGTGGGCTGAAGGGCCTGTTCTGTGCTGTACTGTTCTATGTTCTAAGTTCTAAACAAACTTCTCTCAGAGTGTATCTGTGGAATTCTTTAATGTAGAAGGCTGCAGAGTCCTCGGTATCTTTTTTTATGGTTCATTTAGAGATCAATAACTTTAGTTCCAATACTTTGTAACTAATGCCATAGTGCAATAATGCAAAGAAATGCTCCTTTAATCGCAAATAATCAATATACATTCAGCACCATTCAGTTTGAACAGGGTTATGAAGTATATGGAAATTTAAGATAATCAGATTTCTAATTAATAAAAGGTTAATGGGGTCAGTACTGCAAACTGTGTGGTTAATGATTATCACTGCAACCATGAGGTTATTGAAGGAAGAAAGAGATTCAATTGGCTAAATTGTCTACTTCTTCTCCTTCCCCCCAATGGTCTTATGGTCTCAATAGCGATAAAAGAAACACGATATTGTGATGAAAAGAGTCCAACCATCCGACAATTAATAGCAGAACCACTGCCTTCCAAAGGCAAGACACAGCATGAAGATATAAATGTTGGCTTTCATGCTTCAGGTTTTTTTAAAGGTTCACTTGGAGTTATATAACTTGAGTTCACGTATTTTATAACAAACAGTATGGTCCAATTATTCAAGGAATTTTCCTTTAATCAAAATTCAGCAACCATTCAGATTGGACAGGTTTCTGGAAGATAAAGTATCACCTGTAAATGTGAGTTAAGGACATTTGTGTAGAAGACAGAGCCACCAATTAGAATGACTTTCAGAAACAGAACAGCTTAAGGAGGGAGGTCATGTGCAGATAGAAACACTTTTGAGTCTTCACTTTGCTGAACAGCCAAGTCATCAATAAATATCAAAATACATTCATGATTTATTTGCATCTGTGCAAAATTGAAACAGAAAAGAGTTGAAGTTATATTATCATAATAGAACATCAGCGTCACCTGTAAATTAGAGTTTATACCTTTGGTTCTCATACTGCAGAAAGCAAAGGTAAAGAGCCACTGGAAAAAACAGAATAAAAGATTTCCAAGATGACAGCACATCAGAGAGTTCACAGCTGTGTGAAAAGATTGCAAATGTTTGTATTTGGTCCCTTGTTTCCGAAAGTGAGACACCAGAATTACAAGATGATGTCTAATAGATACAATAGAGCAATAGGAGAAAAATGTTCCATTAGCCAAGAGGTTACAAAGTGGAACTCACTGCCACGTGGTATGATAGAAACACATAACTTTCAATTCATTAGCAGAAAGTTGGACATATATGGACAAGATCTAGAAAATGGTTGAATTGGAGTATTCTATAGACCTTTGACAAAAGCATGGAATAATAGAACAAATTTTCCATAATCTGTTATAAAAGTGAAAGTGCTGACAAAACTCAGCAGGTCTGTGAATGCCTGTGGAGAGAGAAAAATAGAGTTGACATTTGGAGTCTAATATAACTGTCCTTCATAACAGAAGAACTGCACATTTGTCCTATACAGCCAAATTCTACATTGTATGTATCTGGTGATTTACAGCTCTGAACTGTAACTCAGATGTATCTACCTAACAAGAGATGAATTAATTACAAAAGGAATGGGAAATCCATTTCAGTACAAAATAGCTGAATCAGAGAGCAAAAGTCACAATGTCCTTTCACAAACACAATGGTATAAACATTATTAAAGAACATCATGCTGTTTCCTAAACCATGCAATTGTTCTGCTATTGTTCAACATTTCAGAATACTAGTAATTCCTGGTATCACTCATTCTGTAGAATTGAGCTACACATTTCATTCAATGACTGGAAACAACAGGACAGTTTGTGCTCAGTTCCTTATTTTATTGATTAATTCAACAAATGTCAACAATGGATATTTCAGTGCATTCATGAACTGCTCTCTGAACTTTGACTGAATCACCCCATAAATAAAAGTATTGGTGCAGCAACTCAAACTCAGCAGCATAAATCCAGCCTGCTGAAATAAATACAATGAGCCCTCATAATGTTCTGGATTTGTTCCTGTAATATTATAGTATAAAAAATGTAGAACAGCCACTGACCACAGCAGTATGAAGCTGGCTGATATAGTGAAGAGTAGAATTGCTGATTTCCATCTGCTCTCCACCTCTGGGTCTTTATGATTTCCTCCTTTACACTGCCCTCTCAGTCGCTTACGGACTCGACTGGCTACCAAGATGTGTCTGACTGTCAGTGCATTGAGCAATAAAATTAAAGCAAATGGAAGCAATGGGGTTAAAACTGTGGCAAACCAATCAAAACCCACCCATCCTGGCTCAGTATAATAGCTTGCTTTTGAATCACAAAACCATGACACATTGTCAATTATTTCTTTGGGTTCAATTACAAAATACAAGGGAATATTTTTTAAACTGAGCAGAATCCAGGTTGATGCTAGAACCACAGCTGCAGTTCTGTTTGTACAATATTTAGTTTTCAGCTTCTGGCAACAAATGGCAACAAATCGGTCAAATGAGAAAGTGATGGTGAACCAGACTGAACAATCTATTGATGCATGAACTAGATGAGTGAGAAAACTACACACAGGAGTGATTTCCAGAACAGATCGTGGAAAATAATAATGGGTCACCTGTGACAGTATGACATCAGTTATAATGACCAAAAGATCTGCAGCTGCCATAGCCACGAGATAATATGTAGTGCATGTGGATAGTCCACATTTCCCTTGGGACAGGATCATAATCGCAACCAGGTTAACTGTAAGAAAGACAAGAGGAAAGACACACTAAATTACTTATAAAACAACCACCACATCTGAGTCCAGAGACTAGAGAGTGGATACTTACTCTTAAAATTCATTGATTTGGGAGGGTAAAGAGAATCTTTTTAAAATGTGAATTTCCACGCTGGCATGATACAACCTTCTTTCTTTTCCTTTTAACAGTGTCAAGATGCAATGTTACTGAAAAGAATAATTGGCTGCATTATTTCAATGTGACTGGCACCATGCAAGGTAACCTTTAGCTGTGATCTACCCACACTCACTGACTTTGAAAACTGGGTCACTGAAGAGATGCAGAAACAATTTTTCTCACTATTTGAAACTTCAAGGATGGCCAGAAAATGAAGTGCCAGACTAAAGTAAGGTTTTTTCATAGATATTCAGTGCAATTTTGTTCGAGATCCAGCAAAAGAAAATGTAAGCATAAGTAGGTTTTAGAGCAAAACTGGAAGGGGAGAGGCAGTTGCTGAAGGAATAAGGATCATGTGCTGAAGGAGCATAGAATGGTCAACAACTCAGTCACTGAATTTATGTCTAGACTTGGCAGATGCACAGGAAACCTCTTCAGGACTAGAGAAGTGAACATATTAAATTCATAGAAGTAGAATTACTTAGTTTTTTCAACCAGAAGGATGTTGTGACCTGGGCTCCTGGACAGGAAGGAGGTGAACATTAACCCAAAGGTAACAGAAGGAACACTCTACTATAAATAAGAGTTTGTTCTCCAACAGGGGAGTTCTGATTCCACTAATATTAAATTATGTGAATACAAATCGTAAAGAGACAATTAACATCATTGTGTTCATGTTACATACTTTCTTTCCTAATTGGTAAGACACCACACATACAGGTCACGACTTTAACTGAGTTTGGGGATAACGCTAAAACATTCGACAAGCTTCTTGTTAACATTTTATTTTGCAAATTGCTGAATGAGGATAAATGGAGTTTCATCAAAGTTGGTATTGGGACAATATTTGCTCACCATTAGTACAAACAGATCATTCAAGCAGTTGGATGTATTAAAATAGTTTATTCAATGAACCAAGCATTTCATTATTAAAAGTTTACCATTATCATTTATGGCTCTGGGACTCACATCATTATTGTGAAAAGACAGCACATTTGTACTTCAGTTACACTTTCCTGAACTCAGAGGGACACTTCATTGAGTTATACCTGAAAGAGTGAAAGCCTATATGAAAGTTGGTTGAATCCTATTAAAGGACTGGTTTATCCAATCTTACTTCCAGAAGTGGAATGAGCAAGAAATAAAACAAAAGCTTCACTCAATATATTAGTGAGAGAAAAAGACACACTTATGGCTGAGAGATTGGAGCGTCTCCATGTGCATAAAAAAATAACATTATTATTTAATTAGATTAGATTCCCTACAGTATGAAAGAGGCCCTTTGGCCCAACAAGTCCACACCAACTCTCCAAAGACCAACCCATCCAGACCCATACCCATAGCCTATATTAACCCCAGACTAATACACCTAATACTATGGGCAATTTAGCATGGCCAATTCACCTGACCTGCATACCTTCAGCTTGGGAGAGGAAGGGTAGTCATGAAGGGTATGTTGATGAGTTTGATCTTAGAGTAGGATAGAGTAGCATTGATAGCTGAAGGGTCTGTACTGTACTATACTGTTCTATATTCTTAGAATCACTGTTACTTTAATATTTTTGCTAATAAGCGCATTAAGGGATTCAATGTTATCTACTCGCTGGCAATTAAAACATTTAGGGCAATACCCAGAGGAAGCCAACACAGACACAGGAAGAATGTGCAAACTCCACACAAACAGTTGCCAGAGGCTCGAATCAAACCAGGATCCCTAGCACTGTGAGGCAGCAGTGCTAAACATGCTGCCCCTATACTTGGAAAAACATGTCATTGCATGGGTAAGAGCACTGATTGTGGTGCTGGAATAGCACATCATTTCAGCAGCATCCAAGGAGCAGGGGAATCGATGTTTCGGGGTTTCTCCTGCTCCTCGCATGCTGCCTGACCTGCTGTGCTTTTCCAGCACCACATTTTTAACTCTGATTTCCAGCATCTGCAGTCGTCACTCTCTCCTACTATAGGAGGATTGCCCTGAATGTTTTAATTGTCAGTGAGTAGTTAACATTGAATCCCTTAATGAGCTTATTAGCAAAAATATTAAAGTAACAGTGATTCTAAGAATATCGAACAGTATAGTACAGTACAGACCCTTCAGCTAACAATGCTACTCTATCCTACTCTAAGATCAAACTCATCAACATACCCTTCATTACTATCATCCAAGTGCCTCTCCAAGAGTCGCTTAAATGTCCCTAATGTCTCTCGCTCTGCTACCACTGCTGGCAGTGCATTCCACTCTCTGTGTAAAGAATCTACCTCTCAGATCTCCCCTAAACCTTCCTCCAATCACTTAATAATTACACCCCCTTTGATACACATTTCCTCCCGGGGTAAAAGTCTCTGGTTATTCAGTCTATCTATGTCTCTCATTATCTTGTACACCTTTATCAAGTCTCCTCTCATCCTTCTCCGCTCAAATGAGAAAAGCCCCAGCACCCTCAGCCTTTTGTCATTAGATATATGCTCCAGTTCAGGCAGCATCTTGGTAAATCTTCTCTGCACTCTCTCTAGAGCTTACACATCCTTCCTATAATGAGGGGACGAGAACTGACACAAATTTCTAAGTATGGTCTAACCAGGGCTTAATAGAGATGCAGCATGACTGCATAATTTTTAAACTCAATCCCTCTGCTAATGAAAGCCTACACCCCACACCCCTTCTTAACAACGTTATCAACTTGGCTCACAAGTTTTAGGGATCCATTATCCCTCTGTTCCTCCACACTGCCAAGAATCCTGCATTTAACCCTGTACGCTTCGTTCAAATTTGACCTTCCAAAGTGAATCACCTCACTCTTCTCCAGGTTGAACTCTATCCGTCAATTCTCAGCCCATTCTGCACCCTGTCAATGTCTCCCTGTAACCTACAACAGCCCTCCACATTATCCACAATTTCACCAATCTTCATGTCATTGGCAAAATTACTAATTCACACTTCCCCTTCCTCATCCAAGTCATTTCTAAAAATCACAAAGAGCGCAGGCGCCCGAACAGATACCTACGGAATACACCGGTCACCGAGCTCCAAGCTAAGACTATAAGGCCATAAGACCATAAGACATAGGAGTGGAAGTAAGGCCATTCGGCCCATAGAGTCCACTCCGCCATTTAATCATGGCTGCTGGGCACTTCAACTCCACTGACCCGCATTCTCCCCGTAGCCCTTAATTCCCCGAGACAACAAGAATCTATCAATCTCTGCCTTGAAGAAATTTAGCGTCCCGGCCTCCACTGCACTCTGCGGCAATGAATTCCACAGGCTTACCACTCTTTGGCTGAAGAAATATCTCCGCATTTCTGTTCTGAATTTACCCCCTTTAATTCTAAGGTTGTGTCTACGGGTCCTAGTCTCCTCACCTAACGGAAACAATTTCCTAGCATCCACCCTTTCCAAGCCATGTATTATCTTGTATGTCTCTATTAAGTCTCCCCTTAATCTTCTAAACTCCAATGGATGCAATCCCAGGATTCTCAGCTGTTCCTCATATGTTAGACCTACCATTCCAGGGATCATCCGTGTGAATCTCCGCTAGACACGTTCCAGTGCCAGTATGTCCTTCCTGAGGTGTGGGGACCAAAACTGGACACAGCACTCCAAATGGGGCCTAACCAGAGCTTTATAAAGTCTCAGTAGCACATCGCTGCTTTTATATTCCAACCCTCTTGAGATAAATGACAACATTGCATTCGCTTTCTTAATCACAGACTCAACCTGCAAGTTTACCTTTAGAAAATCCTCAACTAGCACTCCCAGATCCCTTTGTACTTTGGCTTTACGAATTTTCTCACCGTTTAGAAAGTAGTCTGTGCTTTTATTCTTTTTGCCAAAGTGCAAGACCTCGCATTTGTTCACGTTGAATTCCATCAGCCATTTCCTGGACCACTCTCCCAAACTGTTTAGATCCTTCTGCAGCCTCCCCACTTCCTCAGTACTACCTGCCTGTCCACCTAACTTCGTATCATCTGCAAACTTTGCTAGAATTTCCCCAGTCCCTTCATCCAGATCATTAATATATAATGCGAACAGCTGTGGCCCCAACACTGAACCCTGCGGGACACCGCTCGTCACTGGCTGCCATTCTGAAAAAGAACCTTTTATCTCAACTCTCTGCCTTCTGTCAGACAGCCAATCCTCAATCCATCCCAGCAGCTCACCTCGAACACCATAGGCTCTCACCTTGCTGAGCAGCCTCCCGTGTGGCACCTTATCAAAGGCCTTTTGGACGTCTAGATAGACCACATCCACTGGGTTTCCCTGATCTAACCTACTTGTCACCTCTTCAAAGAATACCAACAGGTTTGTCAGGCATAACCTCCCCTTATTAAATCCATGTTGACTTGTTCTAATCAGACTCTGCTCTTCTAAGAATTTAGAAACCTCATCCTTAATGATGGATTCTAGAATTTTACCATCTGAATACTTTCCATCTGCTATTACACTCTGCCTTCTATGGGGCAGCCCATTCTATATCCAGCTGGCTAACTTTCCCAATATCCCATGCCTCCTTACTTTCTGAATGAGCCTACATTGGGGAACCTTATCAAACGCCTTGCTAAAATCCATATAAACCACATCCACTGCTCTCCCTTCATCAATGTCTTTTGTCACATCCTCAAAGAATTCTGTCGGGCTTGTGAGGCATGACTTGCCCTTCACAAAACCAAGCTGACTATCTCTAATCAAGCTTTGCTTTCCCAAATAAACATAGATCTTGTCTCTCAGAATCCTCGCCAATAATTTATCCACCACAGATTGGTGGCTAAGACTGACTGGTCTTTAATGCCAGGGTTATCCTTATTCCCTATCTTGAACAAGGGAATAACATTTGCCACCTTCCAATTATCTGATACTACTCCTGTGGGCAGTGAGGATGTGAAGATTATCAGCAAAGATGCAGCAATCTCTTCCCTTGCTTCCGGTAGCAACTTTGGTTATATCCCGTCTGGCCCAGGGGACTTCAATATCCTTATTTTTAAAAGCATTTCCACCACATTCTCCATCTTACCATCAACATGTTTGAGCATATCAGCCTGTTTCACACTGTCCTCACAAATGACAAGGTCCCTTTCACTAGTGGATACTGAAGCAAAGTATTCATTAAGGACCTCCCCACCTCCTCCGACTCCAGGCATAACCTTCCTTCATTATCCCTGATCTGGCCATCTACTGTAACTCTGGCTATCCTCTTGTTCCTCACATAAGTATAGAATGCCTTGGAGTTTTCCCGCCAAGGCTTTTCATGTCCCCTTCTAGCACTTCTTCAGCTCTTTCTTCAGTTCCTTCCTGGCGACCTTGTAACTCTCTAGAGCCCTGTCTCATCCCTTGTCACCCAAGGTTCCTTCACCCTACCAACCTTTCCTTGCTGGAGTGGGACAAACCTATCCAGCACTCACAGTAAGAGCTTCCGAAACAACTTCCAGATTTCCGTCCTGCATTTCTCGAAGAACATCTGTTTCCAATTTATTCTCCACAGCTCCTGCTTAATAGCACTATAATTCCCCCTCCCCTAATTAAATACTTTCCCAAGCCATCTACTCCTATCCCTCTCCATGACTATAGTAAAGGTCAGGGAGTTGTGATCACTATCACTGAAATGTCCTCCCACCGATCGAGCTGATGCCTGACTTGGTTCATGGCCAAGCATTCAATCCAATATGGCCTTCCCTCTTGTTGATTCCTTCCTGAACATACCTGACAAAATCTGCTCCCATTCAAACTATTTGCACTCAAAAGGTTCTAACCAATATTCACGAAGTTAAAAATCACATAACACCAGGTTTTAGTCCAACAGGTTTATTTGGAAGGACTAGTTTTCGAGGTGCTGCCTCTTCATCAGGTGGTTGTCACTTTTTATCTTTGTCAAACCCAGCCCAACCCGACTCCTCCAAATCATGAATATTAGCGAAGTTGAAGTCACCCACAACAAATCTGTTACTTCTGCACCTTTCCAAAATCTGTCCCTCCATCTGCTTCTCCTTGTCTCTGTTGTGATTTGGGGATCTGTGGAAAGCTCCCAAGAAAGTGACTGCTCCCTTCCTGTTTTCTGACTTCCAGCCTCTTTGATGACCTCCCTTTCTGCTGCTGTGATACGATCTCTGATGAGCAATGCCACGCCCCTCTCTCTTTTACCTCCCTCCCTCTTCCTTTTGAAACATCTAAGCCCCGGACCATCCAACAACAATTCCTGTCCCTCTGATACCCAACTGTTAAAGTAAAATCTTAAATTGCCCATTGTTACCTTCATTGAACAAGAATGAAAATCTGTGGATGAGAAATCAATTATCTACAACCTGGTACCATCGTAACCTCATTTCTATACTAAACCAAGCAGTATTGGAGAAATTGAATACATTTCACACCAGTGGGTAACCTACACTCAGTACAGTTTGACAAAGGGAAATGTGGTTAATACACAAATACTATTGCAAGGTGTTCCCCTCCTGTTGGCCAACCACACTCAATATAATTTGACAGTAACAAAAATTCTCAGCTATTCCTTCATCATAAGGGCTGACTGAGCTAAGATCTGAGTCAACGATGCAAAATGTTTCAGCACAGACAGAAGGTTATTCAGTATACACAGGAAGTTATCAAAAAATAGCGTTTTATATTCACTAGAACATAATTAAGAAAAAAAACTCTATTAGTAATTCAGGACACTTGAGTTCAAGAAAAAATATTTTGCTGAATGCATATACAAAGCTGGTCAGTGGAACACCATGTTCCAGTACAAATCTGAAAAGTAGGGATAATCTTCACCCACCAGATGTACGTACATACTCACACACACACACACACACACACACACACAGGCAGACACACACGGACAGACGGACCCACACAAACAAAAGCATGTTTAAAGACCATCAATTATTACCCACACTTACCAGGAACACCAATAACAGCAATAATGGTGTTGTATATTTTTTCAACCTGCTCAAGTGTATCAATCATTCTCTCCTGCCAATTCTCTGAAATCTGTTCTGAAGGTATATATGCCTGCAACTGGTAATTTATGTACAGTGGGTTAGACATGGGCCATTGAGTTTACATGAAGGCGTAAAAATTAGATTGTTTCTGTCTAACTGAGCGGATGACGACAGCCTAACTAAATCCCTTCTGTGATTCATAATGATGAAGCAATTGAATTGAAAATTAAAAAAAAAACAACAGGCTGGAGAATTCTGTTCGCACTTGTCAGGTAATGATAATTGCAGCATATATTTTCCAGCAACGGCTCTGTCCTTTGTAATATGACCAGTGTCAATTCCAGATTTCATTGTTTCAGGGTTGCCTTCACTGTATTGTGTATATTAATTAAGTGATTATCAGATCACAGAGCCCCCTCTTTGTCATATGATACTGAGTACTTCATGTCTATGGAAACTTTTATTGATATGAAATCACGACATATATACAATACCTTGAGCGAACAGATTTGACTGATACAGCATCTCAGGCTAACAGAATTGCCAAAGAGGGAATGCAGAATTGGCAAAATATAAGCTACCATTAATGAGCCATTATCGCAAGGGTTTCCCTGTCACTAAAGAAAGATTGTTGCTGATTGTTTCTTTAAGAAATAGAAGGCAAAAGGGTGGCCTTATACAATCAATATGAACACAATATGAAAGTGTGTGATGGGGCAAGGGAGGACAATATGGTTTCTGTTACAGGCAGGACTAACATGCACAGCCATAAATATTAAATAGTCATTCCAAAAAGCAATGGAAGATTACTCAGGGAGTGGCTATTGTGGCAATTCTCTTTCATAAGTGTCAATTGATACAGGAGCATTGTGCCATCATGAGGAAGCACATCAGGAACAAGCAGGTGAAAAGCTTATTTACCCCTTTTGACCATGTTCCACAATGTAAGTTAGTTACAGCAATTCTGCAGCATTCCTTAGTTTGGCTGCCTTTGCCTCATATTCCTTACTGCTTATGCTGATTAAAACAAAACTGACAAACATAGTTCACATGGATCAATTAATCTTGGATTCATTTATGATTGGTGGCAGAATGTACTAAATATCTTTATGGGTTAAAATGTTTCCAAATTTCCTCCCTGTAATATCTGTTTGCAGATTTTTAGATTATTCTCCCGAGTTTTAGATTCTGAGCAGATGGAAATTGTTGCTCATTCCTGAAGAGATTATAATGCAGACGGACAGATGGACTCCGTGGAATCTGAGTTCCCTGATTGGGGCTGTTAATGAAGGAGCCCTGGCTGACAGATATAAACAGGAATGCGCGGGGTTCTGCTCACTCTCGGCTCTAAGCTAGCTGGGTCAGTGTCATGTACTATGCATGGGTCAGTGTTAGAAATGGGGAAATGTGTTGTTTTTGTTGATATAGAAAAACCAGAGTGTGCATACAGAAAACTATTAACTCAGCAAGTATTTCGGCAAATTTATCTTTATCTTTAGTGTATAATTGTGTTTAATTAGGTACTAACTTTGGTGCATAATTATTAAAGCAAATAAGTTCTTTTAAAATTTTGGTCGCAGCAAAATAGCTGAGATAACTGAAATGCTTGAGCTAGGCAAAAAGAGATACAATTGTATGTTCAAGAATGGAATGTACCACGGAAGTTGTTACAAGATGTTCAACTCGTTTCTTGATGTTCTTTTAACAAAATATTCCTTGTGTCAGCACTTACTTAGAGGAGGGTCGCCAACTTGGGGAAGGGGAAAGTAATAAGGGAAGTAATAAGAGCGCAGCTGGGTAGTGGTATGGCGGAGTAATAGAGATTGGGTAATTAGGAGTCTGGAGACATGACATCACGCAGCTCAAAGGTATAACTGTATACTAACCTGTGTTCTAATTTGCTTATGCAATTGAAGCCCTCACTTGCAAGTTCGTAATAAATTGTCTTGCTTCCGGATTTGTTGGTGTAATCTAAAATTTTATTAAGTTTGTTTCTTACAGTCAGTAAAAGGTGACTTGGTGATGGGATACCAGCCTTCATGGAGTTTTTTTTCAGTTTTCACCTGTGCCTCCAATATCAGAGACACCTCATTGATGACACTGCCCTGTCTTCTCTCACTGAGACCTTTCATTATCTTATCCAGTGACCCTGTATGAAGGCCATAAGTCTGGCTTTGAACATCTGCTGCATGTAACTGTCAATCCCTTTGAGTCATCTTGTGTTAACTAAAAAATCCCTGGCAGCTATTTTAAGTCAACTTCAGTCATGGACAGCTGCAAGAACTCCCCCAAAAACTCCTTGGCCCAGACGCCGAGTGAGCGTATGTAACTTATGGGACATACCTGCTACCTCTGCTATCATAACCAGTAAGGGGGGGGGGGGGGTCCCGTGTTATCACTCTTTGATACTTCAAATGCTCTTACAGACCAGTGTTACCAACACAATCTAAATTACAAATCGTGTTACTATAGTTACAGGAGTGATGATCTTGATCCATGGGTGTAGATCATAGAACATAGAACATATTACATTACAGCACAGAACAGGCCCTTCCGCCCACGATGTTGTGCCGACCATTGTTCCTCATGTATGCAACCTGAAATTTCTGTGACGATATGCATGTCCAGTAGTCTCTTAAATGTCCCCAATGACCTCGCTTCCACAACTGCTGCTAGCAACGCATTCCATGCTTTCACAACTCTCTGTGTAAAGAACACCCTCTGACATCCACTCTATACTTTCCTCCAACCAGCTTAAAACTATGACCCTTTGTGTTAGACATTTCTGCCCTGGGAAGCAGTCTCTGGCTATCAATCTCTATCTATTCCTTTCATTATGTTGCATACCTCAATTAGGTTCCCTCTCCTCCTCCTTTTCTCCAACGAAAAAGGTCCGAGCTCAGTCAACCTCTCTTCATAAGATAGGCCCTCCAGTCCAGGAAGCATCCTGGTAAACCTCCTCTGAACCCTCTCAAAGCATCTACATCTTTCCTATAATAGGGCGACCAGAACTGGACGTAGTATTCCAAGTGCGGTATAACCAAAATTTTAGAGAGCTGCAACAAGATTTCACGACTCTTAAACTCAATCCCCCTGTTAATGAAAGCCAAAACACCATATGCTTTCTTAACAACCCTGTCCACTTGGGTGGCTATTTAATTGATCGATGTACCTGCACACCAAGATCCCTCTGTTCCTCCACACTGCCAAGAGTCCTATCCTTAATCCTGTACTCAGCTTTCAATTTCGAATTCCAAAATGCATCACCTCGCATTTATCCAGGTTGAACTCCATCTGCCACCTCTCAGCCCATCTCTGCATCCTGTCAATGTCCTGCTGCAGCCTACAACAGCCCTCTATACTGTCAACAACACCTCCAACCTTTGTGTCATCTGCAAACTTGCTGACCCATCCTTCAATCCCCTCATCCAAGTTATTAATAAAAATTACAAACAGTAGAGGCCCAAGGGCAGAGCCCTGTGGAACACCACTCACCACTGACTTCCAGGCAGAATATGTTCCTTCTACTATCACTCGCTGTTGGCCAGCAAATTCTGTATCCAGACAGCTAAGTTCCCCTGTATCCCATTCCTCATGACCTGCTGAATGAGACTACCAGTGGGAACCTTATCAAATGCCTTGCTGAAGTCCAGATACACCACATCCACAGCTCAACCCTCATCAACTTTTCTAGTCACATCCTCAAAGAACTCGATAAGGTTTGTAAGGCATGACCTGACCCTCATAAAGCCGTGTTGACTGCATTTAATCAAACCATGCTCTTCCAGATGGTCATTAAATCCTCTTCCTCAGAATCCTTTCTAACACCTTTCAGATGACAGACGTAGAGACTTACTGGTCTGTAATTGCCAGGGATTTCCCTATTTCCTTTTTTGAAGAGGGGAATTATATTTACCTCTCTCCAGTCCTCAGGTACGACTCCAGTGGAGAGCGACGATGCAAAGATCTTCACAAGTGGCGAAGCAATTGCATTTCTCGTTTCCCAAAGCAGCCGAAGACAAATCTGGTCCGGGCCTGGCGACTTGTTAATCATAATGTTTGACAAAATTTTCAGCACATCAGCTTCCTCGATCTCTATCCATTCCAGCATGTGTACCTGCTCTTCAAAGGTTTCATTCACTACAAAGTTCATTTCTTTCGTAAAGACAGAAGCAAAATAAACACATTTAGGGCTTTCCCTACGTCCACAGACTTCAATAAATTTCCCTATGCTATTCCTGATCTGCCCTACTCTTTCTTTGACCATTCTCTTTTTCCTCACATAAGTGTAAAATGCCTTTGTGTTCTCCCTAATCCATTCTGCCATGCCTTTCTCGTGCCCCCTCCTGGCTGTCGTCAGACCATTTTTAAGCTCCTTCCTCGCCATCCTCTCGAGCTGAGCTCGACCCTAACATCCTCCACCTTATGTAAGCTACCTTCTTCCTTTTGACGAGAAGCTCTACCGCTCTCGTCATCCAAGGTTCCTTTATCTTACCACTTCTTGTCTGTCTCAGAGGGACATATTTATTCATCACTTGCAACAACTGTTCCTTAAACAGTCTCCACATGTCTATAATACCTTTACCATGGAACAATTGCTCCCAGTCCATGCTTCCCAACTCCTGACTAATCGCACCATAGTTTCCTCTTCTCCAATTAAATATCCTCCCACTTTGCCTAATCGTCTCCTTCCCATAGCTATGTAGAATGTGAGGCAGTTGTGGTCACTATCACCAAAATGCTCTCCCACCACAAGATGTCATACTGCCCCGGCTTGTTTCCGAGCACCAAGTCCAGAATGGCCTCTCCCCTCGTCGGCCTGTCAATGTACTGAGTTAGGAAACCCTCCTGAACACACTTTAAAAAAACAGCTACATTCAAATCTTCTGCTCGAAGGAGGTTCCAATCAATATTGGGAAAGTTAAACTGACCCATTACAACAACCATACTACGTCCACATTTTTCTAAAATCTGCTGACCTATGCTTTCTTCCATCTCCCTGCTGCAATTGGGGGGGCCTGTAGTAAACCCCTAAAGAGGTGACTGCTCCCTTGCTGTTCCTATTTTCCACCCATACTGACTCAGTAGGCAGATCTTCCTTGACAATGGAAGCGTCTGTAGCTGTGATACCCTCTCTGATTAGTAGAGCGACACACCCTCCTCTTTCTCCCCCCTCCCTATTCTTTTTAAATGTTCTAAACCCTGGAACATCCAGCAACCATTCCTGCCACTGAGAAACCCATGTCTCTGTTATGACCACAACATCATAGCAACAGATCCACTTAGATCCATGCTCGAAGTTTATCACTTTTATTCCTGACACTCCTTGCGTTAAAGCAAACACACTTTAACTGATCCCTTGGTTTCTTCCCAGGAAAATCCTTCCCACTTTTAGATGTATCATTTCAGTTACACCAAACTGTAAACTTTTGCTATAAATTCTGTCTTACAATCGTGTCCTCCACAATCACCTGATGATGGAGCTGTGCTCTAAATGCGAGTGCTTCCAATGACATCTATTGTACTATAACCTGATATTGTGTGGTTTTTACCTATGGACAGGCTGGGCAGGCAACACTGAGAATCAAGTGCGGACTGTCCTCAATCCCAGGGAGCCTTGGAAAGCTGGTCTCAGACCCTGAAGATCATGTTAACAGCGTGCTGTAAGGATTATTGGAATGATTGGGATGAAGGCATCCCATTCACATTGTTTACCATTCGAGGTGCCCCAAACAAACTGACTGAGTTTACTCATTTTGAATGAATATTCGGACATGAAGTTTTGGGGCCTTTGAAATTAGGAGGGTTATTGAGTTACAGACCTGGGGGGTATTCCAACCAAGTTCTGGCCGTCATTGTCTCTTTTAACCTGTGGACCGAGCATGAGGCTGGGGTAGGGGGTGGGTGCAGGGTTGGAGGGGGGAACTATCTGTGTGTTTCTCTCTGTCTCTGCATGAGGATTTGAATCTCAATCCCGGTTTTGATCCTTTTACCTCACTCCCTCCCTGAACAGCTCTCCTAAAGCAAGGCACTGGGGTACAGTCTGTCCCTAACTGGAAAGAGTGGGTGTGAGAGACTATCGAGAGACATGGGGCCATCTGCTCAGATGACTCTCACCTCCTTAATCTCTCTGTGTCATCCTGTGACTCGTCCTTGTATCTGTCGGGGATAATTCCTTTTCTCTCTCTTACTCTGTCACACTCACTTTCTACTTGTTTTGCTCTCTCTCTCTCAAACTTTCTCTCTTACTGGCAACCTCTCCTTTTGTCTTTTTTCTCTTTGATCTCTTCTTTCTACTTTTGCACATGTTCCTTCCTTCCATCCTCCCCCCCTTCCTGAGACTACAACCTCAGCCATCTCCAGAATATGTGTTGGACTCTTTCCATGAGGAATAACGGTGGGTTACACAGAGACTGTGGACACAGAAAGACTCTGTCCTAGCAAGACTAAAACAGCTGGTGGGAATGGGGAAAATGGAAGGGCCAACAGCCCGGGTTGAAACCTTTGTGCTCCCACCAGACCAAATCATTGCAGAGGGTGACATACTGGGGAGCAAGACTGACTGTCCCAGGCAAAGGTCACCATCAGATGCAGGCTGAAATCAACCAGGGTCATCCACAGGTTTCCAAGATATCCTGGGAAGAAGCTATGTCTTGTTTCCAGGGCTGGATACCGACATAGCTGCATTGGTGGGCAGTGCCAACAAAGATAACAATCATCACCGGTGGCTCCCACCCCACTTTCACGGGAACGACCATGTTAATCCTGAATTCGGTGACATGTTGTCTATGCCTGTCCTTTCATGGGCGCAATGTCCCTGATCAGGGTGGATTTCCATTCAATGTTGTTGGATCAGCATTGAATCAGAAGCGAAATAATCTATTTCTGTTCATAAACCTCATGTTCACATTGAAACCATTAGGGGCCTCTCGGATGTAATACAAAAAGGCACCATTGAAAAATTAGGGCCAGTCAGTTCAGGTGCAATGTTTGGAAACATTTCAACATCCACAGTGTGGTAGGTGTTCACTTCCACATATGGCAGTTGGTGGTAAATCAGTTGGTAATTTTAAACCTGAAATTGATTATTGCTGTTCAAAAACATAAAGGGACATGGCCAAAGGCAGAAAGATGGATTGAGGCCACAGATCAGTCATGATCTCATCGAATGACAGAACAGGTTCCAGGGACCGAATGTCATACTCCTATTCCCAAGAAACAGCGTGTTCATTGTTAGGTATAGGGTTAAAATTGTGCAGAATAAGGAAACAGGTTTTGCTTCTGCAAAAACTTCCATTATAAAATGAGGCCGCGCATGCCAAGACTAAACAGTGATAAGCAAAAACAGGTCAAATTATCTGTGACGAATAGGGCAGAGCAACTATGCAGCAGGATGTACCGTAACAGGAGAATAGTGTGCCTGTCGCAGGAGGGATGTGGCCAAAGGATGGAATTTAGTTTGGCAGGATGATCGCACAAAGACAGCAAACTATGCCAGGATAGTCACATATAAGGAATGAGATAGATAAGAGTAAGGAGCGACAGGCTTAGAGTAAAGGGAGAAGTAAACAGAGGCAGAGAGAAGCGAGACAAAGGTGGAGTGAAGCTAGAGCATGTGATAGGCTACGTGCTCCAGCAAAAGTAACCAATGGGGTGAAAGGGGAGGACCGAGAGATGCAGCTGAGCAGCATAAATCAGAATGTAACCCTCAGATCGGGGTGCTTACTCATTAGGCACCTGTTCTTGCAAGGACAAATCAATAAAATTTGCTGCTTCAGAATTTGACTCGGACTGAAATTAATTCATATGTGAGTTTTGCTTCTCACAATTTGGGGGCTCATCTCGGATGTCCATCATCACCAGTGGGGTAGGTACCATCGATGGCTGGGAAGGCGTGTTTCGTTCCTTTTAGAACGGTCCCGTGTTCCTCACTGGTGGGTTTCCCCTTCTGGTTGACTGAGATCCGATGAGAGTCGATCTGAACCAGGTGAAAGGTTATAAGTAGGCACAGGGAGCCAGGCAACTCCGTGCTTGGACCAAGGTAGGAAAGGAGATTTTTAAGTACTGCCTTGGTGGCTGGGATTGAGTTCCAGTAGTTAATAAGTGTCTAACGAAGGAACACAATATGGGCTGTGCCGAGGGTAGTGTAAAAGCTTCCGAGAAAAAAAAATGGAAATGGAGGTGGGGTCCCTGACAACATACCTCCAGAAAGTCCGTTGGGTAGGATGTTGTGGAATTGGAAAAATAATACTTATACAAGGGTAAAAAGATAGCAAAAGATGATTAAATATTGTTGAGTTGTCTGGACTAAGGAATCCATTCTTTGTCCCACCGTCTTCTGTACAAAGTATGGGGCGGGTTTGTAAAAATTTGAATTTATATTTCAACAGAAAACAGCCTTTCAGTCAGGAGGGATCAGATTACTTTTTGTGTTGGAAGGGCTAGTAGCTTCGTAACTAAATCATGGCCAAAAGATATCCAAAAGAAAATTCAGCAAATAGGTGGGTGGAGTGAGAAATCACTTGAGGAATTATTAAGAGAGGCACAGAAAGTGTTTGTAAAGAGAGAGGATGAGAAGCAAAAATAGAAGGTGAAAATGATGGTAACCACGGTTGATGAAGTAGTCAAGAAAAGAATTGAACCGGTGACTAGCAACTGGAGTGGAGAGTGGCAGGATGTAGACCATAGAGGAAGGGGTAAAGGATGAGGAGGACCTTCCATAGGGTCCAGGTGACAGGGACAAGGACAGAGGTGGGGACCCAAACAAGCAGGGTGTTACATCCAGACAAAAAGATTCAAAAGGTAGAGGGGTGGAGCAAGAAGCCTTTCGAGTTGTTGTTACAGGAAGGTCAGACAGTGTCTGTGAGATACGGTGTGTGTGTGTGTGTGTGTGTGTGTGTGTGTGTGTGTGTGTATGTATGTGTGTATGTGTTCGAGAGTGAGTGTGTGTGTGTGTGTGTATGTGTGTTAGAGAGTGTGTGTGTGTCTGTGTGTGTGTATGTGAGTGTGTGTGTATGTATGTGTGTATGTGTTCGAGAGTGTGTGTGTGTGTGTATGTGAGTGTGTGTGTGTGTATGTGTGTGTGTTCGAGAGAGTGTGTGTATGCGTGTGTGTGTCTGTGAGTGTGTATGTGTTCGAGAGTGTGTGTGTGTGTATGTGAGTGTGTGTGTGTGTGTGTTCGAGAGTGTGTGTGTGTGTGTGTATGTATGTGTGTGTGTTAGAAAGTGTGTGTGTGTGTGTCTGTGTGTGTGTGTGTGTGTGTGCGTGTGTGAGAGAGAGAGAAAAAAAGAGAGAAAGACAGAAAGACAGAGAGAGAGAGAGAGAGAGAGAGAGAAAAGGGCTGGACAGCTAACACAAAGTTTCACCCTTTGTGATTCGGTTTGAATGCACATTTGTTTGTTGGTGATTGAATGTTTGTGCTTTCTTCCCTGGAGCTTGAGATCCGGGACTGTTTTGAATCTGATTTCTATTATGGAAATTTAACATGATTTCTTTTAAGGTTAAGGATTTTACAGTGATTATAAAATGTTAACTTCTGTTCTTTTTACAGGTCAAGACTGCCTTACATCAGTTTCTAACTAATCTCTTTTATCCTGACATAAAAGCGATTTCAAATCAGCTTAATGTGGAGGAAAACAACATGATCACCTTTTTTTGTGTTTCAGACTCATTTGTTTTCACTTAATTTTAAACCGTGGCTTTATTCAGAAAGTTCCCTCCCTCAATGACAGTTTCAGTTCAACATTAGATTTTAATAAATCAATCTTATGGTTAATATCTGTGACCCTGGATTGGGCCACTATTCATGCATAGAAGTTTTTTTTTAACTTGAATAGACAAATCCTTTTAAGACAGCTCTGATTATTTCACGACCTATAGCATTGTAATTGAGCAATGACTGCTCAGGACTACTTAAGAAATCTAATTTTGGATTTAAATTAAGGGGCTAAAACCAGGTAATAATAGTGGATTTCAAAATTGGGAACTTTATGCATTTTACATTTTAAATATTAAATACTGAATAAATGAATTTATACGATATAAATATACATTTACAAGTAAGATGCATAGTTAGGAATAGGCTTTAAAGTTAGACAAGCATAAATTGATAAATTGGTATGTGAAGATATTGGGAGCAAGAAATATTGCAATATTTATTTTAAAATATCAAGGTCTAAACAAAACATTGGGTGATGAAGAATGGCCATGAGGTGGCCCTAAAGCTGTTCAAGTGGTCAGATCGGCTCAGCAATTGATCTGTCGACGTAACATGGGAGCACGAACGAGAGAGTTAATTGGACTATGGCAACGGTTTTGTGATGAGAGGCACGAAGAATCAGCTTTGCGCTCATGGCAAGATACTACCACCAAATTGGGGGTTGAATTAACTGCAAATGGTGCTATGGAATCTGTTGAGGTTTTTAAAAATGAACGTGCTCGAGCAAAACAATTACAGAAACAGAATGAGAAACAGAAAGTGACTGGCAAATAAACAGAACTGTGCAATTACAGTTTCTAAAACGCTTTAGTCACTTGTTGCATTTCCACCCTGAATTATCGATAATGATTACTTTATCTCTAATATATAATTAATAATTAATATTTATAATAAATCAATTCTATCAGCCTGACTCAATATTATTTGGCAGGATTGCTTCACACTCTCTCAGTGACCTGTCATATTGAATCATGGTTAATTTAAAACATGACTGCATTAATTCATTGTTAATTAAAGAATGGAAAGCTACATTACTGGCCAGAGTGTGTACAGGCCGTGGCAGCAACAGCCTTATTGGTAGAGGAGAGTCAGAAACTTACGATAGGGGGAGCCTTAATAGTCAGCACCCCACATCAGGTACTGACCATACTAAATCAGAAAGCAGGGCAGTGGCTTACAGACTCTAGAATTTTAAAATATGAAGCAATTTTCATAGAGAGGGATGACCTGACATTGATCATAGACACTTGTCTGAATCCAGCTACCTTTCTCTGGAAAGGGGAGGATGAAGCTCCCTCAGACCCAGAACATGACTGCCTCGACATTATAGAATATCAGACTAAAGTAAGAATGGACTTTAGAGACATCTCTCTACATTCAGGGGCCAGGCTGTTTATTGATGGGTCCTTCAGAGTGATTGAAGGTAAAAGACACAGTAGTGGATGGAATAGAAGGGAGTGTTATTGAGGCGAGTAGACTACCCACTGATTGGTCAGCACAGACTTGTGAACTTTATGCACTAGCAAGGGCCCTTACAGACCTTGGAAGGTAAAGAAGGAACTGTATCCCCAGATTCGAAATCTGCCTTCAGGGTGGCACACACATTTGGGAAGATATGGCAGGAGAGGGGACTGATAAACAGTAGGGGTAAAGAACTGGCTCATGAGGAATTGGTAAAGCAAGTATTGGAATCCCTTTTGTTATCAAAGGAAATAGCAATAGTCCTCATCTTTGGGCATCAGCAGGGAAATGATCCCAAAGCAAAGGGAAATAGATTGGCGGATGATGTTGCTAAGGAGGCACCTCTGAACCCCCAGCCCGCTACAATATAGATTTTGGCACCGATGGTGCAGGAACCTTGGGGGGGAGACCAATATTTACCACTAAAGAAGAGAGAGAGTTAGAAGAACTAGGAGGTATACAGACAGTAGAGGGGCGCTGGATGCTATCCGATGGCCGGGAGATGCTAAATAAGATGATAATGCGAGAAATTATGGCTGTCTTACACCAGGGGAGTCACTATGGAGTGCAAGCAATGTGTGATTTGGTTTTAAGGAAGTATGGATGCAAAGGGATCTATACTCTAGCCAAACAGATATGTGAGGAATGAAAAGCACGCAAGAAAGTCAACAAGAAGGTACTGAGGAAACAAGTCCCAGGAGGGAGAGGACCTGGGCTCCGACCATTTCAGAGCATTCAGGTAGATTATCCCGAATTACCCCGAGTGGGGAGACTGAGGTATATGCTGGTAATGGTTGATCACCGATCTGGATGGGTGGAGGCGTACCCTTTAGCCACTGCCACCGCAAGTGGAGTGTCCAAGATAATACTTGAACACATAATCCCCAGATACGGGATAGTGGAATGTATAGATTGGGATCATTTCACTTCCAGGGTACTCCAGGGGGTAATGAAGGGTTAGGTATCTCCTGGGAGTTCCACACCCCTTCGCACCCACCTTCATCAGGAAAGGTTGAGAGAATGAATCAGACACTCAAGAAGCAGTTATCTAAATTAGTAGTAGAAACCAGACTCCCTTGGACTAAGTGTTTTTTTTAAGTCACGATATAGTCCAGTTATTGTTTTTTTAACGGCTAAAATTTAAAGTTTTTTTTAAGCGCCTAGCGGACCCGGAAGCTGGTGTCACGCTAGCTTACCTGGGAAGGTTTTTTTCTTATAAAAGCGCGCAGGCGAGGAACCCGAGGCACTACAGGGGTAGAGCCTCCCACCCGCCCTCCTCCTCTAACCTAATAATACGACCCGTTGTGATAAGCAGGTAAGTGCTGCATTTTGCTTGTTTGTTTCTTTAGATCTAGTTTTTAAAGTTTCTCTTTTAGAGGGATGGCAGCGAAGGCAGTGCAATGTTCCTCTTGCAACATGTATGAGGTGAGGGAAGCCATTAGCGTCCCTTCTGATTACACTTGCAAGAAGTGCACCCATCTCCAGCTCCTCCAAGACCGTGTTAGGGAACTGGAGCTGGAGTTGGATGAACTGCGGATCATTCGGGAGGCAGAGGGGGTCATAGATCAGAGCTTTAGGGAAGTAGTTACTCCGAACGTTATAGAGAGATGGGTGACAGTGAGGGGGAATGGGAGGAAGCAGCCAGTGCAGGGACCCCCTGCGGTCATTCTCCTCAAGAACAAGTATACCGTTTTGGATACTTGTGGGTGGGATGACTTACCAGGGGTAAGCAACGAGGTTCAGGCCTCTGGCACGGAGCCTGTCCCCGTTGCTCAGAAGGGAAGGGTGGAGAAAGGTAGAGCGATAGTTATTGGGGAATAAATAGAAAGGGGCACAGATAGGCGGTTTTGCGGGGGCAACAGAGACTCACGATTGGTATGTTGCCTCCCAGGTGCAAGGGTATGTGATGTCTCTGATCGTGTTTTTCGGGTCCTCAAGGGGGAGGGGGAGCAGCCCCAGATCGGGGTCCACGTTGGCACCAACAACATAGGTAGGAAGAGGGGTGAGGCTGTTAGACAGGCTTTCAGGGAGCTAGGTTGGAAGCTCAGAGCTAGAACGAACAGAGTCGTTGTCTCTGGTTTGTTACCCGTGCCACGTGATAGAGAGTCGAAGAATAGGGAGAGAGAAGAGTTAAATGCGTGGCTACAGGGATGGTGCAGGAGGGAGGGATTTCGGTTTCTGGACAACTGGGGTTCTTTCTGGGGAAGGTGGGACCTCTATAAACAGAATGGTCTACACCTGAACCTGAGGGGCACCAGTATCCTTGGGGGGAGGTTTGCTAGTGCTCTTTGGGAGGGTTTAAACTAACTCTGCAGGGGTATGGGAACCTGGACTGTAGCTTTAGGGTACAGGACCTTGAGTGTAGGGAGGTTAGGAACATGGCATTGATCTCGAAGGAGGGTGCCTGTAAACAGGAAGGTGGCTTGAAGTGTGTATACTTCAATGCCAGAAATATAAGAAATAAGGTAGGTGAGCTTGCAGCATGGGTTGGTACCTGGGACTTCGATGTTGTGGCCATTACAGAGACGTGGGTAGAACAGGGACAGGAATGGCTGTTGCAGGTTCCAGGGTTTAAATGTTTTAGTAGGGTCAGAGATGGGGGTAAAAGAGGGGGAGGTGTGGCATTGCTTGTCAAGGATAGTATTACAGCAGTTGAAAGGGTGATGGAGGAAGACTTGCCATCTGAGGTACTGTGGGTGGAGGTTAGAAATAGGAAAGGTGAGGTCACCCTGTTAGGAGTTTTCTACAGGCCTCCTAATAGTCCGAGAGAAGTAGAGGAAAGTATTGCGAGGATGATTCAGGAGAAGAGTGAAAGTAGCAGGGTGGTTGTTATGGGGGCTTTAACTTCCCAGATATTGACTGGGAAAGCTAGAGCACGAGTTCGTTAGATGGGTCGGTGTTTGTCCAATGTGTGCAGGAGAGTTTCCTGACACAATATGTAGATAAGCCAACAAGAGGTGAGGCCATACTGGATTTGGTTCTGGGGAATGAACCAGGCCAGGTGTTAGACTTGGAGGTAGGTGAGCACTTCGGGGGCAGTGACCCCAACTCGGTGACTTTTACTCTAGTGATGGAGAGGGATAAGTGTGCACTGCAGGGCAACAGTTATAGCTGGGGGCAGAGAAATTATGATGCGGTGAGGCATGACTTAGGATGCGTGGATTGGAAAAATAAGCTTCAAGGGAAGAACACAAATGATATGTGGAGATTGTTCAAGGAACAGCTAGTGGGTGTCCTTGATAAGTATGTACCAGTCAGGCAGGGAGGAAAGGGTCTTGTGAGGGAGCCGTGGTTTAATAAGGAATTGGAATCCCTTGTGAAAGGGAAGAGGGTGGCCTATGTAAAGATGAGGTGTGAAGGTTCAGTTGGGGCGATTGAGAGTTATAAGGTAGCCAGGAAGAATCTAAAGAGAGAGCTAAGAGCAGCGGGAAGGGGACATGAAAAGTCCTTAGTTGGTAGGATTAGGGAAAACTCAAAGGCTTTCTATAGGTATGTCAGGAATAAAAGGATGACGAGGGTAGGTATCGGTCCAGTCAAGGATAGTAGTGGGAAGTTGTGTGTGGAGGCGGAGGAGATTGGTGAGACACTAAATCAATACTTTTCATCAGTATTCACTCAGGAACAGGACACTGTTGCCGATGTGAATATTGAGTCACAAGTGATTAGAATGGATGGCCTTCAGGTACGTAGGGAAGAGGTCTGGGTAATACTGGAAAGGATGAAAACGGATAAGTCCCCTGGGCCTGATGGCATTTATCGTAGGATACTCTGGGAAGGTAGGCAGGAGATAGCGGAGCCATTGGCCTTGATTTTTATGTCGTCGTTGTCTATGGGAATAGTGCCAGAAGATTGGAGGATAGCGAATGTGGTTCCCTTGTTCAAGAAGGGGAGCATGGATAGCCCGAGTAACTATAGGCCAGTGAGTCTCACTTCTGTTGTGGGCAAAGTCTTAGAGAGAATTGTAATGGATAGGATTTATGAACATCTGGATAGGAATAATGTGATCAAGGATAGTCAGCATGGTTTTGTGAAGGGCAGGTCGTGCCTCACAAACCTTGTTGAATTCTTTGAGAAGGTGACCAAGAAGTGGACGAGGGTAAAGCAGTAGATGTGGTGTATATGGATCTTAGCAAGGCGTTCGATAAGGTACCCCATGGCAGGCTAATGCAAAAACTACGGAGGTATGGCATTGAGGGTGCATCAGAGGTTTGTATTAGGAATTGGCTGGCTGGAAGGAGACAGAGGGTAGTAGTTGATGGTATAGGTTCATCTTGGAGCGCAGTTAATAGCGGTGTTCCACAAGGATCTGTTTTGGGACCATTGGTGTTTGTCATTTTTATAAATGACCTGGAGGAGGGGCTTGAAGGCTGGGTGAGCAAGTTTGTGGATGACACGAAAGTCAGTGGAGTTGTGGACAGCGAAGAAGGATGTGGCAGGTTACAGCGCGATATCGATAAGTTGCAGAGCTGGGCAGTAAGGTGGCAAATGGAATTCGATGTAGCTAAGTGTGAAGTCATTCACTTTGGTAGGAGTAACAAGAAGATGGATTACTGGGCTAATGGTAGACTACTTGGTAGTGTGGATGAGCAGAGGGATCTTGGTGTCCATGTACACAGATCTTTGAAAGTTGCCACCCAGGTAAATAGTGCTGCGAAGAAGGCATATGGTGTACTGGGATTTATTGGTCGAGGAATTGAGTTCCGGATTCCTGAGGTCATGTTGCAGTTGTATAAGACTCTCGTGCGGCCTCATCTGGAGTATTGCGTGCAGTTTTGGTCGCCATACTATAGGAAGGATGTGGAGGCACTGGAACGAGTGCAGAGCAGGTTTACCAGGATGTTGCCTGGCATGGTAGGAAGATCGTATGAGGAAAGGCTGAGGCACTTGGGGCTTTTCTCATTGGAGAAAAGAAGGTTTAGGTGAGATTTGATAGAGGTGTACAAGATGATTAAGGGTTTAGATAGGGTTGACAGTGAGAACCTTTTTCCGCATATGGAGTCAGCTGTTACTAGGGGACACAGCTATAAATTAAGGGAAGGTTGGTATAGGACAGATGTTAGGGGTAGACTTTTTACTCAACGGGTTGTGAGTTCATGGAATGCCCTGCCAGTAGCAGTGGTGGACTCTCCCTCTTTATGGTCATTTAAGCGGGCATTGGACAAGCATATGGAGGTTATTGGGTTAGTGTAGGTTAGGTAGGCTTCGGTTGGCGCAACATAGAGGGCCGAAGGGCCTGTACTGCGCTGTATTTTTCTATGTTCTATGTTCTATGTTTACTTTTAGCCCTTTTACGAGTGCCAAAGGCCCCAAGGAAAGATATGGAACTGTCCCCTTTTGGGATATTGTTTGGCCTGCCCCATCTGGGAATGAAAGGGGAATTTCCAACCCTGGAGACTAAAGATCTGTTCTTAAAGACGTATAGACAGGGCTTGTCCTCCACTTTGTCTTTTCTTTGGAGACAGGATTACTGGCACAGACTCCGCCTCTTGAATTCACTGGTCATCCCATCCAGCCGGGAGATTGGGTCCTAATTAAGTCATGGACAGAAACTATATTGCAACCGGATTGGGAGGGACAGTACTGGGCTCTTCTGATGACTGAAACAGTGATACATACAGTGGAGAAGGGCTGGACTCACTACACCAGGATTAATGGAACGGTGGAATCCCCGGTTGAGAAAGAAGTCTGGATGGCCGAATCGACGGGAGAACCACTGAAACTCAGACTCAAAAAACTTTAAGTAACTGATTTTTATGCAGACGCGGAATAGTTTCTTTTTGATGTCTATATATTGTGTTGCATGTTAAATCTCTCGGTCCTTCAATACTATTGTAGGATGCTGGGGATGCTTAGGGTTACCATATTAGCCTTCTTAGTCTTGGGATTTTGTCAAACGATGCTGTCATCTCCATATTTGTTATTAACGGTCCCCGAGTCTGAATATCCACAAGTAATAGAGGTCGATGCTTACAGCCTCGTAAAATGTGCAGATGTAAGGTATCAGAGGCAGTATATTTCCTCCCAAATCCTTCTTAAAGCCCAACCGGACACAAGGTATGGTTCACAAAAACCGCCCCCTGGCATCACTATCCATAGAGTCCTCTTACGCCCAGCTCTAGACTGTCCTGACAGAAAGTGCCACTCGATATATCTCACCATTAGGAATACCTCCTCTGAAGACTCCTTTCCCCGTAAAAACGGGTCTCGCCTCCTTAGTAACGATTTACAGATAGTAATGGCTGCCACTGGGAAATGTTTTTCGGGCTGCTGTTTCCGACTAGTTGTAGGAAACAGAAAATGAGCCGAACAACTTGATAGTAAGATTCATCAACCTTTTGCCCCTCCCAATGACCCACAGGTGGTAAAAATTACTGAAGTGAAGGACTTGAAGCAGACCAGTGAAATAGAAACTGGATACGGGGACACAAATGCCTGGGTTGAATGGGTAAAGTACACTGTTAAAACTCTGAATAAAACCAATTACTATGCATGTGCCTCCGGTAGGCTGGTTGGCCACATAGTCCCCTTTCCGCTCGCGTGGAACCAAAACAGGAAGAGCTTGGAATGTATGATAGCCCTGTATCAGGATAAGAGTGCATGGAATGATAGGAATTGTACATCCCTATCTCTAACATTCCCTCCCTTGAAGAAGGCAGATTTGAATGCTCCCCCTGCCCCATTTTTGACCAGGGTGGGGAATCACACATCGTGTATAACCCGACAGGGAACAAGTTGGTATAGAGACTTGGGGGAGCTGAGGTTATGTATAGAAACTCAGAAGGTCACCAAAACAGACAAAGGAGGGAACTACTCAACACTCCGGGTTCACTGGGTGGATCTCTGGTGGTACTGTGGAGGCAGAATACTGCGACCTACCCTACCTCCTGACTGGAGAGAGATATGTGCAATTGGCAATCCCATGCACCTTGGCATTTGAGAAGGAGAAGGTGGTAGCAACAAAGAATGAGAGGAGTAAAAGCTCGTTTTTCGATACTTCCTTTGATGATAAGATTTTTCTCAACGCTGTAGGAGTTCCTAGAGGGCTCCCCGATGAGTTCAAGGCCCGAAACCTGATTGCAGCATGTTTGGAATCAGCCCTATTTTGGTGGGTAACAGTCAACAAGAATGTGGATTGGATAAACTATATTTTTTTACAAACAGCAAAGATTCATTGAGTACTCTAGAGATGCAGTCAAGGGTATTTCCAAGCAACTTGATGCAACAGCAGAACGGCTTGGGAAAACAGACTGGCCTTAGTTATGATCCTAACTGAAAAAGGGGGTGTATGTATGATGTTAGGAGGTAGCTGTTGTATCTTTATTCCAAATAATACAGCACCTTATGGATCAATCTCTCGGGCCTTGCGAGGACTGACCACCTTGGCGGAAGAATTGGCTGAGAATTCAGGAGTGGGGCTGAAAATGTGTTGCTGGAAAAGCGCAGCAGGTCAGGCAGCATCCAAGGAACAGGAAAATCGACGTTTCGGGCATAAGCCCTTCTTCAGGATTCCTGAAGAAGGGCTTATGACCGAAATGTTGATTCTCCTGTTCCGTGGATGCTGCCTGACCTGCTGCACTTTTCCAGCAACACATTTTCAGCTCTGATCTCCAGCATCTGCAATCCTCACTTTGTCCTTGAGAATTCAGGAGTGGACACATCACTCACGGGATGGCTGGAATCATGGTTTGGGAAGTGGAAAGGCATGGTAGTCTCCATCCTCACCTCCCTGATAGTGGTAGCAGGGGTACTGACAGCAATTGGCTGTTGTATCATATCTTGTGTACGGGGGGTTAACCCAGTGGCTAATTGAGACGGCCTTGGCAAAACAAATGCCTCTAAAAGATAATCAGGCAGAGGGACTCAACCTCTTCAACAATGAGGGGATGGGTGACCTTAAGGAATTAGCCACTATAAATGAAGTCTCAGGGATGATGCTAGCGAACTGGAAGGCAACGTATGAGACAAATGCAGAAGACAACAATTAGTAGCCAAGAAGTAAAGGGGGGGGGAGGGGAATTGTAAGGTATAGGGTTAAAATTGTGCAGAATAAGGAACAGATGTTGCTTCAGCAAAAACTTACATTATAAAATTAGGTTGCTCATGCCAAGACTAAACAGTGAGAAGCAAAAACAGGTAGAATTATCTCTGACTAATAGGGCAGAGTGACCATGTAGCAGGATGTACCAGTAACAGGAGAATAGTATATCAGTCGCAGGAGGGATGTAGTCAACTGATGGAATTTAGTTTGGCAGGATGATCGCACGAAGACAGCAAACTATGCCAGGATAGTCACATATAAGGAATGAGATAAATATGAGTAAGGGGCGACAGGCTTAGAGTAAAGGGAGAAGTAAACAGAGGCAGAGAGAAGCTAGACAAAGGTGGAGTGAAGCTAGAGCTTGTGATAGGCTATGTGCTACAGCAAAAGTAACCAATGGGGTAAAAGGGGAGGACCGAGAGATGCAGCTGAGCAGCATAAATCAGAATGTAACCCTCAGATCGGGGTGCTTACTCATTAGGCACCTGTTCTTGCAAGGACATATCAATAAAATTCGTTGCTTCAGAATTTGACTTGGACTGAAATTTATTAATATGTGAATTTTGTTTCTCACATTCATGTTGTTTAAATATCTCCTTCCCAGGATGGTTAAGGAACATGTTTCTTTTAATTCCTCTATGCCAGTTTCTCCTGGTCCCTTTCAACTCAGGAACCAGCTTATTCCTGAAAGAGTTCCTTCTGATTCTTTCAATTCATGAAAAGTTATTAAAGTTCTGAATTTCATGCAATCACAAGAGTTAACCAAAATGGGGCTTCAGGGAATATGAAACACAAAGGGAGAAACAGAAGGAAAAGCTGGAGAAAGTCAGGCTGAGGTGTGCTGAAAGGACCTGGCGAGCACTGCTGCTGTAGAATGACAGAAAGAAACACTGACAGAGCAAGTCAACAGTCTCTGTCCCAGTTGCTTCTAACTTAAATTCCGAGAGCTCGATGTCACTGATCAAGTTTTAAAAGATTCTGGTGTAAAAAAAACTGAAACACAAGGAAAGTGGAAATATTTGATTTTTCTAGAATAAAGTCACATCACCAGAGTAAAGACAGGTTCTGAACAGAAAGAAACTTGTAGGTAGCTGTTCAACGAGAATAAAAGGTTTGAGAATGAGTTCCTGTATTAACTTGACAAGTAATGATGGCATTTTCTTCTGTGAGCACAAGGGGAGAGCCTGAGTACATATGGATCACTCAACAAGTCTTCCAACTGACATCTGTGCGTATACTGTCCCCTCCTTTTTTGGAATGGAAGGAACCATTTTCCATCTCTCTGCATTGAATGTTATTGACCATACTCACAAGACCACCTGTGCTGGTTCCACTCCTTTCCCACAGTGAATTATAATGAGGGCGGCAGAACACACGACATGGTTTAGGACATAGCTACAGGACCATTGACGAGCTGGAGATGTGAAATTAAAGACAATGTTGCCAGATTCCCTTTTGGCTGAAGATATTATTATTTACTGATCTGAAGAACTAAAGTAAATGAACAAATCAACATTTTTTTCAACTGCTCTCTGAACTTGGTCTGGGTCACAGCATAAATAAAAGTGTTTGTGCAGCAGCTCAGGAGCTGCAACATCAAACCCAATATGTCAACAAAACTGTGTAGATAAATCATCACATTTCCAAAATACAGCATTCTCCGCCATATGGAATACACCATATATATTGACCATAAAAGGATGAAGTTTGCAGAGAGTGCAAACATTAAAATAATAGATTTCCTTCGACTGGCCAACTCTGGATCTTTGGGACATTCCCCACTGCCCTGAACCCGGAGTCGTCTCCGTGCTCTGCTGCTCCTGAGAATGTGTCTGACAGTGAAAATATTTAGCAGCAGGATCAGAATGAATGGGACCCCAGGGGTCACAAGATGGTGAAGGAACTGAATTATTATCCAGAAATGTGATCCCTGATTGGTGCCCGATATAAGGCAAAATGAAGTAACGCTCAAGAAAGTATATCGATCTGTGAACATAAAATACCAGAAAATGTTCTTTATACAACTGAGGGCAGTCACTGTTCCCAGCACCACAGCTGCAGTTCTCTCAGTGCAATATCTACTTTTCAACTTCTGACGGCAAATTGCCACAAATCGATCAAAAGTAAAAGTCACAGTGAACCAGACAGAACAATCAGTGGCTGCATAACTCAGGACGGCATGAATATTACACACACGAATGGAGTACCGCAGCTGATAAAATTCTTCGTGAAAAGTCCGTGGAATATGCTGCAGTATCACGTCCAGGATAATCACCAGAAGGTCTGCCACTGCCATGGCCACCAAGTATCGAGAAACACATTTGGAGAGGCCACATCTTCCCCGGGTTAGGATCACAACAGCTATCATGTTAACTGTGCAAGGGAAATAAACAGAGACATTAGAATGTGAGCAAAGCCACCGTGTTATTGGGACCTGGACAGAGATTTGCAAATGTGCTATTGTATAAAAATGATCGTATCAGTTACAGTGTATCACATTGTTAATATAGGGACAAGGCTTGCCATTCTTTAGACACTGGACTTCAATAAAATAAAGAAGAATTATGAAATGCAATGCATGAACTTGCACAGGTGTCAGTCTCCATTCAATAGTTGCTTTCCTAAGATCAGCAGAGTCATCCAAATGATGCAGTGACAGGCAGCAAAGCAAGACAGATGGGCTCAGACAGAGCAGCAGGGATGGAGTCACAAAACTGGCATTTATTGAAAGGGAAATCTGGAATGTGTGCTGAGCATCGAGAGAGGCAGCACATTGAGACGGGAAAGGAGATCCATGGGGGCACCAGAATAAGGGCAAGAATTAGAGAAGAACAAGTCGGTTAGTTGTGCATGAAAGACAGCTGCATATTCCACACCTTATTTCAGAGCAGAGGGAGAGAATTGTGTGATTCTGAACAGCTCCAAACCCAGCAGTGAAAGGGAGCGGGACAAACGTATATCTTAGGAGCTTTATCCAAAGGCACTGAATGTCAACTGAGAGAAACAGGATTATCAACAGAGAGAGTGAGAGTGAACACAGAGTGAGACTTCAAGATGAACATCAGTGGAGAGACAGCACAGAGAATGAGTGACCAAGAGTAACATCAGCAGAAAGATTAAGTGTGATGTGAGTCAAGTGAAACAACAGTATAGAAAGGGAATGGACAGTGAGACCAAATAAATGTCAGTAGAGAAAGGGAGTGCACAGTGAGAGACCAACAAGAACGTCAGCAAAGGGATTACGTGTAGAACGAGAGACAACAAGTCACATCAGCACATGGGATCGACAGTGAAATGGGGGCTTCACAGGAACATCAGCAGAGACGGAGAGACAGAAAGGGAAGGAAACAGGAACAGTGTGAGGAGTCAGTGGGAGATTTGGAGGACCATCTTTGAGATCAGAAGTGCAAAAAGAGAATCAGGAGAACAAGTTAGCAGAGCAAAAGATTAGGGGAAACATCACCAGGAAGAGTGAGTGCAAGATGGGAGACTTGATAAATCAGTAATGAGAATGAGTGGATGATGAGAGACAATAGAAAATGGGGCCAGACTGAGAACAAGCAGAAAATCAACAGTGTTAGTGTAGAGTGAGGAACCAAGAGGAACATCAACAGAGGGTTTGAGTGTCGGAGAAGAAATAATAGCGACCATACGTGTAAAGGGAGAGACCAAGAAGAAACATGAGCAGAGCCAGTCAGTGTTGACTCAGAGACAGAGAAGAACATCAGCAGAGACAGTAAGGAACAGTTAGTGACCAAAGATTACATTCACCGAGAGAGGGAGTCAGTAGTGATGGACAAATGGGAAAATGATCACGGTGTGAATGATGGCTGAGTGATCGAGAGGAAAATCAGGAGGGGCATGGAATGTACAGTGAGAGAAATGGAAGAATCACAGTGAGAGTGACTGGAGAGTGACAAGGGCATCTTGAGCAAAGGCAGTGACTGCAAAGGACCAGATTAAGAGGACTATTAGCAGAGAGAGTGAGTGACTAGTGAGTGTCAAGCTACCAAACAGGACTACTTGCTTCACAAATAGCACAAGCAGCAAGTGATTAACTGAGTTTGGTGATGCCACAATGAATGGACCAGATCTAAGCTTAACTGAGCAGTCCCGCTGTGTCCAGTTGTGAAATGTCAGGGATAAGCTTTTAAAAACTCATTGAAGGAAGAGGCTGCACAAGTATCCTCATCCTCAATGATGGAGGAACACAACACATCAGGGAAAAAGATAAGACTGAAGCATTTGCAAATGCAAGGTCTTGCACTTTGGGAAAAAGAATACAGGCATTTCTAAACGTTGAGAAAATTCATAAAGCCAAAGTACAACGGGATCTCGGAGTGACAGTACAGGATTGTCTAAAGGTTGACTTGCACATTGAGTCTGTGGTTAAGAAAGCAATATAATGTGGAAATTTATCTCAAGAAGCTTGGAATGTAAAAGCAGTATTGTATGACTGAGACTTTATAAAGCTCTAGTTAGTCCCCATTTAGAATACTGTGCCCACTGTTGGGCCCCACACCTCAGGAAGGACATACTGGCTCTGAAACGTGTCCAGTGGAGATTCACACAGATGATCCCTGGAATGTGAGGCCTAACATATGATGAACGGTTGAGGAACCTGGGATTGTATTCATTAAAGTTAAGAAGGTTAAGGTGAGATCTGATAGAAACTTACAAGATAATTCATGGCTTAGAAAGGGTGGACACTGGGAAATTGTTTCCTTCATGCAAGGATACTAGTACCCACGAGTATAGCCTGAGAATTAGAGGGGGTCAATTTAGAATGGAAATGAGCAGACATTTCTTCAGCCAGAGAGTGGTTGGCCTGTGGAATTCATTGCCATGCAGCACAGTGGAGGCTGGGACATTAAATGGCTTCAAGGCAGAGATTGATAAATTCTTAATCTTGCAAGGAATTAAGGGATAAAGGGAGAGTGCGCAAGTAGAGTTGAAACGCCCATCAGCCATGATTGAACGGCACAGTGGTTTTGATGGGCTGAATGGCCTTACTTCCACTCCTATTTCTTATCGTCTTATAGACTTATTTCTCGCAATGATCAGCCAGAGTGGCAGTGGGTAATACATCTCAGCCCAACACAGTGGTCACTAACATCACAGGTACCGGTCTTCAGCCAATTTGACACACTCCACGTCATATCAAGACACTGTGGGAGGCAGTGGATAGTGTAAAGGCTGTGGGCTCAGACAATGTTCAGAGTCAGAGAGTCACACAGACATACAGCATGGAAATGGACACTCCGGTCCAACTCGCCCATGCTGACCAGTTATCCGAAATTAATCTAGTAACTTCAATCCTGCTGAAGACTTGTGTTCCAGAACTTATGGGGAGAGAGTAACAGCTCATAACATCAAGGCCGCATCTGAACGAGCGTGGCATCAAAGGAACCTTGGCTAAACTGGAACCAATGGGTATCATGGGGCACATTCTCATCTGGTTGGAGTCATGGTCGAGAGTGTGGTGCTGGAAAAGCACAGTCGGTCAGGCAGCATCCGAGGATCAGGAGATTTAACATTTCAGGCACAAGCCCTACGTCAGGCTAATGTCCGAAACATCGATTCTCCTGCTTCTCGATGCTGCCTGACCTACTGTGCTTTTCCAGCACCACACTCTCATATCTGATCTCCAACATCTACAGGCCTCCCTTTCTCCTGGTTGGAGTCATACCTCACCCTCCAGGAGAGGAAGGCAGGTGGTGCACCAGTCTCCTGTGACTATTCCCCTCTCTAACAGGTTTACTGTGTTGGATACTGTTGGGAGGGATAGCCTTTCGGGGGGAGGATAACAGCAGCAGCCAGGCCTGGGGCACTACAACTGACTCTGCTGTAAACCAGGGGCGGGCAGAGTCCAAGGGAGTGATAGTTGGAGGGGACTGGCTAGTTCGGGGCACAAACAGGCATTTCTCTGGCTGTGTTGGAGACTCCAGTATGGTGTGTTCCCTCCCTGGTGACAGGGTCTCTGAGCAGCTGCATGACATCCTTAAAGGGGAGGATCAGCAGACAGAGTCATTGTGCACACGTTAGGAAGAGGGATGGGGTCCTGAGGAGTGAGTACAGGGAGTTAGGAAAGAGGCTGAAAAGCAGGACCTTGAGGGTAGTAATCCTTGAGATCGTACCAGTGCTACATACTAGTGAGGCAAGGAATACAAGATAGGATAGAGGAATGTGTGGCTAAGGCGCTGGTGCAGGGGGCAGGGTTTCAGGTTCTTTGATCATTGGGACCACCTCTGTGGCAGGGCTGACCTGTACAAGAAGGATGGGTTGTACCTAAACTGGAGGGGAACCAATATCCTCGCAGGGAGGTTCACTAGTGCTACTCAGGAGGGTTTCAACTGAGTGGCAGGGGGCTAGGAACCAGAACAGCAGGTCAGGAAATGGAAGGATTGGGGAGAAGGTAGATGCTAGGACCAGGAAATCAGAAAGGAAGGGCAGGCAGCGACAGGTAAATGAACACGATGGTACTAATGGGCTGAAGTGTGTTTATTTCAACACAAGGATCATTATAGGGAAGGCAGATGAGCTTCGAGCCTGGATCAGTATATGGGACTATGATATAGGGGCCAATACTGGAGTTGGTTAAGGGAGGGGCGATCCTGTCAGCAATGTCCATGTCCCACGAATGGACAAAAAGATGAGACTTAGCCGGACATTGCAACAAGGATTGCACTGAAAGTCAGGAGGGCAGACAGATAAGATCAATCTCAGAGCAGGCCCAGAAATAGATTGTGAGCTGAAGATTACAAAGAGCTGTGCAAACCCGGGTCAGACACTAATATGAAATTCGAGTCCTGGGGGAAATAGTCTGCAGGTCCATAGAATCAGACCAGGAGATGTATGACCAACACTAACATCTCGACAAGAGTGTGATTGGGAAAGCCATAACTTTCTGTTTAAACAATTTGGAATTGTTGGAGAAACTGGGCACATTTGGCAGCATCTATGGAGAGAAAGTGAAGGTAATGTTTTTAATCCAATGATCCGCAGTCAGAACTGATAATAGCCAGGAAAAGATAGATTATATGCTGAATAGAAGGATAAGGTAAGGGAAATGGAAAGCATTCAGCAACTAAGTGGAGGTGGATCCCAATATGAGAGCGAAAGAATTGGGGAAAGGGATTAATGATTGTAAGCTGAGGAAAATGAAGCTGATAATACTGAACAAGGATTTTATGTGCTGAAAGTAGAGCGAGAGCGATGGGAACTGGGAGAATGGAGTTGAGTCCTTACATGAAGCAGGGTGAGAGGATGCATCATCCTGATCCCTGTGGGAGTGGGAGTCTGTGGTGGATATGGGTAACCAACCTACCTCCTGGAACGGAAACAGAGAAGTTGAGGAAAGTAGGGGAAGAGTCCGAGATGGACCAGATGATAGAGAGAGCAGGGGGAAATTGGCAGTTTTCAGTCCCAAATGAGAGAGGGTAGTAGCATTGACGATGACATCAATGTCCTGGAGAAAGAGCTGTGGGGAGGGGCTGGAGTAGTACAGAACAAAGAATGTTCCACATACCCCACAAAGAGACAGGAATAACTCGGGCCCATGCAGGTACTCAGGGTCACAGCTTGGAACTGATCAAAGTGAGAGGAGATAAAGGGGAAGTTGTTCAAGGCAGAGGAGGGTGGTGGTGGATGGAAATGGTTCAGGCCTCCTTTATAGGGAAAAGCAGATATCCCTCAGACCATCCTGATACGGGATGGGCATGTTGAGGGATTGCATGGCCATGGTAAAGAGGAGGAGAATGATTCCACAAACTGGGAGTTTTGTAACTGACATAAGGCATCAGGGGAATCAAACATGTCAGTGGGATGTGAATTGGACAAGGAGGGAGAGAAAATGGATTCAAGTTTGAAAAATAAGTTTAATGGGGAAGAAACAGGCCGTAGCAATGTTTGTGGATCTGGGGGAAGAAGATAGAAGCAGATTTGATGAGTTTTGGGGGACTGTGAGCTTGGAGGATGTGCAGTGTGTGGGGGAGATCTCCAGATTAGATGAGATTAGTGAGTGTTATGGACACAATAGCCTGATGTTAGATGGTGGGGCCATGTTCTGGGAGAGCTGTAAGAGGTATCGGGGAGCTGGCACTCTGCTTCCACAGTGTACGGGTATCAGACAACAACAGCCCCACCCTTGGAATAGACTTGATTACAAAGTCAGGAATGGGCCTGAGAGCACAGAGTGCAGTCAGCTCAGAGAGACCCAGATCTGAATGGGTCAGGGCAGGGCACACAGAGATTAAGATGATCAACACAACAGAGAGAATGCTCAAATAAATCCCGGTTTGAGTGATACCAAAAGGCCAGATGGAGGGGACGAAGCTGAGTGGGAATATTGGAGGCGAGTGAAGGGTTGGAAGAAGAATCTGATTTAAACATTTGGACACAGAGGCAAAGAATATGAACGAAGAATAGTTTAACATCATGTCATGGTCAAAGGTCACTCCATGGGGAGGGGGAGGGTGAGAGTGGGAGAGAGGAATAAAACTAAGACATTTTATCACTATAAAATGTTCTGCATCAGAGAGAGATATTTGACTGTTCAATGATATGTGTTTACGGGTGTCAGGGGTTAGCACTGACAGAAACAGCTCATTCCCACTGTCAGTGGAATAAAGATTGGTCATACTGCAGTCACAACAGTCTGCCCCAGGGTCAACAAAAACAAAGAACAGATGAGAAACAGGCAGTGAGTGTGAGGGAAGGTATGAATAGATTAAATGAAAGAACAGTAATGGAGGAAGGTGGCAGGGTGGACATGGAAATAAAAGTGAGGTGAACCAGGTAAAAGTAGGATAAAGGCAGCAAGCAGACAGTAATGAATCATGATTAAAATATCTAATCCTTGGATTTCTCTAAAAGAACTGAAGCGATGACAAGAAAGTGGATAAATTAACTGTGTTTACACAGTGAACACTCAGGTACATGGAATTGCAAAGAACAGGCACATCAACAAGGTTGGCACCATAAATGGTAAGATCTGTCAATGTGTTCAACATGGTTTACAGAACTCATCGTGAGTCACAGACTTACCAGGGACACCAACAAGGCCAAGTATGGGATAGTAAACATAAGCAAAAATCTGAAGTGCGGCTTCGATTCGATAGACTAATGTAAAGGAATAATCATCAGTGCAAAGGACGTAGAGCCAGCCAGAGATACCTCTTTCCATCACTGGATTATTCCAATCCTTTTCCCTCTGATTGTCACTAATTGCTGTGATATTCCACTCTAATGTTCTCCGATACCAATACCATCGCTCCATATCTACAGTCGTGCTGATCTCTGATTGCTGCAGAGATATTGCTCCTGCTGTCATTCTGTGATAAACAATTGAAGGGAATCCCTTAATAACCAACTGATGGAGCAGCTCACAGCTCCCCCAGGGACACAGTTAATTTCAGTGAGTCAGACATGAATTTCAGTCAATGAACAAACAGTTGGAGTTAACCCCTTTGAATCAAATCGGTTTTGTACCACAATAGATAAGAACGTTGATCTGGTCCATGTTGGGTTTTAATGTTAACAACATGGAGGAAATAATTCAAGAAGTATGCAGGGTATTTTTTTAATGTAAATGTGTCATTGCATAGGATTAAAGGGTAGCACATTTTAAATAAAAGAAAGCAAGATTTAAATTGACAGACGATGCCACCTGACATCAATGATGACAACATTTGGAAGAACATTATTCAGGAGCAACAACTCTCACTGTTTTTTAAAATAAGTAAATAAAGAATGAATAAATAAATGAAAATAAATAAACATGTCACCGAGCCAAACAAGTATCAATCACACAGATAATAAAGATTAAGCATCATGGATAAGTCAGTGGAAAGCCATGTCATATTTGAAAGATCTGATTGTTTGATGACAAATCTGTTGAGGGGGATTTTGGGTAACACGTGTTGTCATTTACATACACCTCTGCAGGAAGCCAGCATTTGCCTCTTCTCCCTCTTAATACATCTCCCCAGCCAGGTCCCTTTTAAATGTGGTGGTTGCACCCAGCTTTACCAGTTTTGGCACACCTTTGGTCAGAGTCTGAAAAACAATCCTCAACTCTTTCAGACAGAAGGAGTACACAGAAAAAGAACAAAACCACTCCCCAACCCAGCACTCACCCCCATACTGTCCCCAACAGACACTCTTGGGGCAGGGACAGCACTGTGTGAAACTCTGTTCTTTCAAAACAACAATTTCTTACTCTGTGGAAACAATAAACAAACAGAAAATGGCTCTCCCATGACTCCATCCCCAACATCCTCTTTTGGTCAGGGACCATAAGGGGCCAAAACAAAAGCAAAATCAAAGAAACACATAATTTATAATGACACGGTGGTGAACCCTTCTGCTAATTAACCCAAACTCCCAGAAAAGCTCACCTCACCCCGTAATCTGTGAGAGTGTGAATGACAGAGAACACTCAACTTCCACTATTTCAAAAAAAGTCAATTTATTCTCGAACTCTAAAAGTGAATATGAAACAACAATTGCTTACAACTCTGACCCTTCATTCTCTTACAGGCTTGTTATCTACATCCAACACGATAAAAAATACTGTTCTAATAAATGCCCCTGTTAAAATTGTATCAACTTAATTTGCAAAGCCCTACAGTGGCTGTTGTCTCTGGTGTCTGCCTTCCTCCGGCTGTAGATCTCCCTGGGCCATCTTCGGTCTTTTACTGCAATGATGTTTCATAATAAAAGGTGCCTTTGAAAGAGAGTGGTTTGCTGGAAGTTACTCGGATGATAACAGTCAGTTGCTCTCTAAGGCTAAATCTCAAAATGTCCACTTTTTTATTCCCCAAAAATCAGATTGTCTCATTGGTTCAATGCTGTCAAAACATTAAACCCAAATTGTTTGATTAAAATTGAACTGTTGTGAAAGCATAGCAACTAGTGCTCAGGTATTTGTTTTACAGCCAATGTTCTACATTTTCAATGATCCAGTACACTCTGAGACTGCTGGTCAGCCACATGACAGGGGTTTGTAAGCTTTCAGCGCAAACCAGCTTTCACTCTCTCTTCAAGGTCCAGTACACATAAGGACATAAGAACTAGGAGCAGGAGTAGGATTCAACACAATCATGGCTAATCCTTTCATGGACTCAGCTCCCCTTCCCCACATTTTCACCATATCCCTTAATTCCTTTCTTTTTTCAAAAAACGTATCTACTTTATCTTTAAAAGCGATTACTGAAGTAGCGTCAACTACTTCCCTGGGCAAGGACTTCCATCGATTAACAACCCTCTGGGTGAAGAAGTCCCTTCTCAGTTCATTCTAACCCTGCTTCCTCTAATCTTGAGGCCATGCCCTCTTGTCCTAGTCTCACCCACCAGTGGAAACATCCTCTCTATTTCTACTTTATTGATGCCCTTCGTTATTTTATATATTTCCAAAAGATCCCCCACTCAGTCTTCTGAACTCCAATGAATATAATCCCAATCCACTCAGCATCTCCGCATAAGCCAAACCCCTCAACTCTGGAATTGACCTGGTGAACTTCCTCTGTACCCCCTCCAGTGCCAGTACATCCTTTCTTAAGTAAGGAGACCAAATCTGCCCACAGTACTCCAGATGTGGCCTCACCAGCACCTTGTACAGCTATAGCATTACCTCTCTGCTTTTAAACTCAACCCCTTCAGCAATGAAGGACAAAATTCCATTTGCCTTCCTAATTACTTGTTGTACCTGCAGACCAACCTTCTGCAATTCATGCACAAGGACACCCAGATCCCTCTGCAAATCAGCATGCTGCAGCTTTTTACCATTCAAGTAATAATCCTTTTTCCAATCACCCCTACCAAAACACATGATTCCACATTTATTTGCATTGTATACCATCTGCCAGACCTTTGCCCACCCACTCAATGTATCTATATCTCCCTGCAAAGTTTCACAATCCTCTGCACACTTCGCTCTGCCACTCATCTTAGCGTCATTGCTTACTTTTGACACCGTACATGTGGTCCCCAAGTCCAAATCATCTGTAAAAATTGTAAATAATGTGGGCACAACACCAATCCCTCAGGCACACCACTAGGCACTGATTGCCTCGCAGAATAGCACTCATTTATCTCCACTCTTTGCTTCCTGTCATAGAACATAGAACATAGATAAATACAGCACAGTACAGGCCCTTTGGCCCTCGATGTTGCACCGATCCAAGCCCACCTAACCTACATTAGACAACTATCCTCCATATGCCTATCCAATGCCCGTTTAAATGCCCATAAAGAGGGAGAGTCCACCACTGCTACTGGCAGGGCATTCCATGAACTCACGACTCGCTGAGTAAAGAATCTACCCCTAACATCTGTCCTTTACCTACCACCCCTTAATTTAAAGCTATGCTCCCTCGTAATAGCTGACTCCAGTCAGTTAACGAATAGCTGTCAGTCAACCAATCCTCTATAAACACTAATAATCTACCCTGAACACCATCCATCCTTTTGGAAATCTTGGTACACCACATCCAAATGGTCCCCATTATCCACCTTGCTTGAAATGTCTTCAGGGAATTTTAAAAGATTTGAGAAGCATGACCTGCCCTTCCTGTACCCACGCTGTGTCTGTATAATGAGACAATTTCTTTCAAGATGCCCTACTATTTTTTCCTTGATAATCGACTCAAGAGTCTTCCGCATTACAGAGGTTTCACTCACTGGTCTATAATTCCCTATCTTTTATCTAATTCCCATTTTAAACAGTAGTGTCACATTTTGCTATTTTCCAATCTGTTGGGATTGCCTCAGCGACCAGTGAATTTTGGGAAATTACCGCCAGTCCACCTGCTATTTTTCCCACCAGCTCTTTTCGAACCCCTGAGATGGACTCCATCAGGGCCAGGAGACTACTACCTGCTCCTTCTCATCCTCTAAAGGACCAACAATTACTTCAGCCACTCTTCGTCATTTTTAAATTTGTCGGGCGTTTTGCTGTCTTTATATTCTGAGCTAGTTTTTTCTCATACTCTATCTGACTTTTCTCTATAACTCTTTCTGAGGCTTTAAAATTTTCCCAATCTTTGAGATTTCTGCTGTTTTTGGTCACTTTGTATGCCTTCTCTTTCACTTTGATAACCTGCCTTATTTCCTTGGACACCCAGGCCAGATTACCCCTCTTCTTACAGTCCTTCCTTCTCACTGGAATATACTTCTGTTGAGCACCTTGACAACTTTCTTTGAAGGTCCTCCACTGCTCATCACATCTCGCACCATGAAGTCTCTGTTCCCAGTCTACTGTAACCAGGTATTCTGTCATCGTCCCCCTTATTCAAGCACAGGATCCTGGTATTGGACTTTATCTTCACACTATCCAGCTGTATTTTAAATTCAACCAGACTGTGATAGCTCCTTCCAAGAGGACCCCTAACTATGAGGTCATTAATTATTCCTGCTCCCTCGTTAGTTCCATTACATGTTGTTCAAGAAAACGACCATGGATACACTCAACGCACTCCTCCTCAAGGCTACCCTGACCGAGCTGGTTCGACCAATCGACATGCAAATTAAAATCCCCCATGAAAATAGCCATATCATTTTTGCAGGCATGAGTTATTTCCTTGCTTATTTCCTGCCCCAATGTGATGTTAATATGTGATGGCTGACAGACTATGCCTATCAGAGACTTTTCCTTCTTGGAATTCCTAATTTCCACCCAAAAGGATTCAATCACATGCTCCACAGAACCAACATCATCGCACAGCACTACCCTGATGTCATCCTGGAATATCAGACCTCACTTGGATTCCTGTCTGTCCTTCCGAATAGTCTGATACCCCTGGATATTTCGATTAGATTAGATTAGATTACTTACAGTGTGGAAACAGGCCCTTCGGCCCAACAAGTCCACACCGCCCCGCCGAAGCGTAACCCACCCATACCCCTACATCTACATCTACCCCTTACCTAACACTACGGGCAATTTAGCATGGCCAATTCACCTGACCTGCACATCTTTGGAGTGTGGGAGGAAACCGGAGCACCCGGAGGAAACCCACGCAGACACGGGGAGAACGTGCAAACTCCACACAGTCAGTCGCCTGAGGCCGGAATTGAACCCGGGTCTCTGGCGCTGTGAGGCAGCAGTGCTAACCACTGTGCCAGTCATGACCATTCTGCAGCCATGTCTCTGAGATGGCGACCAAATCATATTAGTTGACAATGGTTTGTGCCATTACTCATCAACCTAGTTACGAATGCTACAGTCATTCGGGTAAAGTGCCTTTATGCTCACTTTCTTACCCTCATGATTCACAACATCGCTAATATCTCCTGAGAAATTCTTCATTTTTACTTCTTTCTGAGTCTGCCATGAACTTAAACCCTCCTGCGTACATGCTAACCTGCTGCTTACCTTTTCATTTATCACCACACTTCCTGGAGCTTTCCATTTCCCATCCCCCCCAACTCAGAAGTTTAAAGTCTGAGTGAATGTGTTCGCAGGGCATGGCCTTCTCACACAACAGGGGACAGGCTGATTTCTCAGGGTTTGGTTTATTTATTTATACACCTAAATGAATTTATATAAATTTTAATAGATAAATGATACATATGTTAATAAACGTATTTATTTAGTTCAATGTCAAAGTAACATCAGGTATCTTCACCGGCCAGCGAAAACACTTCGCCTCTGATGCCCTGTTCTCCGAAGGATTGGAATCAGCAATCACCAATCACCAATATGCTTCAGCTTTTCAGTACCTGCACCAACACATGGACATGTGCCCTGACCCAGAATAAATTCAGAGAGCAGCTGAAGACTGCAGTTACATACCCTTGTGATCTCATTCTTACATTATTGCCATTTCACAAAGAGCTATTTAGAGTTTGAATGAGACAATCAAACAAAAGCCATTTCGTTATTACGTTCCATTCATGCCCTTCCTCTGTGTAATATACACTGGGTGGAACAAAATGCAATATACAACCAACTGACATCTGTTTATGGTATTGCCCATGCAGGTTATGTATATCTGTGAAAAATATAGATGGGATATGTCATTTTCAGTGAACCTAAATTTGTAGAAAATAACCACATTTCACATCAAATGTATGGCTCCGAAACACTCATGATTTGTGGGTGGTACGGTGGCATAATGGCTAGCACTACTGCCTCAAAGTGCTGTGTTCAATTCCCGCCTCAGGCGAATATCTGTTTGGAGTTTGCACATTCTCTCCAAAACTCACTGGCCTAGGTTTTAAGGAGAGGCTTGACAAGCTAGGACATTTTTATGGGTGGCACAGTGTTTAGCACTGCTGCCTTACAGTGCCAGAGACCGGGGTTCAATTCCCGCCTCTGGCCACTCTCTGTGTGGAGTTTGCACATTCTCCCTGTGTCTGTGTGGGCTTCCTCCGGGTGCTCCAGTTTCCTCCCACAATCCAAAAATGTGCAGGTTAGGTGAATTGGCCATGTTAAATTGCCCATAGTTTAGGTGAAGAAGCAAATGTAGGGGAATGGGTCTGGGTGGGTTGTGCTTCGACGGGTCGGTGTGGACATGTTAGGCCGAAGGGCCTGTTTCCACACTGTAAGTAATCTAATCTAACCCAAAACAGTCACTATCCTTAGTACAACAGCTAGGTAAAAACAATGACTGCAGATGCTGGAAACCAGATTCTGGATTAGTGGTGCTGGAAGAGCACAGCAGTTCAGGCAGCATCCAAGTAGCTTCGAAATCGACGTTTCGGGCAAAAGCCCTTCATACTACAACAGCTGCCATTTTCTTTGTACAATACTTCACTTTCAATTCATCGCAACATATGGCGACAAATTGATCAAAGGTGAAAGCAACTGTCCTCAGCTAAGTGCACTGACTCTGTGCCGGCTGGTTAAATATATGTAACCAGGAGATTTACACTCTCCTCAGTTTAGGGCACCGGGTCTGTGCTGGCTGGTTCAATATATATAGCCAGGAGATTTACACTGTCCTGAGATTCGGGAACAGAGTCTGTGCTGACTGGTTGAGTATACATAACCAGGAGATTTACACTCTTCTCAGTTTGGGCCACTGACTCTGTGCTGGCTGGTTCAATATATATAACCAGGAGATTTACACTGTCCTCAGTTTAGGGCACTGAGTCTATGCTGGCTGGTTAAATATATATAACGTGGAGATTGACACGCTCCGCAGTTTAGGGCACTGAATCTGTACTGTCTGGTTACATATAAATAACCAGGAGTTTTACACTGTTTTCAGTTTAGGACACTGTCTCTGTGCAGGTTGGTTCAATATATATAACCAGGAGATTTACACTCTCCTCAGTTCAGGGCACTGACTCTGTGATGGCTGGTTCAATATATATAACCAGGAGATTTAGACTGTCCTCACTTTCGGGCACTGACTCTGTGCTGGCTGGTTCAAAATATACAACCAGGAGCTTTACACTGTCCTCAGTTTCGGGCACTGACTCTGTGCTGGCTGGTTACATAAATATAACCAGGAGGTTTACACTCTCTTCTGTTTAGGGCACTGACTCTGTGCTGTCTGGATTAATATGTGTATAACCAGGAGATTTACACTCTCCTCAGCTAAGTGCACTGACTCTGTGCCGGCTGGTTAAATATATGTAACCAGGAGATTTACACTCTCCTCAGTTTAGGGCACCGGGTCTGTGGTGGCTGGTTCAATATATATAACCAGGAGATTTACACTGTCCTCACTTTAGGGCAATGACATTATGCTGGCTGGTTAAATATCTACATAAAACCAGGAGATTTATACTCTCCTCAGTTTAGGGCACTGACTCTGAGCTGGCTGGTTAAATATATATAACCATGAGTTTTACACTCTCCTCAGTTTAGGGCACTGACTCTGTGCTGGCTGGTTCAACATGTATAACCAGGAGATTTACACAGTCTTCAGTTTAAGGCACTGACTCTGTGCTGGCTGGTTAAATATATATAACCAGGTGTTTAACACTCTCCTCAGTTTAGGGCACTGACTCTGTGCTGGCTGGTTCAATATATAGAACACAGAACATAGAACAATACAGCACAGAACAGGCCCTTCGGCCCACGATGTTGTGCCGAACCTCTATCCTAGATTAAGCACCCATCCATGTAACTATCCAAATGCCGCTTAAAGGTCGCCAATGATTCTGACTCTACCACTCCCACGAGCAGCGCATTCCATGCCCCCACCACTCTCTGGGTAAAGAACCCACCCCTGACATCTCCCCTATACCTTCCACCCTTCACCTTAAATTTATGTCCCCTTGTAACACTCTGTTGTACCCGGGGAAAAAGTTTCTGACTGTCTACTCTACCTATTCCCCTGATCATCTTATAAACCTCTATCAAGTCACCCCTCATCCTTCGCCGTTCCAACGAGAAAAGGCCGAGAACTCTCAACCTATACTCGTACGACCTACTCTCCATTCCAGGCAACATCCTGGTAAATCTTCTCTGCACCGTCTCCAAAGCTTCCACATCTTTCCTAAAGTGAGGCGACCAGAACTGCACACAGTACTCCAAATGTGGCCTAACCAAAGTCCTGTACAGCTGCAACATCACTTCACGACTCTTGAATTCAATCCCTCTGCTAATGAACGATAATACTCCATAGGCCTTCTTACAAACTCTATCCACCTGAGTGGCAACCTTCAAAGATCTATGTACATAGACCCCAAGATCCCTCCATTCCTCCACCTGACTAAGAACCCTACCATTAACCCTGTATTCCGCATTCTTATTTTTTCTTCCAAAATGGACAACCTCACACTTGGCAGGGTTGAACTCCATCTGCCACTCCTCAGCCCAGCTCTGCATCATATCTAAGTCCCTCTGCAGCCGACAACAGCCCTCCTCACTGTCCACAACTCCACCTATCTTCGTATCATCTGCAAATTTACTGACCCACCCTTCGACTCCCTCATCCAAGTCATTAATAAAAATTACAAACAGCAGAGGATCCAGAACTGATCCCTGCGGAACTCCACTTGTAACTGGGCTCCAGGCTGAATATTTATCATCTCCCACCACTCTCTGACTTCGACCGGTTAGCCAGTTTTCTATCCAATTGGCCAAATTTCCCTCTATCCCATGCCTCCTGACTTTCCGCATAAGCCTACCATGGGGAACCCTATCAAATGCCTTACTAAAATCCATGTACACTACATCCACTGCTCTACCCTCATCCACATGCTTGGTCACCTCCTCGAAGAATTCAATAAGACTTGTAAGGCAAGACCTTCCCTTCACAAATCCGTGCTGGCTGTCCCTAATCAAGCAATGTGTTTCCAGATACTCATAAATCCTATCCCTCAGTACCCTTTCCATTACTTTGCCTACCACAGAAGTAAGACTAACTGGCCTGTAATTCCCGGGGTTATCCCTATTCCCTTTTTTGAACAGGGGCACAACATTCGCTACTCTCCAGTCCCCTGGTACCACCCTCGTTGCCAGTGAAGACGAGAAGATCATTGCCAACGGTACTGCAATTTCCTCTCTTGCTTCCCATATAATCCTAGGATATATCCCGTCAGGCCCGGGGGACTTGTCTATCCTCAAGTTGTTCAAAATGTCCAACACATCTTCCTTCCTAACAAGTATCTCTTCTAGCTTACCAGTCGGTTTCACACAGTCCGGTTAAATATACATAACCAGGAGATTTACACTGTCCTCAGTTTAGGGCACTGACTCTGTGCTGGCTGGTTCAATATATGTAACCAGGAGATTTACACTATCCTCAGTTGAGGGCACAGAGTGTGTGCTGGCTGTTTAAATATAAATAACCAGGAGTTTTACACACTCCTCAGTTTAGGGCACTGACTCTTTGCTTACTGGTTAAATATATATAACCAGGAGATATACACAGTCCTCAGTTTAGGGCTGTGACTCTGTGCTGGCTGGTTTTATATATATATAGCCAGGGGTTTTTCACTCTATTCAGTTTAGGGCACTGACTCTGTGCTGGCTGGTTCAATATATACAACCATGAGATTTACACAGTCCTCAGTTTAGGGCAATGACTCTGTGCTGCCTGGTTAAATCTATATAACCAGGAGTTTTACACTATATTATGTTTAGGGCTCTGACTCTGTGCTGGCTGGTAAAATATATCGAACCAGTTGGTTTACAATGTTCTCAGTTTAGGGCACTGACTCTGTGCTGGCTGGTTCAATATATATAACCAGGAGATTTACACTGTCATCAGTTGAGGGCACTGACTCTGTGCTGTCTGGTTAAAAATATATAACCAGGAGATTTACACTCTCCTCAGTTTAGGGCACTGACTCACTGCTGGCTGGTTCAATATATGTAACCAGGAGAATTACACTCTCCTCAGTTTAGGATACTGTCTCTGTGCTGGCTGGTTAAATATATAAAACCAGGAGCTTTACATACTCCGCAGTTCAGGGCACTGACTCTGTGCTGGCTGCTTAAATATTTCTAACCAGGAGATTTACACAATCCACAATTTAGGGCACTGACTCTGTGCTGGCTGGTTAAATATATATATTGAGGAGATTGACACATTCCTCAGTTTTGGGCACTGACTCTGTGCTGGCTGGTTCAATATATATAACCAGGCGTTTTACTCTCTATTCAGTTTAGGGGTCTGACTCTGTGCTGGCTGGTTAAATATATATAACCACTTCTTTTACACTCTCCTCAGTTTAGGGCACTGACACTGTGCTGGCTGGTTCAATATATAAAATCAGGAGATTTACACTCTCCAAGTTTAGGGCACTGAGTCTGTGCTGGCTGGTAAAATATATCGAACCAGTTGTTTTACACTGTTCTCAGTTTAGGGCACTGAGTCTGTGCTGGGTGGTTTAATATATTTAAGAGAATATTTACACTCTCCTCAGTTTAGGGCACTGACTCTGCGCTGGCTGGTTAAATATATATAACCTGGAGATTTAGACTCTCCTCAGTTTAGGGCACTGAGTCTGTGCTGGCTAGTTTAATATATATAAAGAGAATATTTTCACTCTCCTCAGTTTAGGGCACTGACTCAGTGCTGGCTGGTTCAATGTATATAACCAGGATATTTACACTGTCCTCAGGTCAGGGCACTGACTCTGTGCTGACAGGTTAAATATATATAACCAGGATATTTACACTGTCCTCAGTTTCGCTCACTGACTCTGTGCTTGTTCGTTCAATGCATATAACCAGAAGATTTACACTGTCCTCAGTTTGGGCACTGACTCTGTGCTGGCTGTTTAAATATATATAACCAGGGGTTTTACACTCAATTCAGTTTAGTGCTCTGTCTCTGTGCTGGCTGGTTAAATATATATAAGCAGGAGATTTTGACTGTCCTCAGTTTAGGGCAATAACTCTGTGCTGTCTGGTTCAAAATATATAACCAGGAGATTTACACTCTTCTCAGTTTAGGGCTCTGACTCTGTGCTGTCTGGGTAAATATGTATAACCAGGAGATTTACAATGTCCTCAGTTTAGGGCAATGACCCTGTGCTGTCTGGTTAAATATATATAACAAGGACATTTACACTCTCCTCACCTAAGTGCACTGACTCTGTGCTGGCTGGTTCAATATATATAACCAGGAGATTTACACTCTCCTCAGTTTAGGGCACCGAGTCTGTGTTGGCTTGTTCAATATATATAACCAGGTGATTTACACTGTCCTCAGTTTAGGGCAATGACACTGTGCTGGCTGGTTAAATATCTACATAAAACCAGGCGATTTACAATCTCCTCAGTTTAGGGCACTGACTCTGAGCTGGCTGGTTCAACATATATAACCAGGAGATTTACACTGTCCTCAGTTTAGGGCAATGACCCTGTGCTGTCTGGTTGAATATATATAACAAGGATATTTACACTCTCCTCACCTAAGTGCAATGACACTGTGCTGGCTGGTTAAATATATGTTACCAGGAGATTTACACTCTCCTCAGTTTCGGGCACCGAATCTGTGTTGGCTGGTTCAATATATATAACCAGGAGATTTACACTGTCCTCAGTTTAGGGCAATGACACTGTGCTGGCTGGTTAAATATCTACATAAAACCAGGCGATTTACAATCTCCTCAGTTTAGGACACTGACTCTGAGCTGGCTGGTTAACTATATATATAACCAGGAGTTTTACACTCTCCTCAGTTTAGGGCACTGACTCTGTGCTGGTTGGTTCAACATATACAACCAGGAGATTTACACTGTCCTCAGTTTAGGGCACTGACTCTGTGCTGGATAGTTCAATGAATATAACCAGGAGTTATATACTGGGTAAATATATATAACCAGGAGATTTACACTGTCCTCAGTTTAGGGCACTGACTCTGTCCTGTCTCGTTAGATATATATAACCAGGAGTTTTACACTCTATTCAATTTAGGGCACTGACTCTGTTCTGTCTGTGTAAATATATATAACCAGGAGATTTACAATGTCCTCAGATTAGCGCACTGACTCTGTGCTGTTTGTTTAAATATATATAACCAGGTGTTTTACACCCGATTCAGTTTCGGGCACTGAGTCTGTGCTGGCTGGTTCAATATATTTAACCAGGACTTTTACACTCTATTCAGTTTATGGCTCTGACTCTGTTCTGGCTGGTTCAATATCTATAACCAGGAGATTTACGCTGTCCTCAGATTAGGGCACTGACTCTGTGCTGTCTGGTTAAATATATGTAACCAGGAGATTTACACTCTGTTCAATTTAGGGCACTGACTCTGTGCTGTCTGGGTAAATATATATAACCAGGAGATTTACAATGTCCTTAGTTTAGTGAAATGACTCTTTGCTGGCTGGTTCAATATATATAACAAGGAGATTTTGACTGTCCTCAGATAAGGGCACTGACTGTGTGCTGTCTGGTTAAATAGATATAACCAGGAGATTTACACTCTCCTCAGTTTCGGTCACTGACTCTGTGGCTGGCTGGTTCAATATATATAAACAGGAGATTTACACTGTCCTCAGTTTCGGGCAATGACTCTGCTGCCTGGTTAAATATATATAACCAGGAGTTTTACACTATATTCTGTTTAGGGCTCTGACTCTTTGCTGGCTGGTTAAATATATACAACCAGGAGTTTTACACTCTATTCAGTTTAGGGCTGTGACTCTGTGCTGGCTGGTTGAATATATATAGCCAGTTGTTTTACAATCTCCTCAGTTTAGGGCAATGACTCTGTGCTTTACACTGTCCTCACCGAAGTGCACTGACTCTGTGCTGGCTGGTTCAATATATTTAACCAGCAGATTTACACTCTCCTCACCTAAGTGCAATGACACTGTGCTGGCTGGTTAAATATCTACATAAAACCAGGCAATTTACAATCTCCTCAGTTTAGGGCACTGACTCTGAGCTGGCTGGTTCAACATATATAACCAGGAGATTTACACTGTCCTCAGTTTAGGGCACTGACTCTGTGCTGTCTCGTTAAATATATATAACCAGGAGTTTTACACTCTATTCAATTTAGGGCACTGACTCTGTTCTGTCTGTGTAAATATATATAACCAGGAGATTTACAATGTCCTCAGATTAGGGTACTGACTCTGTGCTGTTTGTTTAAATATATATAACCAGGTGTTTTACACCCGATTCAGTTTCGGGCACTGAGTCTGTGCTGGCTGGTTCAATATATATAACCAGGACTTTTACACTCTAGTCAGTTTATGACTCTGACTCTGTGCTGTCTGGGTAAATATATATAACCAGGAGATTTACAATGTCCTCAGTTTAGGGCAATGGCTCTTTGCTGACTGGTTAAATATATATAACCAGGAGATTTACACTGTCCTCAGTTTAGGGCTGTGACTCTGTGCTGGCTGATTTTATACATATATAACCAGCTGTTTTACACTCTATTCAGTTCAGGGCTCTGACTCTGTGCTGTCTGTTTAAATATATATAACCAGGAGTTTTACACTCGATTCAGTTTCGGGCTTTGACTCTGTGCTGGCTGGTTCAATATATATAACAAGGAGATTTTGACTGTCCTCAGATAAGGGCACTGACTGTGTGCTGTCTGCTTAAATAGATATAACCAGGAGATTTACACTCTCCTCAGTTTAGGGCACAAACTCTGTGGCTGGATAGTTCAATGTATCTAACCAGGAGATTTACACTGTCCTCAGATTAGGGCACTGACTCTGTGCTGTCTGCGTAAATATATATAACCAGGAGTTTTACACTTTATTCAGTTTCGGGCACTGACTCTGTGCTGGCTGTTTCAATACACGCAACCAGGAGATTTACACTGTCCTCAGTTGGGGGCACAGAGTGTATGCTGGCTGTTTAAATAATTATAACCAGGAGTTTTACACTCTTCTAATTTAGGGCACTGACTCTTTGCTGACTGGTTAAAAATATATAACCAGGAGATTTACACTGTCCTCAGTTTAGGGCTGTGACTCTGTGCTGGCTGATTTTTTATATATATATATAAAACCAGGAGTTTTACACTGTATTCAGTTCAGGGCTCTGACTCTGTGCTTGCTGGTTCAAAATATATAACAAGGAGATTTTGACTGTCCTCAGATTAGGGCACTGACTGTGTGCTGTCTGGTTGAATAGATAAAACCAGGAGATTTATACTCTCCTCAGTTTAGGGCACTGACTCTGTGGCTGGCAGGTTCAATATATATAAACGGGCGATTTACACTGTCCTCAGTTTAGGGCAATGACTCTATGCTGCCTGGTTAAATAGATATAACCAGGTGTTTTACACTATATTCTTTTTAGGGCTCTGATTCTGTGCTGGCTGGTAAAATATATCGAACCAGTTGTTTTACACTGTTGTCAGTTTAGGGCACTGACTCTGTGCTGGATGGTTCAATATATATAACCAGGAGATTTACAATCTCCTCAGTTTAGGGCAATGACTCTGTGATGTCTGGTTAAATAGATATAACCAGGAGATTTACACTCACCCTAGTTTAGGGCACCGAGTCTGTGCTGGCTGGTTCAATATATATAACCAGGTGTTTTACACTCTCTTCTGTATACGGCTCTCACTCTGTGTTGGCTGGTTAAATATATATAACCAGTTGTTTTACACTCTCCTCAGTTTAGGGCATTGACTCTCTGCTGGCTGGTTAAACATATATAACGTGGAGATTTACAAACTCCTCAGTTTAGGGCGCTGGCTCTGTGCTGGCTGGTTGAATATCTTTATAAAACCAGGAGATTTACACTCTCCTCAGTTTAGGGCACTGACTCTGCGCTGGCTGGTTCAACATATATAACCAGGTGATTTACAATGAGCTCAGTTTAGGGCACTGACTCTGTGCTGTCTGGTTAAATATATATAACCAGGAGATTTACACTCTCCTCACCTAAGTGCCCTCACTCTGTGCTGGATGGTTCAATATATATAACCAGGAGTTTTACACTCTCCTCAGTTTAGGGCACTGAATCTATGCTGGCTGGTTCCAAATGTATAACCAGCATATTTACATGTCCTGAGTTTAGGGCAGTGGCTTTGTGCTGACTGGTTAAATATACATAACCAGGAGATGTAAACTCTCCTCAGTTTAGGGGTCTGACACTGTGCTGGCTGGTTAAATATATATAACCAGTTGTTTTGCACTCTCCTCAGTTTAGGGCACTGACTCTGTGCTGGCTGGTTCAATATATATAACCAGGAGATTTACACTGCCCACAGTTTAGGGCACTGACTCTGTGTGGGCTGGTTAAATATATATAAACAGGAGATTTCAACTCTCATCATTTTAGTGCACTGACGTTGTGCTAGGTGGTTAAATATAGATAACCAGGGGTTTTACACTCTCCTCAGTTGAGGGCACTGAGTCTGTGCGGGCTGGTTCAATGTATATAAACAGGATATTTCCACTATTCTCAGTTTAGGGCACTGACTCTGTGCTGACAGGTTAAATACATATAACCAGGAGATTTACACTGTCCTCACTTTAGGGCCCTGACTCTGTGCTGGCTGGTTAAATATATCTCAACAAGAGTTTTCCACTCTATGAAGTTTTGGGCTCTGACTCTGTGCTGGCTGCTTAAATATATATAACCAGTGGTTTTACACTCTCCTCAATTAGGGGCTATGACTCTGTGCTGGCTGGTTAAATATATATAATCTGGAGTTTTACACTCTCCTGAGTTTGGGGCACTGACTCGGTCCTGGCTAGTTCAATATATATCACCAGGAGATTTAACCTCTCCACAGTTTAGGGCACTGACTCTGTGCTGGCTGGTTCAACATATATAACCAGGAGATTTACACTATCCTCAGTTTATGGCACTGAGTCTGTGCTGGCTGGTTTAATATATTTAAGGGAATATTTACACTCTCCTCAGTTTAGGGCACTGACTCTGCGCTGGCTGGTTTAATATTTATAAAGAGAATATTTACACTCTCCTCAGTTTAGGGCACTGGCTCAGTGCTGGCTGGTTCAATGTATATAACCAGGATATTTACACTCTTCTCAGTTTAGGGCACTGACTCTGTGCTGGTTTGTTCAATGTATATACCCAGAACATTTCCACTGTCCTCAGTTTGGGCAATGACTCTGTGCTGGCTGGTTAAATATATTTAACCAAGAGTTTTACACTCAATTCAGTTTAGTGCTCAGTCTCTGTGCAGGCTGGTTAAATATATATTCCCAGTTGTTTTACACTCTCCTCAGTTTTGGGCACTGACTATCTGCTGGCTTGTTCAATATATATAACCAGGAATTTTACACACAATTCAGTTTGGGGCTCTGACTCTGTGCTGGCTGGTTAAATATATATAACCAGTTGTTTTACACTCTATTCAGTTTAGGGCACTGACTTTGTTGGCTGTTTTAATATATAGAACCAGAAGATTTACACTGTACTCAGTTTAGGGCACTGACTCTGTGCTGGCTGGTTCAATACATATAACCTGTTGTTTTACTCTCTCCTCGGTTTAGGGCACTGACTCTGAGATGGCTGGTTCAATATATATAGCCAGGAGATTTACACCCTCCTCAGTTTTGGACAGTGACTGCGTGCTGGCTGGTTAAACATCCATAACCAGGATTTTTACACTCCTCATTTTAGGGCACTATCTCTGTGCTGACTGGTTAAATTTATAGAACCAGGAGGTTTACACTCTCCTCAGTTTAGGGGACTCACTCTGTGCTGGCTCGTTAAATATATATAACTAGGAGATTTACACTCCCAAAAATTTAGGGCACTGACTCTGTTCTGTCTGGTTAAATAGATACATCCGGGAGATGTACACTCTTCTCATCTAAATGCACTGACTCTGTGCTGGCTCGTTAAATATATGTAACCAGGAGATTTACACTCTCGTCAGTTGAGGGCACTGACTCTGTGCTGACAGGTTAAATACATATAACCAGGAGACTTACACTGTCCTCAGATTAGGATCCTGACTCTGTGCTGGCGTTTCAATACATATAACCAGAAGACTTACACTCTCTTCAGTTTAGGGCACTGAATCTGTGCAGGCCGGTTAATTGTATATAACCTGATATTTTACACTCTCCTGAGTTCAGGGCATTGGCTCCGTGCTGGCTGATTAAATATATACAACCAGAAGATTTACACTCTCCTCAATTTTATGCAATGTCTCTGTGCTGGCTGGTTAAATAGATATATCCAGGAGATTTACACTCGAATCACCTAAGTGCACTGACTCATTGCTGGCTGGTTAAATATATGTAACCAGGAGATTTACACTCTCATCAGTCGAGGGCACTGGGTCTGTGCTGGCTGATTAAATATATATAACCAGTTGTTTTACACTATCTTCAGTTTAGGGCACAGACTCTGTGCTGTCTGGTGATATATATATAACCAGGAGATTAACACTGTCCTCAGTTTAGCGCACTGACTCTGTGTTGGCTGGTTAAATATATATTACCAGAAGATTTACTCTGTCCTCAGTTTAGGGCACTGACTCTGTGTCGGCTGGTGAAATATATATACCCAAGAGTTTTACACTGTCCTCAGTTTAGGGCACTGACTCTGTGCTGGCTGGTGAAATATATATACCCAAGAGTTTTACACTGTACTCAGTTTAGGGCACTGACTCTGTGCTGTCTGGTTAAATATATATAACCAGGAGATTTACTTCTCCTCACCTAAGTGCACTGACTCTGTGCTGGCTGGTTAATTATATATATCCAGGGGTTTTACACTCTCCTGCGTTAAGGGCACTGACTGTGTGCTGGCTGGTTAAATACATAAAACCAGGAGATTTACACTGTCCTCAGTTTAGGGCACTGAGTCTGTGCTGGCTGGTTAAATACATAAAACCAGGAGATTTACACTGTCCTCAGTTTAGGGCACTGAGTCTGTGCTGGCTGGTTAAATACATAAAACCAGGAGATTTACACTCTCCTCAGTTTAGGGCATTGAATCTGTGCTGGCTGGCTATATATATATATAACCAGGAGGATTACGCTCTCCTCAGTTTCGGGCAGTGAGCCTTTGCTGGCTGGTTAAATATATATAACCAGATGTTTTACAGTCTCCTCAGTTTAGGGCACTGACTCTGTGCTGGCTGGTTAAATATGTGTCTCCAAGGGTGTTACACTCAATTCAGTTTAGGGCACTGACTGTGTGTTGGCTGGTTCAAGATCTATAACCAGGAGTTTAATCTTTCCTCAGTTTAGGGATCTGAGTCTGTGCTGGCTGGTTCAATATATATAACGAGGAGATTTACACTCTCCTCTGTTGAAGGCACTGAGTCTGTGCTGGCTGGTTCAATACATATTACCAGAAGATTTACTATGTTGTTGGTTTAGGGCACTGACTCTGTGCTGGCTGGTTAAATATATATACGCAGGAGATTTACACTCTCCTCAGTTTAGGGCACTGTTTCTGTGCTGGCTAGATAAATCTATATAACGTGGAGATTTATACTCTCCTCAGTTTAGGGCACTGACTGTGTGCTGGCTGGTTAAATATATATATAAACCAGGAGATATACACTCTCCTCAGTTTAGGGCACTGACTCTGTGCTTCCTGGTTAAATATAGAAAACCAGGAGTTTTACACTCTCTTCAGTTTAGGGCACTGAGTCTGTGATGGCTGGTTAACTATATATAACCAGTTGTTTTACACTCTCCTCAGTTTAGGACACTGACTCTGTGCTGGCTTGTTCAATATATATAACCAGGAGTTTTACACTCTCTTCAGTTTAGGGCACTGAGTCTGTGCTGTCTGGTTAAATATATATAATCAGTTGTTTTACACTCTCCTCAGTTTAGGGCACTGAGGCTGTGCTGGCTGGTTAAATATATATAACCAGGAGATTTACACTCTCCTCAGTTTAGGGCACTGACTCTGTGCCGGCTAGTTTAATATATATAACCAGTATTTTTACATTCTCTTCAGTTTAGGGCACTGAGTCTGTGCTGTCTGGTTAAATATATATAAACAGGATTTTTGCACTCTCTTCAGTTTAGGGCACTGAGTCTTTGCTGGCTGGTTCAATATATATAACCGGAACATTTACACTGTCCTCAGTTTATGGCACTGACTCTGTGCTGGCAGTTTATATATACATAACCAGGAGAATTGCACTCTCCTCAGTCTAGGGCACTGACTCTGTTCTGGCTGGTTCAATACATATAACCAGGAGATTTACACTGTCCTCAGTTTAGGGCACTGACTCTCTGTTGGCTGGTTCAATATATATAACTAGGAGTTTACTGTCGCCTCAGTTTTGGGCACTGAGTCTGTGCTGGCTGGTTCAATATATATATAAAACCAGTTGTTTTACACTCTCCTCAGTCCAGAGCACTGACTCTGTGCTTGCTGGTTCAATAGAAATAACCAGGAGATTTATACTCTCCTCAGTTTAGGGCACTGAGTCCGTGCTGGCTGGTTAAATATAAATAACCAGCAGATATACACTCTTCTGAGGTTCGGGCACTGACTCTGTGCTTGCTGGTTCAATATATATAACCAGGAGATTTACAGTGTCCTCAGTTTAGGGCACTGACTCTGTGCTGGTTGGTTCAACAGATATAACCAGGAGATTTACACTGTACTCAGTTTAGGGCACTGAGTCTGTGCTGGCTGGTTAAATATATATAACCAGGAGATTTATACTCTGCACAATTTAGGGCACTGAGTCTGTGCTGTCTCTTTAAATAGATATATCCAGGAGATTTACACTCTTCTCACCTAAGTGCACTGACTCTGTGCTGGCTGGTTAAATATATGCAACCAGGAGATTTACACTCTCCTGAGTTTAGGGCACTGACTCGGTCCTGGCTGGTTATGTATATATAAAGAGTAGTTTTACACTCTCCTCAATCTAGGGAAATGACTCTGTGCTGTCTGTTTCAATATATATCTCAAGGAGATTTCCACTCTCCTCAGTTTCGGGCACTGACTACGTGCTGGCTGGTTAAACATATATAACCAGGATTTTTGCACTCTCCTCATTTTAGGGCACTAACTCTTTGCTGACTGGTGAAATAGAGAACCAGGAGATTTACCTTGTACTCAGTTTAGGGCATTGACTCTGTGCTGGCTGGTTAAATACATAGTACTATGAGATTTACACTGTCCTCAGTTTTGGGGACTGACTCTGTGCTGGCTGGTTAAATATATATAACCAGGAGTTTTGCACTCTATTCAGTTTAGGGCACTGACCTTGTGCTGGCTGGTTAAATTTATATATAACCAGGAGATTTACACTCTCCTCAATTTCGGGCCCTGACTCTGTGCTGGCTGTTTCAATATATATAACCAGGAGATTTCCACTGTCCTCAGTTTAAGGCACTGACTCTGTGCTGGCTGGTTAAGTATATATCTAAACAGTTGTTTTACATTCTTCTCAGTTTAGGGCACTGACTCTGTGCTGGCGGGTTAAATATATATAACCAGGGGATTTACACTCTCCTCAGTTTAGGGCACTGACTCTGTGCTGACTGGTTAAATATATATAACCAGGAGTTTTACACTCTCTTCAGTTTAGGGCACTGACTCTGTGCTGTCTGGTTAAATAGATATATCCAGGAGATTTACACTCTCCTCAGTTTCGGGTGCTGACTCTGTGCTGGCTGGTTAAATATATATAACCAGGAGATTTACACTCTCCTCAGTTTAGGGCACTGACTCTGTGCTGACTGGTTAAATATATATAACCAGTTGTTTTGCACTCTCCTCAGTTTAGGACACTGACTCTCTGCTGGCTGGTTCAATATCTATAACCAGGAGTTTTCCACTCTCTTCAGTTTAGGGCACTGAGTCTGTGCTGTCTGGTTAAATATATATAATCATTTGTTTTACACTCTCCTCAGTTTAGGGCACTGAGGCTGTGCTGGCTGGTGAAATATATATAACCAGGAGTTTTACACTCTCTTCAGTTTAGGGCGCTGACTCTGTGCTGTCTGGTTAAATAGATATATCCAGGAGATTTACACTCTCCTCAGTTTCGGGTGCTGACTCTGTGCTGGTGGTTAAATATATATAACCAGTTGTTTTACACTCTCCTCAGTTTAGGACACTGACTCTCTGCTGGCTGGTTCAATATCTATAAGCAGGAGTTTTACACTCTCTTCATGTAAGGGCACTGAGTCTGTGCTGTCTGGTTAAATATATTTAATCAGTTGTTTTTCACTCTCCTCAGTTTAGGGCACTGAGGCTGTGCTGGCTGGTTAAATATATATAACCAGGAGATTTACACTATCCTCAGTTTAGGGCACTGACTCTGTGCCGGCTAGTTTAATATATATAACCTGTATTTTTACACTGTCTTCAGTTTAGGGCACTGAATCTGTGTTGGCTGGTTAAATATATATAACCAGAAGATTTCCACTGTCCTCAGTTCAGGGCACTGACTCTGTGCTGGTTGGTTAAATATACAAAACCAGCAGTTTTGCACTCTATTAAGTTTAGGGGACTGACTCTGTGTGGCTGGTTAAATATATATAACCAGGACATTTACATACTCTTCAGTTTAGGGCTGTCACTCTGTGCTGGCTGGTTCAATATATATAACCAGGAGATTTACACTGTCCTCAGTTTAGGGCACTGATTCTGTGCTGGCTGGTTAAATATATATAACCAGGAGTTATACTCTCGATTCAGTTTAGGGCTCTGACTCTGTGTTGGCTGGTTAAATGTATATGACCAGGGGTTTTACACTCTCCTCAGTTTAGGGCCCTGACTCTGTGCTGGCTGGTTAAATATATATAACCAGGAAAATTACACTCTCCTCAGTTTATGGCACTGACTCTGCGCTGGCTGGTTAAATATATTTCACAAGGAGTTTTAAACTCTATTCAGTTTAGGGCACTGAGCCTGTGCTGGCTGCTTTAATATATATATAAACAGTTGTTTTTCACTCTCCTGAGTTTAGGGCAGTGGCTCCGCGCTGGATGGTCAAATATATACAACCAGGAGATTCACACTCTCCTCAGTTTAGGGCACTGAGTCTGTGCTGGCTGGTCAAATATGTATTTCCAGAAGATTTACTCTGTCCTCAGTGTAGGGCACTGAGTCTGTGCTGGCTGGTTAAAAATGTATAAACAGGAGAATGACACTCTCCTCAGTTTAGGGCACTGACTCTGTCTGGCTGGTTCAATATATATAAACAGGAGATTTACACTCTCCTCAGTTTAGGGCACTGACTCTGTGCTGGTTGGTTCAATATATATAAACAGGAGGTTTACACTCTACTCAATTTAGGGCACTGACTCTGTGCTGGCTGTTTCAATATATATAACCAGGAGATTTACACTCTTCTCAGTTTAGGTCACTCACTCTGTGCAGGCCGGTTAAATATATATAAGCTGATGTTTTACACTCTCCTCAGTTTAGGGCACTGAGTATGTGCTAGCTGGTAAAATATATATAACCAGGAGATTTACACTCTTCTCAATTTCGGGCACTGTCTCTGTGCTGTCTGGTTAAATAGATATATCCAGGAGATTTACACTCTCCTCACCTAAGTGCACTGACTCTGTGCTCGCTGGTTAAATATATATAAGCAGGAGTTTTACACTCTATTCAGTTTAGGGCACTAACTCTGTGCTGACTGGTTAAATGTATATAACCAGGAGATTTCCACTCTCCTCAGTTTAGGGCACTGACTCTGTGCTGGCTGGTTAAATATATATAACCAGGAGAATAACACTCTCCTCAGTTCAGGGCACTGACTCTAAGCTGGCTGTTTAAATGTATTTAACCTGGAGGTTTGCACTCTCCTAAGTTTAGGCACTGATTCTGTGCTGGCTGTTAAAATATATATCACCAGGAGATTTCCACTCTCCTCAGTTTAGGGCACTGACACTGTGTTGTCTGGTTAACTATACATAACCAGAAGATTTACACTCTCCTCAGTTTGGGGCCTTGACTCGGGGCTGGCTGGTTTAATATATATAACCAAGAGTCTTACACTCTCCTCAGTTTAGGGCACTGACTCTGTGCTGGCTGGATAAATATATATAACCAGGAGATTTACTCTCTCCTCAGTATACAGCGCTCTTTCTTTGTTGGCTGGTTAAATATATGAATAACCAGGAGACTTACCCTCTCCTCAGTTGAGGGCACTGAGTCTGTGCTGGCTGGTTGAATATACATGACCAGAAGATTCACGCTCTCCTCAGTTGAGGGCACTGACTTTGTGCTGGCTGGTTAAATATATATAACCAGGAGATTTAAACTCTCCTCAGTTTAGGGCATGAATCTGTGCTGGCCGGTTAAATATATATAACCAGGAGACTTACACACTCCCCAGTTGAGGGCAGTGAATCAGTGCTGGCTGGTTGAATATATCTAGCCGGGGGACTTACACTATCCTCATTTTAGGGCACTGACTCTAAGCTGGCTGTTTAAATGTATTTAACCTGGAGGTTTGCACTCTCCTCAGTTTAGGGCACTGACACTGTGCTGGCTGTTTAAAAATATATAACCAGCAGATTTACACTCTCCTCAGTTTAGAGCAATGACTCTGTGCTGGCTGGTTAAATAAATACATAACCAGGAGATTTACACTCTCTTCAGTTTAGGGCATGAGTCTGTCCTGGTTGGTTAAATGTATATAACCAGGAGATTTACACTCTCCTCAGTTTAGGGCAGTGACTCTGTGCTGGCTGGTTAAATATATATAACCAGGAGACTTACACTCTCCTCAGTTTTGGGCACTGATTCTGAGCTGGCTGGTTGAATATACATAACCAGAAGATTTACACTCTCCTCAGTTTCGGCACTGATTCTGTGCTGGCTGTTAAAATATATATAACCAGGAGATTTACACTCTCCTCAGTTTATGGCACTGACACTGTGCTGGCTGTTTAAAAATATATAGCCAGCAGATTTACACTCTCCTCAGTTTAGAGCAATGACTCTGTGCTGGCTGGTTAAATAAATACATAACCAGGACATTTACACTCTCTTCAGGTGAGGGCACTGAGTCTGTGCTGGCTGGTTATATGTGTATAATCAGGAGATATACACTCTCTGAAGTTTCGGGCACTGACTCTACGCTGGCTGTTTAAATATACATCACCCAGATATTTACACTCTTCTCAGGTTAGTGCACTGACTCTGTGTTGTCTGTTTAAATATATATAACCAGAAGAATTACACTCTCCTCAGTTTAGGGCACTGAGTCTGTGCTGGCTAGTTAAATATATATAACCAGAAGATTTACCCTCTCCTCAGTTCAGGGCACTGACTTTGTGCTTGCTGGTTAAATATATATAACCCAGAGAGTTACCCTCTCCTCAGTTTAGGGCACTGAATCTGTGCTGGCTGTTTAAATATAGATATAACCAGGAGATTTCCCCTCTCCTCAATTTAGGGCACTGACTCTGTGCGAGCTGGTTAAATATATATAACCAGGGGATTTACACTCTACTCACTTTCGGGCACTGACTCTGTGTTGTCTGGTTAAATATATATAACCAGAAGATTTACACTCTCCTCAGTTTGGGGCTTTGACTCGGGGCTGGCTGGTTTAATATATATAACCAAGAGTCTTACACTCTCCTCAGTGTAGGGCACTGACTCTGTGCTGGCGCATTAAATATATAACAATCAAGGCGGTTTTCACTCTCCTCTGTTTAGGGCAATGACTCTGTACTGGCTGGTTAAATATATACAAACAGGAGATTAACACTCTCCTCAGTTTTGGGCACTGACTCTGTTTTGGCTGGTTCAATATATATAACCAGAAGATTTACACTCTCCTCAGTTTAGTGCAATGACACTGTGCTGGCTGTTTAAATATATATAACCAGTTTATTTAAACTCTCCTCAGTTTAGGGCCTTGACTCTGGGATGGATGGTTTAATATATATAACCAAGAGTATTAAACTCTCCTTAGTGAAGGGCACTGGCACTGTGCTGGCTGGTTAAATATACATAACCAGAAGTTTTACACTCTCCTCAGGTTGGGGCTTTGACTCTGGGCTGGCTGGTATAATATATATAACCAGGATATTTACACTCGCCTCAGTAAAGGGCACTGACTCTGCGCTGGCTGGTTAAATATACATAATTGGTAGATTTGCACTCTCCTCAGTTTCGGGCAATGACTCTGTACTGGCTGGTTAAATATATATAACCAGAAGATTTACACACTCCTCAGTTTACGGCTCTGAGTCTGTACTGGCTGTTTGAATATATATAACCAGGATATTTACACTCTCCTCAGCTTAGGGCACAGACTCTGCACTGTCTGGTTAAATATATATAACCAGTAGATTTAAACACTGCTCCGTTTAGGGCTCTGACTCCGTGCTGGCTGGTTAAATAAATATAACCAGGAGATTTACACACTCCTCAGGTTAGTGCAAGGACTCTGTGCTGGCTGGTTAAATCTGTATCTCCAGGGATATTTCCATCTCCTCAGTTTCGGGCACTGATTCTGTGCTGGCTGTTGAAACATATATAACCAGGGGATTTACAGTCTCCTCAGTTAAGGGCTCTGAGTCTGTGTTGGCTGTTTGAATACATATAACGAGGAGATTTACACCCTCCTCAATTTAGCGCACTGACTCTGTGTTGGCTGGTTGAATATATATAACCAGAAGATTTACACCCTCCTCAATTTAGGGCACTGACTCTATTTTGGCTGGTTAAATATATATAACTGGAAGATTTACACTCTCCTCAGTTTAGGGCAATGACTCTGTGCTGGCTGGTTAAATATATATATAACCAGGAGGTTTACCATCTCCTCAGTTTAGGGCACTGAATCTGTGCTGGCTATTTAAATAAATATGACCAGGAGAGTTACGCTCTCCTCAGTTTCGGGCAATGATTCTGTGCTGGATTTTTGAATACATATCACCAGGAGATTTACCCTCTCCTCAGTTTAGGGCTCTGATACTGTGCTGGCTGGTTAAATATATAGAACCAGCAGATTTACACTCTCCTCAGTTCAGGGCAATGATTCTGTGCTGGCAGGTTAAATATATTAACTGGGAGATTTCCCCACTCCTCAGTTTTCGGCACTGACACTGTACTGGCTGGTAAAAAAATATATAACCAGGAGGTTTGCATTCTCCTCAATTTTGGGCACTGAGTCTGCTGGCTGGTTAAATATATATATAACCAGGAGATTTACCCTCTCCTCAGTATAAGGCACTGACTCTGTGCTGTTGGGTTAAATATATATAACCAGGAGATTTACACTGTCCTCAGTTTAGGGAAATGACACTGTGCTGGCTGGTTACATATATGTATCCAGGGGAATTACCCTCTCCTCAGTTTCGGGCACTGAATCTGTGCTGGCGATTTAAACATATATAACCAGGGGATTTACATTCACATCAGTTTATGGCTCTGAGTATGTGCTGGCTTTTTGAATACATATAACCAGGAGATTTTAACCTCCTCAGTTTAGGGCACTGACTCTGTGCTGGCTGGTTGAATATATATAATCAGGAGATTTACACTCTCCTCAGTTTAGGGCACTGACTCTGTGCTGGCTGGTTTAATATATATAAAACAAGAGTCTTAAACTCTCCTCAGTGTAGGGTACTGACACTGTGCTGGCTGGTTAAATATATATAACCAGGAGATTTACTCTCTCCTCAATTTAAGGCACTGACTGTGTGCTGTCTGGTTAAATATATATAACCAGGAGATTTGCACTCTCCTCAGTTTAGGGCACTGACTCTGCACTGGCTGGTTAAATATATATAACCTGTAGGTTTAAACTCTGCTCCGTTTAGGGCACTGACTCCATGCTGGGTGGGTAAATATATATAGCCAGGAGATTTACTCACTCTCAGGTTAGTGCAAGGACTCTGTGCTGGCTGGTTAAATATAAATATCCAGGGGAATTACACTCTCCTCATTTTCGAGCACTGAATCTGTGCTGGCTGTTTAAACATATATAACCAGGGGTTTTACACTCACCTCAGTTTCGGGCTCTGAGTATGTGCTGGCTGGTTGAATATATATAACCAGGAGATTTACCCTCTCAGTTTAGGGCAATGAAACTGTGCTGTCTGATTAAATATACATAACCAGGAGATTTGCACTCTCCTCAGTTTAGGGCACTGACTCTGTGCTGCCTGTTTAAATATATATAACCAGTTTATTTACACTCTCCTCAGTTTAGGGCCTTGACTCTGGGATGGCTGGTTTAATATATATAACCAAGAGTCTTAAACTCTCCTCAGTGTAGGGCACTGACACTGTGCTTTCGGGTTAAATATATATAACCAGGAGATTTACTCTCTCCTCAGTTTAGGGCAATGAATCTGTGCTGGCTGGTTGAATATATAAAACCAGAAGATTTACACTCTCCTCAGTTTGGGGCACTATATCTGCACTGGCTGGTTAAATATATATAACCAGTAGATTTAAACTCTCCTCCATTAAGGGCACTGACTCTGTGCTGGCTGGTTAAATATATATATAACGAGGAGATTTACACACTCCTCAGGTTAGTGCCAGGACGCTGTGCTGGCTGGTTAAATATAAATATCCAGGGGAATTACACTCTCCTCAGTTTCGGGCACTTAATCTGTACTGGCTGGTTGATAATATATAACAAGGAGATTTACCCTCTCAGTTTAGGGCAATGACACTGCGCTGGCTGGTTAAATATATATAACCAGGAGATTTACACTCTCCTCAGTTTAGGGCACTGACACTGTGCTGGCTGGTTGAATATATAGAACCAGGAGATTTACACTCTTCTCAGTTTAGGGCACTGACTCTGTGTTGGCTGGTTGAACATATAGAACCTGGAGATTTACCCTCTCAGTTTAGGGCAATGAAACTGTGCTGGCTGATTAAATATATGTAACCAGGAGATTTGCACTCTGCTCAGTTTTGGGCACTGACTCTGTGCTGGCTGTTTAAATATATATAACCAGTTTATTTACACTCTCCTCAGTTTCGGGCCTTGACTCTGGGATGGCTGGTTTAAAATATATAACCAAGAGTCTTAAACTCTCCTCAGTGAAGGGCACTGGCACTGTGCTGGCTGGTTAAATATATATAACCAGGAGATTTACTCTCTCCTCAGTTTAAGGCACTGACTCTGTGCTGTTGCGTTAAATATATATAACCAGGAGATTTACCATCTCCTCCGTTTAGGGCAATGACTCTGTGCTGGCTGGTTAAATATATATATAACCAGGAGATTTACCCTCTCCTCAGTATAAGGCACTGACTCTGTGCTGTCAGGTTAAATATATATAACCAGGGGAATTACCCTCTCCTCAGTTTCGGGCACTGAATCTGTGCTGGCTATTTAAACATATATATCCAGGGGATTTACATTCACATCAGTTTATGGCTCTGAGTATGTGCTGGCTTTTTGAATACATATAACCAGGAGATTCACAACCTCCTCAGTTTAGGGCACTGACTCTGTGCTGGCTGGTTGAATATATATAATCAGGAGATTTACACTCTCCTCAGTTTAGGGCACTGACTCTGTGCTGGCTGGTTTAATATATATAAATCAAGAGTCTTAAACTCTCCTCAGTGTAGGGTACTGACACTGTGCTGGCTGGTTAAATATATATAACCAGGAGATTTACTCTCTCCTCAATTTAAGGCACTGACTGTGTGCTGTCGGGTTAAATATATATAACCAGGAGATTTGCACTCTCCTCAGTTTAGGGCACTGACTCTGCACTGGCTGGTTAAATATTTATTACCTGTAGATGTAAACTCTGCTCCATTTAGGGCACTGACTCCATGCTGGGTGGGTAAATATATATAGCCAGGAGATTTACTCTCTCCTCAATTTAAGGCACTGACTGTGTGCTGTCGGGTTAAATATATATAACCAGGAGATTTGCACTCTCCTCAGTTTAGGGCACTGACTCTGCACTGGCTGGTTAAATATTTATTACCTGTAGATGTAAACTCTGCTCCATTTAGGGCACTGACTCCATGCTGGGTGGGTAAATATATATAGCCAGGAGATTTACTCACTCTCAGGTTAGTGCAAGGACTTTGTGCTGGCTGGTTAAATATAAATATCCAGGGGAATTACCCTCTCCTCATTTTCGGGCACTGAATCTGTGCTGGCTGTTTAAACATATATAACCAGGGGATTTACACTCACCTCAGTTTCGGGCTCTGAGTATGTGCTGGCTGGTTGAATATATATAACCAGGAGATTTACCCTCTCAGTTTAGGGCAATGACACTGTGCTGGCTGATTAAATATATATAACCAGTTTATTTAAACTCTCCTCAGTTTAGGGCCTTGACTCTGGGATGGCTAGTTTAATATATATAACCTAGAGTCTTAAACTCTCCTCAGTGTAGGGCACTGACACTGTGCTGGCTGGTTCAATATATATAAACAGGAGATTTACTCTCTCCTCAGTTAAAGGCACTGACTCTGTGCTGTCGGGTTAAATATATATAACCAGAATATTTACACTCTCCTCAGGTTGGGGCCTTGACTCTGGGCTGGCTGGTTAAATATATATAACCAAGAGTTTTACACTCTCCTCAGTGTAGGGCACTGACTCTGTGCTGGCTGGTTAAATATATATAACCAGGAGATTTACACTCGCCTCAGTTTAGGGCACTGACTCTGCGCTGGTTGGTTAAGTATACATAATCGGTAGATTTACATTCTCCTCAGTTTAGGGCACTGACTCTGTGCTGGCTGGTCCAACATATATCCCCAGGAGATTTACGCTGTCCTCAGTTTCGGGCACTGACTCTGTGCTAGCTGGTTAAATATATATAACCAGTTGTTTTACACTCTCCTCAGTTTAGGGCACTGACTGTGCACTGGCTGGTTAAATATATATAACCAGGAGATTTACACTCTACTCAGTTTCCGTCACTGAATCTGTGCCCGCTGGTTACATATATTTAACCAGGAGATTTATACTCTCCTCAGTTTACGTCACTCACTCTGTGCAGGCTGGTTAATTATATATGACCTGATATTTTACACTCTCGTGAGTTTAGGGCACTGGCTCCATGCTGGCTGGTTAAATATATACAACCAGAAGATTTACACTCTCCTCAATTTATGGCAGTGACTCTGTGCTGTCTCGTTAAATAGATATATCCAGAAGATTTACACTCTCCTCACCTAAATGCACTGACGCGTTGCTGGCTGGTTCAATATATATAACCAGGAGATTTACACTGTCCTCAGATTAGGGCACTGACTTTCTGCTGGCTGGTTAAATACATATAACCAGTTGTTTTACATTGTCCTCAGTTGAGGGCACTGACTGTGTGCTGGCTGGTTCAATAAATATAACAAGGAGATTTACACTCTCCTCAGTTTAGGGCACTGAGTCTGTGCTGGTTGGTTAAATATATATTACCAGAAGATTTTCTCTCTCCTCAGTTTCGGGCACTGACTCTGTGCTGGCTGGTGAAATATATATAACCAGGAGATTTACGCTGTCCTCAGTTTAGTGCACTGACTCTGTGCTTGCTGGTTAAATATATATTACCAGAAGATTTACACTCTCCTCGGTTTAGGGCACTGAATCTGTGCCCGCTGGTTACATATATATAACCAGGAGATTTATACTCTCCTCAGTTTAGGTCACTCACTGTGTGCAGGCCGGTTAATTATATATAATCTGATCTTTTACACTCTCCTGAGTTTAGGGCACTGGCTCTGTGCTGGCTGGTTGAATATACAAAACCAGATGATTTACATTCTCCTCAGTTTAGGTCACTAAATCTGTGAGGGCTGGATAAATATACATAACCAGAAGATTTACACTCTCCTCAGTTTAAGGCACTGACTCTGTGCTGGCTGGTTGAATATATCTATCCAGGTGACTACACTATCCTGAGTTTAGGGCACTGACTCTAAGCTGGCTGTTTAAATATATATAACCTGGAGATTTACACTCTCCTAAGTTTACGGCACTGACCCTGTCCTGGCTGTTAAAGTATGTATAACCAGGAGATTTACACTCTCCACAGTTTAGAGTAATGACTCTGTGCTGGCTGATTAAATAAATACATAACCAGGAGATTTACACTCTCTTCAATTTAGGACACTGAGTCTGTGCTGGCTGGTTAAATGTACATAACCAGGAGATTTACACTCTACTAAGTTTTAGGCACTGACTCTGCGCTGGCAGTTTAAATGTATATAACTCGGATATTTACACTCTCCTCAGTTTAGGGCACTGACTCTGCGCCTGCCGATTAATTATATATACCCGGGAGATTTGCACTCTCCTCAGTTTAGGGCAATGACTCTGTGCTGGCTGGTTAAATATATATAACCAGGAGATTTACACTCTCCTCAGTTTCGGGCACTGACTTTGGGCTGGCTGGTTAAATATATATAACCTGGAGAGTTATCCTCTCCTCAGTTCAGGGCACTGAATCTGTGCTGGCTATTTAAATATACATAACCAGGAGATTTACGCTCTCCTCAGTTTAGCGCAATGGCTCTGTGCTGGCTGGATAAATATATATGTATAACGAGGAGATTTACCCTCTCCTCAGTTTAGGGCACTGACTTTGTGCTGGCGAGATAAATATACATAGCCAGGAGATTTACACACTCCTCAGTTTAGGTCACTGAATCTATGCTGGCTGGTTAAATATATATAACCAGGAGATTTACACTCTCCTCAGTTTAGGGCAGTGAATCTATGCTGGCTGGTTAAATATATATAACCAGGAGATTTAAACTCTCCTCAGTTTAGGTCACTGAATCTGTGCTGGCTGGTTAAATATATATAACCAGGAGATTTACACTCTCCTCAGTTTAGGGCAGTGAGTCTGTGCTGGCTGGTTAAATATATACAACAAGGAGATTTAAATTCTCCTCAGTTTAGTGGAATGACTCTGTGCTGGCTGGTTAAATATATATAACCAAGAGATTTAAACTCTCCTCAGTTTCGGGCACTGAATCTGTGCTGGATGGTTAAATAAATATAACCGGGTGATTTACACTCTCCTCAGTTTAGGGCGCTGACTCTGCGCTGGCTGTTTAAATACATATAAAACCAGGATATTTTCAATCTTGTGGGCGGCACGGTGGCACAGTGGTTAGCACTGCTGCCTCACAGCGCCAGAGACCTGGGTTCAATTCCTGCCTCAAGCGACTGACTGTGTGGAGTTTGCACGTTCTCCCCATGTCTGCGTGGGTTTCCTCCGGGTGCTCTGGTTTACTCCCACAGTCCAAAGATGTACAGGTCAGGTGAATTGGCCATGCTAAATTGCCCGTAGTGTTCGGTAAGGGGGAGATGTAGGGGTATGGGTGGGTTGTGCGTCGGTGGGGCGATGTGGACTTGTTGGGCCGAAGGGCCAGTTTCCACACTGTAAGTAATTTAACTAATCAAATCTAATCTAATCTCCTCAATTTAGGGCAATGACTATGTGTTGATTGGTTAAATATATATAACCAGGAGATTTTCTCTCTCCTCAGTTTAGGGCACTGACTCTCTGTTGGCAGGTTGAATATATATAACCAGGAGATTTACCCTCTCAATTTAGGGCATGACATTGTGCTGGCTGGTTTAATATATATAACCAGGAGATTTGCACTCTCCTCAGTTCAGGGCGCTGACTCTGTGCTGGCTGTTTAAATATATATAACCAGCAGATTGACAGTCTCCTCAGTTTAAGGAAAGACTCTGTGCTGGCTGGTTAAACATATATAACCAGGGGATTTACTCTGTCCTCAGTTTAGGGCAGTGACTCTGTGCTGGCTCGTTAAATATATATACTCAGGAGATTTATGCTGTCCTCAGTTTAGGGCACTGTCTCTGTGCTAGCTGGTTAAATATATATAACCAGGAGTTTTACACTCGATTGAGTTTAGGGCACTGAGTCTGTGCTGGCTGGTTAAATATATATAACCAGTTGTTTTACACTCTGCTCAGTTACGGGCACTGACTCTGCACTGGCTGGTTAAATATATATAACCAGAAGATTTACTCTGTCCTCAGTTTAGGGCACTGACTCTGTGCTGGCTGGTTAAATATATATAACCAGGAGATTTACACTCTCCTCGGTTTAGGGCACTGACTCTGTGCTGGCTGGTTAAATATATATAACCAGGGGTTTTACACTGTCCTCAGTTTCTGGCACTGACTCTGTGCTGGCTGATTAAATATATGTAACCAGGAGTTTTACACTCTCCTCAGTTTAGGGCATTGACTATGTGCTGTCTGGTTAAATATATATTACCAGAAGATTTACTCTGTCCTCAATTTAGGGCACTGACTCTGTGCTGTCTGGTTAAATATATATTACCAGTAGATTTACTCTGTCCTCAGTTTAGGGCACTGACTCTGTGCTGGCTGGTTAAATATATATAACCAGGAGATTTACACTGTCTTCATTTTAGGACACTGACTATGTGCTGGCTGGTTAAATATATATAACCAGTTGTTTTACACTGTCCTCAGTTGAGGGCACTGACTCGGTGCTGGCTGGTTCAATATATATAACCAGGAGATTTACACTCTCCTCAGTTTAGGGCACTGAGTCTGTGCTGACTGTTTAAATATATATAACCAGTATATAACCAGGAGATTTACACTCTACTAAGTTTCGGGCACTGACTCTGCGCTGCCTGTTTAAATATATACTACCAGGAGATTTACCCTCTCTCAGTTTAGGGCATTGATTCTGTGCTGGCTGTTAAAATATGTATAACCAGGAGATTTACATTCTCCTCAGTTTAGGGGACTGACTCTGTGCTGGCAGTTTAAATATAGATATAACCAGGAGATTTCCCCTCTCCTCAGTTTAGGGCACTGACTCTGCACTTGCTGGTGAAATATATATAACCAGGAGATTTACACTCTCCCCAGCTGAGGGCAGTGACTCTGTGCTGGCTGGTTGAATATATCTAGCCAGGGGACTTACACTATCCACATTTTAGGGCACTGACTCTAAGCTGGCTGTTTAAATGCATTTAACCTGGAGGTTTGCACTCTCCTAAGTTTAGGGCACTGATTCTGTGCTGGCTGTTAAAATATATATAACCAGGAGATTTACACTCTCCTCAGTTTAGGGCACTGACACTGTGCTGGCTTTTTAAAAATATATAACCAGCAGATTTACACTCTCCACAGTTTAGAGCAATGACTCTGTGCTGGCTGGTTAAATAAATACAGAACCAGGAGATTTACACTCTCTTCGGGTTAGGGCACTGAGTCTGTGCTGGATGGATATATGTATATAACCAGGAGATTTACACTCTACTAAGTTTCGGGCACTGACTCTGCGCTGGCTGTTTAAATATATATTATCAGGAGATTTACACTCTACTAAGTTTCGGGCACTGACTCTGCACTGGCTGGTTAAATATATAAAACCAGGAGATTTACATTCTCCTCAGTTTAGTTCAATGACTTTGTGCTGTCTGGTTAAATATATATAACCAGGATATTTAAACTCGACTAAGTTTAGGGCATTGAATCTGTAATGGCCGGTTAAATATATATAACCAGGAGACTTAACCTCTCCCCAGTTGAGGGCAGTGAATCTGTGCTGGCTAGTTGAATATACGTAACCAGGAGATATTCAATCTCCACAGTTGAGGGCACTGACTCTGTACTGGCTAGTTAAATATATATAACCAGCAGATTTACATTCTCCTCAGTATATGGCACTGACTCTGCTGGCTGGTTGAATATATACAGCCAGGAAATTTACACTCTCCTCAGTTTCGGGCACTGACTCTGTGCTGGCTGGTTAAATACATATATCACCAGGAGAATTACTCTCTCCTCAGTTTAGTGCAATGACTTTGTGCTGTCTGGTTAAATATATATAACCAGGAGATTTAAACTCTACTAAGTTTAGGGCACTGAATCTGTGCTGGCCGGTTAAATATATATAACCAGGAGACTTACCCTCTCCTCAGTTGAGGGCACTGAGTCTGTGCTGGCTGGTTGAATATACATAACCAGAAGATTTACACTCTCATCAGTTTAGGTCACTGAATCTGTTCTGGCTGGTTAAATATATATAACCAGGAGATGTACATTCTCATCAGTTTAGGGCACTGACTCTGTCCTGGCTGGTTGAATATATCTAGCCGGGGGATTCACACTGTCCTCAGTTTCTGGCACTGACTCTGTGCTGGCTGATTAAATATATGTAACCAGGAGGTTTACACTCTCCTCAGTTTAGGGCACTGACTATGTGTTGTCTGGTTAAATATATATTACCAAAAGATTTACTCTGTCCTCAGTTGAGGGCACTGACTCTGTGCTGGCTGGTTCAATATATATTACCAGAAGATTTACTCTGTCCTCAGTTTAGGGCACTGACTCTGTGCTGGCTGGTTAAATATATATAACCAGGAGATTTACACTGTCTTCATTTGAGGACACTGACTATGTGCTGGCTGGTTAAATATATATAACCAGTTGTTTTACACTGTCCTCAGTTGAGGGCACTGACTCGGTGCTGGCTGGTTGAATATATATAACCAGGAGATTTACACTCTCCTCAGTTTAGGGCAGAGACTCTGTGCTGTCTGGTTAAATATATATAACCAGGAGATTTTCTCTCTCCTCAGTTTAGGGCACTGACTCTGTGTTGGCAGGTTGAATATATATAACCAGGAGATTTACCCTCTCCATTTAGGACAATGACACTGTGCTGGCTGATTAAATATATATAACCAGGAGATTTACACTGTCCTCAGTTGGGGGCACTGACTCTGTGCTGGCTGGTACAGTATATATAACCAGGAGATTTACACTCTCCTCAGTTGAGGGCACTGAGTCTGTGCTGGTTGGTTAAATATATATTACCAGGAGATTTACGCTGTCCCTAGTTTAGGGCACTGACTCTGTTCTGGCTGGCACTGAGTCTGTGCTGGCTGGTTAAATATATATAACCAGTTGTTTTACACTCTCCTCAGTTTCGGGCACTGACTCTGTGCTGGCTGGTTAAATATATGGAACCAGGAGATTTACCCTGTCCTCGGTTTAGGGCAATGATTCTGTGCTGGCTGGTTAAATAAATACACAACCAGGAGATTTACACTCTCTTCAGGTGAGGGCACTGAGTCTGTGCTGACTGGTTATATGTATATAACCAAGAGATTTACACTCGACTAAGTTTCGGGCACAGACTCAGCGCTAGCTGTTTAAATCTATATTACCAGGATATTTAAACTCTCCTCAGTTAAGGGCACTGACTCTGTGCTGGCTGGTTAAATATATATCACCAGGAGTATCATCCTCTCCTCAGTTTAGGGCACTGACTCTGTGTTGGCTGGTTCAATATATATAACCAGTTGTTTTACACTCTCAGTTTAGGGCACTGACTCTGTGCTGGCTGCTTCAATATATAGAAACAGGGGTTTTACACTCTATTCAGTTTAGGGCACTGACTCTGTGCTGGCTGGATCAACATAATTAAACAGGAGATTTACACTGTCCTCAGTTTAGGGCACTAAATCTGTGCTGGCTGGTTAAATATATATATCCAGGAGATTTACACTCTCCACAGTTTAGGGCACTGACTCTGTGCTGGCTGGGTCAATGTATATAAATGGGAGATTTACACTGTTCAGAGTTAAGGGAACTGACTCTGTGCTGGCTGTTTAAATAAATATAACCAGCAGATTTAGACTCTTCCCAGTTAAGGGCACTGACTCTGTGCTGGCTGGTTCTATATATATAGCCAGGAGATTTACTCTGTCCTCAGTTTAGGGCACTGACTCTGTGCTGGCTGGTTAAATATATATAACCAGGAGGTTTACACTCTCCTCAGTTTAGGGCATTGACTATGTGCTGTCTGGTTAAATATATATTACCAGAAGATTTACTCTGTCCTCAATTTAGGGCACTGACTCTGTGCTGGCTGGTTAAATATATATAACCAGGAGATTTACACTGTCTTCATTTGAGGACACTGACTATGTGCTGGCTGGTTAAATATATATAACCAGTTGTTTTACACTGTCCTCAGTTGAGGGCACTGACTCGGTGCTGGCTGGTTGAATATATATAACCAGGAGATTTACACTCTCCTCAGTTTAGGGCACTGAGTCTGTGCTGACTGTTTAAAAATATATAACCAGTACATAACCAGGAGATTTACACTCTACTAAGTTTCGGGCACTGACTCTGCGCTGGCTGTTTAAATATATACTACCAGGAGATTTACCCTCTCCTCAGTTTAGGGCATTGATTCTGTGCTGGCTGTTAAAATATGTATAACCAGGAGATTTACATTCTCCTCAGTTCAGGGGACTGACTCTGCACTGGCTGGTGAAATATATATAACCAGGAGATTTACACTCTTCCCAGCTGAGGGCAGTGAATCTGTGCTGGCTGGTTGAATATATCTAGCCAGGGGACTTACACTATCCACATTTTAGGGCACTGACTCTAAGCTGGCTGTTTAAATGCATTTAACCTGGAGGTTTGCACTCTCCTAAGTTTAGGCCACTGATTCTGTGCTGGCTGTTAAAATATATATAACCAGGAGATTTACACTCTCCTCAGTTTAGGGCACTGACACTGTGCTGGCTTTTTAAAAATATATAACCAGCAGATTTACACTCTCCTCAGTTTAGAGCAATGACTCTGTGCTGTCGGGTTAAATAAATACAGAACCAGGAGATTTCCACTCTCTTCGGGTTAGGGCCATGAGTCTGTGCTGGCTGGTTCAATATATATAACCAGGATTTTTACACTCTCCTCAGTTTAGGGCACTGACTCTGCGATGGCTGTTTAAATATATATAACCAGGAGATTTACACTCTCCTCAGTTTAGTGCAATGACTTTGTGCTGTCTGGTTAAATATATATAACCAGGAGATTTAAACTCTACTAAGTTTAGCCACTGAATCTGTGCTGGCCGGTTAAATATATATAACCAGGAGACTTACCCTCTCCTCAGTTGAGGGCACTGAGTCGGTGCTGGCTGGGTGAATATACATAAACAGAAGATTTACACACTCATCAGTTTAGGTCACTGAATCTGTGCTGGCTGGTGAAATATATATAACCAGGAGATTTACATTCTCATCAGTTTAGGGCACTGACTCTGTGCTGGCAGTTTAAACATAGATACAACCAGGAGATTTCCCCTCTCCTCACTTTAGGGCACTGACTCTGCACTGGCTGGTGAAATATATATAACCAGGAGATTTACAATCTCCTCAGTTTAGTGCAATGACTCTGTGCTGTCTGGTTAAATATATATAACCAGGAGATTTAAAGTCTACCAAGTTTAGGGCACTGAATCTGTACTGGCCGGTTAAATATATATAACCAGGAGACTTACCCTCTCCCCACTTGAGGGCAGTGAATCTGTGCTGGCTGGTTGAATATATCTAGCCAGGGGACTTACACTTCCTCATTTTAGGGCACTGACTCTAAGCTGGCTGTTTAAATGTATTTAACCTGGAGGTTTGCACTCTCCTAAGTTTAGGGCACTTATTCTGTGCTGGCTGTTAAAATACATATAACCAGGAGATTTACACTCTCCTCAGTTTAGGGCACTGACACTGTGCTGGCTTTTTAAAAATATATAACCAGCAGATTTCCACTCTCCTCAGTTTAGAGCAATGACTCTGTGCTGTCGGGTTAAATAAATACAGAACCAGGAGATTTCCCCTCTCCTCACTATAGGGCACTGACTCTGCACTGGCTGGTGAAATATATATAACCAGGAGATTTACACTCTCCTCAGTTTAGTGCCATGACTTTGTGCTGTCTGGTTAAATATATCTAACCAGGAGATTTAAACTCGACTACGTTTAGGGCACTGAATCTGTACTGGCCGGTTAAATATATATAACCAGGAGATTTCCATGCTCAACAGTTTAGGGCACTGACTCTGTGCTGGCTGGTTGAATATATCTAGCCGGGAGACTTACACTATTCACATTTTAGTGCACTGGCTCTCAGCTGGCTGTTTAAATGTATTTTACCTGGACATTAACACTCTCCTAAGTTTAGGACACTGACTTTGTGCTGGCTGTTAAAATAGATATAACCAGGATATTTCCACACTCTTCAGTTTAGAGCAAGGACTCTGTGCTGGCTGGTTAAATAAATACATAACCAGGAGATATACACTCTCTTCAGGTTCGGGCACTGAGTCTGTGCTGGCTGGTTATATGTCTATAACTAAGAGATTTACACTCTACTAAGTTTTCGGCACTGACTCTGCGCTGGCTGTTTAAACATATATAACCAGGATATTTACACTCGACTCAGTTTAGGGCACTGAGTTTGTGATGGCTGTTTAAATATATATAACCAGTACATTTACACTCTCCTCAGTTTCAGGCAATGACTCTGTGCTGGCTGGTTAAATATATATAACCAGGAGATTTACACTGTCCTCAGTTTTCGGGCACTGACTCTGCTGGCTGGTTAAATATATATAACCAGGAAATTTACACTCTCCTCAGTGTAGGGCACTGACTCTGTGCTGGCTGGTTAAATATATATAACCAGTTTTTTTACATTGTCCTTAGTTGAGGGCACTGGCTGGTTCAGTAAATATAACAAGGAGATTTACACTCACCTCAGTTTAGGGCACTGAGTCTGTGCTGGTTAATTAAATATATATTACCAGAAGATTTACACTATCCTCAGTTTAGGGGACTGACTCTGTGCTGGCTGGTGAAATATATATAACCAGGAGATTTTCTCTCTCCTCAGTTTAGGGCACTGACTCTGTGTTGGCAGGTTGAATATATATAACCAGGAGATTTACCCTCTCCATTTAGGACAATGACACTGTGCTGGCTGATTAAATATATATAACCAGGAGATTTACACTGTCCTCAGTTGAGGGCACTGACTCTGTGCTGGCTGGTACAGTATATATAACCAGGAGATTTACACTCTCCTCAGTTGAGGGCACTGAGTCTGTGCTGGTTGGTTAAATATATATTCCCAGGAGATTTACGCTGTCCCTAGTTTAGGGCACTGACTCTGTGCTGGCTGGCACTGAGTCTGTGCTGGCTGGTTAAATATATATAACCAGTAGTTTTACACTCTCCTCAGTTTCGGACACTGACTCTGCACTGGCTGGTTAAATATATGTAACCAGGAGATTTACCCTCTACTCGGTTTAGGGCAATGATTCTGTGCTGGCTGGTTAAATAAATACACAACCAGGAGATTTACACTCTCTTCAGGTGAGGGCACTGAGTCTGTGCTGGCTGGTTATATGTATATAACCAAGAGATTTACACTCGACTAAGTTTCGAGCACAGACTGTGCGCTGGCTGTTTAAATCTATATTACCAGGATATTTAAACTCTCCTCAGTTAAGGGCACTGACTCTGTGCTGGCTGGTTAAATATATATCACCAGGAGTATCATCCTCTCCTCAGTTTAGGGCACTGACTCTGTGCTGGCTGGATCAACATAATTAAACAGGAGATTTACACTGTCCTCAGTTTAGGGCACTAAATCTGTGCTGGCTGGTTAAATATATATATCCAGGAGATTTGCACTCTCCACAGTTTAGGGCACTGACTCTGTGCTGGCTGGGTCAATGTATATAAATGGGAAATTTACACTGTTCAGAGTTAAGGGAACTGACTCTGTGCTGGCTGTTTAAATAAATATTACAAGCAGATTTAGACTCTTCCCAGTTAAGGGCACTGATTCTGTGCTGGCTGGTTCAATATATATAGCCAGGAGATTTACACTGTCCTCAGATTAGGGCACTGACTATGTGATGGCTGGTTAAATATATATAACCAGAAGATTTACACTCTCCTCAGTTTAGGGCACTTACTTTGTGCTGGCTGGTTAACTATATATAACCAAGAGATTTAAACTCTCCTCAGTTTAGGGCATGAATCTGTGCTGGCCGGTTAAATATATATAACCAGGAGACTTACACTCTCCCCAGTTGAGGGCAGTGAATCTGTGCTGGCTGGTTGAATATATCTAGCCGGGGGACTTACACTATCCTCAATTTAGGGCACTGACTCTCAGCTGGCTGTTTAAATGCATTTAACCTGGAGGTTTTCACTCTCCTTATTTAGGACACTGACGCTGTGCTGGCTTTTTAAAAATATATAACCAGCAGATTTACACTCTCCTCAGTTTAGGGCATGACTCTGTGCTGGCTGGTTAAATATATATAACCAGGAGACTTACCCTCTCCTCAGTTGAGGGCACTGAGTTTGTGCTGGCTGGTTGAATATACATAACCTGAAGATTTGCACTCTCATCAGTTTAGGTCACTGAATCTGTTCTGGCTGGTTAAATATATATAACCAGGAGATGTACATTCTCATCAGTGTAGGGCACTGACTCTGTCCTGGCTGGTTGAATATATCTAGCCGGGGGACTTCCACTATTGTCATTTTAGGGCACTAACTCTAAGCTGGCTGTTTAAATGTTCTTAACCTGGAGGTTTGCACTCTCCTAAGTTTAGGGCACTGATTCTGTGCTGGCTGTTAAAATATATATAACCAGCAGATTTACACTCTCCTCAGTTTAGGGCATGACTCTGTGCTGGCTGGTTAAATATATATAACCAGGAGACTTACCCTCTCCTCAGTTGAGGGCACTGAGTTTGTGCTGACTGGTTGAATATACATAACCAGAAGATTTGCACTCTCATCAGTTTCGGGCACTGATTCTGTCCTGGCTGGTTGAATATATCTAGCCGGGGGACTTCCACTATTGTCATTTTAGGGCACTGACTCTAAGCTGGCTGTTTAAATGTACTTAACCTGGAGGTTTGCACTCTCCTAAGTTTAGGGCACTGATTCTGTGCTGGCTGTTAAAATATATATAACCAGGAGATTTACATTTTCCTCAGTTTAGGGCCCTGACTCTGTGCTGGCAGTTTAAATATAGATATAACCAGGAGATTTCCCCTCTCCTCAGTTTAGGGCACTGACTCTGCACTGGCTGGTTAAATATATATAACCAGGAGATATACACTCTCCTCAGTTTAGTGCAATGACTCTGTGCTGTCTGGTTAAATGTATATAACCAGGAGATTTAAACTCTACTACTATAGGGCACTGAAACTGTACTGGCCAGTTAAATATATATAACCAGGAGACTTACACACTCCCCAGTTGAGGGCAGTGAATCTGTGCTGGCTGGTTGAATATATCTAGCCGGGGGACTTACACTATCCTCATTTTAGGGCACTGACTCTAAGCTGGCTGTTTAAATGCATTTAACCTGGAGGTTTGCACTCTCCTAAGTTTAGGCCACTGATTCTGTGCTGGCTGTTAAAATATATATAACCAGCAGATTTACACTCTCCTCAGTTTAGACCAATGACTCTGTGCTGTCAGGTTAAATAAATACAGAACCAGGAGATTTACACTCTCTTCAGGTTAGGGCACTGAGTCTGTGCTGGATGGATATATGTGGGAGTGTAACCAGGAGATTTACACTCTATTAAGTTTCGGGCACTTGACTCTGCGCTGGCTGTTTAAATATATATTATCAGGACATTTACACTCTCCTCAGTTTAGGGCACTGACTTTGTGCTGTCTGGTTAAATATATATAACCAGGAGATTTAAACTCTACTAAGTTTAGGGCACTGAATCTGTCCTGGCCGGTTAAATATATATAACCAGGAGACTTACCCTATCCCCAGGTGAGGGCAGTGAATCTGTGCTGGCTAGTTGAATATACATAACCAGGAGATATTCACACTCCACAGTTTAGGGCACTGACTCTGTGCTGGCTGTTTAAATATATCTAACCAGGAGATTTACACTCTCCTCAGTATATGGCACTGACTCTGCTGGCTGTTTGAATATATATAGCCAGGAAATTTGCCCTCTGCTCAGTTTAGGGCACTGACTTTGTGCTGGCTGGTTAACTATATATAACCAGGAGATTTAAACTCTCCTCAGTTTAGGGCACTGAGTCTGTGCAGGCTGGTTGAACATACATAACCAGAAGATTTACACTCTCCTCAGTTTAGGTCACTGAATCTGTGCTGGCTGGTTAAATATATATAACCAGGAGATGTACATTCTCATCAGTTTAGGGCACTGACACTGTCCTGGCTGGTTGAATATATCTAGCCGGAGGACTTCCACTATCCTCATTTTAGGGCACTGACTCTAAGCTGGCTGATTAAATGTATTTAACCTGGAGGTTTGCACTCTCCTAAGATTAGGGCACTGATTCTGTGCTGGTTGTTAAAATATATATAACCAGGAGATTTACACTCTCCTCAGTTTAGGGCACTGACACTGTGCTGGCTTTTTAAAAATATATAACCAGCAGATTTACACTCTCCTCAGTTTAGAGCAATGACTCTGTGCTGGCTGGTTAAATAAATACAGAACCAGGAGATTTACACTCTCTTCGGGTTAGGGCCATGAGTCTGTGCTGGCTGGATATATGTATATAACCAGGAGATTTACACTCTACTAGGTTTCGGGCACTGACTCTGCGATGGCTGTTTAAATATATATTACCAGGATTTTTACACTCTCCTCAGTTTAGGGCACTGACTCTGCACTGGCTGGTGAAATATATATTACCAGGAGATTTACACTCTCCTCAGTTTAGTGCAATGACTTTGTGCTGTCTGGTTAAATATATATAACCCGGAGATTTAAACTCTACTAAGTTTAGGGCACTGAATCTGTCCTGGCTGGTTAAATATATATAACCAGGAGACTTAACCTCTCCCCAGTTGAGGGCAGTGAATCTGTGCTGGCTAGTTGAATATACGTAACCAGGAGATATTCACTCTCCACAGTTTAGGGCACTGACTCTGTACTGGATGGTTAAATATATATAACCAGGAGATTTACATTTTCCTCAGTTTAGGGCACTGTCTCTGTGCTGGCAGTTTAAATATAGATACAACCAGGAGATATCCCCTCTCCTCACTTTAGGGCACTGACTCTGCACTGGCTGGTGAAATATATATAATCAGGAGATTTACAATCTCCTCAGTTTAGTGCAATGACTCTGTGCTGTCTGGTTAAATATATATAACCAGGAGATTTAAACTCTACTAAGTTTAGGGCACTGAATCTGTACTGGCCGGTTAAATATATATAACCAGGAGACTTACCCTCTCCCCAGTTTAGGGCACTGACTCTGTGCTGGCTGGTTGAATATATCTCGCCGGGGGACTAACACTATCCTCATTTTAGGGCACTGACTCTAAGCTGGCTGTTTAAATGTATTTTCCCTGGAGGTTTGCACTCTCCTCAGTTTAGGGCACTGACACTGTGCTGGCTTTTTAAAAATATATAACCAGCAGATTTACACTCTCCTCAGTTTAGACCAATGACTCTGTGCTGTCAGGTTAAATAAATACAGAACCAGGAGATTTACACTCTCTTCAGGTTCGGGCACTGAGTCTGTGCTGGCTGGATATATGTATATAACCAGGAGATTTACACTGTACTAAGTTTCGGGCACTGACTCTGCGCTGGCTGTTTAAATATATATTACCAGGACATTTACACTCTCCTCAGTTTAGGGCACTGACTCTGCACTGTCTGGTGAAATATATATAACCAGGAGATTTACACTCTCCTCAGTTTTGTGCAATGACTTTGTGCTGTCTGGTTAAATATATCCAACCAGGAGATGTAAACTCGACTAAGTTTAGGGCACTGAATCTGTGCTGGCTGGTTGAATATATCTCGCCGGGAGACTTACATTACCCTCATTTTAGGGCACTGACTCGCAGCTGGCTGATTAAATGTATTTTACCTGGACATTTACACTCTCCTAAGTTTAGGGCACTGACTTTGTGCTGGCTGTTAAAATAGATATAACCAGTATATTTCCACTCTCCTCACTTTAGAGCAATGACTCTGTGCTGGCTGGTTAAATAAATACATAACCAGGAGATATACACTCTCTTCAGGTTCGGGCACTGAGTCTGTGCTGGCTGGTTATATGTATATAACTAAGAGATTTACACTCTACTAAGTTTTGGGCACTGACTCTGCGCTGGCTGTTTAAATATATATTACCTGGATATTTACACTGTCCTCAGTTTAGGGCACTGACTCTGCACTGGCTGGTTAATCATAGATATAACCAGGAGATTTACACTCTCCTCAGTTTAGGGCATTGAATCGGTGCTGGCTGTTTGAACAAATATAGGCGGGGATTTACACTCTCCTCTGTTTAGGGCTCTGAGTCTGTGCTGGCTTTTTGAATACATATAACCAGGAGATTTGCACTCTCCTCAGTTCAGGGCACTGACTCGATACTGGCTGTTTAAACATATATAACCAGGATATTTACACTCGCCTCAGTTTAGGGCACTGAGTTTGTGATGGCTGTTTAAATATATATAACCAGTACATTTACACTCCCCTCAGTTTAAGGCAATGACTCTGTGCCGGCTGGTTAAATATATATAACCAGGAGATTTACACTGTCCTCAGTTTTCGGGCACTGACTCTCTGCTGGCTGGTTAAATATATATAACCAGGAAATTTACACTGTCCTCAGTGTGGGGCACTGACTCTGTGCTGGCTGGTTAAATATATATAACCAGTTTTTTTACATTGTCCTTAGTTGAGGGCACTGGCTGGTTCAGTAAATATAACAAGGAGATTTACACTCACCTCAGTGTAGGGCACTGAGTCTGTGCTGGTTAATTAAATATATATTACCAGAAGATTTACACTATCCTCAGTTTAGGAGACTGACTCTGTGCTGGCTGGTGAAATATATATAACCAGGAGATTTACGCTGTCCTCAGTTTAGGGCACTGACTCTGTGCTGGCTGGTTAAATATATATACCCAGGAGATATACACTGTCCTCATTTTAGGCCTCTGACTCTATGCTGTCTGGTTAAATATCCTGGTAAAACTCCAGGTTAAATATATTTAACCAGGATGTTTACACTCTATTGAGTTTAGGGCACTGAGTCTGTGCTGGCTGGTTAAATATGTATTACCAGTTGTTTTATACTCTCCTCAGTTTCGGGCACTGACTCTGCACTGGCTGGTTAAATATATATAACCAGGAGATTTACACTCTCCTCGGTTTAGGGCACTGAGACTGTGCTGGCTGGTTCAACATATATAACCAGAAGATTTACACTGTCCTCCGTTTATTGCACTCACTCTCTGCTGGCTGGTTAAATATATATAACCAGGAGTTTTACACTCTCCTCAGTTTAGGGCACTGAGTCTGATCTGGCTGGTTCAATATATTATAACCAGTTGTTTTACACTGTCCTCAGTTGAGGGCACTGACTCTGTGCTGGCTGGTACAGTATATATAACAAGGAGATTTACACTCTCCTAAGTTTAGGGCACTGAATCGGTGCTGGCTGTTTAAACATATATAACCAGGGGATTTACACTTTCCTCAGTTTAGGGCTCTGAGTCTGTGCTGGCTTTTTGAATACATATAACCAGGAGATTTACACTCTCCTCAGTTTAGGGCAGAGACTCTGTGCTGTCTGGTTAAATATATATAACCAGGAGATTTTCTCTCTCCTCAGTTTAGGGCACTGACTCTGTGTTGGCAGGTTGAATATATATAACCAGGAGATTTACCCTCTCCATTTAGGACAATGACACTGTGCTGGCTGATTAAATATATATAACCAGGAGATTTACACTGTCCTCAGTTGGGGGCACTGACTCTGTGCTGGCTGCTACAGTATATATAACCAGGAGATTTACACTCTCCTCAGTTGAGGGCACTGAGTCTGTGCTGGTTGGTTAAATATATATTACCAGGAGATTTACGCTGTCCCTAGTTTAGGGTACTGACTCTGTTCTGGCTGGCACTGAGTCTGTGCTGGCTGGTTAAATATATATAACCAGTTGTTTTACACTCTCCTCAGTTTCGGGCACTGACTCTGTGCTGGCTGGTTAAATATATGGAACCAGGAGATTTAAGCTCTCCTCGGTTTAGGGCAATGATTCTGTGCTGGCTGGTTAAATAAATACACAACCAGGAGATTTACACTCTCTTCAGGTGAGGGCACTGAGTCTGTGCTGACTGGTTATATGTATATAACCAAGAGATTTACACTCGACTAAGTTTCGGGCACAGACTCAGCGCTGGCTGTTTAAATCTATATTACCAGGAGATTTACACTCTCCACAGTTTAGGGCACTGACTCTGTGCTGGCTGGGTCAATGTATATAAATGGGAGATTTACACTGTTCAGAGTTAACGGAACTGACTCTGTGCTGGCTGTTTAAATAAATATAACCAGCAGATTTAGACTCTTCCCAGTTTAGGGCACTGACTCTGTGCTGGCTGGTTAAATATATATAGCCAGGAGATTTACACTCTCCTCAGTTTAGGGCACTGACTCTGTGCTGGCTGGTTAAATATATATAACCAGGGGTTTTACACTGTCCTCAGTTTCTGGCACTGACTCTGTGCTGGCTGATTAAATATATGTAACCAGGAGGTTTACACTCTCCTCAGTTTAGGGCATTGACTATGTGCTGTCTGGTTAAATATATATTACCAGAAGATTTACACTATCCTCAGTTTAGGGGACTGACTCTGTGCTGGCTGGTGAAATATATATAACCAGGAGATTTACGCTGTCCTCAGTTTAGGGCACTGACTCTGTGCTGGCTGGTTAAATATATATACCCAGGAGATATACACTGTCCTCATTTTAGGCCTCTGACTCTATGCTGGCAGGTTAAATATCCTGGTAAAACTCCTGGTTAAATATATTTAACTTGGATGTTTACACTCTGTTGAGTTTAGGGCACTGAGTCTGTGCTGGCTGGTTAAATATGTATTACCAGTTGTTTTACACTCTCCTCAGTTTCGGGCACTGACTCTGCACTGGCTGGATAAATATATATAACCAGGAGATTTACACTCTCCTCGGTTTAGGGCACTGAGACTGTGCTGGCTGGTTCAATACATATAACCAGAAGATTTACACTGTCCTCAGTTTATTGCACTCACTCTCTGCTGGCTGGTTAAATATATATAACCAGGAGTTTTACACTGTCCTCAGTTTAAGGCACTGAGTCTGATCTGGCTGGTTCAATATATTATAACCAGTTGTTTTACACTGTCCTCAGTTGAGGGCACTGACTCTGTGCTGGCTGGTACAGTATATATAACAAGGAGATTTACACTCTCCTCAGTGTAGGGCACTGACTCTGTGCTGGCTGGTTAAATATATATAACCAGTTTTTTTACATTGTCCTTAGTTGAGGGCACTGGCTGGTTCAGTAAATATAACAAAGAGATTTACACTCACCTCAGTTTAGGGCACTGAGTCTGTGCTGGTTAATTAAATATATATTACCAGAATATTTACACTATCCTCAGTTTAGGGGACTGACTCTGTGCTGGCTGGTGAAATATATATAACCAGGAGATTTACGCTGTCCTCAGTTTAGGGCACTGACTCTGTGCTGGCTGGTTAAATATATATACCCAGGAGATATACACTGTCCTCATTTTAGGCCTCTGACTCTATGCTGGCTGGTTAAATATCCTGGTAAAACTCCTGGTTAAATATATTTAACTAGGATGTTTACACTCTATTGAGTTTAGGGCACTGAGTCTGTGCTGGCTGGTTAAATATGTATTACCAGTTGTTTTACACTCTCCTCAGTTTCGGGCACTGACTCTGCACTGGCTGGTTAAATATATATAACCAGGAGACTTACCCTCTCCTCAGTTGAGGGCACTGAGTTTGTGCTGACTGGTTGAATATACATAACCAGAAGATTTGCACTCTCATCAGTTTCGGGCACTGATTCTGTCCTGGCTGGTTGAATATATCTAGCCGGGGGACTTCCACTATTGTCATTTTAGGTCACTGACTCTAAGCTGGCTGTTTAAATGTACTTAACCTGGAGGTTTGCACTCTCCTAAGTTTAGGGCACTGATTCTGTGCTGGCTGTTAAAATATATATAACCAGGAGATTTACATTTTCCTCAGTTTAGGGCCCTGACTCTGTGCTGGCAGTTTAAATATAGATATAACCAGGAGATTTCCCCTCTCCTCAGTTTAGGGCACTGACTCTGCACTGGCTGGTTAAATATATATAACCAGGAGATATACACTCTCCTCAGTTTAGTGCAATGACTCTGTGCTGTCTGGTTAAATGTATATAACCAGGAGATTTAAACTCTACTACTATAGGGCACTGAAACTGTACTGGCCAGTTAAATATATATAACCAGGAGACTTACACACTCCCCAGTTGAGGGCAGTGAATCTGTGCTGGCTGGTTGAATATATCTAGCCGGGGGACTTACACTATCCTCATTTTAGGGCACTGACTCTAAGCTGGCTGTTTAAATGCATTTAACCTGGAGGTTTGCACTCTCCTAAGTTTAGGCCACTGATTCTGTGCTGGCTGTTAAAATATATATAACCAGCAGATTTACACTCTCCTCAGTTTAGACCAATGACTCTGTGCTGTCAGGTTAAATAAATACAGAACCAGGAGATTTACACTCTCTTCAGGTTAGGGCACTGAGTCTGTGCTGGATGGATATATGTAGGAGTGTAACCAGGAGATTTACACTCTATTAAGTTTCGGGCACTTGACTCTGCGCTGGCTGTTTAAATATATATTATCAGGACATTTACACTCTCCTCAGTTTAGGGCACTGACTTTGTGCTGTCTGGTTAAATATATGTAACCAGGAGATTTAAACTCTACTAAGTTTAGGGCACTGAATCTGTCCTGGCCGGTTAAATATATATAACCAGGAGACTTACCCTATCCCCAGGTGAATCTGTGCTGGCTAGTTGAATATACATAACCAGGAGATATTCACACTCCACAGTTTAGGGCACTGACTCTGTGCTGGCTGTTTAAATATATCTAACCAGGAGATTTACACTCTCCTCAGTATATGGCACTGACTCTGCTGGCTGTTTGAATATATATAGCCAGGAAATTTGCCCTCTGCTCAGTTTAGGGCACTGACTTTGTGCTGGCTGGTTAACTATATATAACCAGGAGATTTAAACTCTCCTCAGTTTAGGGCACTGAGTCTGTGCAGGCTGGTTGAACATACATAACCAGAAGATTTACACTCTCCTCAGTTTAGGTCACTGAATCTGTGCTGGCTGGTTAAATATATATAACCAGGAGATGTACATTCTCATCAGTTTAGGGCACTGACACTGTCCTGGCTGGTTGAATATATCTAGCCGGAGGACTTCCACTATCCTCATTTTAGGGCACTGACTCTAAGCTGGCTGATTAAATGTATTTAACCTGGAGGTTTGCACTCTCCTAAGATTAGGGCACTGATTCTGTGCTGGTTGTTAAAATATATATAACCAGGAGATTTACACTCTCCTCAGTTTAGGGCACTGACACTGTGCTGGCTTTTTAAAAATATATAACCAGCAGATTTACACTCTCCTCAGTTTAGAGCAATGACTCTGTGCTGGCTGGTTAAATAAATACAGAACCAGGAGATTTACACTCTCTTCGGGTTAGGGCCATGAGTCTGTGCTGGCTGGATATATGTATATAACCAGGAGATTTACACTCTACTAGGTTTCGGGCACTGACTCTGCGATGGCTGTTTAAATATATATTACCAGGACATTTACACTCTCCTCAGTTTAGGGCACTGACTCTGCACTGGCTGGTGAAATATATATTACCAGGAGATTTACACTCTCCTCAGTTTAGTGCAATGACTTTGTGCTGTCTGGTTAAATATATATAACCCGGAGATTTAAACTCTACTAAGTTTAGGGCACTGAATCTGTCCTGGCTGGTTAAATATATATAACCAGGAGACTTAACCTCTCCCCAGTTGAGGGCAGTGAATCTGTGCTGGCTAGTTGAATATACGTAACCAGGAGATATTCACTCTCCACAGTTTAGGGCACTGACTCTGTACTGGATGGTTAAATATATATAACCAGGAGATTTACATTTTCCTCAGTTTAGGGCACTGACTCTGTGCTGGCAGTTTAAATATAGATACAACCAGGAGATATCCCCTCTCCTCACTTTAGGGCACTGACTCTGCACTGGCTGGTGAAATATATATAATCAGGAGATTTACAATCTCCTCAGTTTAGTGCAATGACTCTGTGCTGTCTGGTTAAATATATATAACCAGGAGATTTAAACTCTACTAAGTTTAGGGCACTGAATCTGTACTGGCCGGTTAAATATATATAACCAGGAGACTTACCCTCTCCCCAGTTTAGGGCACTGACTCTGTGCTGGCTGGTTGAATATATCTCGCCGGGGGACTAACACTATCCTCATTTTAGGGCACTGACTCTAAGCTGGCTGTTTAAATGTATTTTCCCTGGAGGTTTGCACTCTCCTCAGTTTAGGGCACTGACACTGTGCTGGCTTTTTAAAAATATATAACCAGCAGATTTACACTCTCCTCAGTTTAGACCAATGACTCTGTGCTGTCAGGTTAAATAAATACAGAACCAGGAGATTTACACTCTCTTCAGGTTCGGGCACTGAGTCTGTGCTGGCTGGATATATGTATATAACCAGGAGATTTACACTGTACTAAGTTTCGGGCACTGACTCTGCGCTGGCTGTTTAAATATATATTACCAGGACATTTACACTCTCCTCAGTTTAGGGCACTGACTCTGCACTGTCTGGTGAAATATATATAACCAGGAGATTTACACTCTCCTCAGTTTTGTGCAATGACTTTGTGCTGTCTGGTTAAATATATCCAACCAGGAGATGTAAACTCGACTAAGTTTAGGGCACTGAATCTGTGCTGGCTGGTTGAATATATCTCGCCGGGAGACTTACATTACCCTCATTTTAGGGCACTGACTCGCAGCTGGCTGATTAAATGTATTTTACCTGGACATTTACACTCTCCTAAGTTTAGGGCACTGACTTTGTGCTGGCTGTTAAAATAGATATAACCAGTATATTTCCACTCTCCTCACTTTAGAGCAATGACTCTGTGCTGGCTGGTTAAATAAATACATAACCAGGAGATATACACTCTCTTCAGGTTCGGGCACTGAGTCTGTGCTGGCTGGTTATATGTATATAACTAAGAGATTTACACTCTACTAAGTTTTGGGCACTGACTCTGCGCTGGCTGTTTAAATATATATTACCTGGATATTTACACTGTCCTCAGTTTAGGGCACTGAATCTGTACTGGCCGGTTAAATATATATAACCAGGAGACTTACCCTCTCCCCAGTTTAGGGCACTGACTCTGTGCTGGCTGGTTGAATATATCTCGCCGGGGGACTAACACTATCCTCATTTTAGGGCACTGACTCTAAGCTGGCTGTTTAAATGTATTTTCCCTGGAGGTTTGCACTCTCCTCAGTTTAGGGCACTGACACTGTGCTGGCTTTTTAAAAATATATAACCAGCAGATTTACACTCTCCTCAGTTTAGACCAATGACTCTGTGCTGTCAGGTTAAATAAATACAGAACCAGGAGATTTACACTCTCTTCAGGTTCGGGCACTGAGTCTGTGCTGGCTGGATATATGTATATAACCAGGAGATTTACACTGTACTAAGTTTCGGGCACTGACTCTGCGCTGGCTGTTTAAATATATATTACCAGGACATTTACACTCTCCTCAGTTTAGGGCACTGACTCTGCACTGTCTGGTGAAATATATATAACCAGGAGATTTACACTCTCCTCAGTTTTGTGCAATGACTTTGTGCTGTCTGGTTAAATATATCCAACCAGGAGATGTAAACTCGACTAAGTTTAGGGCACTGAATCTGTGCTGGCTGGTTGAATATATCTCGCCGGGAGACTTACATTACCCTCATTTTAGGGCACTGACTCGCAGCTGGCTGATTAAATGTATTTTACCTGGACATTTACACTCTCCTAAGTTTAGGGCACTGACTTTGTGCTGGCTGTTAAAATAGATATAACCAGTATATTTCCACTCTCCTCACTTTAGAGCAATGACTCTGTGCTGGCTGGTTAAATAAATACATAACCAGGAGATATACACTCTCTTCAGGTTCGGGCACTGAGTCTGTGCTGGCTGGTTATATGTATATAACTAAGAGATTTACACTCTACTAAGTTTTGGGCACTGACTCTGCGCTGGCTGTTTAAATATATATTACCTGGATATTTACACTGTCCTCAGTTTAGGGCACTGACTCTGCACTGGCTGGTTAATCATAGATATAACCAGGAGATTTACACTCTCCTCAGTTTAGGGCATTGAATCGGTGCTGGCTGTTTGAACAAATATAGGCCGGGATTTACACTCTCCTCTGTTTAGGGCTCTGAGTCTGTGCTGGCTTTTTGAATACATATAACCAGGAGATTTGCACTCTCCTCAGTTCAGGGCACTGACTCGATACTGGCTGTTTAAACATATATAACCAGGATATTTACACTCGCCTCAGTTTAGGGCACTGAGTTTGTGATGGCTGTTTAAATATATATAACCAGTACATTTACACTCCCCTCAGTTTAAGGCAATGACTCTGTGCCGGCTAGTTAAATATATATAACCAGGAGATTTACACTGTCCTCAGTTTTCGGGCACTGACTCTCTGCTGGCTGGTTAAATATATATAACCAGGAAATTTACACTGTCCTCAGTGTGGGGCACTGACTCTGTGCTGGCTGGTTAAATATATATAACCAGTTTTTTTACATTGTCCTTAGTTGAGGGCACTGGCTGGTTCAGTAAATATAACAAGGAGATTTACACTCACCTCAGTGTAGGGCACTGAGTCTGTGCTGGTTAATTAAATATATATTACCAGAAGATTTACACTATCCTCAGTTTAGGAGACTGACTCTGTGCTGGCTGGTGAAATATATATAACCAGGAGATTTACGCTGTCCTCAGTTTAGGGCACTGACTCTGTGCTGGCTGGTTAAATATATATACCCAGGAGATATACACTGTCCTCATTTTAGGTCTCTGACTCTATGCTGTCTGGTTAAATATCCTGGTAAAACTCCAGGTTAAATATATTTAACCAGGATGTTTACACTCTATTGAGTTTAGGGCACTGAGTCTGTGCTGGCTGGTTAAATATGTATTACCAGTTGTTTTATACTCTCCTCAGTTTCGGGCACTGACTCTGCACTGGCTGGTTAAATATATATAACCAGGAGATTTACACTCTCCTCGGTTTAGGGCACTGAGACTGTGCTGGCTGGTTCAACATATATAACCAGAAGATTTACACTGTCCTCCGTTTATTGCACTCACTCTCTGCTGGCTGGTTAAATATATATAACCAGGAGTTTTACACTCTCCTCAGTTTAGGGCACTGAGTCTGATCTGGCTGGTTCAATATATTATAACCAGTTGTTTTACACTGTCCTCAGTTGAGGGCACTGACTCTGTGCTGGCTGGTACAGTATATATAACAAGGAGATTTACACTCTCCTAAGTTTAGGGCACTGAATCGGTGCTGGCTGTTTAAACATATATAACCAGGGGATTTACACTTTCCTCAGTTTAGGGCTCTGAGTCTGTGCTGGCTTTTTGAATACATATAACCAGGAGATTTACACTCTCCTCAGTTTAGGGCAGAGACTCTGTGCTGTCTGGTTAAATATATATAACCAGGAGATTTTCTCTCTCCTCAGTTTAGGGCACTGACTCTGTGTTGGCAGGTTGAATATATATAACCAGGAGATTTACCCTCTCCATTTAGGACAATGACACTGTGCTGGCTGATTAAATATATATAACCAGGAGATTTACACTGTCCTCAGTTGGGGGCACTGACTCTGTGCTGGCTGCTACAGTATATATAACCAGGAGATTTACACTCTCCTCAGTTGAGGGCACTGAGTCTGTGCTGGTTGGTTAAATATATATTACCAGGAGATTTACGCTGTCCCTAGTTTAGGGTACTGACTCTGTTCTGGCTGGCACTGAGTCTGTGCTGGCTGGTTAAATATATATAACCAGTTGTTTTACACTCTCCTCAGTTTCGGGCACTGACTCTGTGCTGGCTGGTTAAATATATGGAACCAGGAGATTTAAGCTCTCCTCGGTTTAGGGCAATGATTCTGTGCTGGCTGGTTAAATAAATACACAACCAGGAGATTTACACTCTCTTCAGGTGAGGGCACTGAGTCTGTGCTGACTGGTTATATGTATATAACCAAGAGATTTACACTCGACTAAGTTTCGGGCACAGACTCAGCGCTGGCTGTTTAAATCTATATTACCAGGAGATTTACACTCTCCACAGTTTAGGGCACTGACTCTGTGCTGGCTGGGTCAATGTATATAAATGGGAGATTTACACTGTTCAGAGTTAACGGAACTGACTCTGTGCTGGCTGTTTAAATAAATATAACCAGCAGATTTAGACTCTTCCCAGTTTAGGGCACTGACTCTGTGCTGGCTGGTTAAATATATATAGCCAGGAGATTTACACTCTCCTCAGTTTAGGGCACTGACTCTGTGCTGGCTGGTTAAATATATATAACCAGGGGTTTTACACTGTCCTCAGTTTCTGGCACTGACTCTGTGCTGGCTGATTAAATATATGTAACCAGGAGGTTTACACTCTCCTCAGTTTAGGGCATTGACTATGTGCTGTCTGGTTAAATATATATTACCAGAAGATTTACACTATCCTCAGTTTAGGGGACTGACTCTGTGCTGGCTGGTGAAATATATATAACCAGGAGATTTACGCTGTCCTCAGTTTAGGGCACTGACTCTGAGCTGGCTGGTTAAATATATATACCCAGGAGATATACACTGTCCTCATTTTAGGCCTCTGACTCTATGCTGGCTGGTTAAATATCCTGGTAAAACTCCTGGTTAAATATATTTAACTTGGATGTTTACACTCTGTTGAGTTTAGGGCACTGAGTCTGTGCTGGCTGGTTAAATATGTATTACCAGTTGTTTTACACTCTCCTCAGTTTCGGGCACTGACTCTGCACTGGCTGGATAAATATATATAACCAGGAGATTTACACTCTCCTCGGTTTAGGGCACTGAGACTGTGCTGGCTGGTTCAATACATATAACCAGAAGATTTACACTGTCCTCAGTTTATTGCACTCACTCTCTGCTGGCTGGTTAAATATATATAACCAGGAGTTTTACACTGTCCTCAGTTTAAGGCACTGAGTCTGATCTGGCTGGTTCAATATATTATAACCAGTTGTTTTACACTGTCCTCAGTTGAGGGCACTGACTCTGTGCTGGCTGGTACAGTATATATAACAAGGAGATTTACACTCTCCTCAGTGTAGGGCACTGACTCTGTGCTGGCTGGTTAAATATATATAACCAGTTTTTTTACATTGTCCTTAGTTGAGGGCACTGGCTGGTTCAGTAAATATAACAAAGAGATTTACACTCACCTCAGTTTAGGGCACTGAGTCTGTGCTGGTTAATTAAATATATATTACCAGAATATTTACACTATCCTCAGTTTAGGGGACTGACTCTGTGCTGGCTGGTGAAATATATATAACCAGGAGATTTACGCTGTCCTCAGTTTAGGGCACTGACTCTGTGCTGGCTGGTTAAATATATATACCCAGGAGATATACACTGTCCTCATTTTAGGCCTCTGACTCTATGCTGGCTGGTTAAATATCCTGGTAAAACTCCTGGTTAAATATATTTAACTAGGATGTTTACACTCTATTGAGTTTAGGGCACTGAGTCTGTGCTGGCTGGTTAAATATGTATTACCAGTTGTTTTACACTCTCCTCAGTTTCGGGCACTGACTCTGCACTGGCTGGTTAAATATATATAACCAGGAGACTTACCCTCTCCTCAGTTGAGGGCACTGAGTTTGTGCTGACTGGTTGAATATACATAACCAGAAGATTTGCACTCTCATCAGTTTCGGGCACTGATTCTGTCCTGGCTGGTTGAATATATCTAGCCGGGGGACTTCCACTATTGTCATTTTAGGGCACTGACTCTAAGCTGGCTGTTTAAATGTACTTAACCTGGAGGTTTGCACTCTCCTAAGTTTAGGGCACTGATTCTGTGCTGGCTGTTAAAATATATATAACCAGGAGATTTACATTTTCCTCAGTTTAGGGCCCTGACTCTGTGCTGGCAGTTTAAATATAGATATAACCAGGAGATTTCCCCTCTCCTCAGTTTAGGGCACTGACTCTGCACTGGCTGGTTAAATATATATAACCAGGAGATATACACTCTCCTCAGTTTTGTGCAATGACTTTGTGCTGTCTGGTTAAATATATCCAACCAGGAGATGTAAACTCGACTAAGTTTAGGGCACTGAATCTGTGCTGGCTGGTTGAATATATCTCGCCGGGAGACTTACATTACCCTCATTTTAGGGCACTGACTCGCAGCTGGCTGATTAAATGTATTTTACCTGGACATTTACACTCTCCTAAGTTTAGGGCACTGACTTTGTGCTGGCTGTTAAAATAGATATAACCAGTATATTTCCACTCTCCTCACTTTAGAGCAATGACTCTGTGCTGGCTGGTTAAATAAATACATAACCAGGAGATATACACTCTCTTCAGGTTCGGGCACTGAGTCTGTGCTGGCTGGTTATATGTATATAACTAAGAGATTTACACTCTACTAAGTTTTGGGCACTGACTCTGCGCTGGCTGTTTAAATATATATTACCTGGATATTTACACTGTCCTCAGTTTAGGGCACTGACTCTGCACTGGCTGGTTAATCATAGATATAACCAGGAGATTTACACTCTCCTCAGTTTAGGGCATTGAATCGGTGCTGGCTGTTTGAACAAATATAGGCCGGGATTTACACTCTCCTCTGTTTAGGGCTCTGAGTCTGTGCTGGCTTTTGAATACATATAACCAGGAGATTTGCACTCTCCTCAGTTCAGGGCACTGACTCGATACTGGCTGTTTAAACATATATAACCAGGATATTTACACTCGCCTCAGTTTAGGGCACTGAGTTTGTGATGGCTGTTTAAATATATATAACCAGTACATTTACACTCCCCTCAGTTTAAGGCAATGACTCTGTGCCGGCTGGTTAAATATATATAACCAGGAGATTTACACTGTCCTCAGTTTTCGGGCACTGACTCTCTGCTGGCTAGTTAAATATATATAACCAGGAAATTTACACTGTCCTCAGTGTGGGGCACTGACTCTGTGCTGGCTGGTTAAATATATATAACCAGTTTTTTTACATTGTCCTTAGTTGAGGGCACTGGCTGGTTCAGTAAATATAACAAGGAGATTTACACTCACCTCAGTGTAGGGCACTGAGTCTGTGCTGGTTAATTAAATATATATTACCAGAAGATTTACACTATCCTCAGTTTAGGAGACTGACTCTGTGCTGGCTGGTGAAATATATATAACCAGGAGATTTACGCTGTCCTCAGTTTAGGGCACTGACTCTGTGCTGGCTGGTTAAATATATATACCCAGGAGATATACACTGTCCTCATTTTAGGCCTCTGACTCTATGCTGTCTGGTTAAATATCCTGGTAAAACTCCAGGTTAAATATATTTAACCAGGATGTTTACACTCTATTGAGTTTAGGGCACTGAGTCTGTGCTGGCTGGTTAAATATGTATTACCAGTTGTTTTATACTCTCCTCAGTTTCGGGCACTGACTCTGCACTGGCTGGTTAAATATATATAACCAGGAGATTTACACTCTCCTCGGTTTAGGGCACTGAGACTGTGCTGGCTGGTTCAACATATATAACCAGAAGATTTACACTGTCCTCCGTTTATTGCACTCACTCTCTGCTGGCTGGTTAAATATATATAACCAGGAGTTTTACACTCTCCTCAGTTTAGGGCACTGAGTCTGATCTGGCTGGTTCAATATATTATAACCAGTTGTTTTACACTGTCCTCAGTTGAGGGCACTGACTCTGTGCTGGCTGGTACAGTATATATAACAAGGAGATTTACACTCTCCTAAGTTTAGGGCACTGAATCGGTGCTGGCTGTTTAAACATATATAACCAGGGGATTTACACTTTCCTCAGTTTAGGGCTCTGAGTCTGTGCTGGCTTTTTGAATACATATAACCAGGAGATTTACACTCTCCTCAGTTTAGGGCAGAGACTCTGTGCTGTCTGGTTAAATATATATAACCAGGAGATTTTCTCTCTCCTCAGTTTAGGGCACTGACTCTGTGTTGGCAGGTTGAATATATATAACCAGGAGATTTACCCTCTCCATTTAGGACAATGACACTGTGCTGGCTGATTAAATATATATAACCAGGAGATTTACACTGTCCTCAGTTGGGGGCACTGACTCTGTGCTGGCTGCTACAGTATATATAACCAGGAGATTTACACTCTCCTCAGTTGAGGGCACTGAGTCTGTGCTGGTTGGTTAAATATATATTACCAGGAGATTTACGCTGTCCCTAGTTTAGGGTACTGACTCTGTTCTGGCTGGCACTGAGTCTGTGCTGGCTGGTTAAATATATATAACCAGTTGTTTTACACTCTCCTCAGTTTCGGGCACTGACTCTGTGCTGGCTGGTTAAATATATGGAACCAGGAGATTTAAGCTCTCCTCGGTTTAGGGCAATGATTCTGTGCTGGCTGGTTAAATAAATACACAACCAGGAGATTTACACTCTCTTCAGGTGAGGGCACTGAGTCTGTGCTGACTGGTTATATGTATATAACCAAGAGATTTACACTCGACTAAGTTTCGGGCACAGACTCAGCGCTGGCTGTTTAAATCTATATTACCAGGAGATTTACACTCTCCACAGTTTAGGGCACTGACTCTGTGCTGGCTGGGTCAATGTATATAAATGGGAGATTTACACTGTTCAGAGTTAAGGGAACTGACTCTGTGCTGGCTGTTTAAATAAATATAACCAGCAGATTTAGACTCTTCCCAGTTTAGGGCACTGACTCTGTGCTGGCTGGTTAAATATATATAGCCAGGAGATTTACACTCTCCTCAGTTTAGGGCACTGACTCTGTGCTGGCTGGTTAAATATATATAACCAGGGGTTTTACACTGTCCTCAGTTTCTGGCACTGACTCTGTGCTGGCTGATTAAATATATGTAACCAGGAGGTTTACACTCTCCTCAGTTTAGGGCATTGACTATGTGCTGTCTGGTTAAATATATATTACCAGAAGATTTACACTATCCTCAGTTTAGGGGACTGACTCTGTGCTGGCTGGTGAAATATATATAACCAGGAGATTTACGCTGTCCTCAGTTTAGGGCACTGACTCTGTGCTGGCTGGTTAAATATATATACCCAGGAGATATACACTGTCCTCATTTTAGGCCTCTGACTCTATGCTGGCTGGTTAAATATCCTGGTAAAACTCCTGGTTAAATATATTTAACTTGGATGTTTACACTCTGTTGAGTTTAGGGCACTGAGTCTGTGCTGGCTGGTTAAATATGTATTACCAGTTGTTTTACACTCTCCTCAGTTTCGGGCACTGACTCTGCACTGGCTGGATAAATATATATAACCAGGAGATTTACACTCTCCTCGGTTTAGGGCACTGAGACTGTGCTGGCTGGTTCAATACATATAACCAGAAGATTTACACTGTCCTCAGTTTATTGCACTCACTCTCTGCTGGCTGGTTAAATATATATAACCAGGAGTTTTACACTGTCCTCAGTTTAAGGCACTGAGTCTGATCTGGCTGGTTCAATATATTATAACCAGTTGTTTTACACTGTCCTCAGTTGAGGGCACTGACTCTGTGCTGGCTGGTACAGTATATATAACAAGGAGATTTACACTCTCCTCAGTGTAGGGCACTGACTCTGTGCTGGCTGGTTAAATATATATAACCAGTTTTTTTACATTGTCCTTAGTTGAGGGCACTGGCTGGTTCAGTAAATATAACAAGGAGATTTACACTCACCTCAGTTTAGGGCACTGAGTCTGTGCTGGTTAATTAAATATATATTACCAGAATATTTACACTATCCTCAGTTTAGGGGACTGACTCTGTGCTGGCTGGTGAAATATATATAACCAGGAGATTTACGCTGTCCTCAGTTTAGGGCACTGACTCTGTGCTGGCTGGTTAAATATATATACCCAGGAGATATACACTGTCCTCATTTTAGGCCTCTGACTCTATGCTGGCTGGTTAAATATCCTGGTAAAACTCCTGGTTAAATATATTTAACTAGGATGTTTACACTCTATTGAGTTTAGGGCACTGAGTCTGTGCTGGCTGGTTAAATATGTATTACCAGTTGTTTTACACTCTCCTCAGTTTCGGGCACTGACTCTGCACTGGCTGGTTAAATATATATAACCAGGAGATTTACACTCTCCTCGGTTTAGGGCACTGAGACTGTGCTGGCTGGTTCAATACATATAACCAGAAGATTTACACTGTCCTCAGTTTATTGCACTCACTCTCTGCTGGCTGGTTAAATATATATAACCAGGAGTTTTACACTCTCCTCAGTTTAAGGCACTGAGTCTGATCTGGCTGGTTCAATATATTATAACCAGTTGTTTTACACTGTCCTCAGTTGAGGGCACTGACTCTGTGCTGGCTGGTACAGTATATATAACAAGGAGATTTACACTCTCCTCAGTTTAGGGCACTGAGTCTGTGCTGGTTGGTTAAATATATATTACCAGGAGATTTACGCTGTCCCTAGGTTAGGGCACTGACTCTGTGCTGGCTGGCACTGAGTCTGTGCTGGCTGGTTAAATATATATAACCAGTTGTTTTCCACTCTCCTCAGTTTCGGGCACTGACTCTGCACTGGCTGGTTAAATATATGGAACCAGGAGATTTACCCTCTCCTCGGTTTAGGGCAATGATTCTGTGCTGGCTGGTTAAATAAATGCACAACCAGGAGATTTACACTCTCTTCAGGTGAGGGCACTGAGTCTGTGCTTGCTGGATATATGTATAAAACCAGGAGATTTACACTCTCCTCAGTTTAGGCCACTGACTCTGTGCTGGCTGGTTAAATATATAGAACCAGGGGTTTGACACTCTATTCAGTTTAGGGCACTGACTCTGTGCTGGCTGGATCAACATAATTAAACAGGAGATTTACACTGTCCTCAGTTTAGGGCACTAAATCTGTGCTGGCTGGTTAAATATATATAACCAGAGATTTACACTCTCCACAGTTTAGGGCACTGACTCTGTGCTGGCTGGGTCAATGTATATAAATGGGAGATTTACACTGTTCAGAGTTAAGGGAACTGACTCTGTGCTGGCTGTTTAAATAAATATAACCAGCAGATTTAGACTCTTCCCAGTTTAGGGCACTGACTCTGTGCTGGCTGGTTCAATATATATAGCCAGAAGATTTACACTGTCCTCAGATTAGGGCACTGACTATGTGATGGCTGGTTAAATATATATAACCAGAAGATTTACACTCTATTCAGTTTAGGGGTCTGACTCTGTGCTGGCTGATTAAATATATATCACCAGTGGTTTTACACTCTCCTCAGTTTAGGGCACTTACTTTGTGCTGGCTGGTTAACTATATATAACCAGGAGATTTAAACTCTCCTCAGTTTAGGGCATGAATCTGTGCTGGCTGGTTGAATATATCTAGCCAGGGGACTTACACTATCCTCAATTTAGGGCACTGAATCTAAGCTGGCTGTTTAAATGCATTTAACCTGGAGGTTTGCACTCTCCTAAGTTTAGGACACTGACACTGTGCTGTCTTTTTAAAAATATATAACCAGCAGATTTACACTCTCCTCAGTTTAGGGCATGACTCTGTGCTGGCTGGTTAAATATATATAACCAGGAGACTTACCCTCTCCTCAGTTGAGGGCACTGAGTTTGTGCTGGCTGGTTGAATATACATAACCAGAAGATTTACACTCTCATCAGTTTAAGTCACTCAATCTGTTCTGGCTGGTTAAATATAAATAACCAGGAGATGTACATTCTCATCTGTTTAGGGCACTGACTCTGTCCTGGCTGGTTGAATATATCTAGCCGGGGGACTTCCACTATTGTCATTTTAGGGCACTGACTCTAAGCTGGCTGTTTAAATGTACTTAACCTGGAGGTTTGCACTCTCCTAAGTTTAGGGCACTGATTCTGTGCTGGCTGTTAAAATATACATAACCAGGAGATTTACATTTTCCTCAGTTTAGGGCCCTGACTCTGTGCTGGCAGTTTAAATATAGATATAACCAGGAGATTTCCCCTCTCCTCAGTTTAGGGCACTGACTCTGCACTGGCTGGTTAAATATATATAACCAGGAGATATACACTCTCCTCAGTTTAGTGCAATGACTCTGTGCTTTCTGGTCAAATGTATATAACCAGGAGATTTAAACTCTACTACTATAGGGCACTGAACCTGTACTGGCCAGTTAAATATATATAACAAGGAGACTTACCCTCTCCCCAGTTGAGGGCAGTGAATCTGTGCTGGCTGGTTGAATATATCTAGCCGGGGGACTTACACTATCCTCATTTTAGGGCACTGACTCTAAGCTGGCTGTTTAAATGCATTTAACCTGGAGGTTTGCACTCTCCTAAGTTTAGGCCACTGATTCTGTGCTGGCTGTTAAAATATATATAACCAGGAGATTTACACTCTCCTCAGTTTAGAGCAATGACTCTGTGCTGTCGGGTTAAATAAATACAGAACCAGGAGATTTACACTCTCTTCAGGTTAGGGCACTGAGTATGTGCTGGCTGGATATATGTATATAACCAGGAGATTTACACTCTACTAAGTTTCGGGCACTGACTCTGCGCTGGCTGTTTAAATATATATTACCAGGACATTTACATTCTCCTCAGTTTCGGGCACTGACTCTGCACTGGCTGGTGAAATATATATAACCAGGAGATTTAAACTCGACTAAGCTTAGGGCACTGAATCTGTACTGGCTGGTTAAATAAAAATAACCAGGAGACTTTCCCTCTCCCCAGTTGAGGGCAGTGAATCTGTGCTGGCTAGTTGAATATACGTAACCAGGAGATATTCACTCTCCACAGTTTAGGGCACTGACTCTGTACTGGATGGTTAAATATATGTAACCAGCAGGTTTACACTCTCCTCAGTATATGGCACGGACTCTGCTGGCTGGTTGAATATATACAGCCAGGAAATTTACACTCTCCTCAGTTTCGGGCACTGACTCTGTGCTGGCTGGTTAAATACATATATAACCAGTAGATTTATCCTCTCCTCAGTTTAGGGCACTGACTTTGTGACGGCTGGTTAAATATATATAATCAGGAGATTTAAACTCTCCTCAGTTAAGGGCAAGAATCTGTGCCGGCCGGTTAAATATATATAACCAGGAGACTTACCCTCTCCTCAGTTGAGGGCACTGAGTCTGTGCTGGCTGTTTGAATATACATAACCAGAAGATTTACACTCTCATCAGTTTAGGTCACTGAATCTGTGCTGGCTGGTTAAATATATATCACCAGGAGATTTACATTTTCCTCAGTTTAGGGCACTGACTCTGTGCTGGCAGTTTAAATATAGATACAACCAGGAGATTTCCCCTCTCCTCACTTTAGGGCACTGACTCTGCACTGGCTGGTGAAATATATATAACCAGGAGATTTACAATCTCCTCAGTTCAGTGCAATGACTCTGTGCTGTCTGGTTAAATATATATAACCAGGAGATTTCCCCTCTCCTCAGTTTAGGGCACTGACTCTGCACTGGCTGGTGAAATATATATAACCAGGAGATTTACACTCTCCCCAGTTGAGGGCAGTGAATCTGTGCTGGCTGGTTGAATATATCTAGCCGGGGGACTAACACTATCCTCATTTTCGGGCACTGACTCTAAGCTGGCTGTTTAAATGTATTTTCCCTGGAGGTTTGCACTCTCCTCAGTTTAGGGCACTGACACTGTGCTGGCTTTTTAAAAATATATAACCAGCAGATTTACACTCTCCTCAGTTCAGAGCAATGACTCTGTGCTGTCGGGTTAAATAAATACAGAACCAGGAGATTTACACTCTCTTCAGGTTCGGGCACTGAGTCTGTGCTGGCTGGATATATGTATATAACCAGGAGATTTACACTCGACTAAGTTTCGGGCACTCAATCTGCGCTGGCTGTTTAAATATATATTATCAGGACATTTACACTCTCCTCAGTTTAGGGCACTGACTCTGCACTGGCTGCTGAAATAGAAATAACCAGGAGATTTACACTCTCCTCAGTTTAGAGCACAGACACTGTGCTGGCTTTTTAAAAATATATAACCAGCAGATTTTCACTCTCCTCAGTTTAGAGCAATGACTCTGTGCTGTCGGGTTAAATAAATACAGAACCAGGAGATATACACTCTGTTCAGGTTAGGGCACTGAATCTGTGCTGACTGGATATATGTATATAACCAGGATATTTACACTCTCCTCAGTTTAGGGCACTGACTCTGCACTGGCTGGTAAAATATATATAACCAGGAGATTTACACTCTCCGCAGTTTAGTGCAATGACTTTGTGCTGTCTTGTTAAATATATCTAACCAGGAGATTTAAACTCGACTAAGTTTAGGGCACTGAATCTGTACTGGCCGGTTAAATATATATAACCAGGAGATTTACATGCTCAACAGTTTAGAGCACTGACTCTGTGCTGGCTGGTTGAATATATCTCGCCGGGAGACTTACACTATCCTCATTTTAGGGCACTGACTCTCAGCTGGCTGTTTAAATGTATTTTACCTGGACATTTACACTCTCCTAAGTTTAGGGCACTGACTTTGTGCTGGCTGTTAAAATAGATATAACCAGGATATTTCCACTCTCTTCAGTTTAGAGCAAGGACTCTGTGCTGGCTGGTTAAATAAATACATAATCAGGAGATATAAACTCTCTTCAGGTTCGGGCACTGAGTCTGTGCTGGCTGGTTATATGTATATAACTAAGAGATTTACACTCTACTAAGTTTCGGGCACTAACTCTGCGCTGGCTGTTTAAATATATATTACCTGGATATTTACACTCTCCTCAGTATATGGCACTGACTCTGCTGGCTGTTTAAATATATACAGCCAGGAAATTTACACTCTCCTCAGTTTCGGGCACTGACTCTGTGTTGGCTGGTTAAATACATATATCACCAGGAGATTTATCCTCTCCTCAGTTTAGGGCACTGACTTTGTGCTGGCTGGTTAAATATATATAACCAGTAGACTTACCCTCTCCTCAGTTGAGGGCACTGAGTCTGTGCTGGCTGGTTGAATAGACATAACCAGAAGATTTACACTCTCCTAACTTTAGGGCACTGACTCTGCACTGGCTGGTGAAATATATATAACCAGGAGATTTACAATCTCCTCAGTTTAGTTCAATGACTCTGTGCTGTCTGGTTAAATATATATAACCAGGAGATTTAAACTCTACTAAGTTTAGGGCACTGAATCTGTACTGGCCGGATAAATATATATAACCAGGAGACTTACCCTCTCCCCAGTTGAGGGCAGTGAATCTGTGCTGACTGCTTGAATATATCTAGCCGGGGGACTTACACTATCGTCATTTTAGGGCACTGACTCTAAGCTGGCTGTTTAAATGTATTTAACCTGGAGGTTTGCACTCTCCGAAGTTTAGGGCACTGATTCTGTGCTGGCTGTTAAAATATATATAACCAGGAGATTTACACTCTCCTCAGTTTAGAGCACAGACACTGTGCTGGCTTTTTAAAAATATATAACCAGCATATTTCCACTCTCCTCAGTTTAGAGCAATGACTCTGTGCTGTCGGGTTAAATAAATACAGAACCAGGAGATATACACTCTCTTCAGGTTAGGGCACTGAGTCTGTGCTGGCTGGTTATATGTATATAACCAGGAGATTTACACTCTACTAAGTTTCGGGCACTGACTCTGCGCTGGCTGTTTAAATATATATTATCAGGACATTTACACTCTCCTCAGTTTAGGGCACTGACTCTGCACTGGCTGGTGAAATATAACCAGGAGATTTACACGCTCCTCAGTTTAGTGCAATGACTTTGTGCTGTCTGGTTAAATATATCTAACCAGGAGATTTACACTCGACTAAGTTTAGGGCACTGAATCTGTACTGGCTGGTTAAATATATATTACCAGGAGATTTACATGCTCAACAGTTTAGGCCACTGACTCTGTGCTGGCTGGTTGAATAAATCTAGCCGGGGGACTTACACTATCCTCATTTTAGGGCACTGACTCTAAGCTGGCTGATTAAATGTTTTTAACCTGGAGGTTTGCACTCTCCTAAGTTTAGGGCACTGATTCTGTGCTGGCTGTTAAAATATATATAACCAGGAGATTTACACTCTCCTCAGTTTACGGCACTGACACTGTGCTGGCTTTTTAAAAATATATAACCAGCAGATTTACACTCTCCTCAGTTTAGAGCAATGACTCTGTGCTGGCTGGTTAAATAAATACAGAACCAGGAGATTTACACTCTCTTCGGGTTAGGGCCATGAGTCTGTGCTGGCTGGATATATGTATATAACCAGGAGATTTACACTCTACTAAGATTCAGGCACTGACTCTGCGATGGCTGTTTAAATATATATTACCAGGATTTTTACACTCTCCTCAGTTTAGGGCACTGACTCTGCACTGGCTGGTGAAATATATATAACCAGGAGATTTACACTCTCCTCAGTTTTGTGCAATGACTTTGTGCTGTCTGGTTAAATATATCTAACCAGGAGATTTAAACTCGACTAAGTTTAGGGCACTGAATCTGTACTGGCCGGTTAAATATATATAACCAGGAGATTTACATGCTCAACAGTTTAGGGCACTGACTCTGTCCTGGCTGGTTGAATATATCTCGCCGGGGGACTTACACTATCCTCATTTTAGGGCACTGACTCTCAGCTGGCTGTTAAAATAGATATAACCAGTATATTTCCACTCTCCTCACTTTAGAGCAATGACTCTGTGCTGGCTGGTTAAATAAATACATAACCAGGAGATATACACTCTCTTCAGGTTCGGGCACTGAGTCTGAGCTGGCTGGTTATATGTATATAACTAAGAGATTTGCACTCTACTAAGTTTTGGGCACTGACTCTGCGCTGGATGTTTAAAAATATATTACCTGGATATTTACACTCTCCTCAGTTTAGGGCACTGACTCTGAACTGGCTGGTTAATCATAGATATAACCAGGAGATTTACACTATCCTCAGTTTAGGGCATTGAATCGGTGCTGGCTGTGTAAACAAATATAGGCGGGGATTTACACTCTCCTCTGTTTAGGGCTCTGAGTCTGTGCTGGCTTTTTGAATACATATAACCAGGAGATTTGCACTCGCCTCAGTTCAGGGCACTGACTCTGTACTGGCTGTTTAAACATATATAACCAGGATATTTACACTCGCCTCAGTTTAGGGCAATGAGTTTGTGATGGCTGTTTAAATATATATAACCAGTACATTTACACTCCCCTCAGTTTAAGGCAATGACTCTGTGCTGGCTGGTTAAATATATATAACCAGCAGATTTACACTGTCCTCAGTTTTCGGGCATTGACTCTCTGCTGGCTGGTTAAATATATATAACCAGGAAATTTACACTCTCCTCAGTGTAGGGCACTGAGTCTGTGCTGGCTGGTTAAATATATATAACCATTTTTTTTACATTGTCCTTAGTTGAGGGCACTGGCTGGTTCAGTAAATATAACAAGAAGATTTACACTCACCTCAGTTTAGGGCACTGAGCCTGTGCTGGTTAATTAAATATATATTACCAGAAGATTTACACTATCCTCAGTTTAGGGGACTGACTCTGTGCTGGCTGGTGAAATATATATAACCAGGAGATTTACGCTGTCCTCAGTTAAGGGCACTGACTCTGTGCTGGCTGGTTAAATATATATCCTCAGGAGGTATACACTGTCCTCATTTTAGGCCTCTGACTCTATGCTGGCTGGTTAAATATCCTGGTAAAACTCCTGGTTAAATATATTTAACCAGGATGCTTACACTCTATTGAGTTGAGGGCACTGAGTCTGTGCTGGCTGGTTAAATATGTATTACCAGTTGTTTTACACTCTCCTCAGTTTCGGGCACTGACTCTGCACTGGCTGGTTAAATATATATAACCAGGAGATTTACACTCTCCTTGGTTTAGGGCACTGAGACTGTGCTGGCTGGTTCAATATATATAACCAGGAGTTTTACACTCTCCTCAGTTTAGGGCACTGAGTCTGATCTGGCTGGTTCAATATATTATAACCGATTGTTTTACACTGTCCTCATTTGAGGGCACTGACTCTGTGCTGGCTGGTACAGTATATATAACAAGGAGATTTACACTCTCCTCAGTTTAGGGCACTGAGTCTGAGCTGGCTGGTTAAATATATATTACCAGGAGATTTACGCTGTCCCTAGTTTAGGGCACTGACTCTGTGCTGGCTGGCACTGAGTCTGTGCTGGCTGGTTAAATATATATAACTAGTTGTTTTACACTCTCCTCAGTTACGGGCACTGACTCTGCACTGGCTGGTTAAATATATGGAACCAGGAGATTTACCCTCTCCTCGGTTTAGGGCAATGATTCTGTGCTGGCTGGTTAAATAAATACACAACCAGGAGATTTACACTCTCTTCAGGTGAGGGCACTGAGTCTGTGCTGGCTGGTTATATGTATCTCACCAAGAGATTTACACTCTACGAAGTTTCGGGCACTGACTCTGCACTGGCTGTTTAAATATAGGTATAACCAGGAGATTTACGCTGTCCTCAGTTTAGGGCACTGAATCGGTGCTGGCTGTTTAAACATATATAAACAGGAGACTTACCCTCTCCTCAGTTGAGGGCACTGAGTCTGTGCTGGCTGGTTGAATATACATAACCAGAAGATTTACACTCTCATCAGTTTAGGTCACTGAATCTGTGCTGGCTGGTTAAATATATATAACCAGGAGATGTACATTCTCATCAGTTTAGGGCACTGACTCTGTCCTGGCTGGTTGAATATATCTCGCCGGGGGACTTCCACTATCCTCATTTTAGGGCACTGACTCTAAGCTGGCTGTTTAAATGTATTTAACCTGGAGGTTTGCACTCTCCTAAGTTTAGGGCACTGATTCTGTGCTGGCTGTTAAAATATATATAACCAGGAGATTTACATTTTCCTCAGTTTAGGGCCCTGACTCTGTGCTGGCAGTTTAAATATCGATATAACCAGGAGATTTCCCCTCTCCTCACTTTAGGGCACTGACTCTGCACTGGCTGGTTAAATATATATAACCAGGAGATTTACATTTTCCTCAGTTTAGGGCCCTGACTCTGTGCTGGCAGTTTAAATATCGATATAACCAGGAGATTTCCCCTCTCCTCACTTTAGGGCACTGACTCTGCACTGGCTGGTTAAATATATATAACCAGGAGATTTACACTCTCCTCAGTTTAGTGCAATGACTCTGTGCTATCTGGTTAAATATATATAACCAGGAGATTTAAACTCTACTAGGTTTCGGGCACTGAATCTGTACTGGCTGTTTAAATATATATAACCAGGAGACTTACCCTCTCCCCAGTTGAGGGCAGTGAATCTGTGCTGGCTGGTTGAATATATCTAACCAGGGGACTTACACTATCCTCATTTAAGGGCACTGACTCTAAGCTGGCTGTTTAAATGCATTTAACCTGGAGGTTTGCACTCTCCTAAGTGTAGGGCACTGATTCTGTGCTGGCTGTTAAAATATATATAACCAGGAGATTTACACTCTCCTCAGTTTAGAGCACAGCCACTGTGCTGGCTTTTTAAAAATATATAACCAGCAGATTTCCACTCTCCTCAGTTTAGAGCAATGACTCTGTGCTGTCGGGTTAAATAAATACAGAACCAGGAGATTTACACTCTCTTCAGGTTAGGCCACAGAGTCTGTGCTGGCTGGATATATATATATAACCAGGAGATTTACACTCTACTAAGTTTCGGGCACTGACTCTGCGCTGGCTGTTTAAATATATATTATCAGGACATTTACACTCTCATCAGTTTAGGGCACTGACTCTGCACTGGCTGGTGTAATATATATAACCAGGAGATTTACATTCTCCTCAGTTTAGAGCACAGACACTGTGCTGGCTTTTTAAAAATATATAACCAGCAGATTTACACTGTCCTCAGTTTAGAGCAATGACTCTGTGCTGTCGGGTTAAATAAATACAGAACCAGGAGATTTACACTCTCTTCAGGTTAGGGCACTGACTCTGCACTAGCTGGTGAAATATATATAACTAGGAAATTTGCACTGTCCTCAGTTTAGTGCAATGACTTTGTGCTGTCTGGTTATATATATCTAACCAGGAGATTTAAACTCGACTAAGTATAGGGCACTAAATCTGTCCTGGCCGGTTAAATATATATAACCAGGAGACTTACCCTCTCCCCAGTTGAGGGCAGTGAATCTGTGCTGGCTAGTTAATATACATAACCAGGAGATATTCACACACCACAGTTTAGGGCACTGACTCTGTGCTGGCTGTTTAAATATATCTAACCAGGAGATTTACACTCTCCTCAGTATAAGGCACTGACTCTGCTGGCTGTTTGAATATATATAGCCAGGAAATTTGCCCTCTGCTCAGTTTAGGGCACTGACTTTGTGCTGGCTGGTTAACTATATATAACCAGGAGATTTAAACTCTCCTCATTTAAGGGCACTGAGTCTGTGCTGGCTGGTTGAACATACATAACCAGAAGATTTACACTCTCCTCAGTTTAGGTCACTGAATCTGTGCTGGCTGGTTAAATATATATAACCAGGAGATGTACATTCTCATCAGTTTAGGGCACTGACTCTGTCCTGGCTGGTTGAATAAATCTAGCCGGAGGACTTCCACTATCCTCATTTTAGGGCACTGACTCTAAGCTGGCTGTTTAAATGTATTTAACCTGGAGGTTTGCACTCTCCTAAGTTTAGGGCACTGATTCTGTGCTGGCTGTTAAAATATATATAACCAGCAGATTTACACTCTCCTCAGTTTAGAGCAATGACTCTGTGCTGGCTGGTTAAATAAATACAGAACCAGGAGATTTACACTCTCTTCGGGTTAGGGCCATGAGTCTGTGCTGGCTGGATATATGTATATAACCAGGAGATTTACACTCGACTAAGTTTCGGGCACTGACTCTGCGATGGCTGTTTAAATATATATTACCAGGATTTTTACACTCTCCTCAGTTTAGGGCACTGACTCTGCACTGGCTGGTGAAATATATATAACCAGGAGATTTACACTCTCCTCAGTGTAGTGCAATGACTTTGTGCTGTCTGGTTAAATATATATAACCAGGAGATTTAAACTCTACTAAGTTTAGGGCACTGAATCTGTACTGGCCGGTTAAATATATATAACCTGGAGACTTACCCTCTCCCCAGTTGAGGGCAGTGAATCTGTGCTGGCTAGTTGAATATACATAACCAGGAGATATTTACTCTCCACAGTTTAGGGCACTGACTCTGTACTGGATGGTTAAATATATGTAACCAGCAGGTTTACACTCTCCTCAGTATATGGCACTGACTCTGCTGGCTGGTTGAATATATACAGCCAGGAAATTTACACTCTCCTCAGTTTCGGGCACTGACTCTGTGCTGGCTGGTTAAATACATATATCACCAGGAGATTTATCCTCTCCTCAGTTGAGGGCACTGACTTTGTGCTGGCTGGTTAAATACATATAACCAGGAGATTTAAACTCTCCTCAGTTTAGGGCATGAAACTGTGCTGGCCGGTTAAATATATATAACCAGGAGACTTACCCTCTCCTCAGTTGAGGGCACTGAGTCTGTGCTGGCTGGTTGAATATACATAACCAGAAGATTTATACTCTCATCAGTTTAGGTCACTGAATCTGTGCTGGCTGGTTAAATATACATAACCAGGAGATTTACATTCTCATCAGTTTAGGGCACTGACTCTGTGCTGGCAGTTTAAATATAGATACAACCAGGAGATTTCCCCTCTCCTCACTTTGGGGCACTGACTCTGCACTGGCTGGTTAAATATATATAACCAGGAGATTTAAACTCTACTAAGTTTAGGGCACTGAATCTGCACTGGCCGGTTAAATATATATAACCAGGAGATTTACATGCTCAACAGTTTAGGGCACTGACTCTGTGCTGGCTGGTTGAATATATCTCGCCGGGAGACTTACATTACCCTCATTTTAGGGCACTGACTCGCAGCTGGCTGATTAAATGTATTTTACCTGGACATTTACACTCTCCTAAGTTTCGGGCACTGAGACTGTGCTGGCTGGTTCAATATATATAACCAGAAGATTTACACTGTCCTCAGTTTATTGCACTCACTCTCTGCTGGCTGGTTAAATATATATAACCAGGAGGTTTACACTCTCCTCAGTTTAGGGCACTGAGTCTGATCTGGCTGGTTCAATATATTATAACCGATTGTTTTACACTGTCCTCAGTTGAGGGCACTGACTCTGTGCTGGCTGGTACAGTATATATAACAAGGAGATTTACACTCTCCTCAGTTTAGGGCACTGAGTCTGTGCTGGCTGGTTAAATATATATTACCAGGAGATTTACGCTGTCCCTAGTTTAGGGCACTGACTCTGTGCTGGCTGGCACTGAGTCTGTGCTGGCTGGTTAAATATATATCACTAGTTGTTTTACACTCTCCTCAGTTTCGGGCACTGACTCTGCACTGGCTGGTTAAATATATGGAACCAGGAGATTTACCCTCTCCTCGGTTTAGGGCAATGATTCTGTGCTGGCTGGTTAAATAAATACACAACCAGGAGATTTACACTCTCTTCAGGTGAGGGCACTGAGTCTGTGCTGGCTGGTTATATGTATTTCACCAAGAGATTTACACTCTACTAAGTTTCGGGCACTGACTCTGCACTGGCTGTTTAAATATAGGTATAACCAGGAGATTTACGCTGCCCTCAGTTTAGGGCACTGAATCGGTGCTGGCTGTTTATACATATATAAACAGGAGACTTACCCTCTCCTCAGTTGAGGGCACTGAGTCTGTGCTGGCTGGTTGAATATACATAACCAGAAGATTTACACTCTCATCAGTTTAGGTCACTGAATCTGTGCTGGCTGGTTAAATATATATAACCAGGAGATGTACATTCTCATCAGTTTAGGGCACTGACTCTGTCCTGGCTGGTTGAATATATCTAGCCGGGGGACTTCCACTATCCTCATTTTAGGGCACTGACTCTAAGCTGGCTGTTTAAATGTATTTAACCTGGAGGTTTGCACTCTCCTAAGTTTAGGGCACTGATTCTGTGCTGGCTGTTAAAATATATATAACCAGGAGATTTACATTTTCCTCAGTTTAGGGCCCTGACTCTGTGCTGGCAGTTTAAATATCGATATAACCAGGAGATTTCCCCTCTCCTCACTTTAGGGCACTGACTCTGCACTGGCTGGTTAAATATATATAACCAGGAGATTTACACTCTCCTCAGTTTAGTGCAATGACTCTGTGCTATCTGGTTAAATATATATAACCAGGAGATTTAAACTCTACTAGGTTGAGGGCACTGAATCTGTACTGGCCGGTTAAATATATATAACCAGGAGACTTACCCTCTCCCCAGTTGAGGGCAGTGAATCTGTGCTGGCTGGTTGAATATATCTAAAAAAGGGGACTTAGACTATCCTCATTTAAGGGCACTCACTCTAAGCTGGCTGTTTAAATGCATTTAACCTGGAGGTTTGCACTCTCCTAAGTGTAGGGCACTGATTCTGTGCTGGCTGTTAAAATATATATAACCAGGAGATTTACACTCTCCTCAGTTTAGAGCACAGCCACTGTGCTGGCTTTTTAAAAATATATAACCAGCAGATTTCCACTCTCCTCAGTTTAGAGCAATGACTCTGTGCTGTCGGGTTAAATAAATACAGAACCAGGAGATTTACACAGTCTTCAGGTTAGGCCACAGAGTCTGTGCTGGCTGGATATATGTATATAACCAGGAGATTTACACTCTACTAAGTTTCGGGCACTGACTCTGCGCTGGCTGTTTAAATATATATTATCAGGACATTTACACTCTCATCAGTTTAGGGCACTGACTCTGCACTGGCTGGTGTAATATATATAACCAGGAGATTTACATTCTCCTCAGTTTAGAGCACAGACACTGTGCTGGCTTTTTAAAAATATATAACCAGCAGATTTACACTGTCCTCAGTTTAGAGCAATGACTCTGTGCTGTCGGGTTAAATAAATACAGAACCAGGAGATTTACACTCTCTTCAGGTTAGGGCACTGACTCTGCACTAGCTGGTGAAATATATATAACCAGGAAATTTACACTCTCCTCAGTTTAGTGCAATGACTTTGTGCTGTCTGGTTATATATATCTAACCAGGAGATTTAAACTCGACTAAGTATAGGGCACTGAATCTGTCCTGGCCGGTTAAATATATATAACCAGGAGGTGTACATTCTCATCAGTTTAGGGCACTGACTCTGCTGGCTGTTTGAATATATATAGCCAGGAAATTTGCCCTCTGCTCAGTATATGGCACTGACTCTGCTGGCTGTTTGAATATATATAGCCAGGAAATTTGCCCTCTGCTCAGTTTAGGGCACTGACTTTGTGCTGGCTGGTTAACTATATATAACCAGGAGATTTAAACTCTCCTCATTTAAGGGCACTGAGTCTGTGCTGGCTGGTTGAACATACATAACCAGAAGATTTACACTCTCCTCAGTTTAGGTCACTGAATCTGTGCTGGCTGGTTAAATATATATAACCAGGAGATGTACATTCTCATCAGTTTAGGGCACTGACTCTGTCCTGGCTGGTTGAATAAATCTAGCCGGAGGACTTCCACTATCCTCATTTTAGGGCTGGCTAGTTGAATATACATAACCAGGAGATATTTACTCTCCACAGTTTAGGGCACTGACTCTGTACTGGATGGTTAAATATATGTAACCAGCAGGTTTACACTCTCCTCAGTATATGGCACTGACTCTGCTGGCTGGTTGAATATATACAGCCAGGAAATTTACACTCTCCTCAGTTTCGGGCACTGACTCTGTGCTGGCTGGTTAAATACATATATCACCAGGAGATTTATCCTCTCCTCAGTTGAGGGCACTGACTTTGTGCTGGCTGGTTAAATACATATAACCAGGAGATTTAAACTCTCCTCAGTTTAGGGCATGAAACTGTGCTGGCCGGTTAAATACATATAACCAGGAGACTTACCCTCTCCTCAGTTGAGGGCACTGAGTCTGTGCTGGCTGGTTGAATATACATAACCAGAAGATTTATACTCTCATCAGTTTAGGTCACTGAATCTGTGCTGGCTGGTTAAATATACATAACCAGGAGATTTACATTCTCATCAGTTTAGGGCACTGACTCTGTGCTGGCAGTTTAAATATAGATACAACCAGGAGATTTCCCCTCTCCTCACTTTAGGGCACTGACTCTGCACTGGCTGGTTAAATATATATAACCAGGAGATTTAAACTCTACTAAGTTTAGGGCACTGAATCTGCACTGGCCGGTTAAATATATATAACCAGGAGATTTACATGCTCAACAGTTTAGGGCACTGACTCTGTGCTGGCTGGTTGAATATATCTCGCCGGGAGACTTACATTACCCTCATTTTAGGGCACTGACTCGCAGCTGGCTGATTAAATGTATTTTACCTGGACATTTACACTCTCCTAAGTTTAGGGCACTGAGACTGTGCTGGCTGGTTCAATATATTTAACCAGAAGATTTAAACTGTCCTCAGTTTATTGCACTCACTCTCTGCTGGCTGGTTAAATATATATAACAAGGAGATTTACACTCTCCTCAGTTTAGGGCACTGAGTCTGTGCTGGCTGGTTAAATATATATTACCAGGAGATTTACGCTGTCCCTAGTTTAGGGCACTGACTCTGTGCTGGCTGGCACTGAGTCTATGCTGGCTGGTTAAATATATATCACTAGTTGTTTTACACTCTCCTCAGTTTCGGGCACTGACTCTGCACTGGCTGGTTAAATATATGGAACCAGGAGATTTACCCTCTCCTCGGTTTAGGGCAATGATTCTGTGCTGGCTGGTTAAATAAATACACAACCAGGAGATTTACACTCTCTTCAGGTGAGGGCACTGAGTCTGTGCTGGCTGGTTATATGTATATAACCAAGAGATTTACACTCTACTAAGTTTCGGGCACTGACTCTGCACTGGCTGTTTAAATATAGGTATAACCAGGAGATTTACGCTGTCCTCAGTTTAGGGCACTGAATCGGTGCTGGCTGTTTAAACATATATAAACAGGAGACTTACCCTCTCCTCAGTTGAGGGCACTGAGTCTGTGCTGGCTGGTTGAATATACATAACCAGAAGATTTACACTCTCATCAGTTTAGGTCACTGAATCTGTGCTGGCTGGTTAAATATATATAACCAGGAGATGTACATTCTCATCAGTTTAGGGCACTGACTCTGTCCTGGCTGGTTGAATATATCTCGCCGGGGGACTTCCACTATCCTCATTTTAGGGCACTGACTCTAAGCTGGCTGTTTAAATGTATTTAACCTGGAGGTTTGCACTCTCCTAAGTTTAGGGCACTGATTCTGTGCTGGCTGTTAAAATATATATAACCAGGAGATTTACATTTTCCTCAGTTTAGGGCCCTGACTCTGTGCTGGCAGTTTAAATATCGATATAACCAGGAGATTTCCCCTCTCCTCACTTTAGGGCACTGACTCTGCACTGGCTGGTTAAATATATATAACCAGGAGATTTACACTCTCCTCAGATTAGTGCAATGACTCTGTGCTATCTGGTTAAATATATATAACCAGGAGATTTAAACTCTACTAGGTTGAGGGCACTGAATCTGTACTGGCCGGTTAAATATATATAACCAGGAGACTTACCCTCTCCCCAGTTGAGGGCAGTGAATCTGTGCTGGCTGGTTGAATATATCTAACCAGGGGACTTACACTATCCTCATTTAAGGGCACTGATTCTAAGCTGGCTGTTTAAATGCATTTAACCTGGAGGTTTGCACTCTCCTAAGTGTAGGGCACTGATTCTGTGCTGGCTGTTAAAATATATATAACGAGGAGATTTACACTCTCCTCAGTTTAGGGCACTGACTCTGCACTGGCTGGTGAAATATATATAACCAGGAGATTTACAATCTCCTCAGTTTAGTGCAATGACTCTGTGCTGTCTGGTTAAATATATATAACCAGGAGATTTAAACTCTACTAAGTTTAGGGCACTGAATCTGTACTGGCCGGATAAATATATATAACCAGGAGACTTACCCTCTCCCCAGTTGAGGGCAGTGAATCTGTGCTGACTGCTTGAATATATCTAGCCGGGGGACTTACACTATCCTCATTTAAGGGCACTGACTCTAAGCTGGCTGTTTAAATGCATTTAACCTGGAGGTTTGCACTCTCCTAAGTGTAGGGCACTGATTCTGTGCTGGCTGGTAAAATATATATAACCAGGAGATTTACACTCTCCTCAGTTTAGGGCACTGACTCTGCACTGGCTGGTGAAATATATATAACCAGGAGATTTACAATCTCCTCAGTTTAGTGCAATGACTCTGTGCTGTCTGGTTAAATATATCTAACCAGGAGATTTAAACTCGACTAAGTTTAGGGCACTGAATCTGTACTGGCCGGTTAAATATATATAACCAGGAGATTTACATGCTCAACAGTTTAGAGCACTGACTCTGTGCTGGCTGGTTGAATATATCTCGCCGGGAGACTTACACTATCCTCATTTTAGGGCACTGACTCTCAGCTGGCTGTTTAAATGTATTTTACCTGGACATTTACACTCTCCTAAGTTTAGGGCACTGACTTTGTGCTGGCTGTTAAAATAGATATAACCAGGATATTTCCACTCTCTTCAGTTTAGAGCAAGGACTCTGTGCTGGCTGGTTAAATAAATACATAATCAGGAGATATAAACTCTCTTCAGGTTCGGGCACTGAGTCTGTGCTGGCTGGTTATATGTATATAACTAAGAGATTTACACTCTACTAAGTTTCGGGCACTGACTCTGCGCTGGCTGTTTAAATATATACTACCTGGATATTTACACTCTCCTCAGTTTCGGGCACTGACTCTGTGTTGGCTGGTTAAATACATATATCACCAGGAGATTTATCCTCTCCTCAGTTTCGGGCACTGACTTTGTGCTGGCTGGTTAAATATATATAACCAGTAGACTTACCCTCTCCTCAGTTGAGGGCACTGAGTCTGTGCTGGCTGGTTGAATAGACATAACCAGAAGATTTACACTCTCATCAGTTTAGGTCACTGAATCTGTGCTGGCTGGTTAAATATATATAACCAGGAGATTTACATTCTCATCAGTTTACGGCACTGTCTCTGTGCTGACAGTTTAAATATAGATACAACCAGGAGATTTCCCCTCTCCTAACTTTAGGGCACTGACTCTGCACTGGCTGGTGAAATATATATAACCAGGAGATTTACAATCTCCTCAGTTTAGTGCAATGACTCTGTGCTGTCTGGTTAAATATATATAACCAGGAGATTTAAACTCTACTAAGTTTAGGGCACTGAATCTGTACTGGCCGGATAAATATATATAACCAGGAGACTTACCCTCTCCCCAGTTGAGGGCAGTGAATCTGTGCTGACTGCTTGAATATATCTAGCCGGGGGACTTACACTATCGTCATTTTAGGGCACTGACTCTAAGCTGGCTGTTTAAATGTATTTAACCTGGAGGTTTGCACTCTCCGAAGTTTAGGGCACTGATTCTGTGCTGGCTGTTAAAATATATATAACCAGGAGATTTACACTCTCCTCAGTTTAGAGCACAGACACTGTGCTGGCTTTTTAAAAATATATAACCAGCATATTTCCACTCTCCTCAGTTTAGAGCAATGACTCTGTGCTGTCGGGTTAAATAAATACAGAACCAGGAGATTTACACTCTCTTCAGGTTAGGGCACTGAGTCTGTGCTGGCTGGTTATATGTATATAACCAGGAGATTTACACTCTACTAAGTTTCGGGCACTGACTCTGCGCTGGCTGTTTAAATATATATTATCAGGACATTTACACTCTCCTCAGTTTAGGGCACTGACTCTGCACTGGCTGGTGAAATATAACCAGGAGATTTACACGCTCCTCAGTTTAGTGCAATGACTTTGTGCTGTCTGGTTAAATATATCTAACCAGGAGATTTACACTCGACTAAGTTTAGGGCACTGAATCTGTACTGGCTGGTTAAATATATATTTCCAGGAGATTTACATGCTCAACAGTTTAGGCCACTGACTCTGTGCTGGCTGGTTGAATAAATCTAGCCGGGGGACTTACACTATCCTCATTTTAGGGCACTGACTCTAAGCTGGCTGATTAAATGTTTTTAACCTGGAGGTTTGCACTCTCCTAAGTTTAGGGCACTGATTCTGTGCTGGCTGTTAAAATATATATAACCAGGAGATTTACACTCTCCTCAGTTTACGGCACTGACACTGTGCTGGCTTTTTAAAAATATATAACCAGCAGATTTACACTCTCCTCAGTTTAGAGCAATGACTCTGTGCTGGCTGGTTAAATAAATACAGAACCAGGAGATTTACACTCTCTTCGGGTTAGGGCCATGAGTCTGTGCTGGCTGGATATATGTATATAACCAGGAGATTTACACTCTACTAAGATTCAGGCACTGACTCTGCGATGGCTGTTTAAATATATATTACCAGGATTTTTACACTCTCCTCAGTTTAGGGCACTGACTCTGCACTGGCTGGTGAAATATATATAACCAGGAGATTTACACTCTCCTCAGTTTTGTGCAATGACTTTGTGCTGTCTGGTTAAATATATCTAACCAGGAGATTTAAACTCGACTAAGTTTAGGGCACTGAATCTGTACTGGCCGGTTAAATATATATAACCAGGAGATTTACATGCTCAACAGTTTAGGGCACTGACTCTGTCCTGGCTGGTTGAATATATCTCGCCGGGGGACTTACACTATCCTCATTTTAGGGCACTGACTCTCAGCTGGCTGTTAAAATAGATATAACCAGTATATTTCCACTCTCCTCACTTTAGAGCAATGACTCTGTGCTGGCTGGTTAAATAAATACATAACCAGGAGATATACACTCTCTTCAGGTTCGGGCACTGAGTCTGAGCTGGCTGGTTATATGTATATAACTAAGAGATTTGCACTCTACTAAGTTTTGGGCACTGACTCTGCGCTGGCTGTTTAAATATATATTGTCAGGACATTTACACTCTCCTCAGTTGAGGGCACTGACTCTGCACTGGCTGGTTAAATATATATAACCAGGAGATTTACACTCTCCTCAGTTTAGTGCAATGACTCTGTGCTATCTGGTTAAATATATATAACCAGGAGATTTAAACTCTACTAGGTTTCGGGCACTGAATCTGTACTGGCTGTTTAAATATATATAACCAGGAGACTTACCCTCTCCCCAGTTGAGGGCAATGAAACTGTGCTGGCTGGTTGAATATATCTAACCAGGGGACTTACACTATCCTCATTTAAGGGCACTGACTCTAAGCTGGCTGTTTAAATGCATTTAACCTGGAGGTTTGCACTCTCCTAAGTGTCGGGCACTGATTCTGTGCTGGCTGTTAAAATATATATAACCAGGAGATTTACACTCTCCTCAGTTGAGAGCACAGCCACTGTGCTGGCTTTTTAAAAATATATAACCAGCAGATTTCCACTCTCCTCAGTTTAGAGCAATGACTCTGTGCTGTCGGGTTAAATAAATACAGAACCAGGAGATTTACACTCTCTTCAGGTTAGGCCACAGAGTCTGTGCTGGCTGGATATATGTATATAACCAGGAGATTTACACTCTACTAAGTTTCGGGCACTGACTCTGCGCTGGCTGTTTAAATATATATTATCAGGACATTTACACTCTCATCAGTTTAGGGCACTGACTCTGCACTGGCTGGTGTAATATATATAACCAGGAGATTTACATTCTCCTCAGTTTAGAGCACAGACACTGTGCTGGCTTTTTAAAAATATATAACCAGCAGATTTACACTGTCCTCAGTTTAGAGCAATGACTCTGTGCTGTCGGGTTAAATAAATACAGAACCAGGAGATTTACACTCTCTTCAGGTTAGGGCACTGACTCTGCACTAGCTGGTGAAATATATATAACTAGGAAATTTGTACTCTCCTCAGTTTAGTGCAATGACTTTGTGCTGTCTGGTTATATATATCTAACCAGGAGATTTAAACTCGACTAAGTATAGGGCACTGAATCTGTCCTGGCCGGTTAAATATATATAACCAGGAGACTTACCCTCTCCCCAGTTGAGGGCAGTGAATCTGTGCTGGCTAGTTAATATACATAACCAGGAGATATTCACACACCACAGTTTAGGGCACTGACTCTGTGCTGGCTGTTTAAATATATCTAACCAGGAGATTTACACTCTCCTCAGTATAAGGCACTGACTCTGCTGGCTGTTTGAATATATATAGCGAGGAAATTTGCCCTCTGCTCAGTTTAGGGCACTGACTTTGTGCTGGCTGGTTAACTATATATAACCAGGAGATTTAAACTCTCCTCATTTAAGGGCACTGAGTCTGTGCTGGCTGGTTGAACATACATAACCAGAAGATTTACACTCTCCTCAGTTTAGGTCACTGAATCTGTGCTGGCTGGTTAAATATATATAACCAGGAGATGTACATTCTCATCAGTTTAGGGCACTGACTCTGTCCTGGCTGGTTGAATAAATCTAGCCGGAGGACTTCCACTATCCTCATTTTAGGGCACTGACTCTAAGCTGGCTGTTTAAATGTATTTAACCTGGAGGTTTGCACTCTCCGAAGTTTAGGGCACTGATTCTGTGCTGGCTGTTAAAATATATATAACCAGGAGATTTACACTCTCCTCAGTTTAGAGCACAGACACTGTGCTGGCTTTTTAAAAATATATAACCAGCATATTTCCACTCTCCTCAGTTTAGAGCAATGACTCTGTGCTGTCGGGTTAAATAAATACAGAACCAGGAGATTTACACTCTCTTCAGGTTAGGGCACTGAGTCTGTGCTGGCTGGTTATATGTATATAACCAGGAGATTTACACTCTACTAAGTTTCGGGCACTGACTCTGCGCTGGCTGTTTAAATATATATTGTCAGGACATTTACACTCTCCTCAGTTTAGGGCACTGACTCTGCACTGGCTGGTGAAATATAACCAGGAGATTTACACTCTCCTCAGTTTTGTCCAATGACTTTGTGCTGTCTGGTTAAATATATCTAACCAGGAGATTTACACTCGACTAAGTTTAGGGCACTGAATCTGTGCTGGCTGGTTAAATATATATTACCAGGAGATTTACATGCTCAACAGTTTAGGCCACTGACTCTGTGCTGGCTGGTTGAATAAATCTAGCCGGGGGACTTACACTATCCTCATTTTAGGGCACTGACTCTAAGCTGGCTGATTAAATGTTTTTAACCTGGAGGTTTGTACTCTCCTAAGTTTAGGGCACTGATTCTGTGCTGGCTGTTAAAATATATATAACCAGGAGATTTACACTCTCCTCAGTTTACGGCACTGACACTGTGCTGGCTTTTTAAAAATATATAACCAGCAGATTTACACTCTCCTCAGTTTAGAGGAATGACTCTGTGCTGGCTGGTTAAATAAATACAGAACCAGGAGATTTACACTCTCTTCGGGTTAGGGCCATGAGTCTGTGCTGGCTGGATATATGTATATAACCAGGAGATTTACACTCTACTAAGATTCAGGCACTGACTCTGCGATGGCTGTTTAAATATATATTACCAGGATTTTTACACTCTCCTCAGTTTAGGGCACTGACTCTGCACTGGCTGGTGAAATATATATAACCAGGAGATTTACACTCTCCTCAGTTTTGTGCAATGACTTTGTGCTGTCTGGTTAAATATATCTAACCAGGAGATTTAAACTCGACTAAGTTTAGGGCACTGAATCTGTACTGGCCGGTTAAATATATATAACCAGGAGATTTACATGCCTAACAGTTTAGGGCACTGACTCTGTCCTGGCTGGTTGAATATATCTCGCCGGGGGACTTACACTATCCTCATTTTAGGGCACTGACTCTCAGCTGGCTGTTAAAATAGATATAACCAGTATATTTCCACTCTCCTCACTTTAGAGCAATGACTCTGTGATGGCTGGTTAAATAAATACATAACCAGGAGATATACACTCTCTTCAGGTTCGGGCACTGAGTCTGAGCTGGCTGGTTATATGTATATAACTAAGAGATATGCACTCTACTAAGTTTTGGGCACTGACTCTGCACTGGCTGGTTAATCATAGATATAACCGGGAGATTTACACTCTCCTCAGTTTAGGGCATTGAATCGGTGCTGGCTGTGTAAACAAATGTAGGCGGGGATTTACACTCTCCTCTGTTTAGGGCTCTGAGTCTGTGCTGGCTTTTTGAATACATATAACCAGGACATTTACACTCTCATCAGTTTAGGGCACTGACTCTGCACTGGCTGGTGTAATATATATAACCAGGAGATTTACATTCTCCTCAGTTTAGAGCACAGACACTGTGCTGGCTTTTTAAAAATATATAACCAGCAGATTTACACTGTCCTCAGTTTAGAGCAATGACTCTGTGCTGTCGGGTTAAATAAATACAGAACCAGGAGATTTACACTCTCTTCAGGTTAGGCCACAGAGTCTGTGCTGGCTGGATATATGTATATAACCAGGAGATTTACACTCTACTAAGTTTCGGGCACTGACTCTGCGCTGGCTGTTTAAATATATATTATCAGGACATTTACACTCTCATCAGTTTAGGGCACTGACTCTGCACTGGCTGGTGTAATATATATAACCAGGAGATTTACATTCTCCTCAGTTTAGAGCACAGACACTGTGCTGGCTTTTTAAAAATATATAACCAGCAGATTTACACTGTCCTCAGTTTAGAGCAATGACTCTGTGCTGTCGGGTTAAATAAATACAGAACCAGGAGATTTACACTCTCTTCAGGTTAGGGCACTGACTCTGCACTAGCTGGTGAAATATATATAACCAGGAAATTTACACTCTCCTCAGTTTAGTGCAATGACTTTGTGCTGTCTGGTTATATATATCTAACCAGGAGATTTAAACTCGACTAAGTATAGGGCACTGAATCTGTCCTGGCCGGTTAAATATATATAACCAGGAGACTTACCCTCTCCCCAGTTGAGGGCAGTGAATCTGTGCTGGCTAGTTGAATATACATAACCAGGAGATATTCACACTCCACAGTTTAGGGCACTGAATCTGTCCTAGCCGGTTAAATATATATAACCAGGAGACTTACCCTCTCCCCAGTTGAGGGCAGTGAATCTGTGCTGGCTAGTTGAATATACATAACCAGGAGATATTCACACACCACAGTTTAGGGCACTGACTCTGTGCTGGCTGTTTAAATATATCTAACCAGGAGATTTACACTCTCCTCAGTATATGGCGCTGACTCTGCTGGCTGTTTGAATATATATAGCGAGGAAATTTGCCCTCTGCTCAGTTTAGGGCACTGACTTTGTGCTGGCTGGTTAACTATATATAACCAGGAGATTTAAACTCTCCTCATTTAAGGGCACTGAGTCTGTGCTGGCTGGTTGAACATACATAACCAGAAGATTTACACTCTCCTCAGTTTAGGTCACTGAATCTGTGCTGGCTGGTTAAATATATATAACCAGGAGATGTACATTCTCATCAGTTTAGGGCACTGACTCTGTCCTGGCTGGTTGAATAAATCTAGCCGGAGGACTTCCACTATCCTCATTTTAGGGCACTGACTCTAAGCTGGCTGTTTAAATGTATTTAACCTGGAGGTTTGCACTCCCCTAAGTTTAGGGCACTGATTCTGTGCTGGCTGTTAAAATATATATAACCAGCAGATTTACACTCTCCTCAGTTTAGAGCAATGACTCTGTGCTGGCTGGTTAAATAAATACAGAACCAGGAGATTTACACTCTCTTCGGGTTAGGGCCATGAGTCTGTGCTGGCTGGATATATGTATATAACCAGGAGATTTACACTCGACTAAGTTTCGGGCACTGACTCTGCGATGGCTGTTTAAATATATATTACCAGGATTTTTACACTCTCCTCAGTTTAGGGCACTGACTCTGCACTGGCTGATGAAATATATATAACCAGGAGATTTACACTCTCCTCAGTTTAGTGCAATGACTTTGTGCTGTCTGGTTAAATATATATAACCAGGAGATTTAAACTCTACTAAGTTTAGGGCACTGAATCTGTACTGGCCGGTTAAATATATATAACCTGGAGACTTACCCTCTCCCCAGTTGAGGGCAGTGAATCTGTGCTGGCTAGTTGAATATACATAACCAGGAGATATTTACTCTCCACAGTTTAGGGCACTGACTCTGTACTGGATGGTTAAATATATGTAACCAGCAGGTTTACACTCTCCTCAGTGTATGGCACTGACTCTGCTGGCTGGTTGAATATATACAGCCAGGAAATTTACACTCTCCTCAGTTTCGGGCACTGACTCTGTGCTGGCTGGTTAAATACATATATCACCAGGAGATTTATCCTCTCCTCAGTTGAGGGCACTGACCTTGTGCTGGCTGGTTAAATATATATAACCAGGAGATTTAAACTCTCCTCGGTTGAGGGCACTGAGTCTGTGCTGGCTGGTTGAATATACATAACCAGAAGATTTATACTCTCATCAGTTTAGGTCACTGAATCTGTGCTGGCTGGTTAAATATACATAACCAGGAGATTTACATTCTCATCAGTTTAGGGCACTGACTCTGTGCTGGTAGTTTAAATATAGATACAACCAGGAGATTTCCCCTCTCCTCACTTTAGGGCACTGAGTCTGCACTGGCTGGTTAAATATATATAACCAGGAGATTTAAACTCTACTAAGTTTAGGGCACTGAATCTGCACTGGCCGGTGAAATATATATAACCAGGAGACTTACCCTCTCCCCAGTTGAGGACACTGAGTCTGTTCTGGCTGGTTGAATATACATAACCAGAAGATTTACACTCTCATCAGTTTAGGTCACTGAATCTGTGCTGGCTGGTTAAATATACATAACCAGGAGATTTACATTCTCATCAGTTTAGGGCACTGACTCTGTGCTGGCAGTTTAAAGATAGATACAACCAGGAGATTTCCCCTCTCCTCACTTTAGGGCACTGACTCGCTGGTTAAATATATATAACCAGGAGATTTACAATCTCCTCAGTTTAGTGCAATGACTCTGTGCTGTCTGGTTAAATATATATAACCAGGAGATTTAAACTCTACTAAGTTTAACTCTACTACTGACTCTGTCCTGGCTGGTTGAATAAATCTCACCGGGGGACTTACACTCTCCTCATTTTAGGGCACTGACTCTAAGCTAGCTGTTTAAATGTATTTAACTGGAGGTTTGCACTCTCCTAAGTTTAGGGCACTGATTCTGTGCTGGCTGTTAAAATAGATATAACCAGAAGATTTACACTCTCCTCAGTTTAGGGCACTGACTCTGTGCTGGCTGGTTAAATAAATACAGAACCAGGAGATTTACACTCTCTTCAGGTTAGGCCACTGAGTCTGCACTGGCTGGTGAAATATATATAACCAGGAGATTTACACTCTCCTCAGTTTAAGGCAATGACTCTGTGCTGGCTGGTTAAATATATATAACCAGGAGATTTACACTCGACTAAGTTTTGGGCACTGAATAAATACTGGCCAGTTAAATATATATAACCAGCAGATTTACATGCTCAACAGTTTAGGGCACTGACACTGTGCTGTCTGGTTAAATATATATAATCAGGAGATGAACACACTCCTCAGTTGAGGACACTGACTCTGGGCTGGCTGGTTAAATGTATATAACTGGGAGATTTACACTTTCCACAGTTTAGGGCACTGACTCTGTGCTGGCTGGTTATATGTATATAACCAGTTCTTTTACACTCTCCTCAGTTTAGTGCAGTGACTCTGTGCTGGATGGTTAAATATATATAAAACGAGATTTACACTCTACTCAGTTGAGGGCACTGACTCTGTGCTGGCAGGGTAAATATATATAGCCAGGAGATTTACACTCTATTCAGTCTAGAGCTCTGACTCTGTGCTGGCTCGTTAAATATATATAACCAGGACATTTTCACTCTATTCAATTTTATGCACTGACTCTGTGCTTGCTGGCTAAATATATATAACCAGAGGATTTACACTCTCCTCAGTTTAGGGCACTGAGTCTGTGCTGGCTGGTTCAATATATATAACCAGGAGATTTACACTCTCCGCAGTTTAGGGCTCTGAGTCTGTGCTGGCTGGTGAAATATATATAACCAGGTGATTTACACTCTATTCAGTCTAGAGCTCTGACTCTGTGCTGGCTCGTTAAATATATAGAACCAGGACTTTTTCACTCTATTCAATTTTATGCACTGACTCTGTGCTGGCTGGTTAAATATATATAACCAGGGGTTTTACACTCTATTCAGTTTAGGGCACTGACTCTGTGCTGGCTGGTTCAATATAAATGACCAGGAGATTTACACTCTCATCACTTTAGGGCACTGAGTCTGTGCTGTCTGGTTAAATATATATTACCAGAAGATTTACACTGTCCTCAGTTTAGGGCACTGACTCTGTGCTGGCTGGTTCAATATAAATGACCAGGAGATTTACACTCTCATCACTTTAGGGCACTGAGTCTGTGCTGTCTGGTTAAATATATATTACCAGAAGATTTACACTGTCCTCAGTTTAGGGCACTGACTCTGTGCTGGCTGGGTCAATGTATATAAAAGGGAGATTTACACAGTTCAGAGTTGAGGGAATTGACTCTGTGCTGGCTGTTTAAATATATATAACCAGCAGATATAGACTCTTCCCAGTTTAGGGCACTGACTCTGTGCTGGCTGGTTAAATATATATATCCAGAAGATTTACACTGTCCTCAGTTTAGGGCAATGAGTCTGTGCTGTCTGGTTGAATATATATTATCAGAAGATTTCCACTGTCCTCAGTTTAGGGCACTGCCTCTCTGCTGTCTGGTTAAATATATATAACCAGGAGTTTTGCACTCTATTCAGTTTAGGGCACTGAGTCTGTGTTGGCTGGTTAAATATATATAATCAGTTGATTAACACTCTGCTCAGTTTAGGGCACTGATTCTGTGCTAGCTGGTTCAATAAATATAACCAGGAGATTTACACTCTGCTCAGTTTAGGGCACTGAGTCTGTGCTGGCTGGTTAAGTATATATAACCAGTTGTTTTACACTCTCCTCAGTTTCGGGATCTGAGTCTGTGCTGGCTGGTTAAATATATGTAACCAGAAGATTTACACTGTCCTCAGTTTAGGGCACTGAGTCTGTGCTTTCTTGTTAAATATATATTATCAGAAGATTTCCACTGTCCTCAGTTTAGGGCACTGCCTCTCTGCAGTCTGGTTATAGATATTTAACCAGGAGTTTTACACTCTATTCAGTTTAGGGCACTGAGACTTTGCTGGCTGGTTAAATATCTATAACCAGGAGATTTACACTCTCCTCAGTTTAGGACAATGAGTCTGTGCTGTCTGGTTAAATATATAACATCAGAAGATTTCCATTGTCCTCAGTTTAGGGCACTGCCTCTCTGCTGTCTGGTTATATATATTTAACAAGGAGTTTTATACACTATTCAGTTTAGGGCACTGAGTCTGTGCTGGCTGGTTAAATATATATAACCAGTTGTTTTACACTCTGCTCAGTTTCGGGCAATGAGTCTGTGCTGGCAGGTTAAATATAAATAACAAGGAGATTTACACTCTCCTCAGTTTAGGGCATGAATCTGTGCTGGCTGGTTTAAAAAATTTAACCAGGAGATTTACACTCTCCTCAGTTAGGGCACTTACTCTGTGCTGTCTGGTTCAATATAAATAACCAGGAGATTTACACTCTCCTCAGTTTAGTGTGCTGACTCTGTGCTGGCTGGTTAAATATAGAAAACCAGGAGTTTTACACTCTATTCAGTTTAGTGTCGTGACTCTGTGCTGTTTCGTTAAATATATATAACCAGGAGTTTTACACACTATTCAGTTTAGGGCTCTGACTCTGTGCTGGCTGGTTCAATATATAGAACTAGGGGTTTTTCACTTGATTCCGTTTAGGGCACTGACTCTGTGTTGGCTGGTGAAATATATATAACCAGGAGTTTTGCACTTGATTCAGTTTCGGGCACTGACTCTGTGCTGGCTGGTTAAATATATATAACCAGATGATTAACACTGTCCTCAGTTTAGGGCACTGATTCTGTGCTGGCTGGTTAAATATATATAACCAGGAGATTTACACTCTCCTCAGTTTAGGGCACTGACTCTGTGCTGGCTGGTTCAATATATAAAACCAGGCAATTTACACCATCCTCAGTTTAGGGCACTGACTGTGTGCTGGCTGGTTAAATATATGTAACCAGGAGTTTTACACTCCCATCAGTTTAGGGCACTGACTCTGTTCTGGCTGGTTAAATATATATTACCAGAAGATTTATTCTGTCCTCTGTTTGGGGCAAAAACTCTGTGCTGGCTGGTAAAATATATGTAACCAGGAGTTTTACACTCTCTTCAGTTTAGGGCACTGAGTCTGTGCTGGCTGGTTCAATATATATAACCAGTTGTTTTACACTGTCCTCAGTTTAGGGCACTGACTCTGTTCTGGCTGGTTAAATATATATTACCAGAAGATTTATTCTGTCCTCTGTTTGGGGCAAAAACTCTGTGCTAGCTGGTAAAATATATGTAACCAGGAGTTTTACACTCTCTTCAGTTTCGGGCACTGAGTCTGTGCTGGCTGGTTAAATGTATATAACCAGTTGTTTTACACTGTCCTCAGTTTAGGGCACTGAGTCTGTGCTGGCTGGTTAAATATGTATTACCAGAAGATTTACACTGTCCTCAGATTAGGGCACAGACTCTGTGCTGTCTAGTTAAATGTATATAACCATGAGTTTAACACTCTCCTCAGTTTAGGGCACTGACTCTGTGCTGGCTAGTTCAATATATATAACCTGGAGTTTTACACGCTGTACAGTTTAGAGCTCTGACTCTGTGCTGGCTCGTTAAATACATATAACCAGTTGTTTTACACTCTCCTCAGTTTACAGCACTCACTCTGTGCCGGCTGGATCAATATATATAACCAGGAGATTTACACTCTCCTCAGTTTCGGTCACTGAGTCTTTGCTGGCTGATTAAATATCTATAACCAGGCTTTTACACTCTTTTCAGTTTAGGTCTCTGACTCAGTGCTGGCTGGTTAAGAAATATAACCAAGAGTTTTACACTGTCCTCAGTTTAGGGCACTGACTCTGTGCTGGCTGGTTAAATATATATAACCAGGAGAATTACACTCTCCTCCGTTTAGGGAACTGACTCTGTTCTGGCTGGTATAAAAAATATTACCAGGAGATTTACACTGTCCTCAGTTGAGGGCACTGACTCTGTGCTGGCTGGTTAAATATATATAACCACGAGTTTTACACTCGATTCAGTTTAGGGTGCTGAGACTCTGCTGGCTGGAGAAATATATGTAACCAGTTGTTTTACACTCTCCTCAGTTGGGGCACTGAGTCGGTGCTGGCTTGTTAAATATATATAACTCGGAGATTTACACTCTCCTCAGTTTTGGGCACTGAGTCTGTGCTGGCTGGTTAAATATATATAACCACAAGATTCACACTGTCCCCAGTTTAGGGCACTGACCCTGTGCTGGCTGGTTTAAAAAATTTAAACAGGAGATTTACACTCTCCTCAGTTAGGGCACTGTCTCTGTTCTGGCTGGTTAAATATGTATAACCACGAGATTTACACTGTCCTCAGTTTAGGCCACTGACTCTGTGCTGGCTGGTTCAATATATAAAACCAGGAGTTTTACACTGTCCTCACTTTTGGGCACCAACTCTGTGCTGGCTGGTTAAATATATATAATCAGGAGTTTTACACTGTCCTCAGTTAGGGCACTCACTCTGTGCTGGCTGGTTAAATATATATAACCAGGAGAATTACACTCTCCTCCGTTTAGGGAACTGCCTGTGTTCTGGCTGGTATAAAAAATATAACCAGGAGATTTACACTGTCCTCAGTTTAGGGCACTGACTCTGTGCTGGCTGGTTAAATATAGAAAAACCAGGAGTTTTACACTGTCCTGAGTTTAGGCCACTCACTCTCTGCTGGTTGGTTAAATATATATAACCAGGAGTTTTACACTCGATTCAGTTTAGTGTTGTGACTCTGTGCTGCTTCGTTAAATACATATAACCAGGAGTTTTACACACTATTCAGTTTAGGGCTCTGACTCTGTGCTGGCTGTTTCAATATAAATAACCAGGAGATTTACACTCTCCTCAGTTTCGTGCGCTGACTCTGTGCTGGCTGGTTAAATATATATAAGCAGGAGCTTTACACTCTATTCATTTTAGTGTTGTGACTCTATCCTGGTTCGTTAAATATATTTCACCAGGAGTTTTACACACTATTCAGTTTAGGGCTCTGACTCTGCTGGCTGGTTAAATATATATAACCAGATGTTTTACACTCTCCTCAGTTTCGTGCACTGACTCTGTGCCGGCTGGTTCAATATATATAACTAGGGGTTTTTCACTTGATTCCGTTTAGGGCACTGACTCTGTGTTGGCTGGTGAAATATATATAACCAGGAGTTTTACACTCGATTCAGTTTAGGGCTCTGACTCTGTGCTGGCTGGTTAAATATATATAACCAGATGATTAACACTGTCCTCAGTTTCGGGCACTGAGTCTATGCTGGCTGGTTAAATATATATAACCAGGAGATTTACACTCTCCTCAGTTTAGGGCTCTGACTCTGTGCTGGCTGGTTAAATATATATATAACCAGGAGATTTACACTCCCATCAGTTTTGGGCACTGACTCTGTTCTGGCTGGTTAAATATATACTACCAGAAGATTTATTCTGTCCTCTGTTTGGGGCAAAAACTCTGTGCTGGCTCGTTAAAAATATATAACCAGGAGATTTACACACTATTCAGTTTCAGACTCTGACTCTGTGCTGGCTGTTTAAATATATATAACCAGTTGTTTTACACTGTCCTCAGTTTAGGGCACTGACTCTGTGCTGACTGGTTCAATGTGTAAAACCAGGAGATTTTCACTCTCCTCAGTTTAGGGCACTGAGTCTGTGCTGGCGAGTTAAAAATGTATTACCAGAAGATTTACACTGTCCTCAGATTAGGGCACTGACTCTGTGCTGGCTGGTTAAATGTATATAACCATGAGTTTAACACTCTCCTCAGTTTAGGGCACTGACTCTGTGCTGGCTAGTTCAATATATATAACCAGGAGTTTTACACTCTCCTCAGTTTACAGCACTCACTCTGTGCCGGCTGGATCAATATATATAACCAGGAGATTTACACTCTCCTCAGTTTCGGTCACTGAGTCTTTGCTGGCTGATTAAATATCTATAACCAGGCTATTACAATCTATTCAGTTTAGGTCTCTGACTCTGTGCTGGCTGGTTAAAGAAATATAACCAGGAGATTTACACTGTCCTCAGTTGAGGGCACTGACCCTGTGCTGGCTGGTTAAATATATATAACCACGAGTTTTACACTCGATTCAGTTTAGGGTGCTGAGACTCTGCTGGCTGGTGAAATATATGTAACCAGTTGTTTTACACTCTCCTCAGTTGGGGCACTGAGTCGGTGCTGGCTTGTTAAATATATATAACCAAGAGATTGACACTCTCCTCAGTTTAGGGCACTGACTCTGTGCTGGCTGGTTAAATATATGTAACCAGGAGTTTTACACTCGATTCAGTTTAGGAAACTGACTCTGTGCTGGCTGGTTTAATATATTTAACCCGGAGATTTACACTGTCCTCAGTTTAGGGCACTGACTCTGTGCTGGATGGTTTAATACATATAACCAGGAGATTTACACTCTCCACAGCTTAGGGCTCTGACTCTGTGCTGGCTCGTTAAATATATATAATCAGTTGTTTTACACTCTCCTCAGTTTAGGGCACTGACACAGTGCTGGCTGGTTAAATATATGTAACCAGTTGTTTTACACTGTCCTCAGTGTAGGGCACTGACTCTGTGCTGGCTGGTTCAATAGATATAACCACGAGATTTTCACTCTCCTCAGTTTAGGGCACTGAGTCTGTGCTGGCTGGTTAAATATATATTACCAGAAGATGTCCACTCAACTCAGTTTAGGGCACTGAGTCTGTGCTGGCTGGTTAAATATATATTACCAGAAGATTTACACTCTCCTCAGTTCCGGGCACTGAGTCTGCGTTGGCTGGTTAAATATATATAAAGTGCAGTTTTATCCTCTCCTCAGTTTAGGGCTCTGACTGTGTGCTGTATGATTCAATATTTATAACCAGGAATTTTACACTATTCAGTTTAGGGCACTGACTCTGTGCTGGCTGGTTAAATATATATAACCAGTTGTTTTATACTGTCCTCAGTTTAGGGCACTGACTCTGTGCCGGCTGGTTAATTAGAAATAACCAGGGGTTTTACACTCGATTCAGGTTCGGGCACTCACTCTGTGTTGGCTGGTTCAATACATATAACCAGGAGATTACTCTCTTCTCAGTTTAGGGATCTGAGTCTGGGCTGGCCGGTTAAATATTTATTACCAGATGATTTACACTGTCCTCAGTTTAGGGCACTGATTCTGTGCTGGCTGGTTAAATATATATATAACCAGGAGTTTTACACTATTCATTTTAGGGCACTGAGTCTGTGCTGGCTGGTTAAATATATATAACCAGTTGTTTTACACTCTCCTCAGTTTAGGGCACTGAGTCTGTGATGGCTGGTTAAATATATATAACTAGTTGTTTTACATTGTCCTCAGTTGGGGGCACTGACTCTGTGCAGGCTGGTTCAATATATATAACCAGGAGATTTACACTGTCCTGAGATTAGGGCACTGACTCTGTGCTGGCTGGTTAAATATATATAACCAGGAGTTTTACACTCTATTCAGTTTCGGGCTCTGAGCATGTGCTGGCTGGTGAAATAAATATCACCAGGAGATTTACACTGTCCTCTGTTTAGGGCACTGACTCTGTGCTGGCTGGTTAAATATATATTACCAGGCGATTTACACTCTCCACAGTTTCAGACAGTGACTCTGCGCTGTCTGGTTCAATATAAATAACCAGGAGATTTACACTCTCCTCAGTTTAGTGCACTGACTCTGTGCTGGCTGGTTAAAAATATATAACCAGTTGTTTTACACTCTCCTCAGTTTTGGGCACTGACTCTGTGCTGGCTGGTTCAATATATATAAGCAGGCGTTTTACACTCTCTTCAGTTTAGGGCCCTGACTCTGTGTTGGCTGGTTCAATATATATAACCAGGAGTTTAATCTCGCCTCAGTTTAGGGATCTGAGTTTGGGCTTGCTGGTTAAATATATGTAACCAGATTATTAACACAGTCCTCAGTTTACGGCACTGATTCTGTGCTGGCTGGTTAATTATATATAACCAGGAGATTTACACTCTCATCAGTTTAAGGCACTGACTCTGTGCTGGCTGGTAAAATATATGTAACCAGGAGTTTTACACTCTCTTCAGTTTAGGGCACTGAGTCTGTGCTGGCTGGTTAAATATATATAACCAGTTGTTTTACACTCTCCTCAGTTTAGGGCACTGACTCTGTGCTTGCTGGTTCAATATATATTACCAGAAGAATTACACTGTCCTCAGTTTAGGGCACTGACTCTGTGCTGTCTGGTGAAATATATATAACCTCGAGATTTACACTGTTCTCAGTTTAGGGCACTGACTGTGTGCTGGCTGGTAATATATATATAACCAGGAGATTTACACTGTCCTCAGTTAAGGGCACTGACGCTGTGCGGGCTGGTTAAATATATATAACCAGGAGTTTTACACTATTCAGTGTAGGGCACTGAGTCTGTGCTGGCTGGTTAAATATATGTAACCAGTTGTTTTACACTCTCCTAAGTTTAGGGCACTGACTTTGTGCTGGCTGGTTCAATATATATAAACAGGAGATTTACACTCTCATCAGTTTAGGGCACTGAGTCTGTTTTGGCTGGTTAAATATATATTACCAAAACATTTATTCTGTCCTCTGTTTAGGGCACTGACTCTGTGCTGGATCGTTAAAAATATATAACCAGTAGATTTACACTGTCCTCAGCTTAGGGCTCTGACTCTGTGCTGGCTGGTTCAATCCATATAACCAGAAGATTTACACTCTCATCACTTTAGGGCACTGACTCTGTGCTGGCTGGTTAAATATATATAACCAGGAGTTTTACATTGTCATCAGTTGACGGCACTGACTCGGTGCCGGCAGGTTCAATATATATAACCAGGGGTTTTGCACTTGATTCAGTTTAGGGCGCTGACTCTGTGCTGGCTGGTTAAATTTGTATAACCAGGAGTTTCACTCTCGATTCAGTTTCGGGCACTGACTCTGTGTTGGCTGGTTCAATATATATAACCAGGAGATTACTTTCTCCTCAGTTTAGGGATCTGAGTCTGTGCTGGCCCGTTAAATATATGTTACCAGGTGATTTACACTCTCCTCAGTTTAGGGCACTGAGTCTGCGCTGGCTGGTTAAATATGTATAACCAGTTGTTTTACACTCTCCTCAGTTTAGGGCACTGACTCTGTGCTGGCTGGTTAAATATATATAACCAGGAGTTTTACACTCTCCTCAGTTTAGGGCACTGAGCCTGTGCTGGCTGGTTAAATATATATAACCAGGGGATTTACACCCTCCTCAGTTTAGGGCACTGAATCTGTGCTGGCTGGTGAAATATATATAACCGGAAGATTTACACTCTATTCAGATAAGGGCACTAATGATATGCTGGCTGGTTAAATATATATAACCAGGAGTTTTACACTCTATTCAGTTTAGGGCTCTGACTCTATGCTGGCTGGTTAAATATATATAACCAGTTGTTTTACACTCTCCTCAGTGTCGGACAATGACTCTGTTCTAGCTGGTTAAATACATATAACAAGGAGATTGACACTTTCCGCAATTTAGGGCACTGACTGTGTGCTTGCTGGTTAAATAAATGTAAGGAGTAGTTTTACACTCTCCTCAGTTTAGGAAACTAACTCCGTGCTGGCTGGTTAAATGTATATAACCAGGATATTTACACTCTCATCAGTAGAGGGCACTGACTCTGTGCTGGCTGGTTAAATCTATGTAACCAGGAGATTTACACTCTCATCAGTTTAGGGCACTGACTCTGTGCTGACTAGTTAAATGTATATAACCAGGAGATTTACACTCTCCTCAGTTTAGGGTACTGACTCTGTGCTGGCTGTTTAACTATATATAACCAGGAGTTTTGCATTCTATTCAGTATAGGGTACTGACTCTGTGCTGGCGAGTTACATATATAGAACCAGGACATTTCCAATCTCCTCAGTTTAGGGGCGTGAGTCTGTGCTGGATGGTTGAATATATATAACCAGTTGTTTTACACTCTCCTCAGTTTAGGGCACTGACTCAATGCTGGCTGGTTCAATATATGCAGCCAGGAGATTTATACTCTCCTCAGTTTAGGGCACTGACTCTGTGCTCGCTCGTTAAATATATATAACCAGAATTTTTCACGCTATTCAAATTAGGGCTCTGACTCTGTGCTGGCTCGTTTAATATATATAACCAAGAGATTTACACTGTCCTATGTTGAGGCCACTGACTCTGTGCTGGCTGGTTTAATATATACAACCAGGAGATTTACACACGCCTCAGTTGAGGTCACTGACTCTGTGCTGGCTGGTTAAATATTTCTAACCAGTAGTTTTACATTCTCCTCAGTTGAGGTCACTGACTATGTGCTGGCTGGTTCAATATATATAGCCAGGAGTTTTAGACACTCCTCAGTTTAAGGCACTGACTCTCTGCTGGCTGGTTAAATATATAGAACCAGGAGATTTAACTCTCCTCAGTTTTGGGCACGGACTCTGTGCTGGCTGGTTCAATATATATAAACAGGAGATTTGCACTGTCCTCAGCTTAGGGCACTGACTCTGTGCTGGCTGGTAAAATATGTGTAACCAGTTGTTTTACACTCTCCTTAGTTTACGGCACTGACTCTGTGCTGGCTCGTTAAATATATAGAACCAGTTGTTTTACACTCTCCTCAGTTTACGGCACTGACTCTGTGCTGGCAAGTTCAATATATATAACCAGGAGATGTACACTCTATTCAGTTTAGGACTCTGAGTCTGCGCTGGCTGGTTAAATATATATAACCAGTTTTTTTGCACTCTCCTCAGTTTAGGGCACTGAGTCTGTGCTGGCTGGTTAAATATATATAAACAGCTGTTTTACACCCTCCTCAGTTTAGGGCACTGACTCTGTGCTGGCTGGTTCAATATATAAAACCAGGAGAATTTCACTGTCCTCAGTTTAGGGCACTGACTGTGTGCTGGCTGGCTAAATATATATAACCAGGAGTTTTAACCTCGACTCAGAGTAGGGCACTGACTCTGTGCTGGCTTGTTAAATATATGTCACCAGGAGTTTTACACTATTCAGTTTAGGGCACTCACTCACTCACTCGGTGCTGTGTGGATAAATATTTATTACCAGTTGTTTTACGCTCTCCTCAGTTTATAGCACTGACTCTGTGCCGGCTGGATCAATATATATAAACACGAGATTTATTCTCTCCTCATTTTAGGGCACTGACTGTGTGCTGTCTGGTTAAATATAAATAACCAGGAGTTTTACATACTCCTCAGTTTACGGCACTGACTCTGTGTTGGCTGGTTAAATATATATAAACATGAGATTTATACTCTCCTCACTTGAGGGCACTGAGTCTGTGCTGGCTGGTTTAATATACATAACCAGCAGTTTTACATTCTCCTCAGTTTAGGGCACTGACTCTCTGCTGGCTGGTTAAATAGATATAACCAGGAGATTTAACTGTCCTCAGCTTTGGGCACTGACTCTGTGCTGGCTGGTTCAAAATATTTTCATCAGGTGATTTACACTGTCCTCAGCTTTGGGCACTGACTCTGTGTTGGCTGGTAAAATGTATATAACCAGGAGTTTTAACCTCTACTCAGAGTAGGGCACTGACACTGTGCTGGCTGGTTAAATATATATAACCAGGGTTTTACACTCTCCTCAGTTTATGGCACTGAATCTGTGCTGGCTGGTTAAATATATATAACCAGGAGATTTAACTCTCCTCAGTTTAGGGCACTGACTCCGTGCTGGCTGGTTAAATATATAATACCAGAAGATTTACGCTTTCCTCAGTTTTACATTATTTTACATTATTCAGTTTAGGTCTTTGACTCTGTGCTGGCTTGTTAAATATATGTAACCAGGACTTTTACACTATTCAGTTTCGGGCACTCACTCTGTGCTATGTGGTTAAATATTTATAACCAGTTGTTTTACGCTCTCCTCAGTTTAGAGCACTGACTCTGTGCTGGCTGGATCAATATATATAAACACGAGATTTATACTCTCCTCACTTTAGGGCAATGACTTTGGGCTGGTTGGTTAAATATAAATAACCAGGAGATTTACACACTCCTCAGTTTACGGCACTGACTCTGTGCTGGCTGGTTCAATATATATAAACTGGAGATTTACACTGTCCTCAGCTTTGGGCACTGACTCTGTGCTGGCTGGTTCAATATATAGAAACAGGGGTTTTACACTCTCCTCAGTGTAGGGCACTGACTTTGTGCTGGCTGGTTCAATATATATAAACAGGGGTTTTAGACTCGATTCAGTTTAGGACATTGACTCTGTGCTGGCTGCTTAAATATATGTAACCAGGAGTTTTACACTGCATTCAGTTTAGGGCACTTTGTCTGTGCTGGCTGGTTTAATATATATAACCAGTTGTTTTACACTCTCCTCAGTTGAGGACACTGACTCTGTTCTGGCTGGTTTAATATATATAACGAGGAGATTTCCACACTCCTCAGTTTCGGGCACTGACTCTCTGCTGGCTGGTTAAATATATATAACCAGGAGATTTAACTCTCCTCAGCTTTGGGCACTGACTCTGTGCTGGCTGGTTAAATATATATAACCAAGAGTTTTACACTCGATTCAGGTTCGGGCACTGACTCTGTGTTGGCTGGTTCAATATATATAACCAGGAGATTACTCTCTTCTCAGTTTAGGGATCTGAGTCTGGGCTGGCTGGTTAATTATTTATTACCAGATGATTTACACTGTCCTCAGGTAAGGGCACTGATTCAGTCCTGGCTGGTTAAATATATATAACCAGGGGTTTTACACTCTCCTCAGTTTAGGGCACTGAGTCTGTGCTGGCTGGTTAAATATATATAACCAGTTGTTTTACACTCTCCTCAGTTTAGGGCACTGACTCTGTGCTGGCTGGTTAAATATATATAACCAGGAGATTTCCACTCTCCTCAGTTTCGGGCACTGAGTCTGTGCTGGGCTGGTTAAATATATATAACCAGCATATAGACACTCTTCTCAGTTTAGGGCACTGACTCTGTGCTGGTGTGTTCAATGTATATGACCAGAAGATTTACATAGTCCTCAGTTTGGGCACTGACTCTGTGCTGGCTGTTTAAATATATATAACCATGAGTTTTACACTCTCCTCAGTTTAGGGCACTGACACTCTGCTGGCTTGTTCAATATATATAACCAGGATGTTAACACTCTATTCAGTTTAGGGCTCTGACTCTGTGCGGGCTGGTTCAATATATAGAAACAGGGGTTTTACACTCTCCTCAGTGTAGGGCACTGACTTTGTGCTGGCTGGTTCAATATATATAAACAGGGGTTTTAGACTCGATTCAGTTTAGGACATTGACTCTGTGCTGCCTTCTTAAATATATGTAACCAGGAGTTTTACACTGCATTCAGTTTAGGGCACTTTGTCTGTGCTGGCTGGTTTAATATATATAACCAGTTGTTTTACACTCTCCTCAGTTGAGGGCACTGACTCTGTTCTGGCTGGTTTAATATAAAGAACGAGGAGATTTCCACACTCGATTCAGTTTAGTGCTCTGTCTCTGTGCTGGCTGGTTAAATATATATAACCAGTTGTTTTACACTCTCCTCAGTTTAGGGCACTGACACTCTGCTGGCTTGTTCAATATATATAACCAGGAGTTTTACACTCTATTCAGTTTAGGGCTCTGACTCTGTGCTGGCTGGTTCAATATATAAAACAAGGATATTTTGACTGTCCTCAGTTTAGGGCAATGACTGTGTGCTGTCTGGTTCAATGTATATAACCAGGAGATTTACACTCTTCTCAGTTAAGGGCACTGACTCTGCTGGATAGTTCAATATATATAACCAGGAGATTTACACTGTCCTCAGTTTAGGGCACTGACTCTGTGCTGGCTGGTTAAATATATATAACCAGGAGTTTTACACTCTATTCAATTTAGGGCACTGACTGTGTGCTGTCTGGGTAAATATGTATAACCAGGAGATTTACAATGTCCTCAGTTTAGGTCAATGACCCTGTGCTGTCTGGTTAAATATATATAACTAGTACATTTACACTCTCCTCACCTAAGTGCACTGACTTTGTGCTGGCTGGTTCAATATATATAACCAGGAGTTTTACACTCTCCTCACCTAAGTGCAATGACACTGTGCTGGCTGGTTAAATATATGTAACCAGGAGATTTACACTCTCCTCAGTTTAGGGCAATGACACTGTGCTGGCTGGTTAAATATCTACATAAAACCAGGCGATTTACAATCTCCTCAGTTTAGGGCACTGACTCTGAGCTGGCTGGTTAAATATATAGATATATAAAGGAGTTTTACACTCTCCTCAGTTTAGGACAATGACTCTGTGCTGGTTTGTTCAATGTATATAACCAGAAGATTTACACTGTCCTCAGTTTGGGCACTGACACTGTGCTGGCTGTTTAAATATATATAACCAGGAGTTTTACACTCAATTCACTTTAGTGCTCTGTCTCTGTGCTGGCTGGTTAAATATATGTAACCAGTTGTTTTACACTCTCCTCAGTTTAGGGCACTGACACTCTGCTGGCTTGTTCAATATATATAACCAGGAGTTTTACACTCTATTCAATTTAGGGCACTGACTGTGTGCTGTCTGGGTAAATATGTATAACCAGGAGATTTACAATGTCCTCAGTTTAGGGCAATGACCCTGTGCTGTCTGGTTAAATATATATAACAAGGACATTTACACTGTCCTCACCTAAGTGCACTGACTCTGTGCTGGCTGGTTAAATATATATAACCAGGAGATTTGCACTGTCCTCAGTTTAGGGCAATGACACTGTGCTGGCTGGTTAAATATCTACATAAAACCAGGCGATTTACAATCTCCTCAGTTTAAGGCACTGACTCTGAGCTGGCTGTTTCAACATATATAACCAGGAGATTTACACTGTCCTCAGTTTCGGGCACTGACTCTGTGCTGTCTGGTTAAATATATATAACCAGGAGCTTTACACTCTATTCAATTTAGGGCACTGACTCTGTTCTGTCTGTGTAAATATATATAACCAGGAGATTTACAATGTCCTCAGATTAGGGCACTGACTCTGTGCTGTTTGTTTAAATATATATAACCAGGTGTTTTACACCCGATTTAGTTTCGGGCATTGACTCTGTGCTGGCTGGGTCAAAATATATAACCAGGAGTTTTACACTCTATTCAGTTTATGGCTCTGACTGTGTTCTGGCTGGTTCAATATCTATAACCAGGAAATTTACACTGTCCTCAGTTTAGGGCAATGACTCTATGCTGCCTGGTTAAATAGATATAACCAGGAGTTTTACACTATATTCTGTTTAGGGCTCTGATTCTGTGCTGGCTGCTTCAATATATATAACCAGTTGTTTTACACTCTCCTCAGTTTAGGGCATTGACTCTCTGCTGGCTGGTTAAACATATATAACGTGGAGATTTACAAACTCCTCAGTTTAGGGCACTGACTCTGTGCTGGCTGGTTAACTATTTATAACCAGGAGTTTTACACTCTCCTCAGTTTAGGGCACTGACTCTGTGCTGGCTGGTCAAATATATATAACCAGGAGTTTTACACTCTCCTCACTTTAGGGCACTGACTCTGCGCTGGCTGGTTCAACATATATAACCAGATGATTTACAATGAGCTCAGTTTAGGGCACTGACTCTGTGCTGTCTGGTTAAATATATATAACCAGGAGATTTACACTCTCCTCAGTTTAGGGCATTGACTCTCTGCTGGCTGGTTAAACATATATAACGTGGAGATTTACAAACTCCTCAGTTTAGGGCACTGACTCTGTGCTGGCTGGTTAACTATTTATAACCAGGAGTTTTACACTCTCCTCACTTTAGGGCACTGACTCTGCGCTGGCTGGTTCAACATATATAACCAGATGATTTACAATGAGCTCAGTTTAGGGCACTGACTCTGTGCTGTCTGGTTAAATATATATAACCAGGAGATTTACAAACTCCTCAGTTTAGGGCACTGACTCTGTGCTGGCTGGTTAACTATTTATAACCAGGAGTTTTACACTCTCCTCAGTTTAGGGCACTGACTCTGTGCTGGCTGGTCAAATATATATAACCAGGAGTTTTACACTCTCCTCACTTTAGGGCACTGACTCTGCGCTGGCTGGTTCAACATATATAACCAGATGATTTACAATGAGCTCAGTTTAGGGCACTGACTCTGTGCTGTCTGGTTAAATATATATAACCAGGAGATTTACACTCTCCTCACCGAAGTGCCCTCACTCTATGCTGGATGGTTCAATATATATAAACAGGAGTTTTCCACTTCATTCAGTTTAGGGCACTGACTCTGTGCTGGCTGATTCAATATATATAACCAGGAGTTTTACACTCTCCTCAGTTTAGGGCACTGAATCTATGCTGGCTGGTTCCAAATGTATAACCAGCAGATTTACATGTCCTGAGTTTAGGGCAGTGGCTTTGTGCTGACTGGTTAAATATACATAACCAGGAGATGTAAACTCTCCTCAGTTTAGGGGTCTGACTCTGTGCTGGCTGGTTAAATATATATAACCAGTTGTTTTGCACTCTCCTCAGTTTAGGGCACTGACTCTGTGCTGGCTGGTTCAACATATATAAACAGGAGATTTACACTCTCCAAGTTTAGGGCACTGAGTCTGTGCTGGCTGGTGAAATATATAGAAACAGGAGATTTCAACTCTCATCATTTTAGTGCACTGACCTTGTGCTAGGTGGTTAAATATAGATAACCAGGGGTTTTACACTCTCCTCAGTTGAGGGCACTGAGTCTGTACAGGCTGGTTCAATGTAAAAAACAGGATATTTACACTATTCTCAGTTTAGGGCACTGACTCTGTGCTGACAGGTTAAATACATATAACCAGGAGATTTACCCTGTCCTCACTTTAGGGCCCTGACTCTGTGCTGGCTGGTTAAATATATCTCAACAAGAGTTTTACACTCTATGAAGTTTTCGGCTCTGACTCTGTGCTGGCTGCTTAAATATATATAACCAGTGGTTTTACACTCTCCTCAGTTTCGGGCACTGACTCTGTGCTAGCTGGTTCAATATATATAACCAGGAGATTTACACTCTCCGCAGTTTAGGGCTCTGAGTCTGTGCTGGCTGGTTAAATATATAGAACCAGGACTTTTTCACTCTGTTCAATTTTATGCACTGACTCTGTGTTGGCTGGTTAAATATATATAACCAGGGGTTTTACACTCTATTCAGTTTAGGGCACTGATTCTGTGCTGGCTGGTTAAATATATATAACCAGGGGTTTTACATTCGATTCAGTTTAGGAAACTAACTCTGTGCTGGCTGGTTCAATATATATGACCAGGAGATTTACACTCTCATCACTTTAGGGCACTGAGTCTGTGCTGTCTGGTTAAATATATATTTCCGGAAGATTTATACTGTCCTCAGTTTAGGGCACTGACTCTGTGCTGGCTGGGTCAATGTATATAAAAGTGAGATTTACACAGTTCAGAGTTGAGGGAACTGACTCTGTGCTGGCTGTTTAAATATTTTTAACCAGCAGATATAGACTCTTCCCAGTTTAGGACACTGACTCTGTGCTGGTTGGTTAAATATATATAATCAGAAGATTTACACTGTCCTCAGTGTAGGGCACTGAGTCTGTGCTGTCTGGTTAAATATATATTACCAGAAGATTTACACTGTCCTCAGTTTCGGGCACTGACTTTGTGCTAGCTGGGTCAATGTATATAAATGGGAGATTTACACAGTTCAGAGTTGAGGGAACTGACTCTGTGCTGGCTGTTTAAATATATATAACCAGCAGATATAGACTCTACCCAGTTTAGGGCACTGACTCTGTGCTGGCTGGTTAAATATATATAACCAGAAGATTTACACTGTCCTCAGTTTAGGGCACTGAGTCTGTGCTGTCTGGTTAAATATATATTATCAGAAGATTTCCACTGTCCTCAGTTTCGGGCACTGCCTCTCTGCTGTCTGGTTAAATATATATTACCAGGCGTTTTACACTCTATTCAGTTTAGGGCACTGAGTCTGTGTTGGCTGGTTAAATATATATAACCAGTTGTTTTACAATTGATTCAGTTCAGGGAACTGACTCTGTGCTGGCTGGTTCAATATGTATAACCAGGAGATTCACACTCTCCGCAGTTTAGGGCACTGAGTCTGTGCTGGCTGGTTAAATATATATCAGCAGGAGATTTACACTCTCCTCAGTTTAGCACACTAACTCTGTTCTGGCTGGTTAAATATATATAATCAGGAGATGAACACACTCCTCAGTTGAGGACACTGACTCTGTGCTGGCTGGTTAAATATATATAACTGGGAGATTTACACTTTCCGCAGTTTAGGGCACTGACTGTGTGCTGGCTCGTTAAATATATATAACCAGGACTTTTTCACTCTATTCAATTTTATGCACTGACTCTGTGCTGGCTGGTTAAATATATATAACCAGGGGTTTTACACTCTCCTCAGTTTAGGGCACTGAGTCTGTGCTGGCTGGTTAAATGTATATAACCAGGAGTTTTACACTATTCAGTTTAGGGCTCTGACTCTGTGCTGGCTATTTAAATATATATAACTCGTTGTTTTACAATTGATTCAGTTTAGGAAACTAACTCTGTGCTGGCTGGTTAAATATATATAACCAGGAGTTTACACTCTCTTCAGTTTAGGGCAATGGGTCTGTGCTGGCTGGTTCAATATATATAAAACCAGGAGTTTTACACTATTCAGTTTAGGTCTCTGACTCTGTGCTGGCTATTTAAATATATATAACTAGTTGTTTTACAATTGATTCAGTTTAGGGAAATGACTCTGTGCTGGCTGGTTCAATATATATAACCAGGAGATTTACACTCTCCGCAGTTTAGGGCTCTGAGTCTGTGCTGGCTGGTTCAATGTATATAAACAGGATATTTACACTATTCTCAGTTTAGGGCACTGACTCTGTGCTGGCTGGTTAAATACATATAACCAGGAGATTTACACTCTCCGCAGTTTAGGGCTCTGAGTCTGTGCTGGCTGGTTAAATATATAGAACCAGGACTTTTTCACTCTATTCAATTTTATGCACTGACTCTGTGCTGGCTGGTTAAAGATATATAACCAGGGGTTTTACACTCTATTCAGTTTCGGGCACTGACTCTGTGCTGGCTGGTTAAATATATATAACCAGGGGTTTTACATTCGATTCAGTTTAGGAAACTGACTCTGTGCTGGCTGGTTCAATATATACGACCAGGAGATTTACACTCTCATCACTTTAGGGCACTGAGTCTGTGCTGTCTGGTTAAATATATATTTCCGGAAGATTTATACTGTCCTCAGTTTAGGGCACTGACTCTGTGCTGGCTGGGTCAATGTATATAAAAGTGAGATTTACACAGTTCAGAGTTGAGGGAACTGACTGTGCTGGCTGTTTAAATATATATAACCAGCAGATATAGACTCTTCCCAGTTTAGGGCACTGACTCTGTGCTGGCTGGTTAAATATATATAACCAGAAGATTTATACTGTCCTCAGTGTAGGGCACTGAGTCTGTGCTGTCTGGTTAAATATATATTATCAGAAGATTTCCACTGTCCTCAGTTTAGGACACTGACTCTTTGCTGGCTGTTTCAATATATATCACCAGGTGATTGACACTCTCCTCAGTTTAGGACACTGTGTGCTTACTGGTTAAATACATATAACCAGGAGATTGACACTTTCCGCAGTTTAGGGCACTGACTGTTTGCTGGCTGGTTAAATATAAATAACCAGGAGTTTTGCACTATATTCAGTTTTGGGCACTAACTCTGTGCTGGCTGGTTCAATATATATAACCAGGAGATTTACATTCTCCTCAGTTTAGGGCGGTGACTCTGTGCTGGCTGGTTAAATATTTATAACCAGTTGTTTTACACTGTCCTCAGTTTAGGGCACTGACTCTGTGCTGGCTGGTTCAATATATATAACCAGGGGATTTACACTCTCCTCAGTTTAGGGCAATGAGTCTGTGCTGGCTGTGAAAATACATATAACCAGTAGATTTACAATCTGCTCAGTTTCGGGCACTGAGTCTGTGCTGGCTGTTTAAATATATATAACCAGGAGTTTTACACACTATTCAGTTTAGGGCACTGACTCTGTGCTAGCAGGGTAAATATATAGAACCTGGAGTTTTACACTCGATAAAGTTTCAGGCACTGACTCTGTGTAGGCTGGTTAAATATATATAACCAGGGGTTTTACATTCGATTCAGTTTAGGAAACTGACTCTGTGCTGGCTGGTTCAATATATACGACCAGGAGATTTACACTCTCATCACTTTAGGGCACTGAGTCTGTGCTGTCTGGTTAAATATATATTTCCGGAAGATTTATACTGTCCTCAGTTTAGGGCACTGACTCTGTGCTGGCTGGGTCAATGTATATAAAAGTGAGATTTACACAGTTCAGAGTTGAGGGAACTGACTGTGCTGGCTGTTTAAATATATATAACCAGCAGATATAGACTCTTCCCAGTTTAGGGCACTGACTCTGTGCTGGCTGGTTAAATATATATAACCAGAAGATTTATACTGTCCTCAGTGTAGGGCACTGAGTCTGTGCTGTCTGGTTAAATATATATTATCAGAAGATTTCCACTGTCCTCAGTTTAGGACACTGACTCTTTGCTGGCTGTTTCAATATATATCACCAGGTGATTGACACTCTCCTCAGTTTAGGACACTGTGTGCTTACTGGTTAAATACATATAACCAGGAGATTGACACTTTCCGCAGTTTAGGGCACTGACTGTTTGCTGGCTGGTTAAATATAAATAACCAGGAGTTTTGCACTATATTCAGTTTTGGGCACTAACTCTGTGCTGGCTGGTTCAATATATATAACCAGGAGATTTACATTCTCCTCAGTTTAGGGCGGTGACTCTGTGCTGGCTGGTTAAATATTTATAACCAGTTGTTTTACACTGTCCTCAGTTTAGGGCACTGACTCTGTGCTGGCTGGTTCAATATATATAACCAGGGGATTTACACTCTCCTCAGTTTAGGGCAATGAGTCTGTGCTGGCTGTGAAAATACATATAACCAGTAGATTTACAATCTGCTCAGTTTCGGGCACTGAGTCTGTGCTGGCTGTTTAAATATATATAACCAGGAGTTTTACACACTATTCAGTTTAGGGCACTGACTCTGTGCTAGCAGGGTAAATATATAGAACCTGGAGTTTTACACTCGATAAAGTTTCAGGCACTGACTCTGTGTAGGCTGGTTCAATATATTTAAACAGGAGTTTACTCTCTCCTCAGTTTAGGGATCTGAGTCTGTGCTGGCTGGTTAAATATATATAACCTTGAGTTTTACACTCGATTCAGTTTTGGGCGCTGACTCTGTGCTGGCTGGTTAAATATATATAACCAGGAGTTTTACACTCTCCTCAGTTTAGGGAACTGACTCTGTGCTGGCTGGTTCAATATATATAACCAGGAGATTTACGCTCTCCTCAGTTTAGGGCACTGAGTCTGTGCTGGCTGGTTCAATATACATTATCAGAAGATTTACACTGTCCTCAGTTTAGGGCACTGTCTCTCTGCTGTCTGGTTAAATATATATAACCAGGAGATTTCCACTCTATTCAGTTTACGGCAGTGAATCTGTGCTGGCAGGTTAAATATATATAACCAGTTGTTTTACACTCTGCTCAGTTTAGGGCATTGAGTCTGTGCTGGCTGGTTCAATATATATAACCAGAAGATTTACACTGTCCTCAGTTTAGGGCACTGACTCTGTGCTGGCTGGTTCAATATATATAACCAGGAGATTTACATTGTCACCAGTTTAGTGCACTCACTCTGTGCTGGCTGGTTAAGTATATATAACCAGAAGTTTTACACTCAATGCAATTTAGTGCTCTGACTTCGTGCTGGCTGGTTAAAAATATATAACCAGTTGTTTTACACTCTCCTCAGTTTAGGGAACTGACTCTGTGCTGGCTGGTTCAATATATATAACCAGGAGATTTACACTGTCCTCAGATTAGGACACTGACTCTGTGCTCGCTGGTAAAATGCATATTACCAGGAAATTGACACTTTCCGCAGTTTAGGGCACTGAATGTTTGCTGGCTGGTTAAATATATATAACAAGGCGATTTACACTTTCTCAGTTCAGCACCCTGACTCTGTGCTGGCTGATTAAATATATATAAAGAGTCATTTTTCACTCTCCACGGTTTAGGGAACTGACTCTGTGCTGGCTGGTTCAATATACGTAACAAGGAGATTTCCACTCTCCTCTGTTTCGGGCCCTGACTCCATGCTGGCTGGTTAAATATATATAACCAGGATACTACCCTCTCCTCATTTTAGGGCACTAACTCTGTGCTGACTGGTTAAATAGTGAACCAGGAAATTTACACTGTCCTCACTTTAGGGCACTGACTCTGTGCCGACTGGTTAAATATATATAAGCAGTGGTTTTGCACTATATTCAGTTTTGGGCACTGTCTCTGTGCCGGCTGGATCAATATATATAACCAGGAGATTTACACTCTCCGCAGTTTAGGGCTCTGAGTCTGTGCTGGCTGGTTAAATATATATAACCAGGAGATTTACACTCTATTCAGTCTAGAGCTCTGACTGTGCTGGCTCGTTAAATATATATAACCAGGACTTTTTCACTCTATTCAATTTTATGCACTGACTCTATGCTGGCTGGTTAAATATATATAACCAGGGGTTTTACACTCGATTCAGTTTAGGGCACTGACTCTGTGCTGGCTGGTTAAATATATATATAACCAGGGGTTTTACACTCTATTCAGTTTAGGGCTCTGACTCTGTGCTGGCTGGTTCAATATATATGACCAGGGGATTTACACTCTCCTCAGTTGAGTGCACTGTCTCTCTGCTGTCTGGTTAAATATATATAACCAGGAGATTTCCACTCTATTCAGTTTACGGCACTGCGTCTGTGCTGGCAGGTTAAATATATATAACCAGTTGTTTTACACTCTGCTCAGTTTAGGGCATTAAGTCTGTGCTGGCTGGTTCAATATATATAACCAGAAGATTTACACTGTCCTCAGTTTAGGGCACTGACTCTGTGCTGGATGGTTCAATATATATAACCAGGAGTTTTACACTCTATGCAATTTAGTGCTCTGACTCTGTGCTGGCTGGTTAAATATATATAACCAGTTGTTTTACACTCTCCTCAGTTTAGGGAACTGACTCTCTGCTGGCTGGTTAAATATATATAACCAGGAGTTTTACACTCTATTCAGTTTTGGGCACTGACTCTGTGCTGGCTGGTTAAATATATATAACCAGGGGTTTTACACTCTATTCAGTTTTGGGCACTGACTCTGTGCTGGCTGGTTAAATATATATAACCAGGGGTTTTACACTCTATTAAGTTTAGGGCTCTGACTCTGTGCTGGCTGGTTCAATGTATATCAATGCGAGATTTCCACAGTTCAGAGTTTTGGGAACTGACTCTGTGCTGGCTGTTTAAATATATATAACCAGCAGATATCGACTCTTCCCAGTTGAGGGCACTGACTCTGCGCTGGCTGGTTAAATATATATAACCAGAAGATTTACACTGTCCTCAGTTTACGGGTCTGACTCTGTGCTGGCTGATTAAATATATATAACCAATTGTTTTACACTCTCCTCAGTTTAGGGCACTGACTCTGCGCTGGCTGGTTAAATATATATAACCAGGAGATTTCCACTCTCCTCATTTTAGGGCACTGTGTCTGTGCTGGCTGGTTAAATATATAATACCAGAAGATTTACGCTTTCCTCAGTTTAGGGCACTGACTCTGTGCTGTCTGGTTAAATATATATAACCAGGACCTTTTCACTCTATTCAATTTTATGCACTGACTCTGTGCTGGCTGGTTAAATATATATAACCAGTAAATTTACACTCTTCTCAGTTTAGGGTACTGAGTGTGTACTAGCTGCTCAAATATATATAACCAGAAGATTTACACTGTCCTCAGTTTAGGGCACTGACTCTGTGCTGTCTGGTTAAATATATATAACCAGGACTTTTTCACTCTATTCAATTTTATGCACTGACTCTGTGCTGGCTGGTTAAATATATATAACCAGTAAATTTACACTCTTCTCAGTTTAGGGTACTGAGTGTGTACTAGCTGCTCAAATATATATAACCAGAAGATTTACACTGTCCTCAGTTTAGGGCACTGCCTCTCTGCTGTCTGGTTAAATATATATAACCAGGACTATTTCACTCTATTCAATTTTATGCACTGACTCTGTGCTGGCTGGTTAAATATATATAACCAGGGGTTTTACACTCTATTCAGTTTAGGGCACTGACTCTGTGCTGGCTGGTTAAATATAGAGAACCAGGGGTTTTACACTCTATTCAGTTTAGGGCTCTGACTCTGTGCTGGCTGGTTCAATATATATTACCAGAAGATTTACACTCTCATCACTTTAGGGCACTGACTCTGTGCTGGCTGTTTAAATATATATAACCAGCAGATATTAACTCTTCCCAGTTGAGGGCACTGACTCTGCGCTGGCTGGTTAAATATATATAACCAGAAGATTTACACTGTCCTCAGTTTAGGGGTCTGACTCTGTGCTGGCTGATTAAATATATATAACCAGTTGTTTTACACTCTGCTCAGTTTAGGGCACTGAGTCTGTGCTGGCTGGTTAAATATATAAAACCAGAAGATTTATACAGTCCTCAGTTTAGGGCACTGACTCTCTGCTGGCTGGTTAAAAATATATAACCAGGAGTTTTATACTATATTCTGTTTCGGGCTCTGACTCTGTGCTGGCTGGTTAAATATATATAACCAGTTGTTTTACACTCTCCTCAGTTTAGGGAACTGACTCTGTACTGGCTGGTTCAATATATATAACCAGGAGATTTCCACTCTCCTCAGTTTAGGGCACTGAGTCTGTGCTGGCTCGTTAAATATATATGACCAGTTGTTTTACACTCTCCTCAGTTTAGGGCACTGACTCTGTGCTGGCTGGATAAATATATATAACCAGGAGATTTCCACTCTCCTCAGTTTAGGGCACTGAGTCTGTGCTGGCTGGTTAAATATATAATACCAGAAGAATTACACTTTCCTCAGTTTAGGGCACTGAATCTGTGCTGTCTGGTTAAATATATATAACTAGGAGATTTACACTGTCCTCAGTTTAGGGCACTGAGTCTGTGCTGGCTGGTTACATAGAACATAGAACATAGAACAATACAGCACAGAACAGGCCCTTCGGCCCACGATGTTGTGCCGAACTTCTATCCTAGATTAAGCACCCATCCATGTACCTATCCAAATGCCGCTTAAAGGTCGCCAATGAATCTGACTCTACCACTCCCACGGGCAGCGCATTCCATGCCCCCACCACTCTCTGGGTGAAGAACCCACCCCTGACATCTCCCCTATACCTTCCACCCTTCACCTTAAATTTATGTCCCCTTGTAACACTCTGTTGTACCCGGGGAAAAAGTTTCTGACTGTCTACTCTATCTATTCCTCTGATCATCTTATAAACCTCTATCAAGTCACCCCTCATCCTTCGCCGTTCCAACGAGAAAAGGCTGAGAACTCTCAACCTATCCTCGTACGACCTACACTCCATTCCAGGCAACATTCTGGTAAATCTTCTCTGCACCCTCTCCAAAGCTTCCACATCTTTCCTAAAGTGAGGCGACCAGAACTGCACACAGTACTCCAAATGTGGCCTAACCAAAGTCCTGTACAGCTGCAACATCACCTCACGACTCTTGAATTCAATCCCTCTGCTAATGAACGATAATACTCCATAGGCCTTCTTACAAACTCTATCCACCTGAGTGGCAACCTTCAAAGATCTATGTACATAGACCCCAAGATCCCTCTGTTCCTCCACCTGACCAAGAACCCTACCATTAACCCTGTATTCCGCATTCTTATTTGTTCTTCCAAAATGGACAACTTCACACTTGGCAGGGTTGAACTCCATCTGCCACTCCTCAGCCCAGCTCTGCATCATATCTAAGTCCCTCTGCAGCCGACAACAGCCCTCCTCACTGTCCACAACTCCACCTATCTTCGTATCATCTGCAAATTTACTGACCCACCCTTCGACTCCCTCATCTAAGTCATTAATAAAAATTACAAACAGCAGAGGACCCAGAACTGATCCCTGCGGAACTCCACTTGTAACTGGACTCCATGCTGAATATTTACCATCTACTACCACTCTCTGACTTCGACCGGTTAGCCAGTTTTCTATCCAATTGGCCAAATTTCCCTCTATCCCATGCCTCCTGACTTTCCGCATAAGCCTACCATGGGGAACCTTATCAAATGCCTTACTAAAATCCATGTACACTACATCCACTGCTCTACCCTCATCCACATGCTTGGTCACCTCCTCGAAGAATTCAATAAGACTTGTAAGGCAAGACCTACCCTTCACAAATCCGTGCTGGCTGTCCCTAATCAAGCAGTGCCGTTCCAGATACTCGTAAATCCTATCCCTCAGTACCCTTTCCATTACTTTGCCTACCACAGAAGTAAGACTAACTGGCCTGTAATTCCCGGGGTTATCCCTATTCCCTTTTTTGAACAGGGGCACAACATTCGCTACTCTCCAGTCCCCTGGTACCACCCCCGTTGCCAGTGAAGACGAGAAGATCATTGCCAACGGTACTGCAATTTCCTCTCTTGCTTCCCACATAATCCTAGGATATATCCCGTCAGGCCCGGGGGACTTGTCTATCCTCAAGTTGTTCAAAATGTCCAACACATCTTCCTTCCTAACAGATATCTCTTCTAGCTTATCAGTCCGTTTCACACTCTCCTCTTCAACAATACAGTCCCTCTCGTTCGTAAATACTGAAGAGAAGTACTTGTTCAAGACCTCTCCTATCTCTTCCGACTCAATACACAGTCTCCCACCACTGTCCTTGATCGGACCTACCCTCGTTCTCGTCATTCTCAGGTTTCTCACATACGCATAGAATGCCTTGGGGTTATCCTTGATCCTATCCGCCAGGGATTTTTCATGCCCTCTCTTAGCTCTCCTAATCCCTTTCTTCAGGTCCCTTCTGGCTATCCTGTATCCCTCCACTGCTCTGTCTGAACCTTGTTTCCTCAACCTTATGTAAGCCTCCTTCTTCCTCTTTACTAGACATTCAACCTCCCTCGTCAACCAAGGCTCCCTCACACGACCATTTCTTTCCTGCCTGATCGGTACATACATATCAAGGACACGTCGTATCTGCTCCTTGAAAAAGTCCCACATTTCCACCACATCCTTCCCTGACAGCCTATGCTCCCAACGTATGCTCCTCAAATCCTGTCTTACAGCATCGTAATTTCCCTTCCCCCAATTGTAAAAACTTCCTTGTTGTGTGCACCTATCTCTCTCCATAACCAAGGTGAAAGTCACAGAATTGTGGTCGCCATCACCAAAATGTTCACCCACTAACAAGCCCACCACTTGTCCCGGTTCGTTACCGAGTACCAAATCCAATATGGCCTCCCCTCTGGTTGGACAATCTACATACTGCGTTAGAAAAGCTTCCTGGACACACTGCACAAACACCGCCCCATCCAATCTACTTGATCTAAAGAGCTTCCAATCAATATTTGGGAAGTTGAAGTCGCCCATGACTACGACCCTGTGGCTTCTGCACCTTTCCAAAATCTGTTTCCCAATCTGTTTCTCCACATCTCTGCTGCTATTGGGGGGCCTATAATAAACACCCAACAAGGTGACTGCACCTTTCCTATTTCTGACTTCAGCCCATACTACCTCCAGAGGCAGATCTCCCTCAAACTTCCTTTCTGCAGCCGTTATACCATTTCTAATTAGCAATGCCACCCCCCCTCCTTTTTTACCACCCTCCCTAATCTTACTGAAACATCTGTACCCAGGAACCTCCAACAGCCATTCCTGTCCCTCATCTATCCATGTTTCCGTGATGGCTACAACATCGTAGTCCCAGGTACCGATCCATGCCTTAAGTTCACCCACCTTATTTCTGATACTCCTTGCATTGAAGTATACGCACTTGAGCCCATCTCTGTGTCCGTAAGTAGTCCCGGTCAGTGCTACCTTCTCCACAGCCTCCCTACAGTCTTGGACTTCCTGACACACAGCTAGCTTACTTGCTGGACTACAAGTCCGGATCCCATCCCCCTGCCAAATTAGTTTAAACCCCCCCGAAGAGTGCTAGCAAACCTACCCCCCAGGATATTGGTGCCCTTCTGGTTCAGGTGCAACCCGTCCTGTTTATACAGGTCCCACCTTCCCCAGAATGCAGTCCAATTGTCCAAATATCTGAAGCCCTCCCTCCTACACCATCCTTGCAGCCACGTGTTCAACTGCACTCTCTCCCTATTCTTTGCCTCTCTGTCACGTGGCACCGGCAACAACCCAGAGATGACGACTCTGTCTGTCCTAGCTTTTAGCTTCCAGCCTAACTCCTTGAGCTCTTGAATGACCTCCCCGCCCCTCTTCCTACCTATGTCGTTGGTGCCAATGTGTAAATATATATAACCAGGAGTTTTACACTCTATTCAGTTTAGGGCACTGAGTCTGTGCTGGCTGGTTAAATATATAATACCAGAAGATTTACACTGTCCTCAGTTTAGGGCACTGACTCTGTGTTGGTAGTTAAATATATATAACCAGGAGATTTACACTCTCCTCAGTTTAGGGCACTGAGTCTGTGCTGCCTGGTTAAATATATAATACCAGAAGATTTACACTGTCCTCAGTTTAGGGCACTGACTCTCTGCTGGCTGGTTAAAAATATATAACCAGGAGTTTTATACTATATTCTGTTTCGGGCTCTGACTCTGTGCTGGCTGGTTAAATATATATAACCAGTTGTTTTACACTCTCCTCAGTTTAGGGAACTGACTCTGTACTGGCTGGTTCAATATATATAACCAGGAGATTTACACTCTCCTCAACTCAGGGCACTGACTCCGTGCTGGTTGGTTAAATATATAGAACCAGGAGGTTTACACTCTCCTCAGTTTAGGGGACTGACTATGTGCTGGAGGGTTAAATATATATAACCAGGACTTTTGCACTCTATTCAGTTTAGTGCACTGAGTTTGTGCTGGCTTGTTGACTATATATAAAACCAGGATATTTACACTCTCCTCAGTTTAGGGCACTGACTCTGTGCTGGCTGATTAAATATATATATCCAGGAGATTTACACTCTCCTCAACTAAGTTCACTAACTCCGCGTTGGCTGGTTCAATATATATAACCAGGAGATTAACACTCTTCTCAGTTTAGGGCACTGACTCTGTACTGGCTGGTTAAATATTTATAACCAGATGTTTTACGCTCTCCTCAGATTAGAGCACTGACTCTGCTGATTGGTTAAATATATATAACCAAGAGTTTTACACTCGATTCAGGTTCGGGCACTGACTCTGTGCTGGCTGATTAAATATATATATATCCAGGAGATTTATACTCTCCTCAACTAAGGGCACTGACTCTGCATTGGCTGGTTCAACATATATGACCAGGAGATTAACACTCTTCTCAGTTTCGGGCACTGACTCTGTGCTGGCTGGTTAAATGTACATAACCATGAGATTTACACTCTCCTCAGTTTAGTTCACTGACTCTGTGCTGGCTCCTTAATTATATGTCACCAGGAGATTTACACTCTCCTCAGTTTAGGGCACTGACTCTACTCTGGCTGGTTAATTATATATAACCAGGAGATTTACACTCTCCTCAGTTTAGAGCACTGACTCTGTGCTGTCTGGTTCAATAAATATAACCAGGAGATTTACACTGTCCTCAGTTTAGTTCACTGTCTCTGTGCTGTCTGGTGAAGTATATATAAACAAGAGATTTACACTCTCCTCACCTAAGGGCACTGACACTGTGCTGGTTGATTAAATATATGTAACCGGGAGTTTGATACTTTCCTCAGTTGAGGGTACTGCCACTGTGCTGGCTGGTTCAATATATATAACCAGGAGATTTACATTCTCCTCAGTTTTGGGCACTGACTCTGTGCTGGCTGATTAAATATATAGAACCAGGAGATTTACACTGTCCTCAGTTTAGGGCATTGACTCGGTGCTGACTGGTTCAATATATATTCCAGGAAATTTACACTCTCCTCAGTTCAGGGCACTGACTCTGCGCTGGCTGATTAATTATATATAACCAGGTGTTTTGCACTCTCCTCAGTTCAGGGCACTGCCTCTGTGCTGTCTGGTTAAATATCTATAACCAGGAGTTTTACACTCTCCTCAACTCAGGGCACTGACTCCGTGCTGGTTGGTTAAATATGTACAACCAGCAGATTTTCACTCTCCTCAGTTTAGGGCACTGAGTCTGCGCTGGCTGGTTAAATATATATAACCAGGAGATACACATTGTCCTCAATTTCAGGCACTGACTCTGTGCTGTCTCGTAATAAATATATATAACCAGGAGATTTACACTCTCCTCAGTTTAGGGCACTGAATCTGTGCTGTCTGGTTAAATATATATAACCAGGAGATTTACACTCTCCTCGGTTTCGGGCACTGACTCTGTGCTGGCTGGGAAAAAATATATATCCTGGTGATTTACACTTTCCTCAGTTTAGGGCACTGACTATGCTGGCTGGTTTTAAACATATAACCAGTAGATTTACACTCTCCTCAGTTTAGGGCTCTGACTCGGTGCTGGCTGGTTAAATATATATAACCAGGAGATTTACACTCGCCTCAGTTTAGGGCACTGAGTCTATGCTGGCTGGTTAAATATATATAACCAGGAGATTTAGACTCTCCTCAGTTTAGGGCACTGACTCTGTGCTGGCTGGTTAAATATATATAACCAGGAGATTTACACTCTCCTCAGTTTAGGGCATTAATTCTGCGCTGGTTGGATAAATATATATAACCAGGAGATTTAGACTCTCCTCAGTTTAGGGCATTGAGTGTGTGCTGGCTGGTTAAATATTTATAACCAGGAGATTTGCACTCTCCTCAGTTTAGGGCACTGACTCGGTGCTGGCTGGTTAATTATATTTAACCAGGAGATTTAGACTCTCCTCAGTTTAGGGCACTGACTCTGTGCTATCTGGTTAAATATATATAACCAGGAGATTTACACTCTCCTCAACTCAGGGCACTGACTCCGTGCTGGTTGGTTAAATATAGATCACTAGGAGATAACTAGAAGACGGTTGAATAACCGCACTGGCCACAAATCGAAACTGAAACAATTGTTTGGAAGGCAGCTATGCTCCCCACTATCCCACCATCACCCTGCTAGCAGCTCCCTCCCCATTCCCAAACACACTGAACAAGGCCGTGACCATCACCAACTGGATTGGGGCTGAAATCCAAACAAGAAATTGCTGGGGAAGCTCAGCAGGTCTGACACCACCAGAATCTGAAGCCTTCAGTTCTGAAGACCAATCCCTGGATCTGAAAGGTTCACTCCCCACAGATGCTGCCAGACCTGCTGAGTTTCTCCAGCAATTTCTGTGCTGTCTCTCAGATCTGCAGCATCTGCAGTTCTTTGTTGGAAACAAAGCAAACGTTGAGGCACCGAAGTGGATATTGGGTCAGGTGATCGTCTCCTTCATCCATAGAGACAAATAGAGTCATAGGGATGAACAGCACTTGAACAGACCCTTTGGTCCAACTCATCTATGCCAACCAGATATCCTTCACTAATCAAATTCCATTTGTCAGTACTTGGCTCATATCCCTCCAAACCCTTCCTGTTCATATACCCATCCAGATGTCTTTGAAATTTACAATTGTACAACCCTCCAGCACTTCCTCTAGCAGCTCATTCCATACAAGTACTGCCCTCTGCGTGAAAAAGTTGCCCTTAGGTCACTTTTGTATCTTTCCCCTCTCACCCTAAACCTATGCCCTCTCGTTCTGGACTCCCACACCTCAAGGAAAAGACTTGATCTATTTACCCTATCCATGCCCCTTGTGATTTTATAAACCGTTATAAGGTCGCTCCACAGCCTCCGACGTTCCAGGGAAAACTGCCCCAGCCTGTTCAGCCTCTCCTTATAGCTCAAATCCTCCAATCCCGCAATATCCTTTTTAAACTTTTCTGAACCCAAGTTTCATACAATTCTTCCAACAGGATGGAGACGAGAACTGTACACAATATTGCAAAGGTGCTCTAACCAACGTCCTGTACAGACGTCCCCACTCCTGTACTCAGTACTCTGACCAATAAAGGAAAGCATACCAAAAACCTTCTTCACTATCTTATCTACCTGCGAGTCCACTTTCAAGCTATGAACCTGTACTCCAAGGTCTCTTTGTTCCGCAACACTCCCGAGGTCCTTACTATTAAGTGTATAAGTCTTGCTCTGAATTGTTTTCCCAAAATGCAGCACCTCACATTTATCTAAATTAAACTCCATCTGCCACTCCTCAGCCTATTAGCCCATCTGATCAAGTTCCTGTTGTAATCTGAGGTAACCTTCTTTGCTGTCCACTACACCTCCAATTTTGGTGTCATTTGCAAACTTGCAAACTACACCTCCTTTGTTCACAATCAAATCATTTATATAAATGACAAAAAGTAGAGGACTCAGTACCAATCCTGTAACACTCCACTGGTCACAGGCCGCCAGCCCGAAAAAACAACTCTTCATCACCACCCTCTGTCTTCAACCTTTAAGCCAGTCTTGTATCAAAATGGTTAATTCTCTCTGTAATTCATGAGATCTAACCATGATAACCAGTCTCCCATGAGGAACGTTGTAGAATGCCAAATCGAAGTCCCTCAAAAATCCACTTTGTTCCTTCTTCAAAAACCTCAATCAATTTCCTGAGCCATGATTTCCCACACACAAAGCCAGGCTAACTATCCCTCATCAGTCCTTGCCTTTCCAAATACACGTACATCCTGTCTCTCAGTATTCCCTCCAACAACTTGCCCACCACTGAGGTCAGACTCACCGGTCTATAGTTCCCTGCCTTGTCCTTACCACCCTTCCTTAATAGTGGCACCACATTAGCCAATCTACAGACTTCTGGCGCCTCACCTGTGACTATTGATGATACAAGTATCTCAGTAAGTCCTCCAGCAATCGCTTCTCTAGCTTCCCACAGAGTTCGAGAGTACACCTGATCAGGTCCTGGGGATTTATCCACTTTTATGCATTTCAAGACTCCAACACCTCCTCCTCTGTAATATGGACATTTTTCAAGATGTCACCCTCTATTTCCCACATTCAATATCTTCCATGTCCTTCTCCACAGTGCAAACTGATGGGAAATACCTGTTTACTATCTCCCCCATCTCCGGTGTCTCCACACATAGGAGGCCTTGGTGATCTCTGACAGGCCTTATTTCGCTCCACCCCCAACTTCCCATTTTGTCCTTAATGTATTCATAAAAAGCACTTTGGATTCTCCTTAACTCTATTTGCTGAAGTTATCTCATGTGGTGCAGTGTAGCACTAAATGGAAAAATTAGCGTGGCACAGTACTAAATGGGAGAACTCTGTGGGAAGCGAGGGAAGTGATTGCTGGACCTCTTACTGCGATATTTGTATCATCGCTAGTCACAGGTGAGGTGCCGGAAGGCTAGAGGTTGTTGAACGTGGTGCCACTGTTTAAGAAGGGTGGTAAGGACAAGCCAGGGAACTATAGACCAGTGATCCTGACGTCAGTGGTGGGCAAGTTGTTGGAGGGAATCCTGAGGGACAGGATGTACATGTATTTGGAAAGGCAAGGACTGATTATGGATAGTCCGCATGGCTTTGTGTGTGGGAAATCATGTCTCACAAACTTGATTGAGTTTTTTGAAGAAGTAACAAAGAGGATTGATGAGGGCAGAGTGGTAGTTATGGATTACATGGACTTCAATAAAGCGTTCGACACGGTTCCCTATGGGAGACTGATTAGCAAAGCTAGATCTCATGGAATACAGGAGGAATTAGTCAGTTTTATACAGACCTGGCTCAAAGGTCGAAGACAGAGGGTGGTGGTGGAGGGTTGCTTTTCAGACTGGAGGCCTGTGACCAGTGGAGTATCACAGGATCGGTTCTGGGTCCACTACTTTTAGTCATTTACATAAATGATTTGGATGTGAGCATAAGAGGTACAGTTAGTAAGTTTGCAGATGGCACCAAAATTGGAGGTGTAGTGGACAGCGAAGAGGGTTATCTCAGATTGCAACAGAATCTAGACCAGATGGGCCAATGGGCTGAGAAGTGACAGATGGAGTTTAATTCAGATAAATGCAAGGTGCTACATTTTGGGAAAGCAAATCTTAGCAGGACTTATACACTTAATGGTAAGGTCCTAGGGAGTGTTGCTGAACAAAGCGACCTTGGAGTGCAGGTTCATAGCTCCTTGAAAGTGAAGCTGCAGGTAGATAGGATAGTGAAGAAGGTGTTTGGTATGCTTTCCTTTATTGGTCAGCGTATTGAGTACAGGCGTTGGGAGGTCATGTTGCGGCTGTACAGGACATTGGTTAGGCCACTGTTGGAATATCGCATGCATTTCTGGTCTCCTTCCTATCAGAAAGATGTTGTGAAACTTGAATGGTTTCAGAAAAGATTTACAAGGATGTTGCCAGGGTTGGAGGATCTGAGTGACAGGGAGAGGCTGAACAGGCTGGGGCTGTTTTCCCTGGAGCGTCGGAGGCTGAGGGGTGACCTTATAAAGGTTTACAAAATTATGAGGGGCATGGATAGGAGATATAGGCAAAGTCTTTTCCCTGGGGTCGGGGAGTCCAGACCTAGAGGGCATAGGTTTAGGGTGAGAGGGGAAAGATATAAAAGAGACCAACGGGGCAATGTTTTCACGCAGATGGTGGTACGTGTATGGAATGAGCTGCCAGAGGAAGTGGTGGAGGCTGGTACAATTGCAACATTTAAAAGGCATTTGGATTGGTATATGAATAGGAAGGGTTTGGAGGGATATGGGCCGGGTGCTGGCAGGTGGGACTAGATTAGATTGGAATATCTGGTCGGCATGGATGGGTTGGACTGAAGGGTCTGTTTCCATGCTGTACATCTCTATGACTCTGTGACTCTAAACTCCAGCCTCAAAGCAATCAGAAACCCTGACTTTACAAACATCCTTGTAAATCTTTTCTGAACCTTTTCAATTTTCACAGCATTCTTCTGGTAGCAAGATTGTGTTGTTTGTGGAATGTGAATATATATGAGCAGTTGCTGTTGAGTAGTTAAATAACGTTTCATTTAGTTAAGTTTTCCAGGAGAGTTTGGTTTGTCCAATCTTTCTTTCTTTTGCTTGTGTTACAACGATAGTGTGGAGTAAAGTGTGTTTTGCCTCAAGCCTGGCAGTTTGACCAATCACATTGTAACGCCTTACACTTTAGGAAATCAGGAAAAGGGGTCTAGATCATTTTCTTAAGGCATAGGAGTTTGGTCTGGTTCATAACATCCTCAATGTCATCAATCCATGTCCCTCCAGCCCTGAGCAATGATGTTTACAGATTAATGGAGGATACAGACACATTAATCGGTATTATCTTGGACAGGAGTCATTTGGGAATGATATTCCTCAGACCATCAACTCTCAGCTCGGCCAAGGATAAAGGCCAGGAATCCAGCACAATTGGGAAACAGCCCATTTCCCGGGAGACTGAGAGGTCACTAACAGAGCGGGAGCTGGAGAGTCAGGAACAGAATAACTGGGACAGTCCGCTCTGTTCACTGACCCTTCACCGCTCAGTGAATCCAGTGCTAGGAATGACTGCTATTAGTCAGACTGATAGAATGTGATCAGATACACACACTGTCCTTCCACATCATCAATATCGCCCAGCTCCCACCCTGTCTCAGCTCATCTGCCCCTCTGCCATCTTCAATATTTTAATCAGGGCAGCATTAAGTGCCGTGCTTTGAGCTGAGCTGTCTTACCTTCTGTACTCTCTCTGTAAACGGCTCCAATTCCCCAAGATCCCTCTCCGGTTTAAGATGCTCCTTGACATCTGCCCCAATGAATGAGGTAGACCGTCACCTGACTCAATGACCCCTTTGGTTGGTCAACATCTACTGTATTTAAAACAAGGAACTGCAGATCCTGGAGCGCTAACAGATAACACAGAAATTACTGGCGACATTTAGGAGGACGGGGTATCATTTGTGGGAGAAATCCGAGTGAACCTCTAGAGTCGAGGGATTGTCCTTCAGAACTGAAGGGATCTGATGCTGATGCTGTCAGACCTGCTGAGCTCCCCCAACAGTTTCTGTTTGTATTTCAGTCCCAATCCAATTGGTCCTGATCATGGCATTGGGAATAGCTTTCCAATTACTGGGAAAGGGTTGGACATGTCTCCTTCCCAGCAGTTAACCCGGGCTCGAACCCCTGCCAGTGCACTGTTGCACTTTGAAAGCAATCTTAAACGGGGAAAAACGCCGAGATGGAATGGATGAGATTGGACTCTCCGAGGTTTCCCAAACATGGCCACATGATGGGGATAGGGTGGGTCTCACCTGCTATTACATTCTCCGAGCTGGATTACAGGATTAGTGCTCATGTGCCTGACTGGGATAGTTCAGCTGAGACAAGATGCTCTGTAGAAATTCCCCAAGGTTCCTTCCAGAGCAGCTTCCAGACCCACGGCACTATCATGTGGAATGCTGAACACAGCAGATACAGGGGAACACCACCAGTTGACAATTCCACATCAAGCCACTCCCCACCCTGGCTTGGAAATACATCTCAGTCCCACAAGTGCCATTGGTTGGAAATCCTGGAACTCCCTCCCTTACATCATTGTGGGTTTATCTACCCCAAATAAATGGCAGCAGTTCAAGGCAATAACTCACCGTCACCTTCACCAGAGCAATTATATCTGAGCAATCCGTGGGGACCCAGCGGCAATGACCCAAACACATGAATGAATCACAAAATAAAGCTCAGTATTTGGGACCCGTGTGCTCCAGTGCTGAGTATCTGAATAAATTGGGTCGATATTCGCGAAAATTAAAAGGTGGTTTAACTGGAATGTCTCAGATTGTGAAGAGGCTTGAGAGGGGAGATGCTGAGAAATTAATCCTGTGGGTCTGGGAATCTGAAACACAATAACACAGTCTCAAGAGTTGCTGCAAAAGCTCAGCAGGTCATGCAGTATCTGTACAGAGAAATCAGCGTTAATGTTACAGCATCCGCAGTTCATTCGGGTTTGATTGCCACCCTCTCAGGGTAAGGGGCAGGTTATTTGGGACTGAGATGAGGAGACAGCGCTTCACTCTAAGGCTCTGTCAGACCTGCTGAGATTCCCCAGCAATTTCCTGTTTGGATTTCAGCCCCAATCCAGTTGGTGATGATCACGGCCTTGTTAAGTGTGTTTGGGAATGGGGAGGGCGCTGCTAGCAGGGTGATGGTGGGATAGTGAAGCGCATAGCTGCCTTCCAAGCAGTTGACGAGGGTTCGGTTGCTGGCCATCGCAGTGTTGTGGTTTATAAACAACCCTTTAAAGGAAAGGTACCGGGATATAACCGGATCTGTCAGATTGCTCCTTGCTTTCCCTGGCGATGGTTCCTGTGAATTGTAGTGTGGAACCAGGCAGCATTGCTCGGCATCTCGGAAGCTTTCTCCTCTGCTGCTTCCCATTTCTTATTGAAATATTGGTTGCAGCACAAGGATGGATTTGTTTTGTTCGAAAAGTGAGAGACTGCTCCTGTCAGGAACCTGAAATAATTACAGAAGCTGCTGGAAACACTGAACAGTTCCAACAGCTTCTGTAGTGGTGGGGATGGAGGGTTAATGTGTCAAATCTACACAAGGATAAAATAAACTCCAGCCTCAAAACAGTTAGAGTTCCTAAGTTTCCGCATAGCATTTTTCTGAGCCATCAATTCCCCTTAAACCCTTCCAATGGGGAATAGCATCTTTCTGACTCTCACTTTGAGAGATGTCCCTCAGTTAGCTCCTCCACCATTCTTTCCATTTCACTGGGGACCCACTATCCGCAGTCTCCAATCAAATGACCTGAACTCAGACACACAGAGATCTTAAAGAGTGACACAATGCAGATAGGAAGTTGATTTCATTTCTGTTTCTGAGTCCAATCTTCACTCAGTGAGACAGAGTCAGGTATTCAAGGCTCCAACAAGAGCTGGATTCTTCTTCTGGTGATTGTCTTCATTCAATGAGAAGGAGGGCCGTGGGCCGGAAGGAGCTCATCATTGTGCTTCGGGTTGTCTGCTCAGTCTGCAGCATTGCAGGCCGTGGGAGCAGGGCAGTGGGAAAGGTACCTCGTGTGGACTGCAATAGGACTTTCCACACATTGTTCCAGGGCAGTTACAGAGCTCCAGGAATTCTGAATGAGGATCGGAAAAATGCATTGATTGAAGGAAAAGGATCAGGAAAGCAGGATAAATCTGATGAAATCAGCAGGATTTCTCGATCTAACTCTATGCCAGACTTTATTTTCTGCTTCATAAATCTGCAATCCGGAGCTCAATCCACTCAAAGCAATATAAGCTCAGAAACAAATCATTCAGTCCAACACATCCATGCTGAACTGATATCCGATGTAAATCTCATCCCATTTGTCAGAATTTGGCCCATGTTCCACTGAACCCTTTTTCTTTTAAATGTTGTAATTTTACCAGCCTCCACTACTTCCTCTGGCAGCTCATGCACACAGTGCCCTCTGCTTGAAAAATGTTCCCCTTAGGTCCATTTTATGTTTCCCCTCTCAACTTTAACAAATGCCATCTGCTTCTGGACTCCCCCACCACAGGGAAATCACCTTGCCTTTTTACCCTATTGAGGACCTTCATGAATTTGTGAACCTCTATAAGGTTACCCCTCAGCCACTGACGCTCCAGGGATAATAGCCTCAACCGATACAGTCTTCACCTCCAGCACAAACGCACCAACCTTGGCAACATCCTTGTAAAGCTTTTCTGAACCCTTTCAAGTTTCACAACCCCCTTCTTATAGGAGGGTGTCCAGAATTGCACATTAGAAACCAAAAGTGGCCGAACCAATACTGCAACATGGCCTCCCAACTCTTTTACACAATTAACTGAGCAATAAAGACAAAAATGACAAAAGCTTCACTATCCTATCGAAATGTTAGTCCACCTTCAACGATCTATGAAGCTGCACTCCAGGTCTATTTGTTTAGCAACAGCCCAGTACCTTGTGAATAAGTAAGTGAATAAATGAATAAGTCCTGCTCTCTTTTGCTTCTCCAAAATGTAACACCTCACATTTATCTAAATTAATCTCCATCTGCCACTCCTTGCGCCATTGGCCCATCTGATCAAGATCCCGTTGTCTTCTGAGGTAACCATCTTCACTATCCTTGACACTTCCAATTTTACTGTCATTTGCAAACTTACTATCCATTCGTCCTGTGGCAACATCCAAATCATTTATATAAATGACAAAACAACAGTGGACCCAGCACCGATCCTTGTGGCACACCGCTGGTCACAGGCCTCCAGTCTGAAAAGCAACCCTCCCCCACCACCCTCTGTCTTCTACCTTCGAGCCAGTTCTCTATCCAAAGGGTAATTCTACTGACCCAACATACAAGTTTAAAATTATGACACCATTTGCAAAAGTACAACAAGAGCCTATTCCTGATTGGGGAATCGGGCCAGGGAATCAATAAAAAGAAATGTGCAAGGTTCGGTAAATTGGAGATTCAGTTCAGGGCATCACTAAATGAAAACAATTCAGCAGGGCACCCGTACGTGGAAGAAGTGTTTCAGGGAACAATTAAATGGAAGGAATTGAGGCAGGGCAACAATAATTGGAGAATTTATGCTGGTGCCTTTATATTGGACAGGATAACACTCAAAGGGAGAATTGGTGCAGTTTCAGGATTGGTGCAGGATTGGTAAATGGGAGAAATGGTGCAGAGCGGAATCATAAATAGGGTCATACAATCAGAGAGATGTACAACATGGAAACAGACACTTCAGTCCAACTTGTCTATAACTCAGTCTTAGAATTCTGGCAGCACTCCACAAAATTGGAGGATCATTCCAAGGAAATACTAAATGGATGGATTGGGCAAGGGCTTTTCGAAATAAGGGAATTTGTCAAATTAGTGCAGTTAGAACCGAATGGGAGAGTTTCAGTTTCGCAGTGAATGGGAGAATTAATGCAGTGCAGCACTAAATGGGACATGACAGTACTTGATATGGGAATGAGAGTCGGGCACCCCGAAATTGGACGAGGGCATCAGTCAGTATGAGGATTGGTGAAAGGCAAAACTGAATGGAGAACTTGTTCAGGACATCAGCAATTGAGGGAAATGGTGCTAGGCAACAAAGAATTGAAAAATTGATGCGGGACATCAGTAAATGAGAGACCTGGTGCACAGTGGAGCTAAATTAGAGTATTGGTGCATTGCAACAGTAAATGGGAGAATTAGAGTAGCGCACCCTTAAATGGTAGAATCGGGCTCAGGCATCAGTAAATGGAAGGATTAGTCCAGCGATATGAGTAAATGGGAGATTTGGTTGGAAACAATAAATGGGAGATCTGGTGCACAGTGCCATTACATTAGAAAATTGGTGGGAGTGCCAATATATTGGAAAATTGGAGCAGAGCATGTCTAAATTGGGGAATAGGGGCCAGGGATTCAATAAAAAGAAGAAACGTTGCAAGCTTTGGTAAATTGGAGATTCGGTTCAGTGCATCACTAAATGAAAAAAAAGCAAGACATCCGTACGTGGAAGATGTGTATCAGGAAACAACTAAATGGAAGGAATTGATGCAGGGCAACATTGTTTGGAGAATTCATGCAGGGGTGCCATTAAATTCTAAGTGGGAGGACTGGGGCAGGATAACCCCAATGGGTGAGTTGGTGAAATCCCCGAATTAGTGCAGGATTGGGAAATGGGAGAATTGATGCAAGGAAGCGGAGCACTAATTACAGCCTCAGAGATGCACAGCACGGACCCTTCGATTCAACTTGCCCACACCTCAATTTAAGAATTCTGGCAGCCCTCCGCTAAATTGGGGCGGCACGGTTGCACAGTGGTTAGCACTGCTGCCTCACAGCGTCAGATACCCGGGTTCAGTTCCCGCCTCAGGCGACTGACTGTGTGGAGTTTGCTCCGGGTGCTCCGGTTTCCTCCCACAGTCCAAAAGATGTGCAGGGTCAGGTGAATTGGTCATGCTGAATTGCCCGTAGTGTTAGGTAAGGAGTAAATGTAGGGGAATGGGTGGGCTGCGCTTCGGCGGGTCGGTGTGGACTTGTTGGGCCGAAGGGCCTGTTTCCACACTGTAAGTCTAATCTAATCTAAACTGGAGAATCATTGCAAGAAACTACTGAATGGAAAAGGTGGGGAAGAAACGATCGAAATGTGAGAATTTGCAACAGGGCATCAGATAATGGGTGAATTAGTGCAGTTCACCACTAAATGGGTACGTTATGCTGTGTTGCACGAAATGGGAGAATTGGGGCAGGGAGATTTAGAGTAGCGCACCCCTAAATTGGGCGAGAGCATCAGTCAGCTTGAGGAGTGGTGTAAGGCAAAACTGAATGGAGAACTTGTTCAGGACATCAGTAATTGGGCAAAATGGTGTTCAGCAACACTGAATTGGAGAGTTGTGGGGTATCAGTAAATGAAAGACCTGGTGCAGGGTGCTGATAACTTCGAGCACGAAACTTGGAGCAAATGGGAGAACACGGGCAGTGAATCAGTAAATAGGACAAATGTTGCAAAGGGTTAGTGGTCCAGATTCAATACAGTGCACCACGAAATGAGGAGTTGGTGCAGTTCACCACGAAAGGGGGGATATTTGCAGTTTGGGGAATTTGGAGATATGATGCAGGGATTGCCAAGATTAGAGAATTCTGTCAGCATTCTACTAAATGGGGGAATTGTTGCAGGGAAATACTGAATGGAAGACCTGGTGCACAGTGGAGCTCAATTACAGAATGGGTGTATGGCAACAGGAAATGGGAGAATTAGGGTAGCGCACCCTTAAATGGTAGAATCGGGCTCGGGCATCAGGAAGGAGAAGAGGTCGGACAGGAGTATGAGACAATTCGAGATTTGGTGGGTTTCAATAAATGGGAGATTCGGAGCACAGTGCCCTTACATTGGAAAATTGGTGGGAGTGTCGATATATTAGAAAATTGGAGCGGAGCATGTCTCGATTGGGGAATGGGGACGAGGGAATCAATAAAAAGAAATGTTGGAAGCATCGAGTAAATTGGAGAGTCAGGTCAGTGCATCACTAAATGAACAAATACAATCAGCAGGGAATCCGGACGTTGGAAATGTGTATCAGGGAGCAACTAAATGGAAGAAATTGATGCAGAGCAACAATAATTGGGGAATTCATGCAGGTGCCGTTCAATTCTAAGTGTGAGGACTGGGGCAGGATAACCTCAGTGGGTGAGTTGGTGAAATTCCCGAATTAGTGCAGGATTGGTAAATGGGAGAATTGGTGTAGGGAAGCGGAGCACTCATTACAGCCTCAGAGATGTACAGCACGGAAACAGATCCCTCCGTCCAACCTGTCCACGTTCAAATTTAAGAATTCAGTAAGCTCTACACGAAATTGGAGAAACATTGCAATAAAATGCTAAGTGGGTAAATTTCGCAAGGGCTTATCGAAATGTGAGAATTTTCAACAGGACATTAAGTAATGGGTGAATTAGTGCAGTTCAGTGCTAAATGGGTGAGTTATGCTGTGTTCCAACTACTGGGGAAAATTGGGGCAGGACAATACCTTTTGGGACGTTTAGAGTAGGGCACCTCTAAATTGGGCGAGAGCATCAGTCAGTGTGAGGATTGGTTTAAGGCAACACTGAGGCAACCTTGTTCAGGACATCAGTAATTGGGAGAAATGGTGCTGAGCAACACTGAATTGGAGAATTGGTGTGCGGTATCAGTAAATGAAAGATCTGGTGCGGGGTGCTAATAACTTTGAGAATTGGAGCAAATGGGAGACCCCGGGCAGTGAATCAGTAAATAGGACAAATGTTGCAATCTGATCTCCAAGATGAGAGAATTCTGTCAGCAGACTAATAAATGGGAGAATTGTTGCAGGGAAATACTGAATGGAAGACCTGGTGCACAGTGGAGCTAAATTAGAGAATGGGTGTACGGCACCAGGAAATGGGAGAATTAGAGTAGCGCATCCTTAAATAGTCGAATCGGGGTCGGACATCAGTAAATGGGGGAAGTAATACAGGGATATGTTTAAAAGGGAGATTTGGTGGAAATACTAAATGGGAGAATCAGTGCAGAGTGCCATTCCATCAGAACATTGGTGAGAGTGCCAACATATTTTCTATAACACAGGAGGAAGCAGTGACGCTGCTCCAGCTCCTTTATTTTCTGTAATACAGGAGGAAGCAGTGACGCTGCTCCAGCTCCTTTATTTTCCTTAATACAGGAGGAAGCAGTGACGCTGCTCCAGCTCCTTTATTTTCTATAATACAGGAGGAAACAGTGACGCTGCTCCAGCTCCTTTATTTTCTATAATACAGGAGGAAGCAGTGACGATGCTCCAGCTCCTTTATTTTCTATAATACAGGAGGAAGTAGAGACGCTGCTCCAGCTCCTTTATTTTCTATAATACAGGAGGAAACAGTGACGCTGCTCCAGCTCCTTTATTTTCTATAACACAGGAGGAAGCAGTGACGCTGCTCCAGCTCCTTTATTTTCTATAATACAGGCGGGGGCAGAAAGCCTGTTAGCTGGTCCACTCTCCATTTGTCTCCGAATGTCAGGCTTTTCAAAGAGCAGAAATGGGAAATGAGGAATATAGGCAGACCGAGAGTCCGAGAATGTGACAGAGGGTCAGGTGCATTCACAGAGAAACAAAGCAATATGGAGACGCATATTGAGAGAGATACTGAAAGAACCAATTCTCCAATCGACATGGCTGCTGACTGACAGACACAAATAGGAATAAAAAAGGAACTATTAAGCACAGCCTTTCACCAGCTCCGGGTAACGGAATGATTCTTACAGACAACAAAGTCATTTTGAATTTTCAACATTGACGGTTATAAGCTAATGAAAGATTTTGGGAAATATCCTGACAGGGAAAACTGATCATTTTACCAAAACTATAATACAGAAATGTCGAAGTGACCTCGCTCTGCCGATATGAAGCATTAACTCTGTTTCTCTCCAATGTCCTACTGAGTTTTTCTATCAAATCTTGGTTTTGGTTCAGATTTCAAACATCTGCAGTTCTTTGTTTCATGTTATTCTTAACAACGTTTGAGACAAAACCAATGACCTGACGGCTTCAGAAACTCGGTCAGAAATACTGTTAGCAAGATATCTTTGCAGAACACATCGCCCATTCCCTGACCAGGAATCACCCTTTCCCCCTCAGAGAGTGCACCAACTCCTCACCGTGAGATTAAAAGGGAAGGTGACAGAAGCTGTCACATTTATTCTCAATGAAACCACTTATACATTTCATTTTGGATCATTTTCGCTGCACATTAGTTTCTCGTTGTCTTCGAGGCTTTTTTTAACACAATACGAAAATACCATTCGGCCCATGGTGCAGTATGGCTCATCAGGTAGACATTGTTTTCGATCCAGTGTCCAGCTTTGACCGAATACCTTGTGTGTTCTGATGTTTTCATCGCAAAACTCATAAAATAAAGAGGCTGGAGCATCTTCACTGCTTCCTCCTGTGTTTTAGAAAATAAAGGAGCTGGAGCAGCGCCACTGCTTCCTCCGGTATTATAGAAAATAAAGGAGCTGGAGCAGCGTCACTGCTTCCTCCCGTATTATAGAAAATAAAGGAGCTGGAGCAGAGTCACTGTTTCCTCCGGTATTATAGAAAATAAAGGAGCTGGAGCAACGTCTCTACTTCCACCTGTAATTTAGAAAATAAAGGAGCTGGAACAGAGTCACTGTTTCCTCCCGTATAATAGAAAATAAAGGAGCTGGAGCAGCGTCACTGCATCCTCCTGTATTACAGAAAATAAAGGAGCTGGAGCAGCGTCTCTGCTTCCTCCTGTATTATAGAAAATAAAGGAGCTCGAGCAGCGTCACTGCTTCCTCCGGTATTATAGAAAATAAAGGAGCTGGAGCAGCGTCTCTGCATCGTCCTGTATTATAGAAAATAAAGGAGCTGGAGCATCGTCACTGCTTCCTCCTGTATTATAGAAAATAAAGGAGCTGGAGCAGCGTCACTGCTTCCCCCTGTATTATATAAAATAAAGGAGATAGAGCAGCGTCACTGCATCCTCCTGTATTATAGAAAATAAAGGAGCTCGAGCAGCGTCACTGCTTCCTCCGGTATTATAGAAAATAAAGGAGCTGGAGCAGTGTCACTGCTTCCTCCTGTATTTTAGAAAATAAAGGAGCTGGAGCAGCGTCTCTGCATCGTCCTGTATTATAGAAAATAAAGGAGCTGGAGCAGTGTCACTGCTTCCTCCTGTATTTTAGAAAATAAAGGAGCTGGAGCAGCGTCACTGCTTCCTCCCGTATTAGAGAAAATAAAGGAGCTGGAGCAGCGTCACTGCATCGTCCTGTATTATAGAAAATAAAGGAGCTGGAGCATCGTCACTGCTTCCTCCTGTATTCTAGAAAATAAAGGAGCTGGAGCAGCGTCACTGCTTCCCCCTGTATTATATAAAATAAAGGAGATAGAGCAGCGTCACTGCTTCCTCCTGTATTATAGAAAAAAAAGGAGCTGGAGCAGCGTCACTGCTTCCTCCTGTATTATTGAAAATAAAGGAGATGGAGCAGCGTCACTGCTTCCTCCTGTATTATAGGAAATAAAGGAGCTGGAGCAGCGTCACTGCTTCCTCCTGTATTATAGAAAATAAAGGAGCTGGAGCAGCGTCTCCGCTTCCTCCAGTATTATAGAAAATTAAGGAGCTGGATCAGCGTCACTGCTTCCAACTGTCGTATCGAAAAAAAAGGAGCTGGAGCAGTGTCACTGCTTCCTCCTGTATTATAGAAAATAAAGGAGCTGGAGCAGCGTCACTGCTTCCTCCTGTATTAGAGAAAATAAAGGAGCTGGAGCAGCGTCACTGCTTCCTCCTGTATAATGGAAAATAAAGGAGCTGGAGCAGAGTTACTGCTTCCTCCTGCATTATAGAAAATAAAGGAGTTGGAGAAGCATCACTGCTTCCTCCTACATTATAGAAAATAAAGGAGCTGGAGCAGAGTCACTGCTTCCTCCTGCATTATAGAAAATAAAGGAGCTGGAACAGCGTCTCTGTTTCCTCTTGTACTATCGAAAATAAAGGGGCTGCAGCAGCGTCACTGCTTCCTCCTGTATTATAGAAAATAAAGGAGCTGGAGCAGCGTCACTGCTTCCTCCTGTATTATAGAAAATAAAGGAGCTGGAGCAGCGTCACTGCTTCCTCCTGTATTCTCGAAAATAAAGGAGCTGGAGCAGCGTCACTGCTTCCTCCTGTATTATAGAAAATAAAGGAGCTGGAGCAGCGTCACTGCTTCCTCCTGTATTATAGAAAATAAAGGAGCTGGAGCAGCGTCACTGCTTCCTCCAGTATTATAGAAAATAAAGGAGCTGGAGCAGCGTCTCTGTTTCCTCTTGTACTATCGAAAATAAAGGAGCTGGAGCAGCGTCACTGCTTCCTCCTGTATTATAGAAAATAAAGGAGCTGGAGCAGCGTCTCTGTTTCCTCTTGTACTATCGAAAATAAAGGAGCTGGAGCAGCGTCACTGCTTCCTCCTGTATTATAGAAAATAAAGGAGCTGGAGCAGCGTCACTGCTTCCTCCTGTATTAAGGAAAATAAAGGAGCTGGAGCAGCGTCTCTGCTTCCTCCCGTATTATAGAAAATAAAGGAGCTGGAGCAGCGTCACTGCTTCCTCCTGTATTAAGGAAAATAAAGGAGCTGGAGCAGCGTCTCTGCTTCCTCTTGTACTATCGAAAATAAAGGAGCTGGAGCAGCGTCACTGCTTCCTCCTGTATTCTTCAAAATAAAGGACCTGGAGCAGCGTCACTGCTTCCTCCTGTATTCTCGAAAATAAAGGACCTGGAGCAGCGTCACTGCTTCCTCCTGTATTAAGGAAAATAAAGGAGTTGGAGCAGCGTCTCTGCTTCCTCCTGTATTATCGAAAATAAAGGAGCTGGAGCATCGTCACTGCTTCCTGCTGTATTATAGAAAATAAAGGAGCTGGAGCAGCGTCACTGTTTCCTCCTGTATTATAGAAAATAAAGGAGCTGGAGCAGCGTCACTGTTTCCTCCTGTATTATAGAAAATAAAGGAGCTGGAGAAGCATCTCTGCTTCCTCCCGTATTAAGGAAAATAAAGGAGCTGGAGCAGCGTCTCTGCTTCCTCCTCTAATATAGAAAATAAACGAGCTGGAGCATCGTCACTGCTTCCTGCTGTATTATAGAAAATAAAGGACCTGGAGCAGCTTCACTGCTTCCCCCTGTATTTAATAAAATAAAGGAGCTGGAGCAGCGTCACTGCTTCCTCCTGTATTTAATAAAATAAAGGAGCTGGAGCAGCGTCACTGCTTCCTCCAGTATTATAGAAAATAAAGGAGCTGGAGCAGCGTCACTGCTTCCTCCTGTATTTAATAAAATAAAGGAGCTGGAGCAGTGTCACTGCTTCCTCCTGTATTATAGAAAATAAAGGAGCTGGAGCAGTGTCACTGTTTCCTCCTGTATTATCGAAAATAAAGGAGCTGGAGAAGCGTCACTGCTTCCTCCTGTATTATAGAAAATAAAGGAGCTGGAGCAGTGTCACTGTTTCCTCCTGTATTATAGAAAATAAAGGAGCTGGAGCAGTGTCACTGTTTCCTCCTGTATTATCGAAAATAAAGGAGCTGGAGAAGCGTCACTGCTTCCTCCTGTATTATCGAAAATAAAGGAGCTGGAGAAGCGTCACTGCCTCCTCCTGTATTATAGAAAATAAAGGAGCTGGAGCAGTGTCACTGTTTCCTCCTGTATTTAATAAAATAAAGGAGCTGGATCAGCGTCTCTGCTTCCTCCTCTAATATAGAAAATAAAGGAGCTGGAGCAGTGTCACTGATTCCTCCTGTATTTAATAAAATAAAGGAGCTGGATCAGCGTCTCTGCTTCCTCCTGTATTATAGAAAATAAAGGAGCTGGAGCAGTGTCACTGTTTCCTCCTGTATTTAATAAAATAAAGGAGCTGGATCAGCGTCTCTGCTTCCTCCTGTGTTATAGAAAATAAAGGAGCTGGAGCAGAGTCACTGCTTCCTCCTGTATTATAGAAAATAAAGGATCTGGAGCATTGTCACTGCTTCCTCCTGTATTTTCGAAAATAAAGGAGCTGGAGCAGCGTCACTGCTTCCTCCTGTATTTTCCAAAATAAAGGAGCTGGAGCAGCGTCACTGCTTCCTCCTGTATTATAGAAAATAAAGGAGCTGGAGCAGAGTCACTACTTCCTCCTGTATTATAGAAAATAAAGGAGCTGGAGCAGCGTCACTGCTTCCTCCTGTATTATAGAAAATAAAGGAGCTGGAGCAGAGTCACTGTTTCCTCCTGTATTATAGAAAATAAAGGAGCTGGAGAAGCATCTCTGCTTCCTCCCGTATTAAGGAAAATAAAGGAGTTGGAGCAGCGTCACTGCTTCCTCCTGTATTATCGAAAATAACGGACCTGGAGCAGCGTCACTGATTCATCCTGTATTATAGAAAATAAAGGAGCTGGAGCAGCGTCTCTGCTTCCTCCTGTATGAAAGAAAATAAAGGAGCTGGAGCAGCGTCAATTCTTCCTCCTGTATTACAGAAAATAAAGGAGCTGGAGCAGCGTCACCGCTTCCTCCTGTATTATAGAAAATAAAGGAGTTGGAGCAGCGTCACTGCTTCCTCCTGTATTCTCGAAAATAAAGGAGCTGGAGCAGCGTCACTGCTTCATCCTGTATTATAGAAAATAAAGGAGCTGGAGAAGTGTCACTGCTTCCTCCTGTATTCAGGAAAATAAAGTAGCTGGAGCAGAGTCACTGCTTCCTCCTGTATTATAGAAAATAAAGGAGCTGGAGAAGTGTCACTGCTTCCTCCGGTATTCAGGAGAATAATGGAGTTGGAGCAGCGTCTCTGCTTCCTCCTGTATTATAGAAAATAAAGGAGCTGGAGCAGCGTCAAGGCTTCCTCCAGTATTATAGAAAATAAAGGAGCTGCAGCAGCGTCTCTGCTTCCTCCTGGATTATAGAAAATAAAGGAGCTGGAGCAGCGTCACTGCTTCCTCCTGTATTTTGGAAAATAAAGGAGCTGGAGCAGCGTTACTGCTTCCTCCTGTATTTTCAAAAATAAAGGAGCTGGAGCAGCGGCACTGCTTCCTCCTGTATTATAGAAAATAAAGGAGCTGGAGCAGCGTCACTGCTTCCTCCTGTATTATAGAAAATAAAGGAGCTGGAGCAGCGTCACTGCTTCCTCCTGCATTATAGAAAATAAAGGAGCTGGAGCAGAGTCACTGCTTCCTCCTGTATTCTCGAAAATAAAGGACCTGGACCAGCGTCACTGCTTCCTCCTGTATTTTCAAAAATAAAGGAGCTGGAGCAGCGGCACTGCTTCCTCCTGTATTATAGAAAATAAAGGAGCTGGAGCAGCGTCACTGCTTCCTCCTGCATTATAGAAAATAAAGGAGCTGGAGCAGAGTCACTGCTTCCTCCTGTATTATAGAAAATAAAGGAGCTGGAGCAGAGTCACTGCTTCCTCCTGTATTCTCGAAAATAAAGGACCTGGACCAGCGTCACTGCTTCCTCCTGTATTAAGGAAAATAAAAGAGCTGGAGCAGCGTCACTGCTTCCTCCTGTATTATAGAAAATTAAGGAGTTGGAGCAGCGTCACTGACTCCTCCTGTATTAGAGAAAATAAAGGAGCTGGAGCAGCGTCACTGCATCCTCCTGTATTATGGAAAATCAAGGAGCTGGAGCAGCGTCACTGCATCCTCCTGTATTATGGAAAATGAAGGAGCTGGAGCAGCGTCACTGCTTCCTCGTGTATTATAGAAAATAAAGGAGCTGGAGCAGCGTCTCTGCTTCCTCTTGTATTATAGAAAATAAAGGAGCTGGATCAGCGTCACTGCTTCATCCTGTATTATAGAAAATAAAGGAGCTGGAGCAGCGTCAAGGCTTCCTCCTGTATTATAGAAAATAAAGGAGCTGGAGCAGCGTCACTGCTTCCTCACGTATTATAGAAAATAAAGGAGTTGGAGCAGCGTCACTGCTTCCTCCTGTATTCTCGAAAATAAAGGACCTGGAGCAGCGTCACTGCTTCATCCTGTATTATAGAAAATAAAGGAGCTGGAGAAGTGTCACTGCTTCCTCCTGTATTCAGGAAAATAAAGGAGCTGGAGCAGAGTCACTGCTTCCTCCTGTATTATAGAAAATAAAGGAGCTGGAGAAGTGTCACTGCTTCCTCCTGTATTCAGGAGAATAAAGGAGTTGGAGCAGCGTCTCTGCTTCCTCCTGTATTATAGAAAATAAAGGAGCTGGAGCAGCGTCAAGGCTTCCTCCTGTATTATAGAAAATAAAGGAGCTGGAGCAGCGTCACTGCTTCCTCTGGTGTTATAGAAAATAAAGGAGCTGGAGAAGCATCTCTGCTTCCTCCTGTATTAGAGAAAAAAAAGGAGCTGGAGTAGCGTCACTGCTTCCTCCTGTATTATAGAAAATAAAGGAGCTGTAGCAGCGTCTCTGCTTCCTCCTGCATTATAGAAAATAAAGGAGCTGGAGCAGCGTCACTGCTTCCTCCTGTATTTTCGAAAATAAAGGAGCTGGAGCAGCGTCAATGCTTCCTCCTGTATTTTGGAAAATAAAGGAGCTGGAGCAGCGTCACTGCTTCCTCCTGTATTTTCAAAAATAAAGGAGTTGGAGCAGCGTCACTGCTTCCTCCTGTATCTTCGAAAATAAAGGAGCTGGAGCAGCGGCACTGCTTCCTCCTGTATTATAGAAAATAAAGGAGCTGGAGCAGCGTCACTGCTTCCTCCTGCATTATAGAAAATAAAGGAGCTGGAGCAGAGTCACTGCTTCCTCCTGTATTATAGAAAATAAAGGAGCTGGAGCAGAGTCACTGCTTCCTCCTGCATTATAGAAAATAAAGGAGCTGGAACAGCGTCTCTGTTTCCTCTTGTACTATCGAAAATAAAGGAGCTGGAGCAGCGCCTCTGCTTCCTCCCGTATTATAGAAAATAACGGAGCTGGAGCAGTGTCACTGCTTCCTCCTGTATTATACAAAAGTAAGGAGTTGGAGCAGCGTCACTGCCTCCTCCTGTATTCTCGAAAATAAAGGACTTGGACCAGCGTCACTGCTTCCTCCTGTATTAAGGAAAATAAAAGAGCTGGAGCAGCGTCACTGCTTCCTCCTGTATTATAGAAAATTAAGGAGTTGGAGCAGCGTCACTGCTTCCTCCTGTATTATAGATAATAAAGGAGCTGGAGCAGCGTCACCGCTTCCTCCTGTATTATAGAAAATAAAGGAGCTGGAGCAGCGTCACTGCTTCCTCCTGTATTATAGAAAATAAAGGAGCTGGTGCAGCGTCTCTGCTTCCTCCTGTATTATAGAAAATAAAGGAGCTGGAGCAGCGTCACTGCTTCCTCCTGTATTATAGAAAATAAAGGAGCTGGAGCAGCGTCTCTGCTTCCTCCTCTAATATAGAAAATAAACGAGCTGGAGCATCGTCACTGCTTCCTGCTGTATTATAGAAAATAAAGGACCTGGAGCAGCTTCACTGCTTCCCCCTGTATTTAATAAAATAAAGGAGCTGGAGCAGCGTCACTGCTTCCTCCTGTATTTAATAAAATAAAGGAGCTGGAGAAGCGTCACTGCTTCCTCCTGTATTATAGAAAATAAAGGAGCTGGAGCAGTGTCACTGTTTCCTCCTGTATTTAATAAAATAAAGGAGCTGGATCAGCGTCTCTGCTTCCTCCTCTAATATAGAAAATAAAGGAGCTGGAGCAGTGTCACTGTTTCCTCCTGTATTTAATAAAATAAAGGAGCTGGATCAGCGTCTCTGCTTCCTCCTGTGTTATAGAAAATAAAGGAGCTGGAGCAGAGTCACTGCTTCCTCCTGTATTATAGAAAATAAAGGAGCTGGAGCATCGTCCCTGCTTCCTCCTGTATTATAGAAAATAAAGGAGCTGGAGCAGCGTCACTGCTTCCTCCTGTATTATAGAAAATAAAGGAGCTGGAGCAGCGTCTCTGCTTCCTCCTGTATTTTCGAAAATAAAGGAGCTGGAGCAGCGTCCCTGCTTCCTCCTGTATTTTCGAAAATAAAGGAGCTGGAGCAGCGTCACTGCTTCCTACTGTATTTTCGAAAATAAAGGAGCTGGAGCATCGTCACTGCTTCCTCCTGTATTATAGAAAATAAAGGAGCTGGAGCAGAGTCACTACTTCCTCCTGTATTATAGAAAATAAAGGAGCTGGAGCAGCGTCACTGCTTCCTCCTGCATTATAGAAAATAAAGGAGTTGGAGCAGCGTCACTGCTTCCTCCTGTATTATCGAAAATAACGGACCTGGAGCAGCGTCACTGATTCATCCTGTATTATAGAAAATAAAGGAGCTGGAGCAGCGTCTCTGATTCCTCCTGTATGAAAGAAAATAAAGGAGCTGGAGCAGCGTCAATTCTTCCTCCTGTATTACAGAAAATAAAGGAGTTGGAGCAGCGTCACCGCTTCCTCCTGTATTAAGGAAAATATTGGAGCTGGAGCAGCGTCACCGCTTCCTCCTGTATTATAGAAAATAAAGGAGTTGGAGCAGCGTCACTGCTTCCTCCTGTATTCTCGAAAATAAAGGACCTGGAGCAGCGTCACTGCTTCATCCTGTATTATAGAAAATAAAGGAGCTGGAGAAGTGTCACTGCTTCCTCCTGTATTCAGGAAAATAAAGGAGCTGGAGCAGAGTCACTGCTTCCTCCTGTATTATAGAAAATAAAGGAGCTGGAGAAGTGTCACTGCTCCTCCGGTATTCAGGAGAATAATGGAGTTGGAGCAGCGTCTCTGCTTCCTCCTGTATTATAGAAAATAAAGGAGCTGGAGCAGCGTCAAGGCTTCCTCCTGTATTATAGAAAATAAAGGAGCTGGAGCAGCGTCACTGCTTCCTCTGGTGTTATAGAAAATAAAGGAGCTGGAGAAGCATCTCTGCTTCCTCCTGTATTAGAGAAAAAAAAGGAGCTGGAGTAGCGTCACTGCTTCCTCCTGTATTTTCGAAAATAAAGGAGCTGCAGCAGCGTCTCTGCTTCCTCCTGCATTATAGAAAATAAAGGAGCTGGAGCAGCGTCACTGCTTCCTCCTGTATTTTGGAAAATAAAGGAGCTGGAGCAGCGTCACTGCTTCCTCCTGTATTTTCAAAAATAAAGGAATTGGAGCAGCGTCACTGCTTCCTCCTGTATTTTCGAAAATAAAGGAGCTGGAGCAGCGGCACTGCTTCCTCCTGTATTATAGAAAATAAAGGAGCTGGAGCAGCGTCACTGCTTCCTCCTGCATTATAGAAAATAAACGAGCTGGAGCAGCGTCACTGCTTCCTCCTGTATTATAGAAAATTAAGGAGTTGGAGCAGCGTCACTGCCTCCTCCTGTATTAGAGAAAATAAAGGAGCTGGAGCAGCGTCACTGCTTCATCCTGTATTATAGAAAATAAAGGAGCTGGAGCAGCGTCACTGCATCCTCCTGTATTATAGAAAATAAAGGAGCTGGAGCAGCGTCAGCGCTTCCTCCTGTATTATAGAAAATAAAGGAGCTGGAGCAGCGTGCTTCCTCCTGTATTAAGGAAAATAAAGGAGCTGGAGCAGGGTCACTGCTTCCTCCTGTATTATAGAAAATAAAGGAGCTGGGTCACGGCTTCCTCTGGTGTTATAGAAAATAAAGGAGCTGGAGCAGCGTCACTGCTTCCTCCTGTATTATAAAAAATTAAAGAGCTGGAGCAGCGTCACTGCTTCCTCCTGCATTATAGAAAATAAAGGAGCTGGAGCAGAGTCACTGCTTCCTCCTGTATTATAGAAAATAAAGGAGCTGGAGCAGAGTCACTGCTTCCTCCTGCATTATAGAAAATAAAGGAGCTGGAACAGCGTCTCTGTTTCCTCTTGTACTATCGAAAATAAAGGAGCTGGAGCAGCGCCTCTGCTTCCTCCCGTATTATAGAAAATAACGGAGCTGGACCAGCGTCACTGCTTCCTCCTGTATTAAGGAAAATAAAAGAGCTGGAGCAGCGTCACTGCTTCCTCCTGTATTATAGAAAATTAAGGAGTTGGAGCAGCGTCACTGCCTCCTCCTGTATTAGAGAAAATAAAGGAGCTGGAGCAGCGTCACTGCTTCCTGCTGTATTATAGAAAATAAAGGAGCTGGAGCAGCGTCACCGCTTCCTCCTGTATTATAGAAAATAAAGGAGCTGGAGCAGCGTCACTGCTTCCTCCTGTATTATAGAAAATAAAGGAGCTGGAGCAGCGTCACCGCTTCCTCCTGTATTATAGAAAATACAGGAGCTGGAGCAGCGTAACTGCTTCCTCCTGAATTATAGAAAATAAAGGAGCTGGAGCAGCGTCACGGCATCCTCCTGTATTATGGAAAATAAAGGAGCTGGAGCAGCGTCACTGCTTCCTCCTGTATTATGGAAAATAAAGGAGCTGGAGCAGCGTCTCTGCTTCCTCTTGTATTATAGAAAATAAAGGAGCTGGATCAGCGTCACTGCATCCTCCTGTATTAGAGACAATAGAGAGCTGGAGCAGCGTCACTGCTTCATCCTGTATTATAGAAAATAAAGGAGCTGGAGCAGCGTCAGCGCTTCCTCCTGTATTATAGAAAATAAAGGAGCTGGAGCAGCGTCACTGCTTCCTCCTGTATTAAGGAAAATAAAGGAGCTGGAGCAGCGTCTCTGCTTCCTCCTGTATTAAGGAAAATAAAGGAGCTGGATCAGCGTCACTGCATCCTCCTGTATTAGAGACAATAGAGAGCTGGAGCAGCGTCACTGCTTCATCCTGTATTATAGAAAATAAAGGAGCTGGAGCAGCGTCAGCGCTTCCTCCTGTATTATAGAAAATAAAGGAGCTGGAGCAGCGTCACTGCTTCCTCCTGTATTAAGGAAAATAAAGGAGCTGGAGCAGCGTCACTGCTTCCTCCTGTATTAAGGAAAATAAAGGAGCTGGAGCAGCGTCACTGCTTCCTCAGGTATTATCGAAAGTAAAGGAGCTGGAGCAGAGTCACTGCTTCCTCCTGTATTCTCGAAAATAAAGGAGCTGGAGCAGCGTCAGCGTTTCCTCCAGTATTATAGAAAATAAAGGAGCTGGAGCAGCGTCTCTACTTCCTCCTGTATTATAGAAAATAAAGGAGCTGGAGCAGTGTCACTGCTTACTCCAGTATTTTAGAAAATAAAGGAGCTGGCGCAGCATCACCGCTTCCTCCTGTATTATAGAAAATAAAGGAGCTGGAGTAGCGTCTCTGCTTCCTCCTGTATTTTCGAAAATAAAGGAGCTGGAGCAGCGTCACTGCTTCCTCCTGTATTATAGAAAATAAAGGAGCTGGAGCAGCGTCACTGCATCCTCCTGTATTATAGAAAATAAATGAGCTGGAGCAGCGTCAAGGCTTCCTCCTGTATTATAGAAAATAAAGGAGCTGGAGCAGCGTCACTGCTTCCTCGTGTATTATAGAAAATAAAGGAGCTGGAGCAGCGTCACGGCTTCCTCTGGTGTTATAGAAAATAAAGGAGCTGGAGCAGCGTCTCTGCTTCCTCCTATATTATAGAAAATTAAGGAGCTGGAGCAGCGTCAAGGCTTCCTCCTGTCTTATCGAAAGTAAAGGAGCTGGAGCAGCGTCTCTGTTTCCTCTTGTACTATCGAAAATAAAGGAGCTGGAGCAGCGTCACTGCATCCTCCTGTATTTTGGAAAATGAAGGAGCTGGAGCAGCGTCACTGCTTCCTCGTGTATTATAGAAAATAAAGGAGCTGGAGCAGCGTCTCTGCTTCCTCTTGTATTATAGAAAATAAAGGAGCTGGATCAGCGTCACTGCATCCTCCTGTATTAGAGAAAATAGAGGAGATGGAGCAGCGTCACTGCTTCATCCTGTATTATAGAAAATAAAGGAGCTGGAGCAGCGTCAGCGCTTCCTCCTGTATTATAGAAAATAAAGGAGCTGGAGCAGCGTGCTTCCTCCTGTATTAAGGAAAATAAAGGAGCTGGAGCAGCGTCTCTGCTTCCTCCTGTATTATAGAAAATAAAGGAGCTGGAGCAGCGTCACTGCTTCCTCCTGTATTATAAAAAATTAAAGAGCTGGAGCAGCGTCACTGCTTCCTCCTGCATTATAGAAAATAAAGGAGCTGGAGCAGAGTCACTGCTTCCTCCTGTATTATAGAAAATAAAGGAGCTGGAGCAGCGTCACTGCTTCCTCCTGCATTATAGAAAATAAAGGAGCTGGAACAGCGTCTCTGTTTCCTCTTGTACTATCGAAAATAAAGGAGCTGGAGCAGCGCCTCTGCTTCCTCCCGTATTATAGAAAATAACGGAGCTGGACCAGCGTCACTGCTTCCTCCTGTATTAAGGAAAATAAAAGAGCTGGAGCAGCGTCACTGCTTCCTCCTGTATTATAGAAAATTAAGGAGTTGGAGCAGCGTCACTGCCTCCTCCTGTATTAGAGAAAATAAAGGAGCTGGAGCAGCGTCACTGCTCCCTCCTGTATTATAGAAAATAAAGGAGCTGGAGCAGCGTCACCGCTTCCTCCTGAATTATAGAAAATAAAGGAGCTGGAGCAGCGTCACTGCTTCCTCCTGTATTAAGGAAAATAAAAGAGCTGGAGCAGCGTCACTGCTTCCTCCTGTATTATAGAAAATTAAGGAGTTGGAGCAGCGTCACTGCCTCCTCCTGTATTAGAGAAAATAAAGGAGCTGGAGCAGCGTCACTGCTCCCTCCTGTATTATAGAAAATAAAGGAGCTGGAGCAGCGTCACCGCTTCCTCCTGTATTATAGAAAATAAAGGAGCTGGAGCAGCGTCACCGCTTCCTAGTGTATTATAGAAAATAAAGGAGCTGGAGCAGCGTCACTGCTTCCTCCTGTATTATAGAAAATAAAGGAGCTGGAGCAGCGTCACTGCTTCCTCCTGTATTATAGAAAATAAAGGAGCTGGAGCAGCGTCACTGCTTCCTCCTGTATTAAGGAAAATAAAGGAGCTGGATCAGCGTCACTGCATCCTCCTGTATTAGAGACAATAGAGAGCTGGAGCAGCGTCACTGCTTCATCCTGTATTATAGAAAATAAAGGAGCTGGAGCAGCGTCAGCGCTTCCTCCTGTATTATAGAAAATAAAGGAGCTGGAGCAGCGTCACTGCTTCCTCCTGTATTAAGGAAAATAAAGGAGCTGGAGCAGCGTCTCTGCTTCCTCCTGTATTAAGGAAAATAAAGGAGCTGGATCAGCGTCACTGCATCCTCCTGTATTAGAGACAATAGAGAGCTGGAGCAGCGTCACTGCTTCATCCTGTATTATAGAAAATAAAGGAGCTGGAGCAGCGTCAGCGCTTCCTCCTGTATTATAGAAAATAAAGGAGCTGGAGCAGCGTCACTGCTTCCTCCTGTATTAAGGAAAATAAAGGAGCTGGAGCAGCGTCACTGCTTCCTCCTGTATTAAGGAAAATAAAGGAGCTGGAGCAGCGTCACTGCTTCCTCAGGTATTATCGAAAGTAAAGGAGCTGGAGCAGCGTCACTGCTTCCTCAGGTATTATCGAAAATAAAGGAGCTGGAGCAGCGTCAGCGCTTCCACCAGTATTATAGAAAATAAAGGAGCTGGAGCAGCGTCTCTACTTCCTCCTGTATTATAGAAAATAAAGGAGCTGGAGCAGTGTCACTGCTTACTCCAGTATTTTAGAAAATAAAGGAGCTGGCGCAGCATCACCGCTTCCTCCTGTATTATAGAAAATAAAGGAGCTGGAGTAGCGTCTCTGCTTCCTCCTGTATTTTCGAAAATAAAGGAGCTGGAGCAGCGTCACTGCTTCCTCCTGTATTATAGAAAATAAAGGAGCTGGAGCAGCGTCACTGCATCCTCCTGTATTATAGAAAATAAATGTGCTGGAGCAGCGTCAAGGCTTCCTCCTGTATTATAGAAAATAAAGGAGCTGGAGCAGCGTCACTGCTTCCTCGTGTATCATAGAAAATAAAGGAGCTGGAGCAGCGTCACGGCTTCCTCTGGTGTTATAGAAAATAAAGGAGCTGGAGCAGCGTCTCTGCTTCCTCCTATATTATAGAAAATTAAGGAGCTGGAGCAGCGTCAAGGCTTCCTCCTGTCTTATCGAAAGTAAAGGAGCTGGAGCAGCGTCTCTGTTTCCTCTTGTACTATCGAAAATAAAGGAGCTGGAGCAGCGTCACTGCATCCTGCTGTATTATGGAAAATGAAGGAGCTGGAGCAGCGTCACTGCTTCCTCGTGTATTATAGAAAATAAAGGAGCTGGAGCAGCGTCTCTGCTTCCTCTTGTATTACAGAAAATAAAGGAGCTGGATCAGCGTCACTGCATCCTCCTGTATTAGAGAAAATAGAGGAGATGGAGCAGCGTCACTGCTTCATCCTGTATTATAGAAAATTAAGGAGTTGGAGCAGCGTCACTGCCTCCTCCTGTATTAGAGAAAATAAAGGAGCTGGAGCAGCGTCACCGCTTCCTCCTGAATTATAGAAAATAAAGGAGCTGGAGCAGCGTCACTGCTTCCTCCTGTATTATAGAAAATAAAGGAGCTGGAGCAGCGTCACCGCTTCCTACTGTATTATAGAAAATAAAGGAGCTGGAGCAGCGTCACTGCTTCCTCCTGTATTATAGAAAATAAAGGAGCTGGAGCAGCGTCACTGCTTCCTCCTGTATTATAGAAAATAAAGGAGCTGGAGCAGCGTAACTGCTTCCTCCTGTATTATAGAAAATAAAGGAGCTGGAGCAGCGTCACGGCATCCTCCTGTATTATGGAAAATAAAGGAGCTGGAGCAGCGTCACTGCTTCCTCCTGTATTATAGAAAATAAAGGAGCTGGAGCAGCGTCACTGCTTCCTCCTGTATTATAGAAAATAAAGGAGCTGGAGCAGCGTCACGGCATCCTCCTGTATTATGGAAAATAAAGGAGCTGGAGCAGCGTCACTGCTTCCTCCTGTATTATAGAAAATAAAGGAGCTGGAGCAGCGTCTCTGCTTCCTCTTGTATTATAGAAAATAAAGGAGCTGGATCAGCGTCACTGCATCCTCCTGTATTAGAGACAATAGAGAGCTGGAGCAGCGTCACTGCTTCATCCTGTATTATAGAAAATAAAGGAGCTGGAGCAGCGTCAGCGCTTCCTCCTGTATTATAGAAAATAAAGGAGCTGGAGCAGCGTCACTGCTTCCTCCTGTATTAAGGAAAATAAAGGAGCTGGAGCAGCGTCTCTGCTTCCTCTTGTATTATAGAAAATAAAGGAGCTGGATCAGCGTCACTGCATCCTCCTGTATTAGAGACAATAGAGAGCTGGAGCAGCGTCACTGCTTCATCCTGTATTATAGAAAATAAAGGAGCTGGAGCAGCGTCAGCGCTTCCTCCTGTATTATAGAAAATAAAGGAGCTGGAGCAGCGTCACTGCTTCCTCCTGTATTATAGAAAATAAAGGAGCTGGAGCAGCGTCACTGCTTCCTCAGGTATTATCGAAAATAAAGGAGCTGGAGCAGCGTCACTGCTTCCTCAGGTATTATCGAAAGTAAAGGAGCTGGAGCAGCGTCACTGCTTCCTCCTGTATTATAGAAAATAAAGGAGCTGGAGCAGCGTCTCTACTTCCTCCTGTATTATAGAAAATAAAGGAGCTGGAGCAGTGTCTCTACTTCCTCCTGTATTATAGAAAATAAAGGAGCTGGAGCAGTGTCACTGCTTACTCCAGTATTTTAGAAAATAAAGGAGCTGGCGCAGCATCACCGCTTCCTCCTGTATTATAGAAAATAAAGGAGCTGGAGTAGCGTCTCTGCTTCCTCCTGTATTTTCGAAAATAAAGGAGCTGGAGCAGCGTCACTGCTTCCTCCTGTATTATAGAAAATAAAGGAGCTGGAGCAGCGTCACTGCATCCTCCTGTATTATAGAAAATAAATGAGCTGGAGCAGCGTCAAGGCTTCCTCCTGTATTATAGAAAATAAAGGAGCTGGAGCAGCGTCACTGCTTCCTCGTGTATTATAGAAAATAAAGGAGCTGGAGCAGCGTCACGGCTTCCTCTGGTGTTATAGAAAATAAAGGAGCTGGAGCAGCGTCTCTGCTTCCTCCTGTATTATAGAAAATTAAGGAGCTGGAGCAGCGTCAAGGCTTCCTCCTGTCTTATCGAAAATAAAGGAGCTGGAGCAGCGTCACTGCATCCTCCTGTATTATGGAAAATGAAGGATCTGGAGCAGCGTCACTGCTTCCTCGTGTATTATAGAAAATAAAGGAGCTGGAGCAGCGTCTCTGCTTCCTCTTGTATTATAGAAAATAAAGGAGCTGGATCAGCGTCACTGCATCCTCCTGTATTAGAGAAAATAGAGGAGCTGGAGCAGCGTCACTGCTTCATCCTGTATTATAGAAAATAAAGGAGCTGGAGCAGCGTCAGCGCTTCCTCCTGTATTATAGAAAATAAAGGAGCTGGAGCAGCGTGCTTCCTCCTGTATTAAGGAAAATAAAGGAGCTGGAGCAGCGTCTCTGCTTCCTCCTGTATTATAGAAAATAAAGGAGCTGGAGCAGCGTCACTGCTTCCTCAGGTATTATAGAAAATAAAGGAGCTGGAGCAGCGTCTCTGCTTCCTCCTGTATTATAGAAAATAAAGGAGCTGGAGCAGCGTCACTGCTTCCTCAGGTATTATAGAAAATAAAGGAGCTGGAGCAGCGTCTCTGCTTCCTCCTGTATTATAGAAAATAAAGGAGCTGGAGCAGCGTCACTGCTTCCTCCTGTATTATAGAATTTAAAGGAGCTGGAGCAGCGTCTCTGCTTCCTCCTGTATTATAGAAAATAAAGGAGCTGGAGCAGCGTCACTGCTGCCACTTGTACTATCGTATTTAAAGGAGCTGGAGCAGCGTCTCTGCTTCCTCCCGTATTATAGAAAGTTAAGGAGTTGGAGCAGCGACACTGCTTCCTCCCGCATTATAGAAAATAAAGCAGCTGGAGCAGCGTCACTGCTTCCTCCCGTATTATAGCAAGTTAAGGAGTTGGAGCAGCGTCACTGCTTCCTCCTGTATTATAGAAAATAAAGGAGCTGGAGCAGCGTCACTGCTTCCTCCTGTATTATAGAAAATAAAGGAGCTGGAGCAGCGTCTCTGCTTCCTCCTGTATTATAGAAAATAAAGGAGCTGGAGCAGAGTCACTGCTTCCTCCTGTATTATAGAAAATAAAGGAGCTGGAGCAGCGTCACTGCTTCCTCCTGTATTATAGAAAATAAAGGAGCTGGAGCAGCGTCTCTGCTTCCTCCTGTATTATAGAAAGTAAAGCAGCTGGAGCAGCGTCAAGGCTTCCTCCAGTATTATAGAAAATAAAGGAGCTGGAGCAGCGTCTCTGCTTCCTCTTGTATTATAGAAGATAAAGGAGCTGGATCAGCGTCACTGCTTCCTCCTGTATTAAAGAAAATAAAGGAGCTGGAGCAGCGTCACTGCTTCCTCCTGTATTATAGAAAATAAAGGAGCTGGAGCAGCGTCTCTGCTTCCTCCTGTATTATAGAAAATAATGGAGCTGCAGCAGCGTCACTGCATCCTCCTGTATTATAGAAAATAAAGGAGCTAGAGCAGTGTCTCTGCTTCCTCCTGTATTATAGAAAAAAAAGGAGCTGGAGCAGCGTCACTGCTTCCTCCTGCAATATTGAAAATAAAGGAGCTGGAGCAGCGTCTCTGCTTCCTCCTGTATTATAGAAAATAATGGAGCTGCAGCAGCGTCACTGCATCCTCCTGTATTATAGAAAATAAAGGAGCTAGAGCAGTGTCTCTGCTTCCTCCTGTATTATAGAAAAAAAAGGAGCTGGAGCAGCGTCACTGCTTCCTCCTGCAATATTGAAAATAAAGGAGCTGGAGCAGCGTCACTGCTTCGTCCTGCTTTTTAGAAAATAAAGGAGCTGGAGCAGCGTCACGACTTCCTCCTGTATTATAGAAAATAAAGGAGCTGCAGCAGCGTCACGGGAGAAGTACCTGTCAGGAACAAGTTGAAGCTTTTGGAAACAGTAGAGTCTGATGACACTACCAGTTCGCAAGGCGGCCATGTTTGTCAATCAAAACTTGCCGCAGAAGCAGAGCGGAAGAGTCGGACATCACATCGAGCCGTGGTAATAGGGGACTCCATCGTGAGAGGAACTGACCGGGGTTTTTGTGGCAGCAGACGGGATTTAAGGATGGTGTGTTGCTTTCCTGGTGCTAGAGTGAAAGACATCGCGGACAGAGTGCAGGACATCCTCAAGGACGAGGGTGAAGAGCCCGAGGTGGTGGTACACGTCGGCACAAATGATGTCGGGAAGAAGAGGAGGAACATACTACAGCGAGACTTCGCAGAACTAGGAAGAAGGCTAAAAAGCAGGACGTCCAAGGTGGTTATCTCCAGTTTGCTTCCAGTTCCTCGGGCTAGTGTGGCCAGAAACCGGGAGATAATGGACTTGAACGTGTGGTTGGGGAACTGGTGCAGGAAGCAAGGTTTCAAGTTCTTGGATCACTGGGGTATATTTTATGGTAACCATAAATTCTACAAGAGAGACGGCTTGCACCTTAATACAACAGGGATCGGCATTCTGGCAGGCAGGTTTTCTGCTGCAACACCGCTACATTTAAACTAAGTAGCGGGGGGGAGGGGACAAGCTGGATGTTTAAAAAGGAAATTGAAGGGGTAGTTAGAACAAGAGAAGTCAAGAAAGACAACTGTATCAAGGAGGCAGAAAACTGGAAAAGGCATCATGCTGTAAAGTTGAGTGAAATAAGGGTTGAGGGGAAGGGTGAGAGCAGTAACAAATTAAAAATTCTATATATGAATGCACGAAGCATTAGACACAAGGTGGATGAGCTTGAGGCTCTTTTGGAAATTGGCAGATACGATATTGTGGGGATAACTGACACGTGGCTTCATGGGGACAGGGCCTGGGAAATGAATATTCATGGCTACACGTGTTATCGTAAGGATAGACTGACGGGCAGAGGGGGTGGGGTGGCCTTGTTGGTAAGGGAGGATATTCAGTCCCTTGCGCGGGCGGACCTAGAGTCAGGGGATGTAGAGTCAGTGTGGATAGAGCTTCGAAACACTAAGGGTAAAAAGACCCTCATGGGAGTCATCTACAGGCCCCCAAACAGTAGTCTGGATGTTGGAGGTAAGTTGAATCAGGAGCTGAAATTGGCTTGTCGCAAAGATGTTACTACAGTTGTTATGGGGGATTTTAACATGCAGGTAGACTGGGTGAATCAGGATGGTATCGGGCCTCAAGAAAGAGACTTTGTGGAGTGCCTCAGAGATGGATTTTTAGAGCAGCTGGTGCTGGAGCCGACCTGGGATAAGGCAATTCTGGATCTGGTATTGTGTAACGAACCAGAATTGGTCAGTGACCTCGAAGTGAAGGAGCCATTGGGAAGTAGTGACCATAATACAATAAGCTTCAATCTGCAATTTGAGAGGGAGTGGGTACAATCTGAAGTGACAATATTTCAGTTGAATAAAGGGAAATATGGAGCTATGAGGGAGCAACTGGCCAAAGTTCAATGGTTTAATACCTTAACAGGGAAGACCGTGGAGGAACAATGGCGGATATTTCTGTGTATAATGCAGAAGATGCAGGATCAGTTCATTCCGAAAAGGAAGAAAGATCCCAGGAGGAGACATGGGCGGCCGTGGCTGACAAGGGAAGTAAAGAAACATATAAGGTTAAAAGAGAAAAAGTATAACTTAGCGAAGATAAGCGGGAAAACGGAGGACTGGGAAGCTTTTAAAGAACAACAGAGGATTAGTAAGAAGGAAATACGCAGAGAAAAAATGAGGTACGAAGGTAAACTGGCCAAGAATATAAAGGAGGATAGTAAAAGCTTTTTTAGGTATGTCCAAGGCAAAAAAATGGTTAGGACAAAAATTGGGCCCTTGAAGACAGAAGCAGGGGAATATATTACTGGGAACGAAGAAATGGCAGAGGAATTAAATGGGTACTTCAGATCTGTGTTCACTGGGGAAGACACAAGCAATCTCCCTGAGGTAACAGTGGCTGAAGGACCTGAACTTAAGGGAATTTCTATTTGCCAGGATTTGGTGTTGGAGAGACTGTTAGGTCTGAAGGTTGATAAGTCTCCGGGACCTGATGGCCTGCATCCCAGGGTACTGAAGGAGGTGGCTCGGGAAATCGTGGATGCGCTGGTGATTATTTTCCAGAGTTCAATAGAATCGGGATTGGTTCCTGAGGATTGGAGGGCGGCTAATGTTGTGCCACTTTTTAAGAAGGGTGGGCGGGAGAAAGCAGGAAATTATAGACCAGTTAGTCTGACCTCAGTGGTGGGAAAGATGCTGGAGTCTATTATAAAGGATGAAATTACGGCACATCTGGATAATAGTAACAGGATAGGACAGAGTCAGCATGGATTTATGAAGGGGAAATCATGCTTGACTAATCTTCTTGAATTTTTTGAGGATGTAACTCGGAAGATGGACGAGGGAGATCCAGTGGATGTAGTGTACCTGGACTTTCAGAAAGCTTTTGATAAAGTCCCACACAAGAGGTTAGTGAGTAAAATTAGGGCGCACGGGATTGGGGGCAAAGTACTAGATTGGATAGAGAATTGGTTGGCTAATAGGAAACAAAGGGTAGTGATTAACGGCTCCATTTCGAAATGGCAGGCAGTGACCAGTGGGGTACCGCAGGGATCCGTGCTGGGACCGCAGCTTTTTACAATATATGTAAATGATATAGAAGATGGTATCAGCAATAACATTAGCAAATTTGCTGATGACACAAAGCTAGGTGGTAGGGTGAAATGTGATGAGGATGTTAGGGGATTACAGGGTGACCTGGACAAGTTAGGTGAGTGGGCAGATGCATGGCAGATGCAGTTTAATGTGGATAAATGTCTGGTTATCCACTTTGGTGGCAAGAACAGGAAGGCAGATTACTACCTCAATGGTATCAAATTAGGTAAAGGGGCTGTTCAGAGAGATCTGGGTGTTCTTGTCCACCAGTCAATGAAGGCAAGCATGCAGGTACAGCAGGTCGTGAAGAAGGCTAATAGCATGCTGGCCTTCATAACAAGAGGGATTGAGTATAGAAGCAAAGAGGTGCTTCTGCAGCTGTACAGGGCCCTGGTGAGACCACACCTGGAGTACTGTGTACAGTTCTGGTCTCCAAATTTGAGGAAAGACATTCTGGCTATTGAGGGAGTGCAGCGTAGGTTCACGAGGTCAATTCCTGGAATGGCAGGATTGCCTTACACGGAAAGACTGAAGCGACTGGGCTTGTATACCCTTGAGTTTAGAAGACTGAGAGGGGATCTGATTGAAACGTATAGGCTTATGAAAGGACTGGACACTCTGGCAGGAGGGAACATATTTCCGTTGATGGGGGAGTGCCGAACCAGAGGACACAACTTAAAAATACGGGGTAGACCATTTAGGACAGAGATGAGGAGAAACTACTTCACCCAGAGAGTGGTGGCTGTGTGGAATGCTCTGCCCCAGAGGGCAGTGGAGGCCCAGTCTCTGGATTCTTTTAAGAAAGAATTGGATAGAGCTCTTAAAGATAGTGGAGTCAAGGGGAATGGAGATAAGGCTGGAACAGGATACTGATTAGGAATGATCAGCCATGATCATATTGAATGGCGGTGCAGGCTCGAAGGGCAGAATGGCCTACTCCTGCATCTATTGTCTATTGTCTATTGTCTATTGCTTCCTCCTGTATTATAGAAAATAAAGGAGCTGGAGCAGCGTCACGACTTCCTCCTGTATTATAGAAAATAAAGGAGCTGGAGCAGCGTCACTGCTTCCTCCCGTATTATAGAAAGTTAAGGAGTTGGAGCAGCATCACTGCTTCCTCCTGTATTATAGAAAATAAAGGAGCTGGAGCAGCGTCACTGCTTCCTCCTGTATTATAGAAAATAAAGGAGCTGGAGCAGCGTCTCTGCTTCCTCCTGTATTATAGAAAATAAAGGAGCTGGAGCAGCGTCAAGGCTTCCTCCAGTATTATAGAAAATAAAGGAGCTGGAGCAGCGTCAAGGCTTCCTCCTGTATTATAGAAAATAAAGGAGCTGGAGCAGCGTCACTGCTTCCTCGTGTATTATAGAAAGTAAAGGAGCTGGAGCAGCGTCACGGCTTCCTCTGGTGTTATAGAAGATAAAGGAGCTGGATCAGCGTCACTGCTTCCTCCTGTATTAAAGAAAATAAAGGAGCTGGAGCAGCGTCTCTGCTTCCTCCTGTATTATAGAAAATAAAGGAGCTGGAGCAGCGTCAAGGCTTCCTCCAGTATTATAGAAAATAAAGGAGCTGGAGCAGCGTCAAGGCTTCCTCCTGTATTATAGAAAATAAAGGAGCTGGAGCAGCGTCACTGCTTCCTCGTGTATTATAGAAAGTAAAGGAGCTGGAGCAGCGTCACGGCTTCCTCTGGTGTTATAGAAGATAAAGGAGCTGGATCAGCGTCACTGCTTCCTCCTGTATTAAAGAAAATAAAGGAGCTGGAGCAGCGTCACTGCTTCCTCCTGTATTATAGAAAATAAAGGAGCTGGAGCAGCGTCTCTGCTTCCTCCTGTAGTATAGAAAATAAAGGAGCAAGAGCAGTGTCTCTGCTTCCTCCTGTATTATAGAAAATAAAGGAGCTGGAGCAGCGTCACTGCTTCCTCCTGCAATATTGAAAATAAAGGAGCTGGAGCAGCGTCACTGCTTCGTCCTGCTTTTTAGAAAATAAAGGAGCTGGAGCAGCGTCACGACTTCCTCCTGTATTATAGAAAATAAAGGAGCTGGAGCAGTGTCTCTGCTTCCTCCTGTATTATAGAAAATAAAGGAGCTGGAGCAGCGTCACGACGTCCTCCTGTATTATAGAAAATAAAGGAGCTGGAGCAGTGTCTCTGCTTCCTCCTGTATTATAGAAAATAAATGAGCTGGAGCAGCGTCTCTGCTTCCTCCTGTATTATAGAAAATAAAGGAGCTGGAGCAGCGTCACTGGTTCCTCCTGTATTATAGAAAATAAAGGAGCCGGAGCAGCGTCACTGCTTCCTCCTGTATTATAGAAAATAAAGGAGCTGGAGCAGCTTCACTGCTTCCTCATGTATTATAGAAAATAAAGGAGCTGGAGCAGCTTCACTGCTTCCTCATGTATTATAGAAAATAAAGGAGCTGGAGCAGTCACTGCTTCCTCCTGTGTTACAGAAAATAATGGAGCTGGAGCAGCTTCACTGCTTCCTCCTGTATTATAGAAAATAAAGGAGCTGGAGCAGCGTCACTGCTTCCTCCTGTATTATAGAAAATAAAGGAGCTGGCGCAGCGTCACTGCTTCCTCCTGTATTATAGAAAATAAAGGAGCTGGAGTAGCGTCACTGCTTACTCCTGTATTATAGAAAATAAAGGAGCTGGAGCAGCGTCTGTACTTCCACCTCCATTATAGAAAATATGTTGGCACTCTCTCCAATGTTGTGATGGAATGGCAATCTGCACTGATTCTCCCATTTAGTGTTTCTGTCAAATCTCCCTTTTACTCATATCCCTGTATTAATTCCTCCATTTCCTGATGCCCGAACCTGATTCTCCCATTTAAATGTGCCCTACTCTAATTCTCCCATTTCCTGGTGCCAAGCACCCATTCTCTCATTGAGCTCCACTGTGCACCAGGTCTTCCATTCAGCATTATCCTGCCACAATTCTCCCATTTTGTAGTCTCCTGCCAAAATTCTCTAATCTTGGAGATCCCTGCATCAAATCTCTAAATTACCGATCCTACACATATCTTCCCTTTCGTGGTGAACCCATTTCGTAGTGCACTCTATTGAATGTGGACCACTCGTCCTTTGCAACATTTGTCCTATTTACTGATTCACTGCCCGGGGTCTCCCAGTTTCTCCAATTCTCAAAGTTATTCGCATCCTGCACCATGTCTTTCATTTACTGATACCCCACACCAATTGTCCAATTTAGTGTTGCTTAGCACCATTTCCCCCAATTACTGAAGTCCTGAATAAGTTCTCCACTCAGTGTTGCCTTAAACCAATACACATACTGACTGATGCCCTCGCCCAATTTAGGGGTGCGCTACTCTAAATCTCCCAAAAGGTATTGTCCTGCCCCAATTCTCCCATGTAGTTGCAACACAGCATAACTCACCCAATTAGCACTGAACTCACTAATTCACCCATTACTTGATATCCTGTTGAAAATTCTCACATTTCGATAACCACTTTCGAAATTGATCCATTTAGTATTTTATTGCAATGATTCTCCAATTTAGTGTAGAGCTTAGAGAATCCTTACATTTGAACGTGGACAGGTTGGACGGAGGGATCTGTTTCCGTGCTGTACATCTCTTCGGCTGTAATGAGTGCTCCGCTTCCCTGCACCAATTCTCCCATTTACCAATCCTGCACTAATTCGGGAATTTCACCAACTCACCCACTGAGGTTACCCTGCCCCAGTCCTCACACTTCGAATTTAACGGCACCTGCATGAATTCCCCAATTATTGTTGCTCTGCATCAATTTCTTCCATTTAGTTGTTCCTTGATACACATTTTCAACGTCCGGATTCCCTGCTGATTATATTTGTTCATTTTGTGATGCACTGACCTGACTCTCCAATTTACTCGATGCTTGCAACATTTCTTTTGATTGATTCCCTGGCCCCTATTCCCCAATTTAGACATGCTCCGCTCCAATTTTCTGATATACAGACACTCCCACCAATTTTCCAATGTAATGGCACTGTGCACCAGATCTCCCATTTATTGAAACCCACCAAATCTCGAATTGACTCATACTCCTGTCCGACCGCTTCTCCTTACTGATGCCCGAGCCCGATTCTACCATTTAAGGGTGCGCTACCCTAATTCTCCCATTTCCTGGTGCCATACACCCATTCGCTAATTGAGCTCCACTGTGCACCAGGTCTTCCATTCAGTATTTCCCTGCAACAATTCTCCCATTTAGTCGACCGCTGACAGAATTCTCTAATCTTGGCAATCCCTGCATCATACCTCCAAATTCCACAAACTGCAAATATCCCCCCTTTCGTGCTGAACTGCACCAACTCCCCCATATCGTGGTGCACTGTATTGAATCTGGACCACTGACCCTTTGCAACATTTGTCCTATTTTCTAATTCGCTGCCCGGGGTCTCCCATTTGCTCCAATTCTCAAAGTTATCAGCACCCTGACCAGGTCTCTCATTTACTGATACCCCACACCAATTCTCCAATTCAGTGTTGCTTAACACCATTGCCCCCAATTACTGATGTCCTGAACAAGTTCTTCATTCAGTTTTGCCTTACCCCAATCCTCATACTGACTGATGCTCTCGCCCAATTTAGGGGTGCGCTACTCTAAATTCTCCCATTTAGTGCAACACAGCACAACGTACCCATTTAGTGGTGAACTGCACTTATTCACCCATTATCTGACGCCCTGTTTGAAAATTCTCACATTTCGATAAGCTCTTTCCCAACTTTTCCATTCAGTAGTTTCTTGCAATGATTCTCCAATTTCGTGGAGGGCTGCGAGAATTCTTACATTTGGGCGTGGAGAAGTTGGATCGAAGGGTCTGTTTCCGTGCTGTACATCTCTAAGGCTGTAATTAGTGCTCCGCTTCCCTGCACCAATTCTCCCATTTACCAATCCTGCACTAATTTGGGAATTTCACCAACTCACCCATTGGGGTTATCCTGCCCCAGTACTCACACTTCGAATTTAATGGCACCCCTGCATGAATTCTCCAAACAATGTTGCCCTGTATCAATTCCTTCCATTTAGTTGTTTCCTGATACACATCTTCCACGTACGGATGTCTTGCTTTTTTTTCATTTAGTGATGCACTGAACTGAATCTCCAATTTCCCGATGCTTGCAACATTTCTTCTTATTATTGATTCCCTGACCCCTATTCCCCAATTTAGACATTTTCTGCTCCAATTTTCCAATATATTGGCACTCCCATCAATTTTCTAATGCAACGGCACTGTGCACCAATCTCCCATTTATTGTTTCCCACCAAATCTCCCATTTACTCATATCGCTGGACTAATCCTTCCATTTACTGATGCCTGAGCCCGATTCTACCATTTAAGAGTGCGCTACACTAATTCTCCCATTTACTGTTGCAATGCACCAATTCTCTAATTTAGCTCCACTGTGCACCAGGTCTCTCATTTACTGATGTCCCGCATCAATTCTCCAATTCTTTGTTGCTGAGCACCATTTCCCTCAATTACTGACGTCCTGAACAAGATCTCCATTCAGTTTTGCCTTACGCCAATCCTCATACTTCCTGATGCCCTCGCCCAATTTAGGGGTGCCCTACTCTCATTCCCGCATCAAGTCTTGTCATGTCCCAATTGTCCCATTTACTGCAAAACTGAAACTCTCCCATTTGGTTCTAACTGCACTAATTTGACAATATCAGATGCCCCGTTCCAAATTCTCTGATTTCGATAAGCCCTTGCCCAATCCTTCCATTTAGTAGTTCTTTGGAATGATTCTCCAATTTTGTGAAGCACTGCCAGAATTCTAAAATTGTGTCATAGACAAGTTGGACTGAAGTGTCTGTTTCCATGTTGTACATCTCTATGATTGTATGACTCTGTTTATGACTCAGCTGCTCTGCACCATTTCTCCCATTTACCAATCCTGCACAAATCCTGAAACTGCACCAACTCTCCCTTTGAGTGTTATCCTGCCCAATTTAAAGGCCGCTGCATAAAATCTCCAATTCCTGTTGCCCTGCCTCAATTCCTTCCATTGAATTGTTCCCTGAATCACTTCTTCCACGTACGGCTGACCTGGTGAATTGTTTTCATTTAGTGATGCACTGAACTGAATCTCTAATTTACCGACCCTTGCAACATTTCTTTTTATTGATTCCCTGGCCCCGATTCCCCAATCAGGAATAGGTTCTTGTTGTACTTTTGAAACTGGTGTCATAATTTTAAAGTTGTATGTTGGGGCAGTAGAATTACCCTTTGGGTAGAGAACTGGCTCAAAGGTAGAAGGCAGAGGGTGGTGGGGGAGGGTTGCTTTTCAGACTGGAGGCCTGTGACCAGCGGTGTGCCACAAGGATCGGTGCTGGGTCCACTGTTGTTTTGTCATTTATATAAATGATTTAGATGTGTCCATAGGACGAATGGATAGTAAGTTTGCAAATGACAGTAAAATTGGAGGTGTGGAGGATAGTGAAGATGGTTACCTCAGAGTGCAACAGGATCTTGATCAGATGGGCCAATGGGCTGAGGAGTGGCAGATGGAGATTAATTTAGATAAATGTGAGGTGCTGCATTTTGGAAAGGCAAAAGAGAGCAGGACATTTACACTGAATGGACAAGGTACTAGGGATGTTGCTGAACAAATAGACCTGGAGTGCAGCTTCATAGATCGTTGAATGTAGACTAACATTTCGATAGGATAGTGAAGAAAGCGTTTGTCATTTTTGTCTTTATTGCTCAGTTAATTGTGTAACGGAGTTGGGAGGTCATGTTGCGGTATTGGTTCAGCTACTTTTGGTATATAGTGCAATTCTGTACACCCTCCTTTAAGAAGGGTGTTGTGAAACTTTAAAGGGTTCAGAAAAGATTTACAACGATATTGCCAAGGTTGGTGCATTTGTGCTGGAGGTGAAGACTGTATAGGTTGAGGCTATTATCCCTGGAGCGTCAGTAGCTGAGGGTTAACCTTACAGATGTTCACAAAATCATGACGGACCCTCAATAGGGTAAAAAGGCAAGGTGATTTCCCTGTGGTGGGGGAGTCCAGAAGCCGATGGCATTTGTTAAAGTTGAGAGGGGAAACATAAAATGAACCTAAGGGGAACATTTTTCACCCAGAGGGCACTGTGTGCATGCGCTGCCAGTGGAAGTAGTGGAGGCTGGTACAATTACAACATTTAAAGGTATCTGGATGGGTGTAGGAATTAAAAAGGGTTCAGAGGAACATGGGCCAAATTCTGACAAATGGGATGAGATTTACATCGGATATCAGTTCAGCATGGATGTGTTGGACTGAATGATTTGTTTCTGAGCTTATAGTGGTCTGAGTGGGTTGAGTTCCGGAATATAATTTATGAAGCAGAAAATAAAGTATGGCACAGAGTCAGGTCGAGAAATCCTGCTGATCTCATCAGCTTTATCCTGCTTTCGTGATCCTTTTCCTTCAATCAATGCATTTTTCTGATCCTCATTCAGAATTCCTGGAGCTCTGTAACTGCCCTGGGAAAATGTGTGGAAAGTCCTATTGCAGTCCACACGAGGTACCTTTCCCACTGCCCTGCTCCCACGACCTGCAATGCTGCAGACTGAGCAGCCAACCCGAAGCACAATGATGAGCTCCTTCCGGCCCACGGCCCTCCTTCTCACTGAATGAAGACAATCACCAGAAGAAGAATCCAGCTCTTGTTGGAGCCTTGAAAACCTGACTCTGTCTCACTGAGTGAAGATTGGACTCAGAAACAGAAATGAAATCAACTTCCTGTCTGCATTGTGTCACTCTTTAAGATCTCTGTGTGTCTGAGTTCAGGTCATTTGATTGGAGACTGCGGATAGTGGGTCCCCAGTGAAATGGAAAGAATGGTGGAGGAGTTCACTGAGGGACATCTCTCAAAGTGAGAGTCAGGAAGATGCTATTCAGCATTGGAAGAGTTTAAGGGGAATAGATGGCTCAGAAAAATGCTATGCGGATGTTTGTAAAACTTAGGAACTCTGACTGTTTTGAGGCTGGAGTTTATTTTATCCTTGTGTAGATTTGACACATTAACCCTCCATCCCCACCACTACAGAAGCTGTTGGAACTGTTCAGTGTTTCCAGCAGCTTCTGTAATTATTTCAGGTTCCTGACGGGAGCAGTCTCTCACTTTTCGAACAAAACAAACCAATCCTTGTGCTGCAACCAATATTTCAATAAGAAATGGGAAGCAGCAGAGGGGAAAACTTCCGAGATGCCGAGCAATGCTGCCCGGTTCCACACTGGAATTCACAGGAACCGTCGCCAGGAAAAGCAAGGAGCAATCTGAGAGATCCAGTTATATCCCGGTGGCTTTCCTTCAGAAACCGATTTAAAAGCCGCAACACGGCGATGGCCGGGATTCAAACCCGGGCCCACTGCTTGGAAAACAGCTATGCTCACCACTATACCACCATCACCCAGCTAGCAGCTCCTAGCCCATTCCCAAACACACTTAACAAGGCCGTGATCATCACCAACTGGATTGGGGCTGAAATCCAAACATGAAATTGCTGGGGAATCTCAGCAGGTCTGACAGAGCCTTACAGTGAAGTGCTGTCTCCTCATCTCAGTCCCAAATAACCAACCCCTTACCCTGAGAGGGTGGCAATCAAACCCGAATGAACTGCGGATGCTGTAACATTAACGCTGATTTCTCTGTACAGATGCTGCCTGACCTGCTGAGCTTTTCCAGTAACTCCTGAGACTGTGTTATTGTGTTTCAGATTCCCAGACCCACAGGATTAATTTCTCAGCATCTCCCCTCTCAAGCCTCTTCACAATCTGAGATATTCCAATGAAACCACCTTTTAATTTTCGCGAATCTCGACCCAATTTATTCAGATACTCAGCACTGGAGCACACGGGTCCCAAATACTGAGCTTTATTTTGTGATTCATTAATGTGTTTGGGTCATTGCCGCTGGGTCCCCATGGATTGCTCAGATATAATTGCTCTGGTGAAGGTGACGGTGAGTTATTGCCTTGAACTGTTCCCATTTATTTGGGGCAGATAAACCCACAATGATGTAAGGGAGGGAGCTCCAGGATTTCCAACCAATGGCACTTGTTGGACTGAGATGTTTTTCCAAGCCAGGGTGGGGAGTGGCTTGATGTGGAATTGTCACCTGGTGGTGTTCCCGTGTATCTGCTGTGTTCAGCATTCCACAGGATAGTGCCGTGGGTCTGGAAGCTGCTCTGGAAGGAACCTTGGGGAATTTCTACAGAGCATCTTATCTCAGCTGAACTATCCCAGTCAGGCACATGAGCACTAATCCTGTAATCCAGCTCTGAGAATGTAATAGCAGGTGGGACCCACCCTGCTCCCCTATTCTGGCCATGTTTGGAAAACCTCGGAGAGTCCACTCTCATTCATTCCATCTCAGCGTTTTTCCCCATTTAAGATTGCTTTCAAAGTGCAGTAGTGCGATGGCAGGGGTTCGAGCCCGGGTTAACTGCTGGGAAGGAGACATGTCCAACCCTTTCCCAGTAATTGGCAAGCTATTTCCAAGGCCGTGATCAGGACCAATTGGATTGGGACTGAAATACAAACAGAAACTGCTGGGGGATCTCAGCAGGTCTGACAGCATCAGCATCAGATCCCTTCAGTTCTGAAGGACAATCCCTGGACTCTCGGATTTCTCCCACAAATGAGACCCCTCCTACTAATTCCCGCCAGTAATTTCTGTGCTATCTGTCAGCGCTCCAGGATCTGCAGTTCCTTGTTTTAAATATAGTAGATGTTGACCAACCGAAGGGGATATTGGGTCAGGTGACGGTCTATCTCATTCATTGGGGCAGATGTCAAGGAGCATCTTAAACCGGAGAGGGATCTTGGGGAATTGGAGCCGTTCAGAGAGAGAGTACAGAAGGTAAGACAGCTCAGCTCAAAGCACCGCGCTTAATGCTGCCCCGATTAAAATATTGAAGATGGCAGAGGGGCAGATGAGCTGAGACAGGGTGGGAGCTGGGCGATATTGATGATGTGGAAGGACAGTGTGTGTATCTGATCACATTCTGTCAGTCTGACTAATAGCAGTCATTCCTGGCACTGGATTCACTGAGGGGTGAAGGGTCAGTGAACAGAGCGGACTGTCCCTGTTATTCTGTTCCTGACTCTCCAGCTCCCGCTCTGTTAGTGACCTCTCAGTCTCCCGGGAAATGGGCTGTTTCCCAATTGTGCCGGATTCCTGGCCTTTATCCTTGGCCGAGCTGAGAGTTGATGGTCTGAGGAATATCATTCCCAAATGACTCCTGTCCAAGATAATACCGATTAATGTGTCTGTGTGTCCTCCATTAATCTGTAAACATCATTGCTCAGGGCTGGAGGGACATGGATTGATGACATTGAGGATGTTATGAACCAGACCAAACTCCTCTGCCTTAAGAAAATGGTCTAGACCCCTTTTCCTGATTTCCTGAAGGGAAGTGTAAGGCGTTACAATGTGATTGGTCAAACTGCCAGACTTGAGGCAAAACACACTTTACTCCACACTATCGTTGGAACACAAACATAAGGAAGAAAGATTGGACAAACCGAACTCTCCTGGAAAACTTAATTAAATGAACATTATTTAACTATAAACAGCGACTGTTCGGATATAGTAACATTCCATAAACCACACAATTCTGGTCTTTCTGCTATCGGGAGAATGGTGTGAAACTTGTAAAGATTCAGAAAAGATTTACAAGGATGTTTGCAGAGTCAGGATTTCTGATTGTTTTGAGGCTGGAGTTTATTTTATCCTTGTGTAGATTTGACACATTAATCCTCCCTCCCCAACACTACAGAAGCTGTTGGAACTGTTCAGTGTTTCCAGCGGCTTCTGTAATTATTTCAGGTTCCTGACGGGTGCAGTCTCTCACTTTTCGAACAAAACAAACCCATCCTTGTGCTGCAACCAATATTTCAGTAAGAAATAGGAAGCAGCAGAGGGGAAAGCTTCTGAGATGCCGAGCAATGCTGCCTGATTCCTCACTGCAATTCACAGGAACCATCGCCAGGAAAAGCAAGGAGCAATCTGACAGATCCGTTTACCACAGAATTAAAGATTTATTTCCTCGATTTATCCCAGTGCCTTTTCTTTAAAAGGCCGTTTGCAAACCGCAACACTGCGATGGCCGGGAATCGGACCCGGGCAACTGCTTGGAAGGCAGCTATGCTCCCCACTATCCCACCATCACCCTGCTAGCAGCTCCCTCCCCATTCCCAAACACACTTAACAAGGCCGTGATCATCACCAACTGGATTGGGGCTGAAATCCAACCCAGAAATTGCTGGGGAAGCTCAGCAGGTCTGACAGCACGAGAATCAGAAGCCTTCAGTTCTGAAGACCAATCCCTGGATCTGAAAGGTTCCCTCCCCACAGATGCTGCCAGACCTGCTGAGTTTCCCCAGCAATTTCTGTGCTGTCTCTCAGATCTGCAGCATCTGCAGTTCTTTGTTGGAAACAAAGCAAACGTCGAGCCACCGAAGGGGATATTGGGTCAGGTGATAGTCTCCCTCATCCATAGAGACAGATGGGAAGGAGCATGGAATCATAGAATCCCTACAGTGTGGAAACCGGCCATTCGGCCCATCCCACCAAGACTCACCTCCGCCCCCACCCCTCCCTGTAACCCCGCATTTCCCTGGGTAATCCACATCACCTACACATCTCTGTATACTACGGATAGTTTACCATGGCCAACCCACCCTAACCTGCACGTGTCTGGACTGTGGGAGGAAACGGGAGAACCAAGAGAGAACCCACACAGACCCGGGGAGAATGTAGAAACCCCACACAGACAGTCTTCAATCAGACAGGTATCTGGAGAATTGGAGAGGTTTAGAGAGGGAGTCCAGACGGTTAGACTGGTGTGTGAATGATGGGCCGAATGATGCAGCATTCATCACTATTTGCATTTTGCTTTAATTCGTTCTGTTATTGACCTTATTCTGAATGAAATGGATGGAGAGGTGTTGTTGGTGCATTCAGTCAGATCTGTGTATTGGTGGGTCAGGAGCATCATACCCAATAACAACAGAGGGAGGGCGGATTGAATTCCTGCCCCTTACAGATCCCATTGCAACATGCCATTTCCTCATGGATTTCATTTGGTTTAAGATGTTTTATTGTTAATACCACCACAATATATTGATGCCCTTCTGTGCAAGTTATGAATTTGGACAGAACGATCCCTCTTTTTTCTGTGTACAAACAGAATATCAAGGAGTCGGATTGGGGAATGTATCCTCTCACGGAAACAGGAACAGGGAGATGTCATTCCCTCTGAAATAAACACAGGCCATGCTGAGAAATCTGATAAGGCCAGGCAGCATCTATAGGGAGAAGGGAAAGGTTAACCCGTGTGTTATGAGGGTGGGGGAATTCAGCAGAGCGGAAGGAAGTTGGAAAAGTAATGATTTCTGAGCAATTGGAATGGGGGTAACGCTGAAGAAAGAATGAGATGGTTTGTAATAGGGTGGAGGCTGCAGAGATTTAATGATAAACGGTTTCATGGAAACAAATCCAAAGGGGATTGGGAATTGGTTCATTAAACATCTAAGAGCTCAGGAAATGTGAGCAGGAGGAGGCTGTACAGCCTGTTTAAACTGTTCAGTCTGTTCTGGCAGTCAATCCAATCAGAGCCAGTTTGAGATTTCAAATTCGGTTTCCTGTCCACTCAATTTTCTAGAATATAGAATATTCAGATACTCAGCACTGGAGCACACGGGTCCCAAATACTGAGCTTTATTTTGTGATTCATTAATGTGTTCGGGTCATTGCCGCTGGGTTCCCACGGATTGCTCAGATATAATTGCTCTGGTGAAGGTGACGGTGAGTTATTGCCTTGAACTGCTGCCATTTATTTGATGCAGATAAACCCACAATGATGTAAGGGAGGGAGTTCCAGGATTTCCAACCAATGGCACTTGTGGGACTGAGATGTTTTTCCGAGCCAGGGTGGGGAGTGGCTTGATGTGGAATTGTCACCTGGTGGTGTTCCCGTGTATCTGCTGTGTTCAGCATTCCACATGATAGTGCCGTGGGTCTGGAAGGAGCCTTGGGGAATTTCTCCAGTCCATCTTGTCTATGGTACACACTGCTGTTACTGAGTGTCGGTGGTGGAGACAGGGAATGTTTGTAGCTGTGGTACTGAACAAGCTGCACTGCAAGTTTATTCCACCTAATTATGTAGAACACAACTCCTCTCCATCATCATCAATCCATTTCACAGACGGACACCCAGTGATTACACGGATCTGTTAATTGTACAAATGACCATGAGATTGTAACCAGATTCCCCTCTTCCCTGACAATGGTCTGAGGGACATCCCGTGACTGTGACACTTTCTCCTGGACATTCCATCTGTAAAAGCTGGGAATCAGCTGATGGGACACAGACTGTGTTACAGATGGTTACACTCAGGGGGACTCTCACTCACTGACAGCGTCACAATCACCTGGGTGACGCAAAGGCGCAAGGGGCTGCGCGGTGACGTCACCCCAGGATGGTCGCCCGCACAGGGGAAGGATTGACAAGGAGGAAGCGGGAGGAGGGAAGAGGTGACTCAGACCAGGGCCGTGAGGAGACACAGAGCGGCTCCATCTGGCGGCCGGGAGGAGGAATCAGCAGCCACAGGAGGATGGAGCGGATTGGTGGGAAAGAAGATTGACAGGTGAGACAGGTCATGGGGCGGGGCTGAGCTGGAGGGTTGGAGCTGGGGTTGGGGGGGAAATGAGGAAACTGGGGAAGACCACACCCCCCTCCCTCCCTGTCCTCCTGTCCCTGAGGGAGATTTGGACTCAGTACCATGTGGTGGGGCTGCACATGCCATTAACACATGTCAGAGGGGAGAGGGCAGAGGGGACAGGGAGGACTGAGGGACATTTCTATGTCTCTCTCTCGCTCTTTTCTACCCCCCTCTTCTCTCCCTCTCTTTTTTCTCACCTGCCCATCCTCCTCTTCTCCTCACTCCTTCCTCCCACTCTTCTCTCTGTTTTACCCTCCATCACCCTTACCGTCCCCCCTCGTTCCTGAGCACTTGCCTTCCCCTCTACTTGCCTCCCTCCTCTCCATCCCCCCTTTCTCCACCCTCCCCTTCCCCACCACATTCTCCTCCCATCCTTCAAGCCTCTCCATTACCCCCTTTCCTTCCCTCCACTCTTCTCTCTCTGCTTCTCCCCTCCATCCCCCTTACTTTTCCCCCTTACTTACCCCTCTCCTTCCCTGCTAATTGCTTTCCACAGCTCTGCCCTCTCCTCCCCCTTACCCACCTCTCCTTCACCCCTTTTCCTTCCCCCTCTCATTCCCCCTTTGCCCCTCTCCTTCCACCCATTCTTCCCCGACTCTCTTTCCACCACTTCACCTTCCCCTTCACCCTCTTCTTCCCCCTTTACATTGCTCCTTTCCTTTCCCCTCTACATTTCCCCTCTCCTCCCTTCTCTCCTTCTCCCATCTCTCCTTCCCTCCACATACTTCCCCTCCTCTCCTGCGCCCCCTCCCTCATTTACCCCTCTCCTCCACCCCTCCTTCTCCTCCCTCCTTCCCCCTCTCCTACCACCTTCTCCTTCTACCCCTCTCCTTCCCCTCCGCTACCTTCTCACATCTCTTTCCCGTTTCCCCCATCCCCACCTCACCTTCCCCCCTTACATCCCCTCATTCACCCCCTCTCTTTCCATCCTCTCCTTTCTCCCTTTCCTGTCCCCTCTCCTCCCCATCTCTCCCTCATTCCCCCACTCATTCACCCTACTCCTCCCCCTCTCCCTCACTCCCTCCCCCTCCCTCATTCCACCCCTCCCTCCTTCCTTCCTCCTACCACCCCTCTCCCTCCCCTCCCTTCCCACATCTCTTTCCCGTCCCTTCCTTCCCCACCTCTCATTTCCCCCCACATTTCCCCCCCCTCCATTCCGCCTTAACCCCATCCCCCAACACCCTCCTTTCCTTCTCTCTCCTGTTGTGGGACTGTTATATCGGAGAAGTATTCACATTTTTTGGATTATTGGAATCTCTTTCGGGGTAGAAGTGACTTGTACAAGAAGGATGGATTACAAATATTTGGAAGGGGTCTAATCTAATATACTGGCAGGGAAATTTGCTAGGATTTAAACTAGTAAGGTGGGGGTGGTGGGTGGGATGGGACCCAGGGAGATAGTGAGGAAAGATATCAATCTGAGACTGGTACAGTTAAGTACAGAAGTGAGTCAAACAGTCAGGGCAGGCAGGAACAAGGTAGGACTAATAAATTAAATTGCATTTATTTCAATGCAAGGGGCCTAACATGGAAGGCAGATGAACTCAGGGCACTGTTAGGAACATGGGACTGCGTTAAAGAAAGACAATGTACAGTTCAGGAACAGGTCCTTCTGCCCTCCAAGCCTGAGCCAATCCAAATGTACTGTCTAAACCTGTCGCCCAATTCCTGAGTATCTGTATCCCTCTGCACCCCACCTACTCATGCATCTGTCCAGACACATCTTAAATGTACCTACCGTGCCTGCCCCTACCACCTCTGCTGGCAACACATTCCAAACACCCACCACACTCTGTGTGATGTACTTGCCGTGTGTATCCCCCTTAAACTTTCCACCACTCACCTTGAAAGTGTGACCTCTCATTATTGAATCCTTCACCCTGGGAAAAAGCTTATCTCTATCCACCCTGTCTATACCCTTCATGATTTCATAAACCTCAATCACGGCCCCCCCTTAAACTCCCTTTTTCTAATGAAAACAAACCTAACCTACTCAACCTCTCTTCATAGCTAGCACCTTCCATACCAGGCAACATCCTCGTAAACCTTCTCTGCACCCTCTCCAAAGTGTCCACATCCTTTTGGGAATGTGGTGACCAGAACTGTACACAGTATTCTAAATACGGCCGAATCAATGTCTTGTACAATTTTAGCAAGACTTACCAGCTCTTACCCTCAATACCCCATCCAATGAAGGCAAGCAGACTATATGGCTTCTTGACCACTCTATCCACCTGTGCAGCAACCTTCAGGGTACAATGGACCTGCACTCCCAGATCTCTCTGCCCATCAACTTTTCCCAAGGGTCCTCTGTTCATTGTATAATTCGCTCTTGAATTAGTCTTGCCGAAATGCATCACCTCACATTTGTGAGATATCATAGCACAGTGGGCGGCACGGTGTGAGTGGGTGGCACAGTGGTTAGCACTGCTGCCTCACAGCGCTGGAGACCCGGGTTCAATTCCCGCATCAGGCGACTGACTGTGTGGAGTTTGCACATTCTCCCCGTGTCTGCATGGGTTTCCTCCCACAGTCCAAAGATGTGCAGGTTAGGTGAATTGGCCATGCTAAATTGCCCGTAGTGTTAGGTAAGGGGTAAATGTAGGGGTATGGGTGGGTTACGCTTCGGCGGGTCGGTGTGGACTTGTTGGGCCGAAGGGCCTGTTTCCACACTGTAATGTAATCTAAAAAAAAATCAATGATAGAAACATGGCTCAGAGATGGGCAGGACTGGCAGTTTAATGTTCCAGGATACAAATGCTACAGGAAGGATAGAAAAAGAGGCAATAGAGGAGTTTCTGATAAGGGATAGCATTACAGCTGTGCTGAGGGAGGATATTCCTGGAATTCCATCCAGGGACGTTAATTGGGTGGAATTGAGAAATAAGAAAGGGATGATCACCTTATTGGGATTGTATTATAGACCCCCGAATACTCAGAGGGGAATTGAGAAACAAATTTGTTAGGGAATCTCAGCTAGCTGTAAGAATAATAGGGTGGTTATGGTCAGGGATTTTAACTTTCCAAACATAGGCTTTGACTGCCATAGTGTTAAGGGTTTAGATGGAGTGTGTAAGTGTGTACAAGACAATTTTCTGATTCAGTATGTGGACGTACCTACGAGAGAAGGTGCAAATCTTGACTTACTCTTGGGAAATAAGGCAGGGCAGGTGACTGAGGTGTCAGTGGGGGAACACTTTGGGACCAGCGACCATAATTCTATTAGATTTAAAGTAGTGATGTAAAAGGGTAGGCCAGATCTAAAAGTTGAAGTTCTAAATTGGAGAAAGGCCAATTTTGACGGTATTAGGCAAGAATTTTCAGAAGGTGATTGGGGGCAGATGTTCGCAGGTAAAGGAACGGTTGGAAAATGGGAAGCCTTCATAAGTGAGATAATAAGAGTCCAGAGAAAGTATATTCCTGTCAGGGTGAAAGGAAAGGTTGGTAGGTATAGGGAATGCTGGATGACTAAAGAAATTAGAGGTTTGGTTAAGAAAAAGAAGGAAGCATATGTAAGGTATAGACAGGATAGATAGAGAGAATCCTTAAAAGAGTATAAAGGAGTAGGAGTATAACGTAAGGGGGAAATCAGGAGGGCAAAAAGGGGACATGAGGTAGCGTTGGAAAATAGAATTAAGGAGAATCCAAAAGGTTTTTACAAATACCTTCAGGACAAAAGGGGAACTAGGGAAAGAATAAGGCCCCTCAAAGATCAACAAGGCGGCCTTTGTGTGGAGCCACAGAAAATGGGGGAGATACTAAACGTATATTTTGCATCAGTATTTACTTTGTGAAAGGATATGGAAGATATAGAATGTAGGGAAATAGATGGTAAAACCTTGAAAAATGTCCATATTACAAAGGAGGAATTACTGCATGTCTTGAAACGCATAAAGGTGGATAAATCCCCCTGATCGAATATACCCTAGAACTCAGTGGGAAGCTAGAGAAGTGATTGCTGGGCCTCTTGCTGAGATATTTGTATCATCAATAGTCACAGGTGAGGTGCTGGAAGACTGGAGGTTGGCAAACGTGGTGCCACTGTTTAAGAAGGGTGGTAAGGACAAGCCAGGGAACTATAGACCAGTGAGCCTGACATCAGTGGTGGGCAAGTTGTTGGAGGGAATCCTGAGGGACAGGATGTACATGTATTTGGAAAGGCAAGGACTTATTAGGGATAGTCAACATGGCTTTGTGTGTGGGATATCATGTCTCACAAACTTGATTGAGTTTTTGAAGAAGTAACAAAGAGGATTGATGAGGGGAGAGCAGTAGATGTGATCTAAATCAACTTCAGTAAGGCCTTCGAAAAGGTTCCCTATGGGATACTGGTTAGCAAGGTTAGATCTCATGGAATATAGGGACAACTAGCCATTTGGATACAGAATTGGCTCAAAGGTAGAAGACAGAGGGTGGTGGTGGAGGAGTGTTTTTCAGAATGGAGGCCTGTGACCAGTGGAGTGCCACAAGGATCGGTGCCAAGTCCTCTACTTTTGTCATTTACATAAATGATGCAAGCATAACAGATACAGTTGGTAAGTTTTCGGATGACACCAAAATGTGAGGTGTAGTGGACAGCAAAGACGGTTACCTCAGAGTACAACAGGATCTGGATCAGATGGGCCAATGGGCTGAGAAGTGGCAGATGGAGTTTAATTCAGATAAATGCAAGGTGCTGCATTTTGGGAAAACAAATCTTAGCAGGACTTATACACTTAATGGTAAGGTTCAAGGGAGTGTTGCTGAACAAAGAGACCTTGGAGTTCAGGTTCATAGCTCCTTGAAAGTGGAGTCGCAGGTAGATAGGATAGTGAAGAAGGCGTTTGGTATGCTTTCCTTTATTGATCAGAGTATTGAGTACAGGAGTTGGGAGGTTATGTTGTGGCTGTACAAGACATTGGTCAGGCCACTGTTGGAATATGGTGTGCAATTCTGTCTCCATCCTATCGGAAAGATGTTGTTAAACTTGAAAGGATTCAGAAAAGATTCGCAAGGATGTTGCCCGGCTTGGATGTTTTGAGCTATAGGGAGAGGCTGAACAGGCTGGGGCTGTTTTCCCTGGACCGTCAGAGGCAGAGGGGTGACCTGATAGAGGTTTACAAAATTATGACAAGTGTGGATAGGATAAATAGACAAAGTCTTTTCCCTGGGGTTAGTGAGTCCAGAACTAGACGGCATAGGTTTAGGGTGAGAGGGGAAAGATATAAAAGAGACTGAAGGGACAAAGTTTTCACACAGAGGGTGGTACGTGTATGGAATGAGCTGCCAGAGGAAGTGGTGGAGGCTGGTAAAATTGTAACATTTAAAAGGCATTTGGATGGATATATGAATAGGAAGGGTTTGGAGGGATATGGGCCGGGTGCTGGCAGGTCCGACTAGATTGGGTTGGGATATCTGGTCGGCATGGACATGTTGGACCGAAGGGTTTGTTTCCATACTGTATATGTCAATGACTCTAAATCAGTAACCACCGACAGTTGGATGAATTTTGAGTCAGTACAAATCGGTGAGCACTGACATTTTAAAACCTTTTGGGACAATTCAAATCAGTAACCATCCACACTTAGAAAAAATTGTGATCAGTACAAATCAGTCACCAGTGATTCATGGAAAAAAATTCTGGTCGAAACACTGACTCTTTGAAAAACTTTGGGGCAGTGCAAATCAGTCACCACTGACAGTTTGAAAAATTTCAGGTCAATACAAATCAGGAACCAGTGACAGTAAGAAAAAATTCGGGTCAGTGGAAATCAGTAACCATCCATATGAAGAAAAATTTGGATTCAGTATGAATCAGTAACCGAAGACATCTGGAAAAAATTTGTGGCAGTGCAAATCAGTAACTACGGACAATTGGATGAATTTCGAGTCAATACAAATCAGTAACCACGGACACTTTGAAAAATTTCTAGTCAGTGAAAATCAGTAACTACCGACAGAGAAGTTATGGGTCAGTTCAAATCGGTGAGCACTGACATTTCAAAAGATTTTGGGTCAGTACAAATCAGTAACCATCCACACTTCAACAAACTGAGGGTCAGTTATGAATCAGTACCCATCGACAGATGGAAATATTTAGGGTCAGTCCAAATCAGTAAGCACGAACACTTCAAAAAATATTAGGTGAGTGCAAGTCAGTAACCACCGACACTGAGAAAATGGTCGGGTCAGTGCAAATCAGTAAACACTGACAATTCAAAAGAATTTAGGACCGTGCAAATCAGTCACCATCTGCGGTTCGCAAAACTTGTGCTCAGTAAAAATCAGTAACCACCGACACTGAGAAAATGTTTCAAGTCAGTGCAAGTCAGTAAATACTGGTACATGGAAAAAAATTCTGGTCGGTGCAAATCATGAAACACTGACATTTCGACAAACTTTGGGGCAGTGTAAATCAGTAACCACTGACAGTTTGAAAAATTTCAAGTCAGTCAGTACAAGTCAGGAGCCAGTGACAGTAAGAAAAATTTCCGGTCATTACAAACCAGTAACCACCGACATTTGGAAAAATTACGGGTCAGTTCAAATCGGTGAGCACTGACATTTCAAAAGAATTTGGGACAGTGCAAATCAGTCACCATCCACACTTCGAAAAGGTTTGGGTCAGGAGAAATCAGTAACAACCAAAACTGAGAAAATTTGGGGTCAGTACAAATCAGGTACCACTGATATATGGGAAAAATTCTGGTCGGTGCAAATCAGGAAACACTGATAGTTGGAAAAATTTAGGGTCAATTAAAATCAGTAATCCCTGAAACTTCAAACAATTTCTAGTCAATGAAAATCAGTAACCACTGACAGCTGGAAAAAAAATAGATTTAATGAAAATCAGTAAAAACCGACACAGAGAATAATAGGGGTCAGTACAAATCAGTAACCATCCACACTTAGAAAAACGAGGGTCAGTTACAAATCATTTACCAGTGACAGTTGGAAATAATTTTGGTCAGTTCAAATCAGTAAGCACTAACACTTTGAAAAATATTGGGTGAGTACAAATCAGTAACCACCAAAAAGTGGTGAGCACTGACATTTCAAAAGAATTTGGGTCAGAGCAAATCAGTCACCGTCCACACTTAGAAAATGTTCGGATCAGTACAAATCAGTAACCACTGATACATGGGAAACAAAATTCTGGTCGGTGCAAATCAGCAAACACTGACACTTCGACAAACTTCAGGGCAGTGCAAATCAGTAACCAGCGGCAAGTGGAAAAGTTATAGTCACTACAAATCAGTAACCAATGACAACTAGAAAATGTTCGGGTCAGTGCAAATCAGTAACCATCCACACTTAGAAAAATTTGGTGTCAGTACAAATCAGTGACCACTGGAAAAGATTTCTAGTTGGTGCAAATCAGGAAACACTGACACTTCGACAAACTTCAGGGCAGTGCAAATCAGTAACCACCGACAAGTGGAAAAGTTATTGTCACTACAAATCGGTAACCAACGACACCTAGAAAATGTTCGGGTCAGTGCAAATCAGTAACCATCCACACTTAGAAAAATTTGGTGTCAGTACAAATCAGTGACCACTGGAAAAGATTTCTAGTTGGTGCAAATCAGGAAACACTAACACTTTGACAAACCTCAGGGCAGGGCAAATCAGAAATCACCGACACTTACAAAAGTTTGGGGTCAGTACAAATCGCTTACCACCGACAGTTGGAAAAATTTCATGTGAACGCAAATCAGTAACCACTGACAGTTGGAAAATTTTCAGGTCAGTACAACTCATAAGCCACTGAGTCTAAGAAAATACTGGATTCGTGCAAATCAGTAATCACTGACATTTAGAGAAAATTCCGGGTCTGTACAAATCAGTTACAATCAACACTTTGAAAAATTTCTGCTCTGTACAAATCAGTAACCAACGACAGTTGGAAAAAGATGGGGTCAGTACAAATCAGTAAGATCTAACTATTTGAAAAATTTTGAGTCAGTACACATCAGTAACCACCGAGATTTTGAAAAATTTCCAGTCAGTTTCCATCAGTAACCATAGACAGTTGGAAACATTTCGGGTCAGTGCAAAACAGGAACCGGTGACTGTTTGAAAAATTTCAGGACAGTACAAATCAGTAACCACTGACACTAAGAAAGATTTTGGGTCAGTGCAAATCAGTAAACATCCACACTTGGAAAAATTTGGGGTCAGTACAAATCAGAAACCACTGAGAGTTGGGTGAATTTCAAGTCAGTACAAATCAGTAAGCACCGACACTGAGAGTAATTTTGGGTCAGTACAAATCATTAACCACCAATAGGTGGAAAAATTACGGGTCAGTACCAATTGGTAAGCACTGATGTTTTAAATAATTTTGGGACACTGCTAATCAGTAAACATCCACACTTAGAAAAATTTGGTGTCAGTGCAAATCAGTATCCACTGACACATGGAGACATTTCTGGTCGGGTGCATATCAGAGAACACTGACACTTCGACAAATTTTAGGGCAGTGCAAATCAGTAATATCTGACACTTAAAAAAATTTCGGGTTCGTACAAATCTGTAACCACCAAAAAGTGTAAAAATTACAGGTCAGTACAAATCAGTAAGCACTGACATTTCAAAACATTTCTGGACAGTGCAAGTCAGTAACCCACAACATTAGAAACATTTTGGGTCAGTGCAAATCCATAACCATCCACACTTGGAAAAAATTGGGGTCAGTACAAATCAGTAACCACTGACAGTTGGATAAATTTCGGGTCAGGACAAATTAGTGTGGGAAAAGATTTGCTAACCCAGGATAGGCCCACAAAAGCAAAATGGGCCAAACTGTACCAGAACCCCCAGATTTCCCGAGCAGCTCACAAGCCGAATCAGACAGCACACATACAAGCAATTAGGATTTTTGCTCCCACGGACATGACACAACACCACAGTTATCTCAAAGCCCTAAGGACAGTTTCACAACCCAGCAATACTAAAGTCACACAAGGAGTGGGTCAGACAGAGAGATACCAACAAGGACACCCTCCAGGAACAGGACAATGGAAACACCTCACTACTTCAGAAGAGATATTAACACCCACCTGTGAAGAGGAATGGAACCGTCGATACTCTCAGGATGTTGCATTGTGGGAAGGAACAGGACATTCATCCAATAAACTGCTTTCCAATTCGCATCCTTGGAACTGGAATACTCCATTTCCAGATACATTGTAGTTTACTATTTCTTGATCAGTGCCTTCCTTCCCATCTCTCCTTCTCCCCTCTCTCCTTCTCCACTCTCTCCTTTCCCCTTCCTTCCCCCCTTCTCCTTCTCCCCTCTCTCCTTCCCCCTTCCTTCCCCTCTCTCCTTCTCCCTCTCTCCTTCCCCATTCCTTACTCTCTCTCCTTCACCCCATCTCCTTCTCCCCTCTCTCCTTCCTCTTCTTTCCCCTCTCTCCTTCTCCCCTCTCTCCTTGCCCCTTCCTTCCCACCCTCCTTCTCCACTCTCTCATTCTCCCTTACTTCCCCTCACTCCTTCCCCCCTCTCTCCTTCCCTCCTCTCCTTCTCCCCTCTCTCCTTCTCCCCTCTCTCCTTCCCGTTCCTTCCCTCTCTACTACCCCCTCTCTCCTTCTCCCCTCTCTCCTTTCCCCTTCCCTCTCTCCTTCACCCTTCCTTCCCCTCTCTCCTGCCCCGCTTCCTTCCCCCCTCTCCTTCTCCACTCTCTTGTTCCCCCTTCCTTCCCCTCTCTCCTTTCCCCTCTCTCTTTCCCCTGTCTCTCCTTTCCCCATCTCTCCTTCTCCCTTCCACACTCTCCTTCCCCCCTGTCTTCTTCTCCACACTCTCGTTCCCCCCTCCTTCTCCACTCTATCCATCCCCCTCTCCTTCCCCCTTCCTTCTCCCCTCTGTCCTTCCCCCTTCCTTCTCCTCTGTCTTCTTCCCCACACACTCCTTCCCCCTTCTTCCCCTCTCTCCTCCCCTCCCTCCCCTCCCTTCCCCGCTCTCCTTCTCCCCTCTCTCGTTCACTCTTCCTTCCCCTCTCTCCTTCTCCCCCTCTCCTTCCCCATTCCTTACCCTTTCTCCTTCTCCCCTCTCTCCTTTACCGTCTCGCTCACCCTCTCTCCTTCTCCCTCTCTCCGTCCCCCCCTCTCCTTCTCCCCTCACTCGTTGCCCCTCTATCCTTCCCCCCCTCTCCTTTCCCCATCTCTCCTTATCCCCTCACTCCTTCCCCCCTTGACCCCTCTCTCGTTCCCCCCTCCTTCTCCACTCTCTCCTTCCCCACTCTATCCATCCCCCTCTCCTTCCCCCCTCTCTCCTTGTCCCCTCTCTCCTTCCCCTCTCTCCTTCTCCTCTTCCTCCTACCCTCCTCTGTCCTTTCCCCATCTCTCCTTCTCCCCTTGCCTCCTCTCTCATTCCCCCCTCCATTCCCACTCTCTCCTTCCCCTCTCTATCCATCCCCCTCTCCTTCCCCGTTCCTTCTCCCCTCTCTCCTTCCCTTCTCTCCTTCTCCCCTCTCTCCTTCTCCCCTAGTTCCTTCCCCTTCCTTCCCTCTCTACCTCCCCCCTCTGCTTCTGATTTCTCTCCTGCCCCCTTCCTTCCAGTCTCGCCTTCACCCCTCTCTCCTTCCCACTTCCTTCCCCCCTCTCTCCTTCGCCCCTCTCCTTCGCCCCCTCTCCTTCCCCCCTCTCTCCTTCTCCCCTGTCTCCTTCACCCCCTTCTTCTCCCCTCTCTCCTTCTCCCCTCTCTCCTTCCCCCTTCCTTCCACTCTCCACTTCACCCCTGTCTCCTTCAACCTTCCTTCCATTCCCCACCTCCTTGCCGCTCTCTCCTTCCCCCTCTCCTCCCCCCTCTCTTTCTACCCTCTCTCCTTCCCCCTTCCTTCCCATCTCTCGTTATTCCTTCCTCCCCCCCTCTCCTTCTCCACTCTCTACTTCCCCCTTGCGCCTCCCCTCTCCTTCTCCCCTCTCTCCTCCCCCTTCCTTCCCCTCTCTCCTTCTCCCCTCTCTCCTTCCCCCGCTCTCCTCCCCTCTCTCCTTCCGCTCTCCTTCCCTTCCTTCCCCCCTCTCCTTCTCACCTTTCCTTATTCCCTCTCTCTCCTTCCCCCTTTAATTCCCTCCCTCCCCCTCCCCTGTTTCCTTCCCATTTCCTTTCGCTCTCTCCTTCCCCCCAACCTTCCCCCCCTCTACTTCACCACTCTCTTCTTCTCCCCCTCGTCTTCTCCCCTCTCTCCTTCTCCCCTCTCTCCTTCCCCCTTCATTCTCCCCTCTCTCCTTCCCCGCTCTTCATTCTCCCCTCTCTCCTTCTCCCCTCTCTCCTTCTCCACTGTCTCCTTCCCCCTCTCCTTCCCCCCTCTCCTTCACCACTCTCTCCTTCTCCCCTCTCTCCATCCCCCTTCCTCCCCTCTCTCCTTCTCCCCTCTCTTCCTTCCCCCATCTTTCCCCTCTCCTTCTCCTATCTCTTTCTCCCCTTTCTCCTTCACCCTTCTTTCCCCTCTCTCCTCCCCCTTCCTTCCACTCTCCCCTTCACATCTGTCTCCTTCCACCTTCCTTCCATTCCCCACCTCCTTCTCCCCTCTCTCCTTCCCCCTCTCCTGCCCCCTCTTTGTCTCCACTCTCTCCTTCCCCCTTCCTTCCCAACTCTCGTTATTCCTTCCTTCCCCTCTCTCCTTCTCCCCTCTCTCCTTCCCCCTCTCCTTTCACCAATCTCTCCTTCAGCCCTCTCTCCTTCCCCCATAATTCCCCTCTCCTTTCCCCTTCCTCCTCCCCTCTCCTTCTCCCCTCTCTCCTTCCCCCGTCCTTCCCCTCTACTTCCGCCTTCCTTATCCCCTCTCCTTCCCCCTCTCCTACCCCCCTCTCCTTCACCACTCTCTCCTTCAGCCCTCTCTCCTTCCCCCTTCCTTCCCCTCTCTCCTTCCCCCCTCTCTCCTTCTCCCCTTCCTTCTCCCCTCTCTCCTTCCCCCTCACCTTCTCCTCTCCCTCCTTCCCCCTCTCTCCTTCTCCCTTCCTTCTCCCCTCTCTCCTTCCCCCTTCCTTCTCCCGTCTCTCCTTCCGCGCTCTTCCTTCACCCCTCTCTCCTTCCCCGCTCTCTCCTTCTCCCCTCTGTCCTTCCCCCTTCCTTCCACGCTCTGTTTCTCCACCCTCTTCCTTCCCCCCTCTCCTTCCCCCCTCTTTCCTTCCCCGTTTCGTCCCCTTTCTCCTTCTCCACTCCCTACTTTCCCCACTCACCTTCCCCATCTCCTTCAGCACTCAATTCCCCTCTCTCCTTCTCCCCTCTCTCTTTCCCCCCTCTCCTTCTCCTCTCTCTCTCCTTCCCGTCTCTCCTTACTCCTTCCTTCCCTCCTCTCCATCTCCACTCTGTCCTCCCACCTTCCTTCCCCACTCTCCTTCTGCCTACTCTCTCATTCCACATTCCTTCTGTTCCCCCACTCCCCTGTCTCCTACCCCCTTCTTTCCCCTCTCTCCTTCTCCCCTCTCTCCTTCTCCCCTCTCTCCTTCCCCCTTCCTTCCCCTCTCTCCTTCCTCCCTTTCTCCTTCCCCTCTCTCTCTTTCTCCCCTATCTCCTTCCCGCTTCCTTCCCCTCTCCTTTCCCCTTCCTTCACCCCTCTCTCCTTTCCCCTTCGTTCCCCTCTCTCCTTCTCCCGTCTCCATCCCCCATCCTTCCCCTCTCCTTCTCCTCTCTCCTTCTCCCCTTTCTCCTTCCCCCTTCTTTCCCCTCTCTCCTTCCCCCTTCCTTCCACTCTCCCCTTCTAATCTGTCTCCTTCCACCTTCCTTCCATTCCCCACCTCCTTCTCCCCTCTCTCCTTCCCCCCTCCTCCCCCCATCTCTGTCTCCACTCTCTCCTCCCCCCTTCCTTCCCAACTCTCGTTATTCCATCCTTCCCATCTCTCCTTCTCCCCTCTCTCCTTCCCCCTCTCCTTCACCACTCTCTCCTTCAGCCCTCTCTCCTTCCCCCATAATTCCCCTCTCCTTTCCCCTTCCTCCTCCCCTCTCCTTCCCACCTCTCTCCTTCCCCCGTCCTTCCCCTCTCCTTCCGCCTTCCTTATCCCCTCTCCTACACCCCTCTCCTTCACCACTCTCTCCTTCAGCCCTCTCTCCTTCTCTCTTCCTTCTCCCCTCTCTCCTTCCCCCTTCCTTCTCCCCTCTCTCCTACTGCGCTCTTCCTTCACCCATCTCTCCTTCCTCGCTCTCTCCTTCTCCCCTCTCTCCTTCCCCGCTCTCTCCTTCTCCCCTCTCTCCTTCCCCCTTCCTTCCCCTCTCTCCTTCCCCCCTCTCTCCTCCTCTCCCTCCTTCCCCCTCTCTCCTTCTCCCTTCCTTCTCCCCTCTCTCCTTCCCCCTTCCTTCTCCCGTCTCTCCTTCCGCGCTCTTCCTTCACCCCTCTCTCCTTCCCCGCTCTCTCCTTCTCCCCTCTGTCCTTCCCCCTTCCTTCCACGCTCTGTTTCTCCACCCTCTTCCTTCCCCCCTCTCCTTCCCCCCTCTTTCCTTCCCCGTTTCGTCCCCTTTCTCCTTCTCCACTCCCTACTTTCCCCACTCACCTTCCCCATCTCCTTCAGCACTCAATTCCCCTCTCTCCTTCTCCCCTCTCTCTTTCCCCCCTCTCCTTCTCCTCTCTCTCTCCTTCCCGTCTCTCCTTACTCCTTCCTTCCCTCCTCTCCATCTCCACTCTGTCCTCCCACCTTCCTGCCCCTCTCTCCTTCTGCCTACTCTCTCATTCCACATTCCTTCTGTTCCCCCACTCCCCTGTCTCCTGCCCCCTTCTTTCCCCTCTCTCCTTCTCCCCTCTCTCCTTCCCCCTTCCTTCCCCTCTCTCCTTCCTCCCTTTCTCCTTCCCCTCTCTCTCTTTCTCCCCTATCTCCTTCCCGCTTCCTTCCCCTCTCCTTTCCCCTTCCTTCACCCCTCTCTCCTTTCCCCTTCGTTCCCCTCTCTCCTTCTCCCGTCTCCATCCCCCATCCTTCCCCTCTCCTTCTCCTCTCTCCTTCTCCCCTCTCTCCTTCCCCCTTCCTTCCACTCTCCCCTTCTCATCTGTCTCCTTCCACCTTCCTTCCATTCCCCACCTCCTTCTCCCCTCTCTCCTTCCCCCCTCCTCCCCCCTCTCTGTCTCCACTCTCTCCTTCCCCCTTCCTTCCCAACTCTCGTTATTCCATCCTTCCCATCTCTCCTTCTCCCCTCTCTCCTTCCCCCTCTCCTTTCCCCTCTCCTTCACCACTCTCTCCTTCTCCCCTCTCTCCTTCCCCCATAATTCCCCTCTCCTTTTCCCTTCCTCCTCCCCTCTCCTTCCCACCTCTCTCCTTCCCCCGTCCTTCCCCTCTCCGTCCGCCTACCTTATCCCCTCTCCTACCCCCCTCTCCTTCACCACTCTCTCCTTCAGCCCTCTCTCCTTCTCTCTTCCTTCTCCCCTCTCTCCTTCCCCCTTCCTTCTCCCCTCTCTCCTACTGCGCTCTTCCTTCACCCATCTCTCCTTCCCCTCTCTCTCCTTCTCCCCTCTCTCCTTCCCCGCTCTCTCCTTCTCCCCTCTCTCCTTCCCCCTTCCTTCCACGCTCTGTTTCTCCAACCTCTTCCTTCCCCCCTCTCCCCTTCCCCATTTCGTCCCCTTTCTCCTTCTCCACTCCCTACCTTCCCCACTCACCTTCCCCCTCTCCTTCAGCACTCTCTCTTCCCCTCTCTCCTTCTCCCCCTCTCCTTCTCCCCTCTCTCCTTCCCCCCTCTCCTTCTCCTCTCTCTCCTTCCCGTCTCTCCTTACTCCTTCCTTCCCTCCTCTCCGTCTCCACTCTGTCCTCCCCAATTCCTTCCCCTCTCTCCTTCTGCCCCCACTCTCATTCCACATTACTTCCCCTCCCCCACTCCCCTGTCTCCTGCCCCCTTCCTTCCCCTCTCTCCTTCTCCCCTTTCTCCTTCCCCCTTCCTTCCCGTCTCTTGTTCCTTCCTTCCCCCCTCTCTTTCTCCCCTCTCTCTCCTTCCCCCTTCCTTCCCCTCTCTCCTTCCCCCCTCTCTCCTTCTCCCCTATCTCCTTCCCGCTTCCTTCCCCTCTCCTTTCCCCTTCCTTCACCCCTCTCTCCTTTCCCCTTCGTTCCCCTCTCTCCTGCTCCCCTCTCTCCTTCTCCCTGTATCCTTCCCCACTCTCTACTTCCCCCTCTCTCCTTTCCCCATCCTTCCTTCTCCCCTCACTACTTCCCCCCCTCTCTCTTTCCCCCTCCTTCCCCACTCTCTCCTTCCCCCCTCTATCCGTGACCCTCTCCTTCCCCCCTCTCTTTCTCCCCTCTCTCCTTGTCCCCTCTCCCCTTTCCCTCTCTCCTCTCCCCTCTCTCCTTCCCCCTCTAGTTCTCGCATCTCTCCTTCTCCCTTCATTCCCATTTCTCCTTCTCCCCTCTCTCCTTCCCCCTTCCGTCCACGCTCTGTTTCTCCCCCCTCTCCTCCCCTCTCTCCTTCACCTTTCCTTTCCCTCTCTCCTACCCCCTTCCTTCCTCACTCTCCTTCCCCCCTCTCTCTACCCCTCTCTCCTTCTCCCCTCTTTCTTTCTCCCTTCCATCCCCCCTCTCCTTCACCACTCTCTACTTCGCCCCTCTCTTATCCCGCCCCTCTCCTTCCCTCTCTCCTTCCCCCCTCACCTTCACCACTCTCTCCTTCCCCCTCTCCTTCTCCCCTCTCTCTTTCCCACTCTCTCCATCCCTGCTCTCATTCTCCCCTCTCTCCTTCTCCCCTCTCTCCTTCCCCCATCCTTCCCCTCTCCTTCTCCTCTTTCTCCTTCCCCCCTTCATTCCCCTCTCTCCTTCCCCCATCCTTCCCCTCTCCTTCTCCCCTTTCTCCTTCCCCCTACTTTCCCCTCTCTCCTTCCACCTTCCTTCCATTCCCCACCTCCTTCTCCCCTCTCTCCTTCCCCCTCTCTTTCTACCCTCTCTCCTTCCCCCTTCCTTCCCATCTCTCGTTATTCCTTCCTTCCTCCCTCCCTCTCCTTCTCCACTCTCTACTTCCCCCTTGCGCCTCCCCTCTCTTTCTTCCCCCTTCCTTCACCTCTCTCCTTCTCCCCTCTCTCCTTCGCCCTCTCTCCTTCTCCCCTCTCTCCTTCCCCTCTCCGTCCCTTCCTTCCCCCCTCTCCTTGTCCCCTCTCACCTTCTCCTCTGTTTCCTTCCCATTTCCTTTCGCTCTCTCCTTCCCCCCTCTCTCCTTCCTCCTCACCTTCCCCCCTCTACTTCACCACTCTCTTCTTCTCCCCTTTCGTCTTCTCCCCTCTCTCCTTCCCTTCCTTCCCCCTCTCCTTCTCACCTTTCCTTCTCCCCTCTCTCCTTCCCTCTTTCATTCCCTCCCTTCTTCTCCCCTGTTTCCTTCCCATTTCCTTTCGCTCTCTCCTCCCCCCCTCTCTCCTTCCTCCTCACCTTCCCCCCCTCTACTTCACCACTCTCTTCTTCTCCCCTCTCTCCTTCCCACTCTCCTTCCCCCCGTCTACTTCAACACTCTCCCCTTCTCCCCTCTCTCCTTCTCCCTTCCTTCCCCTCTCTCCTTCTCCGCTGTCTCCTTCCTCCTTCCTTTCCCACCCTCCTTCTCCTCTCTCTCCTTCTCCCTCTCCTTCCCCCCTCTCCTTCTCCCCCTCTCCTTCTCACCTCTCTCCTTCCCCCTCTCCTTCACCACTCTCTCCTTCTCCCCTCTCTCCCTTCCCCCCTTTCCTGCCCCCTCTCCTTCACCACTCACTCCTTCAGCCCTCTCTCCTTCCCCATCATTCCCCTCTCCTTCCCACGTCCTTCCCCTCTCTCCTTCTCCCCTCTCTCCTTCCCCCATCCTTCTCCCCTCTCTCCTTCCCTCTCTCCTCCCCCTCTCTCCTTCCCCCTTCATTCTCCCCTCTCTCCTTCCACGCTCTTCATTCTCCCCTCTCTCCTTCCCCCTCTCCTTCCCCCCCACTCCTTCACCACTCTCTCCTTCTCCCCTCCCTACCCCCTTCCTCCCCTCTCTCCTTCCCCCATCCCCTTCTCCCCTTTCTCCTTTCCCCTGCTTTCCCCTCTCTCCTTCCCCCTTCCTTCCACTCTCCCCTTCACATCTGTCTCCTTCCACCTTCCTTCCATTCCCCACCTCCTTCTCCCCTCTCTCCTTCCCCCTCTCCATCTCCATTCTCTCCTTCCCCCTTCCTTCCCAACTCTCGTTATTCCTTCCTTCCCCTCTCTCCTTACCCCCTCTCCTTTCCCCTCTCCCCTTCAGCCCACTCTCCTTCCCCCATAATTCCCCTCTCCTTTCCCCTTCCTCCTCCCCTCTCCTTCTCCCCATTCTCCTTCCCCCATCATTCCCCTCTCCTTCCGCCTTCCTTGTCCCCTCTCCTTCACCACTCTCTCCTTCAGCACTCTCTCCTTCCCCCTTCCTCCCCCTCTTTCCTTCCCCCTTCTCTCCTTCCCCCCTCTCCTTCTCACCTCTCTCCACGCCCTTCCTTCCCCTCTCTCCTTCCCCCTTCCTCCTACTCTCTCTTTCTCCCCTCTAGCCTTCCCCCTCTCCTCCCCCCTCTCCTTCTCCACCCTCTCGTCCCCTGTCTCCTTCCCCCTCTCCTTCTCCCCTCTCTCTTTCCCCATTCCTTTCCCTCTCTCCTTCCCCCTCTCCTTCTCCCCTCTTCCTTCCCCTCTCTCCTTCCCCTCGTCTCCTTCACCACTCTCTCCTTCTCCTCTCTCTCCTTCCCCCTTCCTTTCCCCTATCCTTTCCTCTCTCTCCTTCACCCCCCTCCTCCCCCACTCCTCTCCCCTCTCTCTGCTTCTCCCCTCTCTCCATTCCCTGCCTTCCCCTCTCTCCTTCCCCACTTCTCTCTTTCTCCCCTCTCTCCTTCCCACCCCCATTCCCCTCTCTCCGTTTCCCCTCTCTCCTCCCCCCTTCCTTCCCCTCTCTCCTTCTCCACTTTTTCCTTTCCCCTTCCTTCCACTTTCTCCTTATCCCCCATTCCTTCTCCCCTCTCTCCACGCCCTTCCTTCCCCTTTCTCCTTCCCCTTCCTCCTACTCTCTCTTTCTCCTCTCTCTCCTATCACCTCTCCCCCCCGCTTCTCCCCACTCTCCTTCTACACCATCTCGTCCCCTCTTCCTTCCCCCCTCTGCTTCTCGCCTCTCTCCTTCACCCCCCTCCTTCCCCCCTCTCTCCTTCCCCCTTCCTTCCCCCTCTACTTTTTCCCACTCTCCTTCCCCACACCTTTCCCTCTCTCCTTCTCCCCTCTCTCCTTCCCCCCTCTCCTTCACCACTCCCTCCTTCTCCCCTCTCTCCTTCCCCCTTCCTTCCTCTCTCTCCTTCCCCCACTCTCTCCTTCCCCCCTCTCTGCTTCTCCCCTCTCTCCTTCTCCCCACTCACCTTCACCCCACTGCTTCACCACTCTACCCTTCTCCCCTCTCTCATTCCCCCCTTTCCCCCTCTCTCCATCTCCCCACTCTCCTTCCCCCTTCCATCCCCTCTCTCTTCCCCCATCTCTCCCTCCCGCCTCTTTCCTTCTCCCTTCTCTCGTTCCCCCTTCCTTCCCCTCTCTCCTTCTCCCCTCTCACCTTCCCCCCTCTCCTTCACCACTCTATGCTACTCCCCTCTCTCCTTCCCCCCTCTCCTTCCCTCTTCCTTCTCGTCTCTCCTTTCTCCTTCGTGACACATTTCCTTCCCCCCCCCTCCCCCATCTCTCCTTCCCCTTTCCTTCCTCCCTCTCTCCTTCCCACATCTCTCCTTCTCCCCTCTCTCCTTCCGCCTTCCTTCTATCCTCTCTGTTTCCCCATTCATTCCCCTGTCTCCTTTGCCCTTTTCTCCATCACCCTCTCCTACCTCCCTCTCTCCTTCCGCCCACTCCTTCACCACTCTCTCCATCCCCCCTCTTTTTCCTACTTCGCCTTCACTACTCTCTCCTTCTCCCCTCTCTCCTTCCCCCCTCACCTACACCACTCTCTCTTTCTCCCCTCTCTCCTTCCACCCTTGCCCCTCTCTCCTTCCCCTTCCTTCCCCCTCTCCTTCTCCGCTTTCTCCTTCTCCCCTTTCTCCTTCCCCTTCCTTCTTTCTTCTTCTCCTCTCTCTCTTTCCACCTTCCTTCTCCCCACTCTCCTTCTCCCCTCTCTCCTTCCCCCTTCCTTCCCCTCTCTCCTTCACCACTCTCTCCTTCAGCCCTCTCTCCTTCACCCTTCCTTGCTCCTGCTTCCCCCTCTCTCCTTCCTCCTCTCCTTCACCACTCTCTCCTCCTCCCCTCTCTCCTTCCCCCTTCCTTATCCCCTCTCTTTTGCCTCCTTCCTTCCCCTCTCTCCTTATCCCCGTCTCCTTCCACCGTCTCCTTCACCACTCTCTCCTTCTACCCTCTCTCCTTCCCCGTCTCTCTTCCCCTCTCCTTCCCCTCCTCACCTTCACTACTCTCTCCTTCTCTCCTCTCTCCTTCCCCGTCTCCTTCCCCCCGTCTCCTTCACCACTCTCCTTCCCCCCTCACCTTCACCACTTTCTCCTTCTTCCCTCTCTCCTTCCCCTTCACCTTCTCCCTCTCCTTCACCACTCTCTCCTTCTCCCCTCTTTCCTTCCCCCCTCTCCTTCACCACCCTCTCATTCTCCCCTCTCTCTTCCCCCCCTTCTTCCCCCTCTCCTGCACCACTCTCCCATTCTCCCCTCTCTCCTTCCCCCGTCTGTCTTCTCCCTCTCCTTCCCCCCCTCACCTTCACTACTCTCTCCTTCTCTCCTCTCTCCTTCCCCCCGTCTCCTTCTCCCCTCTCTCCTTAACCCTCTCCTTCCCCCCTCTCCTTCACCACTCTCTCATTCTCCCCTCTCTCCTTCCCCCTTCTTTCCCCTCTCTCCTTCTCCCCTCTCTCCTTCCCACTCCTTCCCCCTTCCTTCTCCCCTCACTCCTTCCACCTTCCATCCCCTCTCTCCTTCTCACAGCACTCCTTCCCCCTTCCGTCCCCTCTCCTCCCATCTCTGCTTCATCCTTCCTTCCCCACTTTCCATCACCACCCTCTCCTACCCCCTCTCCTTCTCCCCTCTCTCCTTCCCTCTTCCTTCCCCTCTCTCCATCTCCACCTCTCCTTCCCCTGTCCTTACCCTCTTTCCTCCCCGCCTCTCTCCTCCTCCAACTCTCCTTCCCCCTTCCATCCCCTTTCTCCTTCCCCCATCTCTCCCTCCCGCCTCTTTCCTTCTCCCTTCCCCCTTCCTTCCCCCCGTCTCCTTCCCCCCTCTCCTTCACCACTCTCTCCTTCTCCCCTCTCTCCTTCCCCCCTCACCTTCACCACTCTCTCTTTCTCCCCTCTCTCCTTCCCCCCTTCCCCCTCTCTCCTTCTCCTCTCTCTCCTTCCCCTTCCTTCCCCCTCTCCTTCTCCACTTTCTCCTTCTCCCCTTTCTCCTTCCCCCTTCCTTCTCCCTTCTCCTTCTCCTCTCTCTCTTTCCACCTTCCTTCTCCCCACTCTCCTTCTCCCCTCTCTCCTTCCCCCTTCCTTCCCCTCTCTCCTTCACCACTCTCTCCTTCAGCCCTCTCTCCTTCACCCTTCCTTGCTCCTGCTTCCCCCCTCTCTCCTTCACCACTCTCTCCTCCTCCCCTCTCTCCTTCCCCCTTCCTTCCCCCTTCCTTATCCCCTCTTTCTTGCCTCCTTCCTTCCCCTCTCTCCTTATCCCCCTCCTTCCCCGTCTCAAACACCCTCTCCTTCACCACTCTCTCCTTCTCCCCTCTCTCCTTCCCCGTCTCTCTTCCCCTCTCCTTCCCCTCCTCACCTTCACTACTCTCTCATCTCTCCTTCCCCTTCTCCTTCCCCCCGTCTCCTTCACCACTCTCTCCTTCGCCCCTCTCTCCTTCCCCTCTCCTTCCCCACTCACCTTCACCACTTTCTCCTTCTCCCCTCTCTCCTTCCCCTTCACCTTCTCCCTCTCCTTCAACACCCTCTCATTCTCCCCTCTCTCTTCCCCCCCCTTCTTCCCCCTCTCCTGCACCACTCTCCCATTCTCCCCTCTCTCCTTCCCCCGTCTGTCTTCCCCCTCTCCTCCCCCCCTCACCTTCACTACTCTCTCCTTCTCTCCTCTCTCCTTCCCACCGTCTCCTTCTCCCCTCTCTCCTTACCCTTCTCCTTCCCCCCTCCTTCTCCCCTCTCTCGTTCCCACTCCTTCCCCCTTCCTTCTCCCCTCTCCTTCTCCACTCGCTCCTTCCACCATCCTTCCCCTCTCTCCTTCTCACATCACTCCTTCCCCCTTCCGTCCCCTCTCCTCCCATCTCTGCTTCCCCCTTCCTTCCCCTCTTTCCTTCGCCAGTCTCTCCTTCCCCCCTCTCCTTCTCCCCTCTCTCCTTCCCTCTTCCTTCCCCTCTCTCCATCTCCACCTCTCCTTCCCCTGTCCTTACCCTCTTTCCTCCCCGCCTCTCTCCTCCTCCACCTCTCCTTCCCCCTTCCATCCCCTCTCTCCTTCCCTCATCTCTCCCTCCCGTCTCTTTCCTTCTCCCTTCTCTCCTTCCCCCTTCCTTCCCCTCTCACCTTCCCCCCTCTCCTTCACCACTCTCTCCTTCTCCCCTCTCTCCTTCCCTCTTCCTTCCCCTACTCTCTCCATCTCCCCTCTCTCTCCTTCTCCCGTCTCCTTCACCACTCTATGCTACTCCCCACTCTCCTTCCCCCCTCTCCTTCCCTCTTCCTTCTCGTCTCTCCTTTCTCCTTCGTGACCCATTTCCTTCCCCGCTCTCTCCTCCCATCTCTCCTTCCCCTTTCCTTCCTCTCTCTCTCCTTCCCCACCTCCCCCCCTCTCTCCTTCACACATCTCTCCTTCTCCCCTCTCTCCTTCCGCCTTCCTTCTCCCCTCTCTCTTTCCCCATTCATTCCCCTGTCTCCTTTGCCCATTTCTTCATCGCCCTCTCCTACCTCCCTCTCTCCTTCTGCCCACTCCTTCACCACTCTCTCCTTCCCCCCTCTCGTTCCCCCCTCTTCTTCCCACCTCGCCTTCACCACTCTCTCCTTCTCCCCTAACTCCTTCACCACTCTCTCCTTCTCCCCTCTCTCCTTCCCCACTTCCCCCTCTCTCCTTCTCCCCTCTCTCCTTCCTCCTTCCTTCCACTCTCCCCTTCTCCCTTGTCTCCTTCCACCTTCCTTCCTTTCCCCACCTCCTTCTCCCCTGTCTCCTTCCCCCTTCCTTCCCGTCTCTCGTTATTCCTTCCGTCCCCCCCTCTTCGCCTCTTCTCCCCCCTTCCTTCCCCTCTCTCCTTCTCCTCCTCTCCTTCCCCCTTCCTTCCCGTCTCTCGTTATTCCTTCCGTCCCCGCTTCTCCCCTCTCTCCTCCCCCCTTCCTTCCCCTCTCTCCTTATCCTCCTCTCCTTCCCCCTTCCTTCCCCTCTCTCCTTCACCACTCTCTCCTTCAGCCCTCTCTCCTTCCCCCTTCCTCCTCCCCTCTCTCCTTCCCCCTCTCCTTCCCCTCTCTCCTTCACCATTCTCTCCTTTTCCCCTCTCTCCTTCCCGCCATCCATTCCCTATCCTTCCGACTTCCTTCTCCCCCTCCTTCTCCACTCTCTCTTTTCCCCTTCCCTTCTCTCCTTCCCCCATTCCCTCCTCCCCCCTTCTCCTATCTCTCCTTCTCCCTCTCCTTCCCCTCTCTCCTTCTACACTCTCTCCTTCCCCCCTCCTAACCCCTCTCCTTCCCCCCTCTCTATTTCTCCACCTCTTTCCCCCTTCCCTTCTTTCCTTCCCCCACTCCTTTCTTCCACCTCCTTCTCCCCCTTCTCTCCTCTCTCTCCTCCCCCTTCCTTCCACACTCTCCTTCCCCCCTCCTCCCCCTCTCCTTCCTCTCTCTATCCTTCCCCCCTCTTTCTTTCTCCACCTCTACTCCGCCTTTCTTCCCCTCTCTCCTTACCCCATCTCTCTTTCCCCCTCTCCTTCTCCTTTCTCTCCTTCTCCCCCTCTCCTTCCCCCCGCTCTCCTTCCCCCTTCCTTCTTCTCTCTCCTACCCCTCTCTCTGCTTCTCCCCTCTCTCCTTTCCCTGCCTCCCCCTCTCTCCTTGCCCACTTCTCTCCTTCTCCCCTCTCTGCTTCCCACTCTCTTCCCCTCTCTCCTTCCCCCTTCCTTCCCCTCTCTCCTTCCCCCTCTCTCTTTCTCCCCTGCTCCTTTCCCTTACATCCTCTCTCTCCTTCCCCCATCTCTCCTTTCCCAGTCTCTCCTTCTCCCCTCTCTCCTTCCCTCTTCCTTCCCTTGTCCTTACCCTCTTCCCTCCCCTCCTCTCTCCTTCTCCACCTCTCCTTCCCCGTTCCATCCCCTCTCTCCTTCCCCCATCTCTCCTTCCCACCTCTCTCTCCTTCCCCCTCTCCTTCCCCCCCTCCTTCACCACTCCCTCCTTCTCCCCTCTCTCCTTCCCCCCTCTCTCCATCTCCCCACTCTCCTTTCCCCTTCCTTTCCCCCCTCCTTCTCGTCTCTCTCCTTCCCCCCTCTCCTTCCCAATTCCTTCACGTCTTTCCTTGCTCCTTCCTGCCCCATTTCCTCCACGCACTCTCTCCTTCTCTCCTCTCTCCTTCCCCTCTCACCTTCCCCACTCTCTCCTTCCCCCTGTACTTCCCCCCTCACTTACACCATTCTCTCCTTCTCCCCTCTCTCCTTCCCCCACTCCTTCACCACTCTCTCCTTCTCCCCTCTCTCCTTCCCCCTCTCCTTCCCCCCTCTCTGATTCCCCTCTCCTTCACCACTCTCTCCTTCTCCACTCTCTCCTTCCTCCCCTTCCATTGCCTATCCTTCCCCCTTCCTTCTTCCCCTCCTTCTCCACTCTCTGTTTCCCCTTCCCTTCTCTCCTTCCACCATTCCCTCCTCCCCCCTTCTCCTCTCGCTCCTTCTACCTCTCCTTCCTCCTTTCTCATTCTCCCTCTCCTTCCCCCTCTCCTTCTCCTCTCTCTCCGCCCTCTTCCTTCCCCTCTCTCCTTCTACACTCTCTCCTTCCTCCCTCCTACCCCCTCTCCTTCTCCCCCCCTCTCCTTCCCCCCCTTTCCCCTCTCCTTCTCCTCTCTCTCCTCCCCCTTCCTTCCCCTCTCTCCTTCCCCCCTCCCCTTCCTCTCTCACTCCTTCCCCCCTCTCTCTTTCTCAACCTCTACTTCCCCCTTTCTTCCACTCTCTCCTTACCCCATCTCTCTTTCCCCATCTCCTTCTCCTCTCTCTCCTTCTCCCCCCTCTCCTCCCCCCCCTCCTTCTCCCCCTCTCTCTCCTTCCCCCTTCCTTCCCCCCATCCTTTCCTCTCTCTCCTTCTCCCCCTTTCCTCCCCCATCCTTCCCTTCTCTCCTTCCCCACTCCTCCTTCCTCCCTCACCCCTTTCCCCCTCTCTCTTTCTCCACCTCTACTTCCCCCTTTCTTCCACTCTCTCCTTACCCCATCTCTCTTCCCCCTCTCCTTCTCCTCTCTCTCCTTTCCCCCTATCTTCCCCCCATCCTTTCCTCTCTCTCCTTCTCCCCCTCTCCTCCCCCTCTCCTTTGCCCTCTCTCCTTCCCACCTCCTTCTCCTCTCTCCTACCCCTCTCTCTGCTTCTCCCCTCTCTCCTTTCCCTGCCTTCCCCTCTCTCCTTCCCCACTTCTCTCCTGCTCCCCTCTCTCCTTCCCACCCCCTTCCCCTCTCTCTGTTTCCCCTCTCTCCTCCCCCCTTCCTTCCCCTCTGTCCTTTTCCACTCTTTACTTTCCCCTTCCTTCCACTTTCTCCTTATCCCCTTTCCTTCTCCCCTCTCTCCACGCCCTTCCTTCCCCTCTCTCCTTCCCCCTTCCTCCTCCTCTCTCTTTCTCCCCTCTCTCCTTTCCCCTCTCCTCCCCCCTCTCCTTCTCCCCACTCTCCTTCTCCACCCTCTCATCCCCTGTCTCCTTCCCCCTCTCCTTCTCCCCTCTCTCTTTCCCCATTCCCTCCCCTCTCTCCTTCCCCCTCTCCTTCTCCCCCTTCCTTCCCCTCTCTCCTTCCCCCTCTCCTTCTCCCCTCTTCCTTCCACTCTCTCCTTCCCCTCTCTCCTTCCCCCCGTCTCCTTCACAACTCTCTCCTTCTCCTCTCTCTCCTTCCCCCTTCCTTTCCCCTATCCTTTCCTCACTCTCCTTCTCCCCCCTCTCCTCCCCCACTCCTCTCCCCTCTCTCTGCTTCTCCCCTCTCTCCTTTCCCTGCCTTTCCCTCTCTCCTTCCCCACTTCTCTCTTTCTCCCCTCTCTCCTTCCCACCCCCTTCCCCTCTCTCCGTTTCCCCTCTCTCCTCCCCCCTTCCTTCCCCTCTCTCCTCCACTTTTTACTTTCCCCTTCTTTCCACTTCTCCTTATCCCCCATTCCTTCTCCCCTCTCTCCACGCCCCTCCTTCCCCTCTCTCCTTCCCCCTTCCTCCTACTCTCTCTTTCTCCTCTCTCTCTCCTACCACTTCTCCCCCCCTTCCTTCTCCCCACTCTCCTTCTACACCATCTCGTCCCCTCTTCCTTCCCCCCTCTGCTTCTCGCCTCTCTCCTTCCCTCCCTCCTTCCCCCCTCTCTCTCTCCTTCCCACTTCCTTCCCCCTCTACTTTTTCCCACTCTCCTTCCCCACTCCTTCCCCTTTTTCCTCCTCCCCTCTCCTCTTCTCCACCTCTCCCTCCGCCTTCCCTCGCCTCTCTCCTTCCCCCATCTCTCCTTTCCCAGTCTCTCCTTCTCCCCTCTCTCCTTCCCTCTTCCTTCCCTTGTCCTTACCTTCTTCCATCCCTGCCTCTCTCCTTCTCCAACTCTCCTTCCCCCTTCCATCTCCTCTCTCCTTCCCCCATCTCTCCTTCCCACCTCTCTCCTTCCCCCTCTCCTTCCCCCCCTCTCCTTCACCACTCCCTCCTTCTCCCCTCTCTCCTTACCCCTTCCTTCCCCTCTCTCCTTCCCCCACTCTTTCCTTCCCCCCTCTCTGCTTCTCCCCTCTCACCTTCCCCCCACTCCTTCACCACTCGACCCTTCTCCTCTCTCCTTCCCCCCTTCCCCCCTCTCTCCATCTCCCCACTCTCCTTTCCCCTTCCTTTCCCCCCTCCTTCTCCTCTCTCTCGTTCCCCCCCTCTCCTTCCCCCTTCCTCCTGTCTCTCCTTTCTCCTTCCTACCCCATTTCCTTCCCCCACTCTCTACTAACCTCTCTCTCCTTCTCTCCCTCTCCTCCCCTCTCACCTTCCCCCCTCTCCTTCACCACTCTTTCCTTCTCCCCTCTCTCCTTCCCCTTTCCTTCCCCCCTCTCCTTCCCCACCTTCCCCCTCTCTCCTTTCCCCCTCCTTCCCCTCTCTCCTTCCTACTTCCTTCTACGCTCCCCTTCTCCCATGTCTCCTTCCACCTTCCCTCCTTCCCCCACTCTCCTTCTCCCCTCTCTCCTTCCTCCTTTCTTCTACTCTCCCCTTCTCCCCTGTCTCCTTCCACCTTCCTTTCCCTCTCTCTCCTTTGCCCTTCTCTCCTTCCCCCTCTCCAACCTCACCCTCTCCTTCCCCCTCTCCTTCCGCCCTCTCCTTCACCACTCTCTCCTTCTGCCCTCTCTCCTTCCCCCCTCACCTTCACCACTCTCTCCTTCTCCACTCTCTCCTTCCCCCAACCCCCCTCACCTTCACCACTCTCATTCTCCCCTCTCTCCTTCTCCCCTCTCTCCTTCCCCCCTCTCTCCTTCTCCCCTCTCTCCTTCTCCCCTCTCTCCTCCCCCTCTCCTTCTCCGCTCTCTACTTCTCCCCTTTCTCCTTCCCCCTTAATTCTCCCTTCTTCTTCTCCTCTCTCTCTTCCGCCCTTCCTTCTCCCCACTCTCCTTCCGCCTTCCTTCCATTCTCCCCTTCTCCCCTGTCTCCTTCAACCTTCCTTCCTTTCCCCACCTCCTTCTCCCATGTCTCCTTCCCCCTTCCTTCCCGTCTCTTGTTGTTCCTTCCTTGCCCCCTCTCATTCTCCCCTCTCTCCTTCCACCTTCCTTCCCCTCTCTCCTTCACCACTCTCTCCTTCAGCCCTCTCTCCTTCCCCCTTCCTCCTCCCCTCTCTCCTTCTCCTCTCCTTACCCCTCTCCTTCACCACTCTCTCCTTCTCCCGTCTCTCCTCCCCCCTTCCTTCTCCCCTCTCCTTATCCCCTCTCTCTTTCCCCCTTCCTTCGCCTCTCTCCTTCTCCCCCTCCTTCCCGGTCTCCTTCACCACTCTCTCCTTCTCCCCTTTCTCCTTCCCCACTCTCTCGTACCCCCTCTCCTTCCCCCCTCACCTTCACCACTCTCTCCTTCTCCCCTCAATCCTTCCCCACCTCTCCTTCCTCCTCTCCTGCACAATTCTCTCATTCTCCCCTCTCTCCTTCCCCCTTCCTTCCACTCTCCCCTTCTCCCCTTCCTTCTTCCGTCTCACCTTCCCTGTCTCCTTCCCCCCTCTCCTTCTCCCCTCTCTCCTTGCCCCTACATTCCCCTCTTTCCTTCACAACTCTCTCCTTCCCCCCTCCCTCTTTCTCCACCTCTCCTTCCCCTTCCTTCCCCTCTCTCCTTCTCCCATCACTCCTTCCCCCTTCCATTCCCTCTCCTTCCCCCCTCCTTCTCGTCTCTTTCCTTCTCCCCTCTCTCCGTCCATCTTCCATTCCCTCTCTCCTTCTACTCTGTCTGCTTCCCCCTTCCTTCCCCTCTTTCCCTCAACACTCTCTCCTTCCCCCCTCTCTCCTTCCCTCTTCCTTTCCCTCTCTCCATCTCTACCTCTCATTCCCCTGTCCTTACCCTCTTCCCTCCCCGCCTAACTCCTTCTCCACCTCTCCTTCCCTGTTCCATCCCCTCTCTCCTTCCCCCATCTCTCCTTCCCACCTCTCTCCTTCACCCTTCTTTCCTTCCCTCCTCTCCTTCCCCCTCTCCTTACACCCTCTCCTTCACCACACTCTCCTTGCCCACTCTCTCCTTCCCTCTTCCTTCCCCTCTTTCCTTCCCCCACTCTCTCCTTCCCCCCTCTCTGCTTCTCCCCTCTCTGCTTCTCCCCTCTCACCTTCCCCCCACTCCACCCTTCTCCTCTCTCCTTCCCCCCTTCCCCCCTCTCTCCATCTCCCCACTCGCCTTTCCCCTTCCTTTCCCCCCTCCTTCTGCTCTCTCTCGTTCCCCCCCTCTCCTTCCCCCTTCCTCCTGTCTCTCCTTTCTCCTTCCTACCCCATTTCCTTCCCCCACTCTCTACTAACCTCTCTCTGCTTCTCTCCCTCTCCTCCCCTCTCACCTTCCCCCCTCTCCTTCACCACTCTATCCTTCTCCCCTCTCTCCTTCCCCTTTCCTTCCCCCCTCTCCTTCCCCACCTTCCCCCTCTCTCCTTTCCCCCTCCTTCCCCTCTCTCCTTCCTACTTCCTTCTACGCTCCCCTTCTCCCATGTCTCCTTCCACCTTCCCTCCTTCCCCCACTCTCCTTCTCCCCTCTCTCCTTCCTTCTTTCTTCTACTCTCCCCTTCTCCCCTGTCTCCTTCCACCTTCCTTTCCCTCTCTCTCCTTTGCCCTTCTCTCCTTCCCCCTCTCCAACCTCACCCTCTCCTTCCCCCTCTCCTTCCGCCCTCTCCTTCACCACTCTCTCCTTCTGCCCTCTCTCCTTCCCCCCTCACCTTCACCACTCTCTCCTTCTCCACTCTCTCCTTCCCCCAACCCCCCTCACCTTCACCACTCTCATTCTCCCCTCTCTCCTTCTCCCCTCTCTCCTTCCCCCCTCTCTCCTTCTCCCCTCTCTCCTTCTCCCCTCTCTCCTCCCCCTCTCCTTCTCCGCTCTCTACTTCTCCCCTTTCTCCTTCCCCCTTAATTCTCCCTTCTTCTTCTCCTCTCTCTCTTCCGCCCTTCCTTCTCCCCACTCTCCTTCCGCCTTCCTTCCATTCTCCCCTTCTCCCCTGTCTCCTTCAACCTTCCTTCCTTTCCCCACCTCCTTCTCCCATGTCTCCTTCCCCCTTCCTTCCCGTCTCTTGTTGTTCCTTCCTTGCCCCCTCTCATTCTCCCCTCTCTCCTTCCACCTTCCTTCCCCTCTCTCCTTCACCACTCTCTCCTTCAGCCCTCTCTCCTTCCCCCTTCCTCCTCCCCTCTCTCCTTCTCCTCTCCTTACCCCTCTCCTTCACCACTCTCTCCTTCTCCCGTCTCTCCTCCCCCCTTCCTTCTCCCCTCTCCTTATCCCCTCTCTCTTTCCCCCTTCCTTCGCCTCTCTCCTTCTCCCCCTCCTTCCCGGTCTCCTTCACCACTCTCTCCTTCTCCCCTCTCTCCTTCCCCACTCTCTCGTACCCCCTCTCCTTCCCCCCTCACCTTCACCACTCTCTCCTTCTCCCCTCAATCCTTCCCCACCTCTCCTTCCTCCTCTCCTGCACAATTCTCTCATTCTCCCCTCTCTCCTTCCCCCTTCCTTCCACTCTCCCCTTCTCCCCTTCCTTCTTCCGTCTCACCTTCCCTGTCTCCTTCCCCCCTCTCCTTCTCCCCTCTCTCCTTGCCCCTACATTCCCCTCTTTCCTTCACAACTCTCTCCTTCCCCCCTCCCTCTTTCTCCACCTCTCCTTCCCCTTCCTTCCCCTCTCTCCTTCTCCCATCACTCCTTCCCCCTTCCATTCCCTCTCCTTCCCCCCTCCTTCTCGTCTCTTTCCTTCTCCCCTCTCTCCGTCCATCTTCCATTCCCTCTCTCCTTCTACCCTGTCTGCTTCCCCCTTCCTTCCCCTCTTTCCCTCAACACTCTCTCCTTCCCCCCTCTCTCCTTCCCTCTTCCTTTCCCTCTCTCCATCTCTACCTCTCATTCCCCTGTCCTTACCCTCTTCCCTCCCCGCCTAACTCCTTCTCCACCTCTCCTTCCCTGTTCCATCCCCTCTCTCCTTCCCCCATCTCTCCTTCCCGCCTCTCTCCTTCACCCTTCTTTCCTTCCCTCCTCTCCTTCCCCCTCTCCTTACCCCCTCTCCTTCACCACACTCTCCTTGCCCACTCTCTCCTTCCCTCTTCCTTCCCCTCTTTCCTTCCCCCACTCTCTCCTTCCCCCCTCTCTGCTTCTCCCCTCTCTGCTTCTCCCCTCTCACCTTCCCCCCACTCCACCCTTCTCCTCTCTCCTTCCCCCCTTCCCCCTTCTCTCCATCTCCCCACTCGCCTTTCCCCTTCCTTTCCCCCCTCCTTCTGCTCTCTCTCGTTTCCCCCCTCTCCTTCCCCCTTCCTCCTCGTCTCTCCTTTCTCCTTCCTACCCCATTTCCTTCCCCCACTCTCGCCTAACCTCTCTCTCCTTCTCCCCCTCTCCTCCCCTCTCACCTTCCCCCCTCTCCTTCACCACTCTATCCTTCTCCCCTCTCTTCTTCCCCTTTCCTTCCCCCCTCTCTCCTTCCCCACCTTCCCCCTCTCTCCTTTCCCCTCTCTCCTTCCTCCTTCATTCTACTCTCCCCTTCTCCCCTGTCTCCTTCCACCTTCCCTCCTTTCCCCACTCTCCTTCTCCCCTCTCTCCTTCCTCCTTCCTTCTACTCTCCCCTTCTCCCCTGTCTCCTTCCACCTTACTTCCCTTCCCCACCTCCTTCTCCCCTGTCTCCTTCCCCCTTCCTTCCCGTCTCTTGTTGTTCCTTCCTTCCCCCCTCTCCTTCTCCCCTCTCTCCTTCCACCTTCCTTCCCCTCTCTCCTTCGCCCTTCTCTCCTTCCCCCTCTCCAACCTCACCCTCTCCTTCCCCCTCTCCTTCCGCCCTCTCCTTCACCACTCTCTCCTTCTGCCCTCTCTCCTTCCCCCCTCACCTTCACCACTCTCTCCTTTTCCACTCTCTCCTTCCCCCTCCCCCCTCACCTTCACCACTCTCATTCTCCCCTCTCTCCTTCTCCCCTCTCTCCTTCTCCCCTCTCTCCTTCCCCCTCTCTCCTTCCCCCCTCTCTCCTTCTCCCCTCTCTCCTTCTCCCCCTCTCCTTCTCCCCTCTCTCCTTCTCCCCTCTCTCCTAACCCTCTCCTTCTCCGCTCTCTACTTCTCCCCTTTCTCCTTCCCCCTTAATTCTCCCTTCTTCTTCTCCTCTCTCTCTTTCCCCCTTCCTTCTCCCCACTCTCCTTCCGCCTTCCTTCCATTCTCCCCTTCTCCCCTGTCTCCTTCCACCTTCCTTCCTTTCCCCACCTCCTTTTCCCCTGTCTCCTTCCCCCTTCCTTCCCGTCTCTTGTTGTTCCTTCCTTGCCCCCTCTCATTCTCCCCTCTCTCCTTCCACCTTCCTTCCTCTCTCTCCTTCACCACTCTCACCTTCAGCCCTCTCTCCTTCCGCCTTCCTCCTCCCCTCTCTCCTTCTCCTCTCCTTACCCCTCTCCTTCACCACTCTCTCCTTCTCCCCTCTCTCCTCCCCCCTTCCTTCTCCCCTCTCTCCTCCCCCCTTCCTTCTCCTCTTTCCTTCTCCCCTCTCTCTTTCCATCTTCCATTCCCTCTCTCCTTCTCCCCTGTCTGCTTCCCCCTTCCTTTCCCTCTTTCCTTCACCACTCTCTCCTTCCCCCTTCTCTCCATTCCCCTCTCTCCTTCTCCCCTCTCTCCTCCCCCTCCCTTTCCCCACTCCTTCTCCGCTCTCTCCTTCTCCCCTTTCTCCATCCCCCTTCCTTCTCCCTTCTCCTTCTCCTCTCTCTCTTTCCCCCTTCCTTCTCCACACTCACCATCTCCCCTGTCTCCTTCCACCTTCCTTCCTTTCCCCACCTCCTTCTCCCATGTCTCCTTCCCCCTTCCTTCCCATCTCTTATTGTTCCTTCCTCCCCCCCTCTCCTTCTCCCCTCTCTCCTCCCCCATTCCCCTCTCTCCTTCTCCCCTCTCTCCTTCCCCCTTCCTTCCCCTCTCTCCTTCACCACTCTCTCCTTCTCCCCTCTCTCCGTCCCCCTTCCTTGCTCCTCCTTCCCCCCCTCTCCTTGCCCTCTCCTTCCCTCTCTCCTTCACCATTCTCTCCTTCTCCCCTCTCTCCTTCCCCCTTCCTTCCCCTCTCCCTTTCCCCCTTCCTTCCCCTCTCTCCTTCTCCCCCTCCTTCTCGGTCTCCTTCCACCCTCTCCTTCACCACTCTCTCCTTCTCCCCTCTCTCGTCCGCCTCTCCTTCCCCCCCTCACCTTCACTAGTCTCTCCTTCTCTCCTTTCTTCTTCCACATCTCCTTCCCCCCATCTCCTTCACCACTCTCTCCTTCTCCCCTCTCTCCTTCCCCACTCTCTCCTTCTCCCCTCTCTCCTTCCCCATCACCTTATCCCTCTCCTTCACCACTCTCCTTCACCCCGCAATCCTTCCCCATCTCTCCTTCCCGCTCTCCTTTCCCCCCTCTCCTTCACCACTCTCTCCTTCTCCCCTCTCCCCTTCCCCCCCACCTCCCCCTCTCCTTCCCCCCTCTCCTGCACCACTCTCTCATTCTCCCCTCTTTCCTTCCCCCTTCTTTCCGCTCTCTCCTTCTCCCCTCTCTCCTTCTCCCTTCCTTACCCCATTCTTCTCGCCTCTTTCCTTTTCCCCTACCTCCTTCCATCTTCCATTCCCTCTCTCCTTCTCCCCTCTCTCCTTCCCTCTTCCTTCCCCTCTCTCCATCTCTACCTCTCCTTCCCTTATCCTTACCCTCTTCCCTCCCCACCTCTCTCCTTCTCCACCTCTCCTTCCCCCTTCCATCCCCTCTCTCCTTCCCCCATCTCTCCTTCCCGCCTCTCCTTCTCCCTTCTTTCCTTCTCCCTTCTTTCCTTCCCCCCTCTCCTTCTCCCTCTCCTTCCCCCCTCTCCTTCACCACACTCTCCTTCACCACACTCTCCTTCCCCCTTTCTTCCCCTCTCTCCTTCCCCCACTCTCTCCTTCCCCCTCTCTCCTTCTCCCCTCTCCTACTCCCCTCTCACCTTCCCCCCCCTCTCCTTCACCACTCTATCCTTCTCCCCTCTCTGCTTCCCCTTTTCTTCCTCTCTCTCCTTCCCACCTCCCCCCTCTCTCCATCTCTACCTCTTCTTCCTTTATCCTTACCCTCTTCCCTCCCCACCTCTCTCCTTCTCCACCTCTCCTTCCCCCTTCCATCCCCTCTCTCCTTCCCCCATCTCTCCTTCCCGCCTCTCCTTCTCCCTTCTTTCCTTCCCCCTCTCCTTCCCCCCTCTCCTTCACCACACTCTCCTTCTCCACTCTCTCCTTCCCCCTTTCTTCCCCTCTCTCCTTCCCCCACTCTCTCCTTCCCCCCTCTGTCCTTCTCCCCTCTCCTACTCCCCTCTCACCTTCCCCCCCTCTCCTTCACCACTCTATCCTTCTCCCCTCTCTGCTTCCCCTTTTCTTCCTCTCTCTCCTTCCCACCTCCCCCCTCTCTCCATCTCCTCTCTCTCCTTCCCCCTTCCGTTCCCCCCTCCTTCTCCTCTCTTTCCTTCCCCCCTCTCCTTCCCCCTTCCTTCTCGTCTCTCCTTTCTCCTTCCTACCCCAATTCCTTCCGCCACTCTCTCCTTCCCCCCTCTCCTTCTCCCATCTCACCTTCCCCCCTCTCCTTCACCACTCCATCCTTCTCCCCTCTCTCCTTCCCCTTTCCTTTCCCCCTCTCTCCTTCCCCACCATCCCCCCCTCTCCTTCCCCCCCTCTCTCCTTCTCCCCTTTCTCCTTCCCCCTTCCTTCTCCCTTCATCTTCTCCTCTCTGTCTTTCCCCCTTCCTTCTCCCCACTCTCCTTCTCCCCTCTCTCCTTCCTCCTTCCTTCCACTCTCCCCTTCTCCCCGTCTCCTTCCACCTTCCTTCCTTTCCCCACCTCCTTCTTCCCAGTCTCCTTCACCCTTCCTTCCTGTCTCTTGTTGTTCCTTCCTTCCCCCTCTCCTTCTCCCCTCTCTCCTTCTCCCCTCTCTCCTTCCCCTTTCCTTCCACTCTCCCCATCTCCCCTGTCTCCTTCCCCCTTCCTTCCCCCTCTCCTTCCCCCCTCTCCTTTACCACTCTCTCATTCTCCCCTCTCTCCTTCCCCCCCTCCTTCCCCGTCTCCTTCCACCCTCTCCTGCACCATTCTCTAATTCTCCCCTCTTTCCTTCCCCCTTCTTTCCCCTCTCTCCTTCTCCCCTCTCTCCTTCTCCCCTCTCTCCTTCCCCTTCCTTCCACTCTCCCCTTCTCCACTCTCCTTCCCACTTCCTTTCCCTCCCCTTCTTCCCTCTCACCTTCCCCGTCTCCTTACCCCCACTCCTTCTCCCCTCTCTCCTTGCCACTTCCTTCCCCTCTTTCCTTCACAACTCTCTCCTTCCCCCCTCCCTCTTTCTCCACCTCTCCTTCCCCTTCCTTCCCCTCTCTCCTTCTCCCATCACTCCTTCCCCACTCCTTCCCCCCTCCTTCTTGCCTCTTTCCTTCTCCCCTCTCTTCTTCCATCTTCCATTCCCTCTCTCCTTCTCCCATCTCTGCTTCCCCCTTCCTTCCCCTCTTTCCTTCACCACTCTCTCCTTCCCCCCTCTCCTTCTCACCTCTCTCCTTCCCTCTTCCTTCCCCTCTCTCCATCTCTACCTCTCCTTCTCCTGTCCTTACCCTCTTCCCTCCCCGCCTCACTCCTTCTCCACCTCTCCTTCCCCCTTCCATCCCCACTCTCCTTACTCCATCTCTCCTTCCCGCCTCTCTCCTTCTCCCTTCTTTCCTTCCCTCCTCTCCTTCCCCCTCTCCTTACCGCCTCTCCTTCACCACACTCTCCTTCTCCACTCTCTCCTTCCCCCTTCCTTCCCCTCTCTCCTTCCCCTACTCTCTCCTTCCCCCATCTCTCCATCTCCCCTCTCTCTCTCCTTCCCCCTTCCTTTCCCCCCTCCTTCTCCTCTCTTTCCTTCCCCCCTCTCCTTCCCCCTTTCTTCTTGTCTCTCCTTTCTCCTTCCTACCCCATTTCCTTCCCCCACTCTCTCCTTCCCCCCTCTCCTTCACCACTCTATCCTTCTCCCCTCTCTCCTTTCCCTTTCCTTCCCCCCTCTCTCCTTCCCCCACCATCTCCTCTCTCTCCTTCCCCCCTCTCCTTCCACCCCTCTCTCCTTCCCCCTCTGTCCTTCTCCGCTCTCTCCTTCTCCCCCTCTCCTTCCGCCTTCCTTCTCCCCCTCCTTCTCCCCTCTCTCTTTCCGCATTCATTCCCCTCTCTCCTTCGCCCCTCTTTCCTTCCCCCTCTCCTTCTGCCTGCTCCTTCACCACTCTCTCCTTCTTCCCTCTCTCCTTCCCCCCCTCTCCTTCCCCCCTCACCTTCACCACTCTCTCCTTCAGCCCTCTCTCCTTCACCCTTCCTTGCTCCTGCTTCCCCCTTCTCTCCTTCCTCCTCTCCTTCACCACTCTCTCCTCCTCCCCTCTCTCCTTCCCCCTTCCTTCCCCCTTCCTTATCCCCTCTCTCTTGCCTCCTTCCTTCCCCTCTCTCCTTATCCCCCTTCTTCCCCGTCTCCTTCCACCCTCTCCTTCACCACTCTCTCCTTCTCCCGTCTCTCCTTCCCCGTCTCTTCCCCTCTCCTTCCCCTCCTCACCTTCACTACTCTCTCCTTCTCTCCTCTCTCCTTCCCCCTTCCTTCCACTCACCCCGTCTCCCCTGTCTCCTTCCCCTCTCCTTCCCCCTCACCTTCTCCCTCTCCTTCACCACTCTCTCCTCCTCCCCTCTCTCCTTCCCCCTTCCTTCCCCCTTCCTTATCCCCTCTCTCTTGCCTCCTTCCTTCCCCTCTCTCCTTATCCCCCTTCTTCCCCGTCTCCTTCCACCCTCTCCTTCACCACTCTCTCCTTCTCCCGTCTCTCCTTCCCCGTCTCTTCCCCTCTCCTTCCCCTCCTCACCTTCACTACTCTCTCCTTCTCTCCTCTCTCCTTCCCCGTCTCCTTCACCACTCTCTCCTTCGCCCCTCTCTCCTTCCCCTCTCCTTCCCCCTCACCTTCTCCCTCTCCTTCACCACTCTCTCCTTCTCCCCTCTTTCCTTCCCCCCTCTCCTTCACCACCCTCTCATTCTCCCCTCTCTCTTCCCCCCCTCCTTCCCCCTCTCCTGCACCACTCTCCCATTCTCTCCTCTCTCCTTCACCCCGTCTCTTTCTCCCCTCTCCCCTTACCCCTCTCCTTGCCCCCTCTCCTTCACCACTCTCTCATTCTCCCCTCTCTCCTTCCCCCTTCTTTCCCCACTCTCCTTCTCCCCTCTCTACTTCCCACTCCTTCCCCCTTCCATCTCCCCTCTCCTTCTCCCCTCGCACCTTACACCTTCCGTCCCCTCTCTCCTTCTCACATCACTCCTTCCCCCTTCCGTCCCCTCTCCTCCCATCTCTCCTTCCCCCTTCCTTCCCCTCTTTCCTTCACCACACTCTCCTTCCCCTCTCTCCATCTCCACCTCTCCTTCCCCCTTCCCTCCCCTCTCTCCTTCCCCCATCTCTCCCTCCGCCTCTTTCCTTCTCCCTTCTCTCCTTCCTCCTTCCTTCCCCTACTCCATTCCCCCCTCTTCTTCCCCCTCTCCTTCCCCCCCTCTCCTTCACCACTCTCTCCTTCTCCCCTCTCACCTTGCCCCCACTCTTTCACCACTCTACCCTTCTCCCCACTCTCCTTCCCTCCCTTCTCCCCTCTATCCATCTCCCCACTCTCCTTTCCCCTTCCTTTCCCCAGTCTCCTTCCCCCTTCCTTCACGTCTCTCCTTTCTCCTTCCTACCCCATTTCCTTCCCCCACTCACTCCTTGTCCCCTCTCTCCTCCCCACTCTCTCCTTCCCCCCTCTCCTTCTCCCATCTCACCTTCCCCCCTCTCCTTCACCACTCTATCCTTCTCCCCTCGCTCCTTCCCCTTTCCTTCCCCACTCTCTCCTTCCCCACCTTCCCCCCTCTCTCCTTCCCCCTCTCTCCTTCTCACCTCTCTCCTTCCGCCTTCCTTCTCCACTCTTCTTCTCCCCTCTCTTTCCCAATTCATTCCCCTCTCTCCTTCGCTCTTCTCTCCTTCCCCCTCTCCTTCCACCCTCTCCTTCACCACTCTCTCCTTCTCCCCTCTCTCCTTCTCCCCTCTCTCCTCCCCCTCCCTTCCCCCTCTCCTCCGCTCTCTCCTTCTCCCCTTTCTCCTACCCCCTTCCTTCTCCTTTCTCTTCTCCTCTCTCTCTTTCCCCCTTCCTTCTCCCCACTCTCCTTCTCCCCCCTCTCTCCTTCTCCTTCCTTCCTTCCTCTCTCCCCTCTCTCCCCTGTCTCCTTCCACCTTCCCTCCTTTCCCCACCTCCTTCTCCCCTGTCTCCTTCCCCCTTCCTTCCCGTCTCTTGTTGTTCCTTCCTTCCCGCCCTCTCCTTCTCCCCTCTCTCCTTTTACCTGCCTTCCCCTCTCTCCTTCACCACTCTCTCCTGGCCCCTTCCTCCTCCCCTCGCCTTCTCCCCTCTCTCCGTCCCCCTTCCTTGCTTCTCCTTCCCCCCTCTCTCCTTACCTTCCCCTTCCCCCTCTCCTTCACCACTCTCTCCTTCTCCCCTCTCTCCTTCCCCCTTCCTTCTCCCCTCTCCTTATCCTCTCTCTCTTTCCCCCTTACTTCGCCTCTCTCCCTCTCCCCCTCCGTCCCGGTCTCCTTCCACCCTCTCCTTCACCACTCTCTCCTTCTCGCCTCTCTCCTTCCCCCGTCTCTCTTCCCCCTCTCCTTCTCCCCCTCACCTTCACTACTCTCACCTTCTCTCCTTTCTTCTTCCCTGTCTCCTTCCCCCCTCACCTTCACCACTCTCTCCTTCTCCCCTCAATCCTTCCCCACCTCTCCTTCCCCCTCTCCTTTCCCCCCCTCTCCTTCACCACTCTCTCATTCTCCCCTCTCTCCTTCTCCCCTCCCTTCTCCCCTCTCCTTATCCCCTCTCTCTTTCCCCCTTCCTTCTCCCCTCTCCTTATCCTCTCTCTCTTTCCCCCTTCCTTCCCCTCTCTCCTTCTCCCCCTCCTTCCCGGTCTCCTTCCACCCTCTCCTTCACCACTCTCTTCTTCACGCATCTCTCTTTACCCCGTCTCTCTTACCCCTCTACTTCTCCCCCTCACCTTCACTACTCTCTCCTTCTCTCCTTTCTTCTTCCCCGTCTCCTTCCCCCCTCACCGTCACCACTCTCTCCTTCTCCCCTCAATCCTTCCCCACCTCCTTACCCCTCTCCTTTCCCCCCTCACCTTCACCACTCTCTCCGTCTCCCCTCAATCCTTCCACCCCTCCTTCCCCCCTCTCATGCACCATTCTCTCATTCTCCCCTCTCTCCTTCCCCCTACTTTCCCCTCTCTCCTTCTCCCCTCACTCCTTCCCCCTTCCTTACCCTTTCTCCTTCTCCCCTCTCTCCTTCCCCCTTCCTTCCACTCTCCCCTTCTCCCCTTCCTTTCCCCCTTCCTTATTCCCTCTCACATTCCCCGTCTCCTTCCCCCCTCTCCTTCTCCCCTCTCTCCTGCCCCTTCCTTCCCCTCTTTCCTTCACCACTCTCTCCTTCCCCCCCTCTCCTTCTCCCCTCACTCCTTCCCCCTTACTTACCCTTTCTCCTTCTCCACTCTCTCCTTCCCCCTTCCTTCCACTCTCCCCTTCTCCCCTTCCTTTCCCCCTCCCCTTCTTCCCTCTCACCTTCCCCGTCTCCTTACCCCCACTCCTTCTCCCCTCTCTCCTTGCCACTTCCTTCCCCTCTTTCCTTCACAACTCTCTCCTTCCCCCCTCCCTCTTTCTCCAACTCTCCTTCCCCTTCCTTCCCCTCTCTCCTTCTCCCATCACTCCTTCCCCACCCCTTCCCCCCTCCTACTCGCCTCTTTCCTTCTCCCCTCTCTCCTTCCATCTTCCATTCCCTCTCTCCTTCTCCCCTGTCTGCTTCCCCCTTCCTTCCCCTCTTTCCTTCACCACTCTCTCCTACCCCCCTCTCCTTCTCCCCTCTCTCCTTCCCTCTTCCTTCCCCTCTCTCCATCTCTACCTCTCCTTCACCTGTCCTTACCCTCTTCCCTCCCCGCCTCACTCCTTCTCGACCTCTCCTCCCCCCTTCCTTCCTCTCTCTCCTTCTCCACTCTTTCCTTTCCCCTTCCTTCCACTTTCTCCTTATCCCCCATTCCTTTTCCCCTCTCTCCATGCCCTTCCTTCCCCTCTCTCCTTCCCCCTTCCTCCTACTCTCTCCTCTCTCTCGTACCACCTCTCCCCACACTCCTTCTCCCCACTCTCCTTCTACACCACCTCGTCCCCTCTTCCTTCCCCCTTCTGCTTATCGCCTCTCTCTCCTTCCCCCCCTCCTTCCCCCCTCTCTCTCTCCTTCCCTCTTCTTTCCCCCTCTTCTTTTGCCCACTCTCCTTCCCCTCTTTCCTTCTCTACTCTCTTCTTCTCCGCCTGTCCTTCCCCCTTCCCTCACCACTCTCCTTCCCCCATCTCTCCTTTCCCAGTGTCTCCTTCTCCCCTCTCTCCTTCCCTCTTCCTTCCCTTGTCCTTACCCTCTTCCCTCCCCGCCTCTCTCCTTCTGCACCTCTCCTTCCCCCTTCCATCTCCTCTCTCCTTCCCCCATCTCTCCTTCCCCATCTCTCCTTCCCGCCTCTCTCCTTCCCCCTCTCCTTCACCACTCCCTCCTTCTCCCCTCTCTCCTTCCCCTCTCTCCTTCCCCCATTCTCTCCTTCCCCCCTCTCTGCTTCTCCCCTCTCTCCTTCTCCCCTCTCACCTTCCACCCACTCCTTCACCACTCTACCCTTCTCTTCTCTCTCCTTCCCCCCTTCCCCCCTCTCTCCATCTCCCCACTCTCCTTTCCCCTTCCTTACCCCCCTCCTTCTCCTCTCTCTCATTCCCCCCTCTCCTTCCCCCTTCCTCCTCGTCTCTCCTTTCTCCTTCCTACCCCATTTCCTTCCCCCACTCTCTCGTTGCCGGCTCTCGCCTTTTCCACTCTCTCCTCGCCCCCTCTCCTTCACCACTCTCTCCTTCTCCCCTCTCTCCTTCCCCTTTCCTTCCCCCCCTCGCTCCTTCCACACCTTCCCCCTCTCTCCTTACCCCTCTCCTTCCCCTCTCTCCTTCCTCCTTCCTTCCACTCTCCCCTTCTCCCCTGTCTCCTTCCACCTTCCTTCCTTTCCCCACCTCCTTCTCCCCTGTCTCCTTCCCCCTTCCTTCCAGTCTGTTGTTGTTCCTTCCTTCCCCCCTCTCCTTCTCCCCTCTCTCCTTCCATCTTCCTTCCCCTCTCTCCTTCTCCTCTCTCTCCTTCCGCCTTCCTTCTCCACTCACTCTTTCCCCATTCATTCCCCTCGCTCCTTCGCCCTTCTCTCCTTCCCCCTCTCCGACCTCACACTCTCCTTCCCCCTCTCCTTCCCCCCTCACCTTCACCACTCTCTCCTTCCCCCTCCCCCTCACCTTCACCACTCTCATTCTCCCCTCTCTCCTTCCCCCTCTCTCCTTCTCCCCTCTCTCCTCCCCCTCCCTTCCCCCTCTCCTCCGCTCTCTCCTTCTCCCCTTTCTCCTTCCCCCTTCCTTCTCCTTTCTTCTTCTCCTCTCTCTCTTTCCCCCTTCCTTCTCCCCACTCTCCTTCTCCCCTCACTCCTTCCGCCTTCCTTCCACTCTCCCCTTCTCCCCTGTCTCCTTCCACCTTCCCTCATTTACCCACCTCCTTCTCCCCTGTCTCCTTCCCCCTTCCTTCCCGTCTCTTGTTGTTCCTTCCTTCCCCCCCTCTCCTTCTCCCTTCTCTCCTTCCACCTTCCTTCCCCTCTCCTTCACCACTCTCTCCTTCAGCCCTCTCTCCTTCCCCCTTCCTCCTCCCCTCTCCTTCTCCCCTCTCTCCATCCCACTTCCTTGCTCCTCCTTCCCCCCCTTTCTCCTTCCCCTCTCCTTCCCCCTCTCCTTCACCACTCTCTCCTTCTCCCCTCTCTCCTCCCCCCTTCCTTCTCCCCTCTCCTTATCCCCTCTCTCTTTCCCCCTTCCTTTGCCTCTCTCCTTCTCCCCCTCCTTCCCGGTCTCCTTCCATCCCCTCCTTCACCACTCTCTCCTTGTCCCATCTCTCCTTCCCCCGTCTCTCTTCCCCCTCTCCTTCCCCCCCTCACCTTCACTACTCTATCCTTCTCTCCATTCTTCTTTCCCGTCTCCTTCACCACTCTCTCCTTCTCCCCTCTCTCCTTCCCCACTCTCTCCTACCCCCTCTCCTTCACCCTCACCTTCACCACTCTCTCCTTCTCCCCTCAATCCTTCCCCACCTCTCCTTCCCCCTCTCCTTTCCCCCCTCTCCTTCTCCCCTCTCTCCTCCCCCTTGCTACTCCCCTCTCCTTATTCCCTCACTCTTTCCCCCTTCCTTCCCCTCTCTCCTTCTCCCCCTCCTTCCCGGTCTACTTCCACCCTCTCCTTCACCACTCTCTCCTTGTCCCATCCCTCCTTTCCTCGTCTCTCTTCCCCCTCTCCTTCCCCCCCCTCACTTTCACTACTCTCTCCTTCTCTCCTTTCTCCTTCCCCATCTCCTTCCCCCCTCACCTTCACTACTCTCTCCTTCTCCACTCAATCCTTCCCACCTCTCCTTTACCCTCTCCATTCCCCCCTCACCTTCACCACTCTCTCCTTCTCCCCTCAATCCTTCTCCCCACTCCTTCCCCCCTCTCCTGCACCATTCTCTCATTCTCCACTCTCTTCTTCCCCCTTCCTTCCACTCTCCCCTTCTCCCCTTCCTTTCCCCCTTACTTATTCCCTCTCACCTTCCCCGTCTCCTTCCCCCCTCTCCTTCTCCCGTCTCTACTTGCCCCGTCTCGCTTCCCCCTCTCCTTCCCCCCCTCACCTTCACTACTCTATCCTTCTCTCCATTCTTCTTCCCCGTCTCCTTCATCACTCTCTCCTTTTCCCCTCTCTCTCCTCGCCCATCTCCTTCCCCCCTCACCTTCACCACTCTCTCCTTCTCCCCTCAATCCTTCCCCACCTCTCCTTCCCCCTCTCCTTTCCCCACTCACCTTCACCACTCTCTCCTTCTCCCCTCAATCCTTCCCCACCTCTCCTTCCCCCCTCTCCTGCAGCATTCTCTCATTCTCCCCTCTCTCCTTCCCCCTACTTTCCCCTCTCTCCTTCACCCTTCTCTCCTTCTCCCCTCACTCCTTCCCCCTTCCTTCCACTCTCCCCTTCTCCCCTTCCTTTCCCCCTTCCTTCTTCCCTCTCACCTTCACCGTCTCCTTCCCCCCTCTCCTTTCCCCCTCTCTCCTTCCCCCTTCCTTCTCCTCTCTCCTACCCCTCTCTCTGCTTCTCCCCTCTCTCCTTTCCCTGCCTTCCCCTCTCTTCTTCCCCACTTCTCTCTTTCTCCCCTCTCTCCTTCCCACCCCCTTCCCCTCTCTCTGTTTCCCCTCTCTCCTCCCCCCTTCCTTCCCCTCTGTCCTTTTCCACTCTCTCCTTCCCCCCTCACTTTCACCACTCTCTCCTTCCCATCTCTCCTTCACCACTCTCTCCTTCTCCCCTCTCTCCATCCCCCCTCAACTTCACCACTCTCTCCTTCTCCCCTCTCTCCTTCCCCCCTCTCTCCTTCTCCCCTCTCTCCTTCCCCCCTCTCTCCTTCCCCCCTCTCTCCTTCCCCCCTCTCTCCTTCTTCCCCCCTTCCCCCTCTCCTTCCCCCCTCTCTCCTTCTCCCCTCTCTCCTTCTACCCCCCCTTCCCCCTCTCCTTCTCCCCTCTCTCCTCCCCCCTTCCTTCTCCCCTCTCCTTATCCCCTCTCTCTTTCCCCCTTCCTTTGCCTCTCTCCTTCTCCCCCTCCTTCCCGGTCTCCTTCCACCCCCTCCTTCACCACTCTCTCCTTGTCCCATCTCTCCTACCCCCGTCTCTCTTCCCCCTCTCCTTCCCCCCCTCACCTTCACTACTCTATCCTTCTCTCCATTCTTCTTCCCCCTCTCCTTCCACCCTCTCCTGCACCATTCTCTCATCTCCCCTCTTTCCTTCCCCCTTCTTTCCCCTCTCTCCTTCTCCCCTCGCTCCTTCCCCCTTCCTTACCCTTTCTCCTTCTCCACTCTCTCCTTCTCCCCTCTCTCTCCTTCCCCCTTCCTTCCACTCACCCCGTCTCCCCTGTCTTCTTCCCCCTTCCTTTCCCCCCTCCTTCTTCCCTCTCACCTTCCCCGTCTCCTTCCGCCCTCTCCTTCTCCCCTCTCTTCTTGCCCCTTCCTTCCCCTCTTTCCTTCACAACTCTCTCCTTCCCCCCTCCCTCTTTTTCTCCCTCTCCTTCCCCCCTCTCCTTCACCACACTCTCCTTCACCACACTCTCCTTCCCCCTTTCTCCCCCTCTCTCCTTCCCCCACTCTCTCCTTCCCCCTCTCTCCTTCTCCCCTCTCCTACTCCCCTCTCACCTTCCCCCCCTCTCCTTCACCACTCTATCCTTCCCCCCTCTCTGCTTCCCCTTTTCTTCCTGTCTCTCCTTCCCCCCTCCCCGCTCTCTCCATCTCCTCTCTCTCCTTCCCCCTTCCTTTCCCCCCTCCTTCTCCTCTCTTTCCTTCCCCCCTCTCCTTCCCCCTTCCTTCTCGTCTCTCCTTTCTCCTTCCGACCCCATTTCCTTCCGCCACTCTCTCCTTCCCCCTCTCCTTCTCCCATCTCACCTTCCGCCCTCTCCTTCACCACTCCATCCTTCTCCCCTCTCTCCTTCCCCTTTCATTTCCCCCTCTCTCCTTCCCCACCATCCCCCTCTCCTTCCCCCCATCTCTCCTTCTCCCCTTTCTCCTTCCCCCTTCCATCCACTCTCCCCTTCTCCCCGTCTCCTTCCACCTTCCTTCCTTTCCCCACCTCCTTCTTCCCTGTCTCCTTCACCCCTCCTTCCCGTCTCTTGTTGTTCCTTCCTTCCCCCTCTCCTTCTCCCCTCTCTCTTTCTCCCCACTCTCTCCATCCCCCTTCTTCCACTCACCCCGTCTCCCCTGTCTCCTTCCCCCTTCCATCCCCCTCTCCTTCTCTCCTCTCCTTCACCACTCTCTCATTCTCCCCTCTCTCCTTCCCCCCCTCCTTCCCCCTCTCCTTCCACCCTCTCCTGCACCATTCTCTCATTCTCCCGTCTTTCCTTCCCCCTTCTTTCCCCTCTCTCCTTCTCCACTCGCTCCTTCCCCCTTCCTGACACTTTCTCCTTCTCCCCTCTCTCCTTCCCCTTCCTTCCACTCTCCCCTTCTCCACTCTCTCCTTCCCACTTCCTTTCCCTCCCCTTTTTCCCTCTCACCTTCCCCGTCTCCTTACCCCCACTCCTTCTCCCCTCTCTCCTTGCCACTTCCATCCCCTCTTTCCTTCACAACTCTCTCCTTCCCCCCTCCCTCTTTCTCCAACTCTCCTTCCCCTTCCTTCCCCTCTCTCCTTCTCCCATCACTCCTTCCCCACCCCTTCCCCACTCCTTCTCACCTCTTTCCTTCTCCCCTCTCTCCTTCCATCTTCCATTCCCTCTCTCCTTCTCCCCTGTCTGCTTCCCCCTTCCTTCCCCTCTTTCCTTCACCACTCTCTCCTACCCCCCTCTCCTTCTCCCCTCTCTCCTTCCCTCTTCCTTCCCCTCTCTCCATCTCTACCTCTCCTTCCCCTGTCCTTACCCTCTTCCATCCCCGCCTCACTCCTTCTCCACCTCTCCTCCCCCCTTCCTTCCTCTCTCTCCTTCTCCACTCTTTCCTTGCCCCTTCCTTCCACTTTCTCCTTATCCCCCATTCCTTCTCCCCTCTCTCCATGCCCTTCCTTCCCCTCTCTCCTTCCCCCTTCCTCCTACTCTCTCCTCTCTCTCGTACCACCTCTCCCCACACTCCTTCTCCCCACTCTCCTTCTACACCATTTCGTCCCCTCTTCCTTCCCCCTTCTGCTAATCGCCTCTCTCTCCTCCCCCCCTCCTACCCCCCTCTCTCTCTCTCCTTCCCTCTTCTTTCCCCCTCTTCTTTTGCCCACTCTCCTTCCCCTCTTTCCTTCTCTACTCCCTTCTTCTCCGCCTGTCCTTCCCCCTTCCCTCACCACTCTCCTTCCCCCATCTCTCCTTTCCCAGTCTCTCCTTCTCCCCTCTCTCCTTCCCTCTTCCTTCCCTTGTCCTTACCCTCTTCCCTCCCCGCCTCTCTCCTTCTGCACCTTTCCTTCCCCCTTCCATCTCCTCTCTCCTTCCCCCATCTCTCCTTCCCCATCTCTACTTCCCGCCTCTCTCCTTCCCCCTCTCCTTCACCACTCCCTCCTTCTCCCCTCTCTCCTTCCCCCATTCTCTCCTTCCCCCCTCTCTGCTTCTCCCCTCTCTCCTTCTCCCCTCTCACCTTCCACCCACTCCTTCACCACTCTACCCTTCTCCCCTCTCTCCTTCCCCCCTCTCTCCATCTCCCCACTCTCCTTTCCCCTTCCTTTCCCCACTCCTTCTCCTCTCTCTCATTCCCCCCTCTCCTTCCCCCTTCCTCCTCGTCTCTCCTTTCTCCTTCCTACCCCATTTCCTTCCCCCACTCTATCCTTGCCCGCTCTCGCCTTTTCCCCTCTCTCTCCCCCCTCTCTCCTTCTCCCCTCTCTCCTTCCCCTTTCCTTCCCCCCCTCGCTCCTTCCACACCTTCCCCCTCTCTCCTTCCCCTCTCTCCTTCCTCCTTCCTTCCACTCTCCCCTTCTCCCCTGTCTCCTTCCACCTTCCTTCCTTTCCCCACCTCCTTCTCACCTGTCTCCATCCCCCTTCCTTCCAGTCTGTTGTTGTTCCTTCCTTCCCCCCCTCCTTCTCCCCTCTCTCCTTCCATCTTCCTTCCCCTCTCTCCTTCTCCTCTCTCTCCTTCCGCCTTCCTTCTCCACTCACTCTTTCCCCATTCATTCCCCTCGCTCCTTCGCCCTTCTCTCCTTCCCCCTCTCCGACCTCACTCTCTCCTTCCCCCTCACCTTCCCCCCTCACCTTCACCACTCTCTCCTTCCCCCTCCCCCTCACCTTCACCACTCTCATTCTCCCCTCTCTCCTTCCCCCTCTCTCCTTCTCCCCTTTCTCCTCCCCCTCCCTTTCCCCTCTCCTCCGCTCTCTCCTTCTCCCCTTTCTCCTTCCCCCTTCCTTCTCCTTTCTTCTTCTCCTCTCTCTCTTTCCCCCTTCCTTCTCCTCACTCTCCTTCTCCCCTCACTCCTTCCGCCTTCCTTCCACTCTCCCCTTCTCCCCTGTCTCCTTCCACCTTCCCTCATTTACGCACCTCCTTCTCCCCTGTCTCCTTCCCCCTTCCTTCCCGTCTCTTGTTGTTCCTTCCTCCCCCCCCTCTCCTTCTCCCTTCTCTCCTTCCACCTTCCTTCCCCTCTCTCCTTCACCACTCTCTCCTTCAGCCCTCTCTCCTTCCCCCTTCCTCCTCCCCTCTCCTTCTCCCCTCTCTCCGTCCCCTTCCTTGCTCCTCCGTCCCCCTCTCTCCTTCCCCTCTCCTTCCCCCTCTCCTTCACCACTCTCTCCTTCTCCCCTCTCTCCTCCCCCCTTCCTTCTCCCCTCTCCTTATCCCCTCTCTCGTTCCCCCTTCCTTTGCCTCTCTCCTTCTCCCCCTCCTTCCCGGTCTCCTTCCACCCCCTCCTTCACCACTCTCTCCTTATCCCATCTCTCCTTCCCCCCGTCTCTCTTCCCCCTCTCCTTCCCCCCCTCACCTTCACTACTCTATCCTTCTCTCCATTCTTCTTTCCCGTCTCCTTCACCACTCTCTCCTTCTCCCCTCTCTCCTTCCCCACTCTCTCCTACCCCCTCTCCTTCACCCTCACCTTCACCACTCTCTCCTTCTCCCCTCAATCCTTCCCCACCTCTCCTTCCCCCTCTCCTTTCCCCCCTCTCCTTCTCCCCTCTCTCCTCCCCCTTGCTACTCCCCTCTCCTTATTCCCTCACTCTTTCCCCCTTCCTTCCCCTCTCTCCTTCTCCCCCTCCTTCCCGGTCTACTTCCACCCTCTCCTTCACCACTCTCTCCTTGTCCCATCCCTCCTTTCCTTGTCTCTCTTCCCCCTCTCCTTCCCCCCCCCTCACTTTCACTACTCTCTCCTTCTCTCCTTTCTCCTTCCCAATCTCCTTCCCCCCTCACCTTCACTACTCTCTCCTTCTCCACTCAAACCTTCCCACCTCTCCTTCCCCCTCTCCATTCCCCCCTCACCTTCACCACTCTCTCCTTCTCCCCTCAATCCTTCTCCCCACTCCTTCCTCCCTCTCCTGCACCATTCTCTCATTCTCCACTCTCTCCTTCCCCCTTCCTTCCACTCTCCCATTCTCCCCTTCCTTTCCCCCTTCCTTATTCCCTCTCACCTTCCCCGTCTTCTTCCCCCCTCTCCTTCTCCCCTCTCTACTTGCCCCGTCTCGCTTCCCCCTCTCCTTCCCCCCCTCACCTTCACTACTCTATCCTTCTCTCCATTCTTCTTCCCCGTCTCCTTCATCACTCTCTCCTTTTCCCCTCTCTCTCCTCGCCCATCTCCTTCCCCCCTCACCTTCACCACTCTCTCCTTCTCCCCTCAATCCTTCCCCACCTCTCCTTCCCCCTCTCCTTTCCCCACTCACCTTCACCACTCTCTCCTTCTCCCCTCAATCCTTCCCCACCTCTCCTTCCCCCCTCTCCTGCACCATTCTCTCATTCTACCCTCTCTCCTTCCCCCTACTTTCCCCTCTCTCCTTCACCCTTCTCTCCTTCTCCCCTCACTCCTTCCCCCTTCCTTACCCTTTCTCCTTCTCCCCTCTCTCCTTCCCCCTTCCTTCCACTCTCCCCTTCTCCCCTTCCTTTCCCCCTTCCTTCTTCCCTCTCACCTTCACCGTCTCCTTCCCCCCTCTCCTTTCCCCCTCTTTCCTTCCCCCTTCCTTCTCCTCTCTCCTACCCCTCTCTCTGCTTCTCCCCTCTCTCCTTTCCCTGCCTTCCCCTCTCTTCTTCCCCACTTCTCTCTTTCTCCCCTCTCTCCTACCCACCCCCTTCCCCTCTCTCTGTTTCCCCTCTCTCCTCCCCCCTTCCTTCCCCTCTGTCCTTTTCCACTCTCTCCTTCCCCCTCTCCTTCCCCCCTCACTTTCACCACTCTCTCCTTCCCATCTCTCCTTCCCCCTCTCTCCTTCACCACTCTCTCCTTCTCCCCTCTCTCCATCCCCCCTCAACTTCACCACTCTCTCCTTCTCCCCTCTCTCCTTCTCCCCCCTTCCCTCTCTCCTTCCCCCCTCTCTCCTTCTCCCCTCTCTCCTTCTCACCCCCTTCCCCCTCTCCCCTTCCCCTTTCCTTCCCCCCTCTCTCCATCCCCCTCTCCTTCCCCTCTCTCCTTCCTTCTACTCTCCCCTTCTCTCCTGTCTCCTTCCAACTTCCTTCCTTTACCCACCTCCTTCTCCCCTGTCTCCTTGCCCCTTCCTTCCCGTCTCTTGTTGTTCCTTCCTTGCCCCCTCTCCTTCTCCCCTCTCTCCTTCCATCTTCCTGCCCCTCTCTCCTTCACCACTCTCTCCTTCAGCCCTCTCTCCTTCCCCCTTCCTCCTCCCCTCTCCTTCTCCCCTCTCTCCGTCCCCCTTCTTTGCTCCTCCGTCCCCCTCTCTCCTTCCCCTCTCCTTCCCCCTCTCCTTCACCACTCTCTCCTTCTCCCCTCTCTCCTCCCCCTTCCTTCTCCCCTCTCTTTATCCCCTCTCTCCTCCCCGCTTCCTTCTCCCCTCTCCTTATTCCCTCACTCTTTCCCCCTTCCTTCCCCTCTCTCCTTCTCCCCCTCCTTCCCGGTCTCCTTCCACCCTCTCCTTCACCACTCTCTACTTCTCCCCTCTCTCCTTTCCCCGTCTCTCTTCCCCCTCTCCTTCCCCCCCCCCCCTCACCTTCACCACTCTCTCCTTCTCCCCTCTCTCCTTCTCCCCTCTCTCCTTCTCCCCTCTCTCCTTCCCCTCTCTCCATCTCTACCTCTCCTTCCCTTATTCTTACCCTCTTCCCTCCCCACCTCTCTCCTTCTCCACCTCTCCTTCCCCCTTCCATCCCCTCTCTCCTTCCCCCATCTCTCCTTCCCGCCTCTCCTTCTCCCTTCTTTCCTTCTCCCTTCTTTCCTTCCCCCCTCTCCTTCACCACACTCTCCTTCACCACGCTCTCCTTCCCCCTTCCTTACCCCTCTCTCCTTCTCCCCTCTCTCCTTCCCCCTTCTTCCACTCTCCCCGTCTCCCCTGTCTCCTTCCCCCTTCCTTTCCCCTCTCCATCTCCCCTCTCCTTCACCACTCTCTCATTCTCCCCTCTCTCCTTCCCCCCCTCCTTCCCCCTCTCCTTCCACCCTCTCCTGCACCATTCTCTCATTCTCCCCTCTTTCCTTCCCCCTTCTTTCCCCTCTCTCCTTCTCCCCCTCTCCTTCTCCCCTCGCTCCTTCCCCCTTCCTTACCCTTTCTCCTTCTCCACTCTCTCCTTCTCCCCTCTCTCTCCTTCCCCCTTCCTTCCACTCACCCCTTCTCCTTCCCCCTTCCTTCCCCCTCTCCTTCCCCCCTCTCCTTCACCACTCTCTCATTCTCCCCTCTCTCCTTCCCCCCCCTCCTTCCCCCTCTCCTTCCACCCTCTCCTGCACCATTCTCTCATTCTCCCCTCTTTCCTTCCCACTTCTTTCCCCTCTCTCCTTCTCCACTCGCTCCTTCCCACTTCCTTACACTTTCTCCTTCTCCCCTCTCTCCTTCCCCTTCCTTCCACTCTCCCCTTCTCCACTCACTCCTTCCCACTTCCTTTCCCTCCCCTTCTTCCCTCTCACCTTCCCCGTCTCCTTACCCCCACTCCTTCTCCCCCTCTCCTTCCCCTCTCACTGTCACCACACTCTCCTTCTCCCCTCTCTCCTTCCCCTTCACCTTCTCCCTCTCCTGCACCACTCTCTCATTCTCCCCTCTCTCCTTCCCAGGTCTGTCTTCCCCCTCTCCTTCCCCCTGTGCCCTTCACTACTCTCTCCTTCTCTCCTCTCTCCTTCCCCGTCTCCTTCCCCCGTCTCTTTCTCCCCTCTCTCCTTCCCCCTCTCCTTCCTCCCTCACCTTCACCACTCTCTCTTTCTCCCCTCTCTCCTTCCCCTTCTCCCTCTCCTTCACCACTCTCTCTTTCTCCCCTCTCTCCTTCCCCCCCTCCTTCCCCCTCTCCTTCACCACTCTCTCATTCTCCCCTCTCTCCTTCCCCCTTCTTTCCTTTCTCTCCTTCTCCCCTCTCTCCTTCCCCCTCCTTCCCCCTCTCCTTCTCCCCTCGCTCCTTCCACCTTCCTTCCCCTCTCTGCTTCTCACATCACTCCTTCCCCCTTCCGTCCCTTCCCCTCCCCTCTATGCTTCCCCCTTCCTTCCCCTCTTTCCTTCACCACTCTCTTCTTTCCTCCTCTCCTTCTCCCCTCTCTCCTTCCCTCTTCCTTCCCCTCTCTCCATCTCCACCTCTCCTTCCCCTGTCCTTACCCTCTTTCCTCCCCGCCCCTCTCCTCCTCCACCTCTCCTTCCCCCTTCCATCCCCTCTCTCCTTCCCCCATCTCTCCCTCCCCGCCTCTCTCTCCTCCTCCACCTCTCCTTCCCACTTCCATCCCCTCTCTCCTTCTCCCCTCACCTTCACCACTGTCTCTTTCTCCCCTCTCTCCTTCCTCCCTTCCCCCCTTACCTTCACCACTCTCTCTTTCTCCCCTCTCCCCTCCCCCCTTCCCCCCCTCTCCCCTCTCTCCTTCTATCCTCTCTCCTCCCCCTCCCTTCCCCCTCGCCTTCTCCGCTCTCTCCTTCTCCTCTCTCTCTTTCCCCCTTCCTTCTCTCCACTCTCCTTCTCCCCCTCTCCTTCCTCCTTCCTTCCACTCTCCCCTGTTTCATCCCCCCTTCCTTCCCCTCTCTCTTTCTCCCCTCCTTGCCCTCTCTCCTTTACTACTCTCTCCTTCAGCTCTCTCTCCTTCCCCCTTCCTTGCTCCTGCTTCCCCTTCCTTATCCCCTCTCTCTCTCTTTCCTCCTTCCTTCCCCTCTCTCCTTCTCCCCCTCTTCTTCCCCCTCTCCTTCTCCCCTCTCTCCTTCTCCCCTCTCACCTTCCCCCTTCCTTCTCGTCTCTCCTTTCTCCTTCGTGACCCATTTCCTTCATCCCCTCTCTCCTCCCATCTCTCCTTCCCCTTTCCTTCATCCCTCTCTCCTTCCCCACCTTCCCCCCTCTTTCCTTCTCACCACTCTCCTTCTCCCCTCTCTCCTTCCGCGTTCCTTCTCCCCTCTCTCTTTCCCCATTCATTCCCCTGTCTCTTTTGCCCTTTTCTCCTTCGCCCTCTCCAACCTCCCTCTCTCCTTCCGCCCACTCCGACACCACTTTCTCCTTCCCCCCTCTTCTTCCCACCTCGCCTTCAGCACTCTCTCCTTCTCCCCTCTCTCCTTCCCCCCTCACCTTCACCACTCTCTCTTTCTCCCCCTCTCCTTCCCCCCTTCCCCCTCCCTCCTTCTCCCCTCTCTCCTTCCCCCCTCTCTCCTTCCCCTTCCTTCCCCCTCTCCTTCTCTGCTTTCTCCTTCTCCCCTTTCTCCTTCCCCCTTCCTTCTCCCTTCTCCTTTCCTCTCTCTCTTTCCTCCTTCCTTCTCCCCACTCTACTTCTCCCCTCTCTCCTTCCTTCCACTCTCCCCTTCTCCCTATTCTCATTCCGCCTTCCTTCCTTTCCCCACCTCCTTCTCCCCTGTCTCCTACCCCCTTCCTTCCTGTCTCTCGTTATTCCTTCCGTCTCCCCTTCCTTCCCCTCTCTCCTTCTCCTCCTCTCCTTCCCCCGTCCTTCCCCTCTCTCCATCACCACTCTCTCCTTCAGCCCTCTCTCTTTCCCCCTTCCTCCTCCCCTCTCTCCTTCCCCTCTCTCCTTCACCACTCTCTCCTTCTCCCCTCTCTCCTTCCCACCTTCCATTCCCTATACTTCCCCCTTCCTTCTCCCCCTCCTTCCCACTCTCTCTTTCCCCTTTCCCTTCTCTCCTTCCCCATTCCCTCCTCCCCCTTCTCCTCTCTCTCCTTCTCCCTCTCCTTCCCCTCCCCCTTCCTTCCCCTCTCTCCTTCTACCCTCTCTCCTTCCCCCCCTCTCTTTCTCCACCTCTTTCCCACTTCCCTTATCTCCTTCCCCCACTCCCTTCTTCCCCCCTCCTTCTCCCCTTCTCCTTCTCCCCTCCTTTTCCCTCTCTTTCTCCTCTCTCTCCTCCCCCTTCCTTCCATACTCTCCTTCCCCCCTCCTCCGCCATCTCCTTCCTCTCTCTCCTTCCCCCCTCTCTCTTTCTCCACCTCTACTTCCCCCTTTCTTCTCCTCTCTCCTTACCCCATCTCTCTTCCCCCCTCTCTTCTCCTCTCTCTCCTTCCCCCTTCTTTCCCCCTATCCTTTCCTCTCTCCTTTTCCCCCTCTCCTCCCCACTCCTTCTCCCCTCTCTCCTCCCCCCTCTCTCCTTCCCCCTTCCTTCTTCTCTCTCCTACCCCTCTCTCTGCTTCTTCCCTCTCTCCTTTCCCTGCCTTCCCCTCTCTCCTTTCCCACTTCTCTCCTTCTCCCCTCTCTCCTTCCCCCTTCCTTCCCCTCTCTCCTTCCCCCACTCTCTCCTTCACCCTCTCTATTTCTCCACTGCTCCTTCCCCTTACTGCCTCTCTCTCCTTCTCCCATCACTCCTTCCCCGTTCCTTCCCCTCTCCTTCTCCCCTCTCTCCTTCCCCCCACCTTCTCGCCTCTTTCCTTCTCCCCTCTCTCCTTCCATCTTCCTTCCCCTCTCTCCTTCTCTCCTCTCTGCTTCCCCCTTCCTTCCCCCTTTCCTTCACCACTCTCTTCTTCCACCTTCTCCTTCTCCCCCTCTCCTTCCCTCTTCCTTCCCCTCTCTCCATCTCCACCTCTCCTTCCCCTGTCCTCACCCTCATTCCTCCCCGCCTCTCTCCTTCTCCCTTCTCTCCTTCCCCCTCCCTTCCCCTCTCCCCTTCCCCCTCTCCCCTCCCCCCTCTCCCCTCCCCCCTCCCCCCTTCCCACTCCTTCTCCCCTCTCCTTCACCACTATCTAGCGTATCCTCTTCCACTGCCATCTCCTTCCTTGCATTGCTAAAGTAACATTTCCTCCCATTCTTTATCCACACTGAACCTTATGACCTCTTGATTGTGGTTTTATTATGTTTTTGCAGAAGTGGGAAACAGATGCTTATAACTGTTTGTACAATATTAACCTACACCCCCCCCCCCCTTCCTCTTTCATGATACAACCTTGTGATTTTTACAGATAACAACATTTATAATTACTCCTCACACTCTGATCCACCAGACACCACATGAAATGGTGTCAGACCCAAACAGGTGAATGGTCACATTGACGGGACTGAGTGTGGAAGGTTCTTGTCCCAATGGAACAGGGATCACCATAAGATGGAACATCAGGATGAAGGGATTCCCTCCCAAAGTCTGCTCCACCTTTCAGTCAGACCATGTCTGATCTGATCATTATCAACCCAACTTTCCTTCCCCGATCCCCATAAGACCCTGTTTCTCCAGGGATCCACCTCCTGGGGGCGGTGCCCAAGCGGGACCGTGATCCCTATTGGTCGGCACCCCTAGATCGACAGAGCCCTTACCCAATCGGAGCCGGGGGCTGAGCTTTGTCCGCCCTGAGGTGGCTCGAGGCGGCGCCGTTGAACCGACACTGCGCGAGGGAAGGGAGGGGCGGGGCTTGCGCATGCGTACCATTTCAAACCGGGAGTGGCGGGAAGGCGGTTGGTTCGTCTTCTCTTCTCCGGGGGTTTCGGCTGCGCTGGATTCAGGAGGTTGGTTTTAAACCAACATCTTCCCCCCGACGGCGTGAAGATCAACAAACTGTTAATGTTGAGTTATAGAGTATGGGGGAGGTAACACCAAACAGCTGGAAACACACAGCAGCATCCTCCGAGGAGCTGGGAAATCCTGAGGGAGGCCTTTTGCCCGAAATGTTCCTTTCCGTGATCCGCGGATGGTGCCTGAGCTGCTGGGCGTTTCCAGCGCCATCCTGATCCTTCCTCACACCTGCCTTTGGCCCCACCCGTCTCTACTGTCCGGATCCCCGATTGGACGGCACCACGGCGATCGACAGTCTAAGTGACCAATCGGAGTCGGGGAGAGTGTTAACTCCCGCCCTGAAGAGTCGTGTGTAGGCTTGAGGCGCCGCCGTTGAACTGAGTCTGCGCGGAGGTGAACTGCACACGCGCAGTGTTTAAACCCGGAAGTAGTGGTATCTTTTCCTCTACGTGGATTAACCCACAATGGACAGTTAGATTGCAGTGGTTCAAGAAGCTCATCCACACCTTTTGAATTTGGCAACGAGGAATGAGCAATAAATGCTGGCCCAGCCAGCGATGCCCGATTCTCATGACTGAAAAAACCAGAGACAAACTGTGAGAGGCGATTTCGGTTCAAACAATTAAGATGTGCCTGATCCAACAGGCTTCTCTATAATAAAAGACAAGACATGCTTCTTTTGTAAGAACATTTTGTACACTCAAAAGTGGGATAATTTAAATTGTGCAAATGCTGACATTTTATGAGCAGAGTAAAAAACAAGTCCTTGACTGATAAGACTATAGGATAGAAAAACAACTCGAGAGACATCTGCTACAGGTTGATAAGACCACTAACACAGACAGAGAAGAATAAGTCCTTGACTGATAAGACTACAGGGTAGAAAAAATCAACTCTGGAGACAGCTGTTGCAGACTTTGTGACGAGGGTGCAGAAATGAAAAATACTGACGGTTTAGAATGTGAACCTCGTGGCTCTTTAGAGCCAAAGAGGGGAGGGACTTGTGCTGTATATAATGAGAAACTTTGTAAGCCTCGGCGCGCCTTTTTCTCAGAAGGGTGCCCAACTCTGCAGACTTGCTAATAAAACTTTGTTTTCCTGAATTTGTCTAGAGCAATTATTAAGAAGCGATTTACGTTTCTAACAAACTTGGGGGCTCGTCCGATCAACACTCCGGCCGCGGGGGGAGCTGAGGAAGGACATCGGAGAAGGTGCACCCTGCCGAGTTCGGCAGTCCCTGATTCCTTGCTTGTCGCCCCGCGTGGCTTGAGCGAGTGATATCCGGAAGGCTCAGGAACACAAAGGCGGGGTGTGGCCGAGGCAGTGGGGACGGTTAACGATCGAGTAATTTCGGTGCACCGAACCCAGGTAAGAAAAAACTTGCGGGGATCGTGTTTCCGGAGTACTGGGGACCTGCAGAGTGCCTGTAGATTTTTCTACAGAGGCGTGGGACTCAGGAATCTAGAGACCGGGGCTCGTCTGTGAGAGATTTTGCAGAGACCGTGATTGCGGAGGAACGTGGACCTACGGGGTGCCTGTGATCTGTTTCACAGAGACGTAGGGCACAGGAATCCAAAGACCGGGGGTGCCTGCAACGGGACCTGGGCGATCACGGGACTGAAGGTCCGGGAATTGGCTAAATAGTGATAGATTATCACGGGATAATACAAGGATCTCCGATTTTACAAAGTCCTCGGCAATGGGAAATAAGGGATCCAAGGCGAATAAGGGAAAGGTAGGCTTGAACGGAGACGATGACAAATACCCCGGGGTACCTGACGATAGTCTGTTAGGAAGAATGTTAAATAATTGGAATCAGGGTAGGAGAAAAGGAAAATCTAGAAAAAAGATGGTGAAATACTGTCAAACGTGGTCCCAGAAACCTATTCAGGGAGACTCAGTGTGGTGGCCAAGATTCGGCACTGACGAAGACTGGGTCCGGCAAGCTCTAATTTTATATGTCAATTCAAAACCTAATGTTATTCAGGAAGAAAGTGATTACGCCCTTTGTTGGCTACCGGTCACAATATCTTGCAAAATGAAGGCCACTAATGAAGACTCGAAGAGGCAGAAAGAATGGGAACCGTTAGATCACTTACCGCCGCCCTACATGACCCCGTCTGCCCCACAAAATGATCCTTTGGGTGACGACGATTCAGGGGAAGGGGAAGAAAACGGGGAGGAATCACCAGCAGCCTCACGGGAACAGACGAGATCTCAAGCTGATAGGAGTCACAGACAAAACCCTGTCTCGATTGCAAGAATGAATCCACTCCGGGAAGTGCCCATGGGGGGCGAGGAAGGAGGGACGGGATATGTGAACGTCCCCTTGACGAGTACTGAAGTACGGAATTACAAGAGGGAGATGAACGGCCTACTAGAGGACCCCATGGGCCTGGCTGAACAATTAGATCAGTTCCTGGGGCCGAATACTTACACGTGGGAAGAGATGTATTCCATCATGGGAACATTGTTCTCTAGCCAGGAGCGACAGATGATACGACAAGCTGCGCTCTTGGTCTGGGAGAGAGAGGGAAGAGCAGGAGGGGAGCAGAAGTTTCCCCTCACCGACCCCGGGTGGGATAAGCAAACGGAAGAAGGACGGCGTAACATGAGGGACATGCGGGAATATTGGATAAAAGGAATAAGGCAGGCAGCCCCGAAGGGGCACAATTTTACCAAGGCCTTTGGTAATCATCAAAACCCGGAGGAAACCCCTACGGACTTCCGAGACAGGATTAGGAAGAACTTGCAGCAGTTCGCTGGGGTGGACCCTGAGACGGAAGTGGGACAACAACTCATACGGGTAGAGTTTGTATCAAAAGCCTGGCCGGACATACGAAAGAAGTTAGAGAAAATGGATGATTGGGATAGTAAACCTCTAAGTGAGCTACTACGGGAGGCGCAAAAGGTATTTGTGAGAAGGGACGATGAGAAGCAAAAGAAGGCGACAAAGATAATGATGCAGACGGTGCAACAAGTGACAGCTGGAAGAAGGGAAAAGGGAGAGCCGTGGCCGAAACAGGAAAGGGGAGAGTCGTGGCAAGAGCAGAGGAAAAGAGAACCGTGGTCAGAACAAAGGAAGAGTGGAGGAACACGAGACCGCGACAGGGAAACGAGGAGGATACTCAGATGTTACTACTGTAATGAAGAGGGACATTTTAAACGAGAGTGCCCCCGCTACAAGCGGGAGGTGCGGTCGTACGCCCTGATGGAGGAAGATTAGGGAGGTCGGGGGTTCCTACCCTTGGGGCAAAAGGACTATTGACAGGAAACCCTGGTAAACTTGAAAGTAGGGCCCCAAGGGTCGGAGATCACATTTATGGTGGACTCGGGAGCCGAAAGATCAAGTATAATCCAAATAACCTCCGGCGCTCGAGCAGGAGGAAAAGTTATGGGGGTATCTGGAATTGGAGGACAGAAATTGCAAGTCCCAGTAGTGGAGGACGTGGAAATTGGGTATGAAAACAGAACTACTAAACGAGACCTCCTTCTACTGCCATCAGCGGGGTTTAATTTGTTAGGAAGAGACTTGCAGGTCAAACTAGGGATTGGAACGGTACCAAGTAACGGGGAAATGGTGGTAAGGTTGTTCACCCTCCCGAAGAAGATGATCAACAAATAGACCCGGACGTATGGTACCGAGAGGGGAACAGAGGGGGTCTAAACATCAAACCTCTCCAAATCACCATGTTACCAGTAAAAGGCCCGGTAAGAAGGAAACAGTACCTGATTGCTATGGAAGGACGGGAAGGGTTACAACCTGTGATAGAAAGATTAATCACAGATGGACTGCTGGAGGAATGTATGTCCCCTTTCAATACTCCAATACTCCCTATGAGGAAGCCGGATGGAACGTACAGGTTGGTGCAAGACTTGCGGGGGTTGAATGAAGTAGTCCAGGCTAGATACCCGGTGGTACCCAATCCCTACACGTTAATGAGTAAAATTCCCCCCGAACATGAATGGTTCAGCATAATAGATCTGAAGGATGCCTTCTGGAGTTGCCCCCTTGACAAAGAAAGTCGGAACCTTTTCGCATTTGAATGGGAGAATCCCTTCACAGGACGAAAGCGACAGTTAAGATGGACGGTCTTGCCGCAGGGATTCACAGAGTCACCCAACTTGTTTGGACAAATACTGGAGCAGATCTTAGGAGGATTTCAGTGTAACGTGGGGAATCAATTGCTCCAATATGTTGATGACCTCCTACTCTCAGGACTAAGAGAAGAGGAAGTACGAGCAGACACCGTTGCCCTGCTGAACTTCCTGGGGAAACAGGGCCTACGTGTCTCCAGGACGAAACTCCAGTTTGTGGAGCAAGAGGTAAGATATCTGGGCCATCGAGTCAGTGAGGGGCATCGCAGTATCACGCTGGAACGAATATCGGGGATTACGGGTATGCCAATACCCAGGACGAAGAAGGAGATCAGACAATTCCTGGGGCTGGTGGGGTATTGCCGGATATGGATTGAAAGTTACACCACTCTAGTAAAATTTTTGTACGACAAACTCGGACAAGAAGGACAACAGGTGGACTGGTCAGATGAGGAGGAGCAGCGATTTAATATTATTAAAAATAAACTGATCCGAGCTCCGGTATTGGCTTTACCCACCCTGAAGGAACCGTTCCACTTATATGTCAATAGCGCCGGCGGAATTGCCCAGGGTGTGCTTACCCAGCTGCGTGCAGGGAAGCGTCAGCCGGTTGCATTTTTGTCAAAAATGTTAGACCCTGTGTCATGTGGATGGCCGACCTGTATACAGGCAGTGGCAGCTACGGCAATGTTAGTGGAAGAGGCCCGGAAACTTACCTTTGGAGGAAGGATCACAGTATACTCCCCACATTCAGTTAGTACCATACTGGCTCAGAAGGCTCACCGCTGGTTAACAGACTCTCGTATCCTGAAGTATGAGACGATTTTGATGACCGGAGACGATCTTACTTTTGCAAAAGATCTCAGTTGCAACCCTGCCCAGTTTCTATACGGACGTCCTGCAGATGGGGAACAGGAGCTTAATTGTGTGGAATTTGTAGATCTGCAGACCAAAAGCCGAGAGGACCTGCAAGAGGCCCCGCTGGGTGAGGGACAGGAACTGTACATCGACGGATCCTCCCGGTGCGTCAGTGGGGTCCGGTACAGTGGCTATGCTGTCGTAGATGGCGCAACAAAACGGACGATCGAGTCCGGACGACTGCCCGGGAAGTGGTCAGCCCAATCCTGTGAGTTGTACGCCCTCCAGAGGGCCCTGAAGTTGTTGGAAGGGAAAGTGGGGACCATATATACTGACTCAAAGTATGCATACGGAATCGTTCATACTTTTGGAAAAATCTGGAAAGAGCGAGGATTGATAACTTCCCGGGGAAAAGAATTGGCTCACGAAGAAATGATCAGCCTAACGTTGGAGGCCCTGGCGTTACCTACGGAACTCGCAGTAGTCCATGTACCCGGTCACCAGAAGGGGTCGACACCGGAAGCAGTGGGAAACTGGCTGGCAGATGAGGAAGCCAAGCGGGCAGCGGTCGAAAAATCCGTCCAATTGTTAACGTTAATACCGTTGAGGGAAGGGCTCGCTAAACAACCCATCTTCACCCAGGGGGAGATTGATAAAATGGATCAATTTGGTGCCCGGCTAGATACTAACGGGAAGTGGACGGTTCCTGATGGGAGACAAGTACTGAACAAACAGATCACCCGGGGTATTCTGCACCGATTACACCATCAGACCCATTGGGGGGTGCAAGCCATGTGTGACACGATCCTGAGAGACGATGTATGCAGGGGGAGATACACATTAGCCCAACAAGAGGTAGTCGGATGCCCCACTTGCCGGCGTATTAACCAGAAAGCCATGCGTTCTATGCCAGCCGGTGGTCAGCCCCTCGCAGAGGATCCAAGTCGACTTTACAGAATTATCCCCAGTACAGAGATGGAAATATCTGCTAGTAATAGTAGACCATTTCACTCACTGGGTAGAGGCTTTCCCAACTGCCAAAGCCGATGCACCAACCGTGGCCCGACTGTTGTTAGAGAATATAATCCCGAGATATGGCATAATGGAATCTATCGACTCCGACTGCGGGACACATTTTATTTCTAAGCTACACCATTTGATCTGTACTGCCCTGGGTATCCAATGGAAATTCCATGCACCCTGGCATCCTCAGAGTTCGGGTCGGGTTGAGAGAATGAATGGCACGCTCAAGACCCAATTGACTAAGCTGGTGTTAGAAACTAAGTTACCATGGCCGAAATGCCTTCCCATTGCCCTATTGAGGATACGTACGGCACCTCGCCGGGATGTCGGGGTTTCCCCCTATGAAATGCTGTTCGGATTACCATATTGGAGTAAGGTTGATGGATGTCCCACTCTACAAGGGGGAAATGTATTTGTCAGAAACTATTTACTGGCCTTATCCCGTTCTTTTGCAGAGCTCCAGAGGAAGGGTCTCTTGGCTCAGACTCCGCCGCTCGACTTCCTCTTGCATAAGGTGGAGCCCGGAGATTGGGTACTTGTTAAGACCTGGAAGGCCGAAAAGCTCCATCCGTGGTGGGAAGGACCATTCCTGGTTCTGTTAACAACTGAAGCAGCTGTTCGGACGAAAGAAAAAGGGTGGGCCCACGCATCGAGGATAAAGGGGCCTGTTCCGCCTGAAGGAGAAAGCACTTGGACATGCGAGCAAGGGGACAAGCCGTTGGTGGTAAAACTGAAAAGGCAGCGACAATGAACTCTACTTGGACTGTATTGGTGGGGATATTGATCAGTTTACTCCTGTATGTGGGGGAGGGCGAGGAGAGATGTGACAAATGTCGGACTACAGTAAGGCTTGGGATTCGAATCTACTCGGGATCATTTGTGTCTCACTCCCATGTGGATGATTGGTGTTACGATGTGAGTGCACGACACGAATGTTGGGAGGGTGGAAGATCCTATTATCAGGTGTATAATAAAGGATACGGTGGCAAAGTCCGTGCATGCCCAATAAATGACCGCTGGGTGTGTGTTAGCAAAACTGGGAGGCGGGACCTATCCTCCGTGTTGCTCAGGGAGCAGGTTGACAGAGTCAAGGAGGCCAAGATGCAGAACACTGATCGGGGGTTGGGGAAAGAGCAGGACCGTCAGAGAACGGTCGTGGTCTCTAAAGTGCCATCTGTATACGAAGAGGTAGAAGAAAAGATTGAACTCCCTGATGTTACACAAAACCTGTTTATTGATCTCACCTCTAGAATAGCCACTTTTAAATGTTAGCAATTGCTGGGTTTGTGGGGGGGCCGCATATGTCAGAACAATGGCCGTGGACTGGTCAAAGCTTAGACATATGGGAATTGCTGCAAACCACTTGGACTCATGTCAACGAAAGGAAAAGCCAGGGGTGGAGACTGACAAATAGCCCTGAGGGCCAGTTCTGTGTTGAAGGCAAGGGGACCGTGGAGGTAGGGATTAGTCCCTGTCAGAATGTATTGGATGCGACCACGCGAGTATGGTGGCCTGAGGATATTACTTGGTACATTGCAAACCGAGGTCATGGAAATTGCGTTCCATTACGTACTGATTCCTCCTCTGACGAGCTGGGTGCTGATTACTGGAATTGCAGTGGTCCTGGTCCTTATGAGGGCGTCCCTGGGGTAAAGGAGCTGTGGGATGACGTTGTGAGGCAGGGAGGGCCTGCTCCAGATGGCCTATTTTGGATATGCGGTAATCAGGCATACCCCAAACTGCCCATGGGATGGGCTGGGGTATGCTTCCTGGGTCTAATACGACCTGCGTTCTTCCTATTACCCCGGGAGGAAGGCGACGATTTGGGAATTAAACTCTTTGACTCCCTCCGTAGGTTGCCAAGGGATATCCAAGTCGGTGATTGGGGGGATGAGTGGCCACCGGCCCGGATTATTGAATACTACGGGCCAGCTACATGGGCACAGGACGGATCATGGGGATACCGTACTCCTATCTATATGTTAAATCGAATTATCAGGCTCCAAGCAGTCGTAGAGGTTATTACTAACCAGAGTTGCTGGCTAAGCAGCAGGATCAGATGAGGGCTGCTATATATCAAAACCGACTTGCCTTGGATTATCTGTTGGCCTCGGAGGGGGGCGTGTGCGGGAAATTTAACCTGACTAACTGCTGTCAAAAATTGACGATAATGGTAAAGCGGTTTTGAAAATTTCCGATGAAATTCGGAAATTGGCCCATGTGCTGGTACAATCCTGGCGTCCTCTTAGTGGCATCGGATGGTGGGATGGTCTCCTGGGTGGTAGTTGGTGGCGCACTCATATTACCCTGCCTAACCCCCTGTATTCAGTTTTTAATTCAGAAAAATATTTCCCAACTCCAGGCAGTGGCGGTTCCACAACATGGGACGCAGGAACTTAAGGTGCTGTTGCTGCGAAAGACCAAGGATTTCCCGGGCCCTTGAGGAGGGGAGGCTTATCTTGGTCAGGCACATCTTAAAAAGAGAAAGGGTGGAATTGTGAGAGGCAATTTCGGTTCAAACAATTAAAATGTGCCTGACCCAACAGGCTTCTCTCTAATAAAAGACAAGACTTTTGCTTCTTTTCTAAAACATTTTGTATACTCAAAAGTGGGATAATTTAAATTGTGCAAATGCTGACATTTTGTGAGCAGAGTAAAAACAAGTCCTTGATTGATGAAACCATTAACACAGACAGAGAAGAATGAGTCCTTGACTGATAAGACTGCAGGATAGAAAAACAACTCGAGAGACATCTGCTACAGATTGATAAGACCGCTAGCACAGACAGAGAAGAATAAGTCCTTGACTTAAAAAAAACAACAACTCTGGAGACATTTGTTGCAGACTTTGTGATGAGGGTGCAAAATGGAGAATAATGACGGTTTAAGAATGTGAACCTCGTGGCTCATTAGAGCCAAGGAGGGGAGGGACTTGTGCTGTATATAATGAGAAACTTTGTAAGCCTCGGCGTGCCTTTCCTCAGAAGGGTGCCCAACTCTGCAGACTTGTAAATAAAACTTTGTTTTCCTGAATTTGTCTAGAGCGATTATTGAGAAGCGATTTTCGTTTCTAACAATTTGTAATACCTAAGATCCGAGATGTTTGCTAATTCCCCCTTCAGCACATCTTGTCACATTAAAAGACCAATGTACATGACCCTGTTCACACTTAAAACTCTCTACTTCAGTCGATGGTGCCCCTTCTTTAATCTTTCCTGCCAAACTCTGTTACTGCAGCCTTCAGTCTGATAAATTCCCTCCAACACTTTCTGCTATCTCCTGTTAATATTATTGTGACCCTATCTGTGCACCAAAGCAGTTGACCGATATCATCCTGATTATCTGCACCAAATCAACACTTGGCATCAAAGCATATGTTGATTTTATTTGTATATTTGAATATCATGTGTACACAGCAAAACAAATGAGAATGAAACACCATAACCTTGCATTAAAAAAACCTTCTGCTACCTGCAAGTTGCAGTAATTTATAATCACTCAGCATTGTTCTGTCTTAACACATTACTTCTCCATGGCAAAGCTGAACCATTGACTAAACTTGCTTTAGTTTTCATCCAGCTTCTTATGCAATAATTTGTGAAACACATTGCACGGCTTGGACTTCATTAATCAACAATTCTTTTTAATCCGAACCAGTTGTTTGATTTTTAATCCACACTGACTCCCCTTAAACAGATCTGTCCTCTCCAGTTGGATTTGTGTTGATCTGCTCCTGGTTCTTCCCAGTGTACACAGCACTGGTGCCAAACTGAGCCACCTGTAGTGTTAGAAATGTACTCTCATGGTACTTGAGAGAAGCATATCACATTTTCAAGTTTGCTTGGAGGGGCGGAAGTATGGGGTTATGGTGTGGTTTGTCATGTTATGATGCAGAAAATAAAATGTGACACGGAGTTAGTGACAGAAATGCTGCTGACCTCATCAGTTGACCCTGTTCTCTTGTTCTTCCTTCTTCAATCCATGGATTTTCCAGGTTCGACTACAGATTTCCTGGATCTCTGTGACTGGCCTGGAACAGTGTGCTGAATGGACTCCTCCAATTCACAAGAGGAGCTTTCCCCACTGCACTGCTACCATGGGTTGAATGCTGCATACTGAGGTCCCACAGGCCCACTCTCCTCCTCACTGACTGAAGACACTAGAAACAGGTTGTGTCTCATAGGTTAGCCTGGAAGCATTGAATCTGTATCAGTGAATGAAGGCTGTACTCAGGAACAGAAATGAAATAAACTTGCTATCTGAGCAAAAGAATGCTGGCATGCAGGTGCAACAGGTAATTAAGAAGGCAAATGGGATTTTGTCCTTTATTGCTAAAAGAATTGAGTTTAAAAGCAGGGAGCTTATGTTGCCGCTGGATAGGGTGCTGTCGAGGGCACACCTGGAGTACTGTGGGCAGTTTTGAGAAAGGATGACAGGAAATGACATCACCATATGACATGGTATCACCATGGGAAGTGATATCACCAACCCAAAGAAACCAAAATACATGAATAGAAAGCAGGAAGATCAACAATGCTTTGTCCAGAGGCTCACTGATGTTGTTACCAAGTATGGTGACGAAACGTCTGAACATGAACCTTCCAACGTAGTGAGAAAACCTGCATCCAGAACCTCAACCTGAACTACAAATCTTCTCAAAACTCAGTAAAGGCTATACGGGCACTACGGGAGGTGAAGGGAGGAGGTGAAAGTGTGGTAGGAGGAGGGCAGGTGCTGAGGAAAGAGACGTGGCTGTAGTAGCGGGTTTGATTCAGGACGTGGCTGAAGAGTGGAACAGAGAAGGTTCACTGGGTTGATTCTGGAGTTGAAGGGCGATGGCTTATGAGCAGAGACTGGGTAGACTGGGATTATATTCATTGGAACTTAGAAGAATCTGGTGGGGGAGATCTTATAGAAACATATGAAATTATGAAGGGAATCAATCAGCTAGAAGTCGAAAGGATGTTTCTACTGACGGGTGAAACTCAGCCAGGAGGGCATAGCCTCAAAACTATCGGAAGCAGATTTATTACTGAATAGAGAAGGAATGTCTTCACCCAGAGGGTTGTGAATCTGTAGAATTCCCTGTCCACTAAGGTAGTTGAGGCTTCCTTAGTAAATGTTTTTAAAGCAAAGCTAGCTAATTTTTTAAACAGTAAAGGAATTAAGGGTTATGGTGGGAGGATGGGTAAGTGGAGTTGAAGACACGAAAAGATCAGCCGTGATCTTATTGAAGGGCCAGACAGCCTACTCCTGCTCCTAGTTGGTGTATGTTCTCATGTTCTTATTATCGCTCTTAATGATCCACTTGTCTGAGGTGAAGTCATTTAATTGGAGAATGAAGGCAGAGGGGAACCAATGACATTTTGAGAATTCTGGAGGAGCTCACTGAAGGGCATCTCTGAAAGTTAGAATCGGAAAAATGCTGTTCTGCATTGTAAGAGTTTAAGATGAATCATAGTTACATGGAGATGGCAAACGTAGACCCTTTCAAAATTGTCTTTGAGCGAGAAAGGAAGAAACAATCTCGATTTGTTCATCCAGTTGTAATACTGTGATATTGTGAAGACTTTCCTCTAGCATCCCTAACCCTTCAGGTTTAATGCACTGCATACAGGTTCAGAAAAACCTCGTGGTTCGGACAAAGTAAATCCATATTTTTAAAGTTTGTTCCAATGTGCTGTTACAACAACTACCTGATGAAGGAGCAGCTCTTTGAAAGCTAGTGCTTTCAAATAAACCTGTTGGACTTTAAGCTAGTGTTGTGTGATGTTAAACCTGTTACAACATGGTGGGGAACCCTTCTGTTAATTTAACCAAACACGCAGAAAAGTTTACCTCATAATCTGTTAACGTATGAGTGACAGAGAACTCCTCAAATTCCACTATTAGATTAGATTATTTAGATTTGATTAGATTACTTACAGTGTGGAAACAGGCCCTTCGGCCCACACCAACCCTCCAAAGAGCAACCCACACAGACCCAATACCCTACATTTACCCTTTCACCTAACACTATGGGCAATTCAGCGTGGCCAATTCACTTAACCTGCACATTTTTTGGACTGTGGGAGGAAACCAGAGCACACGGAGGAAACTCATGCAGAAACGAGGAGAATGTGCAAACTCCACACACACAGTTGCCTGAGGCAGGAATTGAATCCAGGTCTCTGGTGCTGTGAGACAGCAGTGCTAACCACTGTGCATATCAATTGAAGCATTAAAGCATATCAATTTATTCTTTAACTCCAGAAGTGAGCATTAAACAACAACTACAAGGTGTATTTACAAAGCTAAAGCTCCTTTCCCTTAAATACTTGTTATCTACCTCTCACACGATAACAACGTACTAGTCCAATAAAAGCCCTTGTTAAAATTACACCAACTTAATTTTCAAAACCAGACAGCGGTTGTTGTCTCTGGTGTCTGTCTTCCTCTGGCTGTGGATCTCCCTGGCTCGTCATCCGTCTTTTGTAACAAAGATGTTTCATATGAAAAAGATACCTTCGATAAGGAGTGTTTTGAATGGCAGGTTGTCACTCCAGATGGTAGGTTGTCATTCTCTCTGGCTAATTCTCAAAATGCCTCCTTATTTATATCCCAAACATCAATTGTTGGCAAAACAGTAAAATTCAAATTAGATTGTTTTTTTGTCTCCTGTGCCATAATTTAAACTGATGGTTTAAAGTCAACTGCTGGTCAAAACAACTGAGGTATCTAGTTTACAGCCAACTGTTGCATATTTTCAATTTTCCAGTCCATTTTGAGACTGCTAGTCAGTCACATGACAGTTGCCTGCATTCTTTCACTGCCAAAACACCTTTCACTCTCTCTTAAAGGTACAGTACACACCTTCAACTTCACAACAGTGAAGCCAAACAAACAAGAAATGATATTCTCCACTTCTACATTTTCAAGCTGCCAACAATCATTTATGTGTTAATTCTTCATATACCTCCTATCCATTGTCAAAAGTAAATTGGAGCAAGTACTTGTCTGGGTTTACATCTTTTACTGGGCACTGGATATTATTTCTCAGTAAAGTTCCAACAGTGTCCTGGTTACATTGGACCCTCTGATATTCCATTGGTTTGTAGTTTCCTGACCCAGCTGAGAGTCAGTACAATTGAATTTTGAGCTGTTAGTAGGTAACTAACCAGAGGCCTGTCTACCAAACATGCACACAAGAAACAAGCGGAGGCCATTTGGCCCTTCGAACCTGCTCTGCCATTCTGTAAGATCGTGGCTGATTTGAGTTTCGATGCAACTCTACATTCCTGCAAAATACATTGCCTCACACTTCCCCACATTTCTATAGCTACATTCATATTCACTCTGAAGAAGCCCCACCTAACAATGGATCTCCTCTGGACCTTGAATTGAATGAAATACTGACCTACATTTGTATGAGGGCACTCTCAGTCAGTAACAGAGAGATCACAGGGAACCTGTTTTAGGATGGTCTGGAGTAGTTGGAACAGATGCAACAACTTGAAATAAAATAGCGACCAGTCAGTGAGAGAATTTCAAAGGAGAGCTGAAAATTTCAAGAAGGGGCTGCAAAGAGAAAAAGAAAAGTCCTGGGAACTATCACTCAGTGAGCTGGATTGGAGTGTATCAGCTCGAACAGGTTTCACAACTTCCTTTTTTTTCAAAGGAGTACAGAGGCTGATGGGTGACCTGATAGAAGTACATAAAATTGTGAGAGGGATAGATAGCGTGGGTAATCGTAGTGCTTTCCCCTGGGAGGCAATGTCAAACACTAAGAGGTATAGTTTTAAGTGAGAGGTGGAAACTTTAAATAAGATGTGAGAGACAAGTTCTTTAAACAGAGAGTGTCTAGAACACGCTGCCTGGAGAGGTTGGAGAAGTGGTTCCAGTAGCAACGTTTAAGAAGGGTAACACCATGAGCAGAGAGATGGAGTTGGTTGCCATGGCATCATGGTTGGCACAGATGCAATGAGTTGAAGGCCTGTTCCTGTGATGTACTGTTCTATTCTCTATGATTGGCAGGTTTCCAATGTAACACCTTTATTTAAAATAGGAAGAAGATTATGTTACAGATGGAACAAATATAGATTGGATGGCAAGTGCACAGGGGAACAGATAAGTGGCCAAAAGCGTTCCAGATAAAATGGAATATGGGAAGATGTGATGTCATGCACTTTGACAGGAAAAATGGACAAGCTGAATATTACTTAAATGAAGAAAACAAGGTAACATCCATGTTCAGCAAGCACTAACAAAAGCAAAGAAGCACTGGCCAATTTTTGAAAAGAAATGAAGTATAAAAATAGGTCGATCTCACTATAATTATATCAGGTACTAATTAGATGACAATTGGCATATTGTGAAATGCTATGTGCCCCTTCTGTAAGGAAGTACATATTGGCATTGGAGACAGTCCAGGGAAGGAACACAGTTACGAAGAGACTATCTGATGAGGAAAGGTTGAGTAGGTGTGGACCTCTACACATTGGAGTTGAGAAGAATGAGAGACTACCCGAAAGAAACCTCTCAGAGTCTTAGGACACATTACAAGGCAGATGTGGAAATATTATTTCTCATTCCAGGCAGTTATAGGGTCAGTAGGTGTAATCTCTGCAAGGTGTTTCCGATTTAAAACAGAGATAAATAGGGACGACTCCCCTGTCTCTGAACCACGAGGCCCTGGTTCAACTCCCACCTGCTTTAGAGGTGTGTCTTCACATTGCTGAGCAGGTTGGGTAGAAAATAGGTTTAAAACAACTAGACTGCAGCTAAGGTAAAGCAGTTTTTTTTAAAAAATTACTTACCGGTAGCGGACAGCAGTGTTTTCCCTTTCATAGAAGGAGCGGGAGCAGTGGGGGAAGTGACGGGGACCAGAGAGGCAGCCGGGAAGGAAAACAGTGACCATATATATCAGCAAGGTGGCTATGGGTGGAAATTCGGAACAGCAAGGGAGTAGTCACCTCGTTAGGGGTTTACGACTGGCCCCTCAATAGCAGCAGGGAGATGGAAGAAAGCATAGGTCGGCAGACTTTGGAAAAGTGTGGTGGTAGTAGGATTGTTGTAATGGGTGACTTTAACTTTCCCAATATTGATTGGATCCTCCTTCGAGCAGAAGTTTTGAATGGAGCTGTTTTTGTAAGGTGTGTTCAGGAGGGTTTCCTAACTCAGTACGTTGACAGGCTGACGAGGGGAGAGGCCATTCTAGACTTGGTGCTCGGAAACGAGCCGGGGCAGGTATTAGATCTTCTGGTGGAGGAGACCATTTTGGTGATAGTGACCACAACTGCCTCACATTCTACATAGCTATGGGAAGGAGACGATTAGGCAAAATGGGAGGATATTTAATTGGGGAAGAGGAAACTATGATGCGATTAGACATGAGTTTGGAAGCATGGATTGGGAGCAATTGTTCCATGGTAAAGGCACTACAGACATGTGGAGACTGTTTAAGGAACAGTTGTTGCAAGTGATGAATAAATATGTCCCTCTGAGACAGGCAAGAAGTGGTAAGATAAAGGAACCTTGGATGACGAGAGCGGTGGAGCTTCTCGTCAAAAGTAAAAAGGTAGCTTACATAAGGTGGAGGAAGTTAAGGTCAAGCTCAGCTCTAGAGAATTACAGGCAGGTGAGGAAGGAGCTCAAAAATGGTCTGAGGAGAGCCAGGAGGGGACACGAGAAAGGCTTGGCAGAATGGATTAGGGAGAACACAAAGGCATTTTACACTTACGTGAGCAATAGGAAAATGATCAAAGAAAGAGTAGGGCTGATTAGGGATAGCATAGGGAACTTGTGTGTGGAGTCTGAGGAGGTAGGGGAATCTCTAAATGAGTTTTTTGCTTCTGTCTTTATGAAAGAAATGAACTTTGTCGTGAATGAAATCTTTGAAGAGCAGCTGTACATGATGGAATGGATAGAAATAGAGGAAGCTGATGTGCTGAAAATTTTTTCAAACATTAAGATTGACAAGTCGCCAGGCCCAGACCAGATTTGTCCTCAGCTGCTTTGGGAAACGAGAGATGCAATTGCTTCGCCACTTGCAGATGTTTTCATCCTCGCTCTCCACTGGAGTCGTACCTGAGGACTGGAGAGAGGCAAATGTAATTCCTCTCTTCAAGAAAGGAAATAGGGAAATCCCTGGCAATTACAGACCAGTAAGTCTCACGTCTGTCCTCTGCAAGGTGTTAGAAAGGATTCTGAGGAATAGGATTTTTGACCATCTGGAAGAGCATGGCTTGATTAAATGCAGTCAACACAGCTTTGTGAGGGGCAGGTCATGCCTCACAAACCTTATTGAGTTCTTTGAGGATGTGACTAGAAAAGTTGATAAGGGTCGAGCTGTGAATGTGGTGTATATGGACTTCAGCAAGGCAGTTGATAAGGTTCCTCATGGTAGGCTCATTCAGAAGGTCAGGAGGAATGGGATTCAGGGGAAGTTAGCTGTCTGATGCAGAATTGGCTGGCCAACTGTAGACAGCAAGTAGTAGTTAAAGGAATTCTGCCTGGAAATCTGTGGTGAGTGGTGTTCCACAGGCATCTGTCATTGGGCCTCTACTGTTTGTAATTTTTACTAATGACTTGGATGAGGGGATTGAAGGATGGGTCAGCAAGTTTGCAGACGACACAAAGGTTGGTGGAGTCGATGACAGCTGTTGTAGGCTGCAGCAGGACATTGACAGGATGCAGAGATGGGCTGAGAGGTGGCAGATGGAGTTCAACCTGGATAAATGTGAGGTTACGCATTTTGGAAGGTCGAATTTGAAAGCTGAGTATAGGATTAAGGATAAGATTGTTGACACTGTGGAGGAACAGAGGGATCTTGGTGTGCAGGTACATCGATCAATTAAATAGCCACCCAAGTGGACAGGGTTGTTAAGAAAGCATATGGTGTTTTGGCTTTCGTTTACAGGGGTATTGAGTTTAAGAGTCGTGAGATCTTGTTGCAGCTCTATAAAACTTTGGTTAGACTGCACTTGCAATACTGTGTCCAGTTCTGGTCGCCTTATTATAGGAAAGATGTGGATGCTGTGGAGAGGGTTCAGAGGAGGTTTACCAGGATGCTGCCTGGACTGAAGGGCTTATCTTCTGAAGAGAGGTTGACTGAGATCGGACTTTTTTCATTGGAGAAAAGGAGGAGGAGAGGGGACCTAATTGAGGTATACAAGATAATGAGAGGCACAGGTAGAGTTGATAGCCAGAGACTATTTCCCAGGGCAGAAATGACTAACACGAGGGGTCATAGTTTTAAGCTGGTTGGAGGAAAGTATAGAGGGGATGTCAGAGGCGGGTTCTTTACACAGGGAGTTCTGAGATCATGGAATGCGTTGCCATCAGCAGTTGTGGAAGCAAGGTCACTGGGGACATTTAAGAGACTACTGGACATGCATATGGTCACAGAAATTTGAGGGTGCATATATGAGGATCAGTGGTCGGCACAACATCGTGGGCTGAAGGGCCTGTTCTGTGCTGTACTGTTCTATGTTCTAAGTTCTAAACAAACTTCTCTCAGAGTGTATCTGTGGAATTCTTTAATGTAGAAGGTTGCAGAGTCCTCGGTGTCTTTTTTTTATGGTTCATTTAGAGATCAATAACTTTAGTTCCAATACTTTGTAACTAATGGCATAGTGCAATAATGCAAAGAAATGCTCCTTTAATCGCAAATAATCAATATACATTCAGCACCATTCAGTTCGAACAGGGTTATGAAGTATATGGAAATTTAAGATAATCAGATTTCTAATTAATAAAAGGTTAATGGGGTCTGTACTGCAAACTGTGTGGTTAATGATTATCACTGCAACCATGAGGTTATTGAAGGAAGAAAGAGATTCAATTGGCTAAATTGTCTACTTCTTCTCCTTCCCCCCAATGGTCTTATGGTCTCAATAGCGATAAAAGAAACACGATATTGTGATGAAAAGAGTCCAACCATCCGACAATTAATAGCAGAACCACTGCCTTCCAAAGGCAAGACACAGCATGAAGATATAAATGTTGGCTTTCATGCTTCAGGTTTTTTTAAAGGTTCACTTGGAGATATATAACTTGAGTTCATGTATTTTATAACAAACAGTATGGTCCAATTATTCAAGGAATTTATCCTTCAATCAAAATTCAGCAACCATTCAGATTGGACAGGTTTCTGGAAGATAAAGTATCACCTGTAAATGTGAGTTAAGGACATTTGTGTAGAAGACAGAGCCACCAATTAGAATGACTTTCAGAAACAGAACAGCTGAAGGAGGGAGGTCATGTGCAGATAGAAACACTTTTGAGTCTTCACTTTGCTGAACAGCCAAGTCATCAATAAATATCAAAATACATTCATGATTTATTTGCATCTGTGCAAAATTGAAACAGAAAAGATTTGAAGTTATATTATCAAAATAGAACATCAGTGTCACCTCTAAATTAGAGTTTATACCTTTGGTTCTCATACTGCAGAAAGCAAAGGTAAAGAACCACTGGAAAAAACAGAATAAAAGATTTCCAAGATGACAGCACATCAGAGAGTTCACAGCTGTCTGAAAAGATTGCAAATGTTTGTATTTGGTCCCTTGTTTCCGAAAGTGAGACACCAGAATTACAAGATGATGTCTAATAGATACAATAGAGCAATAGGAGAAAAATGTTCCATTAGCCAAGAGGTTACAAAGTGGAACTGACTGCCACGTGGTATGATAGAAACACATAACTTTCAATTCATTAGCAGAAAGTTGGAAATATATGGACAAGATCTAGAAAATGGTTGAATTGGAGTATTCTATAGACCATTGACAAAAGCATGGAATAATAGAACAAATTTTCCATAATCTGTTATAAAAGTGAAAGTGCTGACAAAACTCAGCAGGTCTGTGAATGCCTGTGGAGAGAGAAAAATAGAGTTGACATTTGGAGTCTAATATAACTGTCCTTCATAACAGAAGAACTGCACATTTGTCCTATACAGCCAAATTCTACATTGTATGTATCTGGTGATTTACAGCTCTGAACTGTAACTCAGATGTATCTACCTAGCAAGAGATGAATTAATTACAAAAGGAATGGGAAATCCATTTCAGTACAAAATAGCTGAATCAGAGAGCAAAAGTCACAATGTCCTTTCACAAACAAAATGGTATAAACATTATTAAAGAACATCATGCTGTTTCCTAAACCATGCAATTGTTCTGCTATTGTTCAACATTTCAGAATACTAGTAATTCCTGGTATCACTCATTCTGTAGAATTGAGCTACACATTTCATTCAATGACTGGAAACAACAGGACAGTTTGTGCTCAGTTCCTTATTTTATTGATTAATTCAACAAATGTCAACAATGGATATTTCAGTGCATTCATGAACTGCTCTCTGAACTTTGACTGAATCACCCCATAAATAAAAGTATTGGTGCAGCAACTCAAACTCAGCAGCATAAATCCAGCCTGCTGAAATAAATACAATGAGCCCTCATAATGTTCTGGATTTGTTCCTGTAATATTATAGTATAAAAAATGTAGAACATACATTGACCACAGCAGTATGAAGCTGGCTGATATAGTGAAGAGTAGAATTGCTGATTTCCATCTGCTCTCCACCTCTGGGTCTTTATGATTTCCTCCTTTACACTGCCCTCTCAGTCGCTTACGGACTCGACTGGCTACCAAGATGTGTCTGACTGTCAGTGCATTGAGCAATAAAATTAAAGCAAATGGAAGCAATGGGGTTAAAACTGTGGCAAACCAATCAAAACCCACCCATCCTGGCTCAGTATAATAGCTTGCTTTTGAATCACAAAACCATGACACATTGTCAATTATTTCTTTGGGTTCAATTACAAAATACAAGGGAATATTTTTTAAACTGAGCAGAATCCAGGTTGATGCTAGAACCACAGCTGCAGTTCTGTTTGTACAATATTTAGTTTTCAGCTTCTGGCAACAAATGGCAACAAATCGGTCAAATGAGAAAGTGATGGTGAACCAGACTGAACAATCTATTGATGCATGAACTAGATGAGTGAGAAAACTACACACAGGAGTGATTTCCAGAACAGATCGTGGAAAATAATAATGGGTCACCTGTGACAGTATGACATCAGTTATAATGACCAAAAGATCTGCAGCTGCCATAGCCACGAGATAATATGTAGTGCATGTGGATAGTCCACATTTCCCTTGGGACAGGATCATAATCGCAACCAGGTTAACTGTAAGAAAGACAAGAGGAAAGACACACTAAATTACTTATAAAACAACCACCACATTTGAGTCCAGAGACTAGAGAGTGGATACTTACTCTTAAAATTCATTGATTTGGGAGGGTAAAGAGAATCTTTTTAAAATGTGAATTTCCACGCTGGCATGATACAACCTTCTTTCTTTTCCTTTTAACAGTGTCAAGATGCAATGTTATTGAAAAGGATAATTGGCTGCATTATTTCAATGTGACTGGCACCATGCAAGGTAACCTTTAGCTGTGATCTACCCACACTCACTGACTTTGAAAACTGGGTCACTGAAGAGATGCAGAAACAATTTTTCTCACTATTTGAAACTTCAAGGATGGCCAGACAATGAAGTGCCAGACTAAAGTAAGGTTTTTTCATAGATATTCAGTGCAATTTTGTTCGAGATCCAGCAAAAGAAAATGTAAGCATAAGTAGGTTTTAGAGCAAAACTGGAAGGGGAGAGGCAGTTGCTGAAGGAATAAGGATCATGTGCTGAAGGAGCATCGAATGGTCAACAACTCAGTCACTGAATTTATGTCTTGACTTGGCAGATGCACAGGAAACCTCTTCAGGACTAGAGAAGTGAACATATTAAATTCATAGAAGTAGAATTACTTAGTTTTTTCAACCAGAAGGATTTTGTGACCTGGGCTCCTGGACAGGAAGGAGGTGAACATTAACCCAAAGGTAACAGAAGGAACACTCTACTATAAATAAGAGTTTGTTCTCCAACAGGGGAGTTCTGATTCCACTAATATTAAATTATGTGAATACAAATCGTAAAGAGACAATTAACATCATTGTGTTCATGTTACATACTTTCTTTCCTAATTGGTAAGACACCACACATACAGGTCACGACTTTAACTGAGTTTGGGGATAACGCTAAAACATTCGACAAGCTTCTTGTTAACATTTTATTTTGCAAATTGCTGAATGAGGATAAATGGAGTTTCATCAAAGTTGGTATTGGGACAATATTTGCTCACCATTAGTACAAACAGATCATTCAAGCAGTTGGATGTATTAAAATAGTTTATTCAATGAACCAAGCATTTCATTATTAAAAGTTTACCATTATCATTTATGGCTCTGGGACTCACATCATTATTGTGAAAAGACAGCACATTTGTACTTCAGTTACACTTTCCTGAACTCAGAAGGACACTTCATTGAGTTATACCTGAAAGATTGAAAGCCTTAATGAAAGTTGGTTGAATCCTATTTAAGGACTGGTTTATCCAATCTCACTTCCAGAAGTGGAATGAGCAAGAAATAAATCAAAAGCTTCACTCAATATATTAGTGAGAGAAAAAGACACACTTATGGCTGAGAGATTGGAGCATCTCCATGTACATAAAAAAAGATAACATTATTATTTAATTAGATTAGATTCCCTACAGTATGAAAGAGGCCCTTTGGCCCAACAAGTCCACACCAACTCTCCAAAGACCAATCCATCCAGACCCATACCCATAGCCTATATTAACCCCAGACTAATACACCTAATACCATGGGCAATTTAGAATGGCCAATTCACCTGACCTGCATACCTTCAGCTTGGGGGAGGAAGGGTAGTAATGAAGGGTATGTTGATGAGTTTGATCTTAGAGTAGGATAGAGTAGCATTGATGGCTGAATGGTCTGTGCTGTACTATACTGTTCTATATTCTTAGAATCACTGTTACTTTAATATTTTTGCTAATAAGCGCATTAAGGGATTCAATATTAACTACTCGCTGGAAATTAAAACATTTAGGGCAATACCCAGAGGAAGCCCACACAGACACGGGAAGAATGTGCAAACTCCACACAAACAGTTGCCAGAGGCTCGAATCAAACCAGGATCCCTGGCACTGTGAGGCAGCAGTGCTAACCATGCTGCCCCTATACTGGGAAAAACATGTCATTGCATGGGTAATTTGACTACTGTAAGAGTACTGAGTGTGATGTTGGAAAAGCACAGCAGGTCAGGCAGCATCCAAGGAGCAGGGGAATCGATGTTTCGGGGTTTCTCCTGCTCCTCGCATGCTGCCTGACCTGCTGTGCTTTTCCAGCATCACATTTTTAACTCTGATTTCCAGCATCTGCAGTCCTCACTCTCTCCTACTATAGGAGTATTGCCATGAATGTTTTAATTGTCAGTGAGTAGTTAACATTGAATCCCTTAATGTGCTTATTAGCAAAAATATTAAAGTAACAGTGATTCTAAGAATATAGAACAGTATAGCACAGTACAGACCCTTCAGCCATCAATGCTACTCTATCCTACTCTAAGATCAAACTCATCAACATACCCTTCATTACTATCATCCAAGTGCCTCTCCAAGAGTCGCTTAAATGTCCCTAATGTCTCTCACTCTGCTACCACTGCTGGCAGTGCATTCCACTCTCTGTGTAAAGAATCTACCTCTCACATCTCCCCTAAACCTTCCTCCAATCACTTAATAATTACACCCCTTATGATACACATTTCCTCCCGGGGTAAAAGTCTCTGGTTATTCAGTCTATCTATGTCTCTCATTATCTTGTACACCTTTATCAAGTCTCCTCTCATCCTTCTCCGTTCAAATGAGAAAAGCCCAAGCACCCTCAGCCTTTTGTCATTAGATATATGCTCCAGTTCAGGCAGCATCCTGGTAAATCTTCTCTGCACTCTCTCTAGAGCTTACACATCCTTCCTATAATGAGGGGACGAGAACTGACACAAATTTCTAAGTATGGTCTAACCAGGACTTAATAGAGATGCAGCCTGACCGCATGATTTTTAAACTCAATCCCTCTGCTAATGAAAGCCTACACCCCACACCCCTTCTTAACAACGTTATCAACTTGGCTCACAAGTTTTAGGGATCCATTATCCCTCTGTTCCTCCACACTGCCAAGAATCCTGCATTTAACCCTGTACGCTGCATTCAAATTTGACCTTCCAAAGTGAATCACCTCACACTTCTCCAGGTTGAACTCTATCCGTCAATTCTCAGCCCATTCTGCACCCTGTCAATGTCTCCCTGTAACCTACGACAGCCCTCCACACTATCCACAATTTCACCAACCTTCATGTCATTGGCAAAATTACTAATCCACACTTCCCCTTCCTCATCCAAGTCATTTCTAAAAATCACAAAGAGCGCAGGCCCCCGAACAGATACCTACGGAATACCCCAGTCACCGAGCTCCAAGCTAAGACCATAAGACCATAAGACCATAAGACATAGGAGCGGAAGTAAGGCCATTTGGCCCATCGAGTCCACTCCGCCATTCAATCATGGCTGATGGGCACTTCAACTCCACTTACCCGCATTCTCCCCGTAGCCCTTAATTCCCCAAGACAACAAGAATCTATCAATCTCTGCCTTGAAGACATTTAGCGTCCCGGCCTCCACTGCACTCTGCGGCAATGAATTCCACAGGCCCACCACTCTTTGGCTGAAGAAATGTCTCTGCATTTCTGTTCTGAAATGACCCCCTCTAATTCTAAGGCTGTGTCCACGGGTCCTAGTCTCCTCACCTAACGGAAACAATTTCCTAGCATCCACCCTTTCCAAGCCATGTATTATCTTGTATGTCTCTATTAAGTCTCCCCTTAATCTTCTGAACTCAATGGATGCAATCTCCGATTCTCAGCTGTTCCTCATATGTTAGACCTACCATTCCAGGGATCATCCGTGTGAATCTCCGCTGGACACGTTCCAGTGCCAGTATGTCCTTCCTGAGGTGTGGGGAACAAAACTGGACACAGTACTCCAAATGGGGCCTAACCAGAGCTTTATAAAGTCTCAGTAGCACATCGCTGCTTTTATATTCCAACCGTCTTGAGATAAATGACAACATTGCATTCGCTTTCTTAATCACAGACTCAACCTGCATGTTTACCTTTAGAAAATCCTCGACTGGCACTCCCAGATCCCTTTGTACTTTGGCTTTGCGGATTTTGTCACCGTTTAGAAAGTAGTCTGTGCTTTTATTCTTTTTGCCAAAGTGCAAGACCTCGCATTTGTTCACGTTGAATTCCATCAGCCATTTCCTGGACCACTCTCCCAAACTGTTTAGATCCTTCTGCAGCCTCCCCACTTCCTCAGTACTACCTGCCTGTCCACCTAACTTCGTATCATCTGCAAACTTTGCTAGAATTTCCCCAGTCCCTTCATCCAGATCATTAATATATAATGCGAACAGCTGTGGCCCCAACACTGAACCCTGCGGGACACCGCTCGTCACTGGCTGCCATTCTGAAAAAGAACCTTTTATCCCAACTCTCTGCCTTCTGTCAGACAGCCAATCCTCAATCCATCCCAGTAGCTCACCTTGAACACCATGGGCTCTCACCTTGCTGAGCAGCCTCCCGTGTGGCGCCTTATCAAAGGCCTTTTGGACGTCTAGATAGACCACATCCACTGGGTTTCCCTGATCTAACCTACTTGTCACCTCTTCAAAGAATACCAACAGGTTTGTCAGGCAAAACCTCCCCTTACTAAATCCATGTTGACTTGTTCTAATCAGACTCTGCTCTTCTAAGAATTTAGAAACCTCATCCTTAATGATGGATTCTAGAATTGTACCAACTGAATACTTTCCATCTGCTATTACACTCTGCCTTCTATGGGGCAGCCCATTCTATATCCAGCTGGCTAACTTGCCCAATATCCCATGCCTCCTTACTTTCTGTATGAGCCTACATTGGGGAACCTTATCAAACGCCTTGCTAAAATCCATATACACCACATCCACTGCTCTCCCTTCATCAATGTCTTTTGTCACATCCTCAAAGAATTCTGTAGGGCTTGTGAGGCATGACTTGCCCTTCACAAAACCAAGCTGACTATCTCTAATCAAGCTTTGCTTTCCCAAATAAACATAGATCTTGTCTCTCAGAATCCTCGCCAATAATTTATCCACCACAGATTGGTGGTTAAGACTGACTGGTCTTTAATGCCAGGGTTATCCTTATTCCCTATCTTGAACAAGGGAATAACATTTGCCACCTTCCAATTATCTGATACTACTCCTGTGGGCAGTGAGGATGTGAAGATTATCAGCAAAGATGCAGCAATCTCTTCCCTTGCTTCCGGTAGCAACTTTGGTTATATCCCGTCTGGCCCAGGGGACTTAAATATCCTTATTTTTAAAAGCATTTCCACCACATTCTCCATCTTACCATCAACATGTTTGAGCATATGAGCCTGTTTCACACTGTCCTCACAAATGACAAGGTCCCTTTCACTAGTGGATGCTGAAGCAAAGTATTCATTAAGAACCTCCCCACCTCCTCCGACTCCAGGCATAACCTTCCTTCATTATCCCAGATCTGGCCATCTACTGTAACTCTGGCTATCCTCTTGTTCCTCACATAAGTATAGACTGCCTTGGGGTTTTCCCTAATGCTACCCGCCAAGGCTTTTCATGTCCCCTTCTAGCACTTCTTCAGCTCTTTCTTCAGTTCCTTCCTGGCGACCTTGTAACTCTCTAGAGCCCTGTCTCATCCCTTGTCACCCAAGGTTCCTTCACCCTACCAACCTTTCCTTGCTGGAGTGGACAAACCTATCCAGCACTCACAGTAAGAGCTCCCTAAACAACTTCCAGATTTCCATCCTGCATTTCTCGGAGAACAATTTATTCTCCACATTTCTTGCTTAATATCACTATAATTCCCCCTCCCCTAATTAATTACTTTCCCAAGCCATCTACTCCTATCCCTCTCCATGACTATAGTAAAGGTCAGGGAGTTGTGATCACTATCACTGAAATGTCCTCCCACCGAGAGAGCTGATGCCTGACTTGGTTCATGACCAAGCATTCAATCCAATATGGCCTCCCCTCTTGTTGATTCCTTCCTGAACATACCTGACAAAATCTGCTCCATCCAAACTATTTGCACTCAAGAGCTTCCAACCAATATTCACGAAGTTAAAAATCACACAACACCAGGTTTTAGTCCAACAGGTTTATTTGGAAGGACTAGTTTTCGAGGTGCTGCCTCTTCATCAGGTGGTTGTCACTTTTTATCTTTGTCCACCCCAGCCCAACCCTTCTCCTCCAAATCATGAATATTAGCGAAGTTGAAGTCACCCACAACAAATCTGTTACTTCTGCACCTTTCCAAAATCTGTCTCTCCATCTGCTTCTCCTTGTCTCTGTTGTGATTTGGGGATCTGTGGAAAGCTCCCAACAAAGTGACTGCTCCCTTCCTGTTTTCTGACTTCCAGCCTCTTTGATGACCTCCCTTTCTGCTGCTGTGATACTATCTCTGATGAGCAATGCCACGCCCCTCTCTCTTTTACCTCCCTCCCTCTTCCTTTTGAAACATCTGAGCCCCGGACCATCCAACAACAATTCCTGTCCCTCTGATACCCAACTATTAAAGTAAAATCTTAAATTGCCTATTGTTACCTTCATTGAACAAGAATGAAAATCTGTGGATGAGAAATCAATCATCTGCAACCTGGTACCATCGTAACCTCATGTCTATACTGAACCAAGCAGTATTGGAGAAATAGAATCCATTTCACACCAGTGGGTAACCTGCACACAGTACTGTTCGACAAAGGGAAATGTGGTTAATACACAAATACTATTGCAAGGTGTTCCCCTCCTGTTGGCCAACCACACTCAATATAATTTGACAGTAGCAAAAATTCTCAGCTATTCCTTCATCATAAGGGCTGACTGAGCTAAGATCTGAGTCAATGATGCAAAATGTTTCAGCACAGACAGAAGGTTATTCAGTATACACAGGAAGTTAACAAAAAACAGAGTTTTATATTCACTAGAACATAATTAAGAAAAAAACTCTATTAGCAATTCAGGACACTTGAGTTCAAGAAAAAATATTTTGCTGAATGCATATACAAAGCTGATCAGTGGAACACCATGTTCCAGTATAAATCTGAAAAGTAGGGATAATCTTCACCCACCAGATGTACGCACATGCTCTCTCACATACACACACAGGCAGACACACACGGACAGACGGACCCACACAAACAAAAGCATGTTTAAAGACCATCAATTATTACCCACACTTACCAGGAACACCAATAACAGCAATAATGGTGTTGTATATTTTTTCAACCTGTTCAAGTGTATCAATCATTCTCTCCTGCCAATTCTCTGAAATCCGTTCTGAAGGTAGATATGCCTGCAACTGGTAATTTATGTACAGTGGGTTAGACATGGGCCATTGAGTTTACATAAAGGCGTAAAAATTAGATTGTTTCTGTCTTACTGAGCGGATGACGACAGCCTAACTAAATCCCTTCTGTGATTCATAATAATGAAGCAATTGAATTGAAAATTTAAAAAAACAACAGGCTGGAGAATTCTGTTCGCACTTGTCAGGTAATGATAATTGCAGCATATATTTTCCAGCAATGGCTCTGTCCTTTGTAATATGACCAGTGTCAATTCTAGATTTCATTGTTTCAGGGTTGCCTTCACTGTATTGTGTATATTAATTAAGTGATTATCAGATCACAGAGCCCCCTCTTTGTCATATGACACTGAGTACTTCATGTCTATGGAAACTTTTATTGATATGAAACCACGACATATTACAATACCTTGAGCGAACAGATTTGACTGATACAGCATCTCAGGTTAACAGAATTGCCAAAATAAAAACTAGCATTATGGAGCCATTATTGCAAGGGTTTCCCTGTCACTAAAGAAAGAATAGGTTGCTGATTGTTTCTCTAAGAAATAGAAGGCAAAAGGGTGGCCTTATAGAATCAATATGAACACAATATGAAAGTGTGTGATGGGCCAAGAGAGGACAATATGGTTTCTGTTACAGGCAGGACTAACATGCACAGCCATAAATATTAAATAGTCATTCCAAAAAGGAATGGAAGATTACTCAGGGAGTGGCTATTGTGGCAATTCTCTTTCATAAGTGTCAATTGATACAGGAGCATTTTGCCATCATGAGGAAGCACATCAGGAACAAGCAGATGAAAAAATTATTTACCCCCTTTGATCATGTTCCACAATGTAAGTTAGTTACAGCAATTCTGCAGCATTCCTTAGGTTGGCTGCCTTTGCCTCATATTCCTTACTGCTTGTGCTGATTAAAACAAAACTGACAAACATAGTTCACATGGATCAATTAATCTAGGATTCATTTCTGATTGGTGGCAGAATGTACTAAACATTTTTATGGGTTAAAATGTTTCCAAATTTCCTCCCTGTGATACCTGTTTGCAGATTTTTAGATTATTCTCCTGAGTTTTAGATTCTGAGCAGATGGAACTTGTTGCTCACTCCTGAAGAGATTATAATGCAGACGGACAGATAGACTCCGTGGAATCTCAGTTCCCTGACGGGGCTGTGAACCTGGTCCAATCAAGGAGTCCTGGCTGACAGATATAAACAGGAATGCGAGGGGTTCTGCTCACTCTAGGCTCTGAGCTGACTGGGTCAGTATCATGTACTATGCATGGGCCAGTGTCAGAAATGGGGAAATGTGTTGTTTTTGTAGATATAGAAAAACCAGAGTGTGCTTACAGAAAACTATAAACTCAGCAAGTATTTAGGGAAATTTATCCTTATCTTTAGTGTATAATTGTGGTTAATTAGGTACTAACTTTGGTGCATAATTATTCTAGCAAATAAGTTCTTTTAAAATTTTGGTTTCAGCAAAATAGCTGAGATAACTGAAATGCTTGAGCGAGGCAAAAAGAGGTACGATTGTATGTTCAAGAATGGAATGTACCACGGAAGTTGTTACAAGATGTTAAACTCGTTTCTTGATGTCCTTTTAACAAAATATTCCTTATGTCAGCACTTACAGAGAGGAGGGTCGCCAACTTTGGGGAGGGGGGAAGTAATAAGGGCAGAGCGCAGCTGGGTAGTGGTATGGCGCAGTAATAGAAATTGGGTAATTAGGAGTCTGGAGAGATGACATCACGCAGCTCAAAGCTATAACTGTATACGAACCTGAGTTCTAATTTGCTCATTTGCTTATGCAATTGAAGCCCTCACTTGCAAGTTCGTAATAAATTGTCTTGTTTCCAGATTTATTGGTCTCGTCTAAAATTTTATTAAGTTTGTTTCTTACAGATTTGGGGGCTCGTTTGGAATCCCAAGCTCTGGTCTCTTGGCATTTTTGGGAAAAATGGAGAAGGTGCACCTCGCCGATTTTGGTGGTCTCTTGTTTCCCTCATTGCTGCGGCAGCTTGGACAAGCGAGATCCGGGCAGGGAGACCCTGGAAACAAGGCAGACAGACGCGGCAGGTTCGGTCGGGTAACTCTTGTGCACAAGACCCAGGTAAGGAAAGATCTTAAAGACTATATCTGGGCGACTGGGGTAGGCAGCGGGTTTTTTTTTTGTTGTCAGTCTTTGCCATGGGACAAGGTGCACTGAGACGCGGTGGTTTGGTCGAGTAACTCTTATGGACTGAAGACTCGGGTAAAGGTAAATTTCGGGCAACCGGGATTGGCAACGGTATTTGCTGCCAGCTTTTGCCACGGGATGAGGCGCACTGAGACATAGTGGTTTCGTTCGGGTAACTCTTATGTACACAAGCGATCTAGATTGGCAGCGGTATTTGTTGCCAGTCTTTACCACGTGAGACGTGGTGGTTTCGGTTGGGTAACTCTTGTGTACATAAGACCCCGGGTAAAGGTAATTTTTGGGCTACCTATTTTGGCAACGGTTTTCACTGTTAGCATTGCCGTGGGAAGGGGCGCGCTGATACGACCAGGTAACTCTTGTGCACAAACCAAGGTAATGAAAATTGACCTTTAAGCATTGTCTTGGTGGTTGGATGCATACAAGAAGTACAGGGAATTGGCAACTTTGAAAATAAGGTCTTTAATTGGCTAGATTAATCTAGCGAGGGAAGTGTCTACCTGATTCGATCACCCAGCCTTAGCTTGGTTGTTAAGAGGGGAGATCCCCTACACCAAGGTCAGGACCCTGACGTGAGTGTGTAAGAAGGTGACACCGGACCTCAGTAAGGTTAATTAAATTACATAAAGAAACAGCCGAGTATTAAAATAGGAAATAAGAATAGTGGGTTTAAGTGTCAAAGAAGACATGTAGGAAAAATGTTAAGAGATTGAAAGTACAATCCTCGGACGCAAGGAAAGGATAAAAATGATAAAATGTCAATGGAAAACAGCCTTACAGTCAGGAGAAATCAGATTATGCTTTGTGTCAGAAGGGCTAGTAGCTGAAGGGCTACTGAGGGTACACTTCGTAACTAATTTATAGCCAGACATCCAGAAAAATATTCAAAAACTTGAGGAGTCATTGCGGGAATCTCAAAGTGTCTGTCTGTCTGTGTGTGTGTGCGAGAGAGAGAGATAGAGAGAAAAGAGCTGTACAGCTGGTAGAAAGTTTAACCCTTTGTGATTCAGTATGAATGCACACTTGTTTGTTGGTGATTGAATGTTCCCTGGAGCTTGAGATTCGGGACTGTTTTGAATCTGATTTCTATTATGGAAATTTTAACATGATTTCTTTTAAGGTTAAGGATTTTGCTGATTATAAAATAAAATGTTAACTCCTGCTCTTTTTACAGGTCATGACAGCCTTACTATTAGTTTCTAACTAATCTCTTTTATCCTGACATAAAAGCAATTTGTGGAGAACAGTTAAAGTCTCAATTCAACATTAGATTGTAATAAATCCAAAAAAAATCCTATGGTTAAAATCGGTGACCTTGGATTCGGCCATTATTCGTGCATTAGAAGTTTTTTTTAAATGACCTGTAGCATTATAATTGAGCAATGACTGGTCAGGACTACATAAGAAAACTAATTTTGGATTTAAATCAAGGGACTAAAACCTAAAGGGGTAATTATAGTGGATTTCAAAGTTGGGAACTGTATGCATTTTACATTTTAAATATTAAACACTGAATAAATGAATTTATAATATATAAATATATAAATTTATATAATATATAAATATACTTGTGTGTGTATATATATATATATATATATATATATATATATATATACACAAGTAAGATTCCTAAATGTATATTTAGGAACAGACTTTAAAGTTAGACAAGCATAAATTGATATTTGAGATTACAGGGAGCAAGAAATATTGCAATATTTCTTTTAAAAATCAAGGTCTAAACAAAACATTGGGTGATGAGGAATGGCCATGAGGTTGCCCTAAAATGGTTCAGTTGGTTAAATCGGCTCAGCAATTGATCTGGCAACGTAACATGAGAAGCAGAAGCAGAAGACAAAATTAATGATAAGCCACGGTTGATGAGGTAATAAAGAAAAGGACAAAACTAAAAGGAGAAGGAAACCGGAATGGTGGCGGGTAGTATGTTGAAAATAAAGGGAGGAGAAGGGATCGGGGAGGAGATGTTAAGGGGTCTGGTAGACAGGAACAAGGATCAAAGTGGAAATCCCCACAGGCGGGATGTTATTTTGTGGAAAGACAGGTCACTTTGAGAGAGAGAGTGTCCAGATCTGAAAAAGGAAGTAAAAGCAGTGCCGTTCATGAACCTTGATGAAAAATAGGGGTGTCAGGAGTTCCTGTTCACGTGGACCCACCAGGAACCCTTGATAAATTTAAAGGTGGGACCTTACAAAGAGGTCACAAAGTTTTCCTAGTCAGTACGGGGGCAGCAAGGTCATCCTTAAATTTTAAGCCCAAGGGAGCGGGAACGAAAAAAAAAGCTAATTGGATTATGGCAACAGTTTTGTGATGAGAGGCACGAAGAATCAGTTTTGTGTTCATGACGAGATATTGGCACCAAATTGGGGATTGAATTAACTGCAAATGGTGCTATGGAATCTGTTGAGTTTCTTAAAAATGAATGTGCTCGAGCAAAACAATGACAGAAACAGAATGAGAAGTCACAAGTGACTGGTAAACAAACAGAACTGCGCGATTACAGTTTTTAAAATGTTAATAATTAATATTTATAATAAATCAATTGTGTTAGTCTGAATCAATATTAATTGGCAGGATTCCTTCACACATTCTCAGTTATCTGTCATATTGATTCATGGTTAATTTAAAACATGACTGCATTGATTCATTGTTAATTAAAGAATGGAAAGATGCATTACTGTGTGCAGGCAGTGGCAGCAACAGCCTTATTGGTAGAGGAGAATTGGAAACTTACTTTAGGGGTGCCTTAGTAGTCAGCGCCCCCCATCAGGTACGGTCAGGAGAAGAAAGGGGCATGATGGGAAGAGCTGCTCTGAGGGAATGAGAAAAGGGACATCCGGTGGGTGAGGGAGTGATACCAGCCAAAAACAAATTCCCCAATGTGGACCCATGTTGGAAGGAAATGAATGAACACGATAGAGAAGAAATGAGGGACTTTCGAGAAATGGTCACTTTGGGTCTTAAAGAAGTGGCATCTAGATTGCAGAATTTTGTGAAAGCCTTTGAAGTGAGACAGGATAAAGATGAAGCCCCATCGGCTTTCTTACAGAGACTGAAAGAGATCACTAGAAAATATTTGGGAATGGATCCCGATGACCCGGTAGCTTAGGGACTCTTCAAGGTCCAGTTTGTGACTAAATCAGGGCCGGACATACAAAAGAAACTACAGAAATTAGATGGGTGGAGTGAAAGACAGATGGAGGAATTGCTACATGAAGCACAGAAAGTGTATGTAAAAAGAGAGGACGAGAAACAAAAACAGAAAGTTAAAATAATGGTTGTAGCAGCTGAAGAGATTACGAAGAAAAGGATAGAATCAGAGAGCAACAGGGAAGGACAAGATAGACAAAGAACAGATTGTTGGGAAGAAGGCAATCGGCAGGATGTTATTACTGCAGAAAAATAGTGCAGTTTAAAAAGGATTGTCCAAAGTTGGTACGACAAAAAGAGGCAGTTTCATTGATGACTTTTGAAGAAGAATAGGGGAGTCAGGGGTTCCTTCTTCCTGTGACCCACCGGGAACACTTGATAAATCTAAATGTGGGACCTGAAGGAGAGGAAACAGTGTTTTTAGTGGATATGGGAGCACCACGATCATCCCTTAACTTTAGACCTAGCGGTGTTAAATTAACTAACAAAGGTCTCAAGGTTTCTGGAGTAAAAGGTGAAGAATTCTTAAATCAGAAAGCAGGACAATGGCTCACAGACTCTAGGATCTTGAAATATGACACAATTTTAATAGAACAGGATGACCTTGTGTTAGTCACAGGTAGTTGCATGTACCCAGTTGCATTTCTGTGGTAGAGAGAAGAGGGGTGGCCCTTGGCAATCCTGAACATGACTGCCTTGATATTACTGAGTATCAGACTAAAGTGTGACTGAACTTAAGAGACGTACCGTTGCATGCGAGAGCTCGGTTGTTTATCGACGGGTCCTCCCGGATGATTAAAGGTAAAAAGCACAATTAATATATTGCAGTAGACGGGAGAGAGGGAAACATTATCGATGATGAAAGACTGCCTAACGGCTGGTCAGAGTTCAATGGTAAGTTTTTAAAGAACTATATTGTGGCGTTCGGCTCTTCTTTGTCTATTCTTCGGAATAAAGGCCTGTACAGACACTGCCACTCGGGTTTGCAGTACATCGAATACAACCGGGTGATTGGGTCCTGATCCAGACCTGGAAAGATCCCAAACTGCACCCGAGCTGGGAGGGACCATTCCTAACCCTCCTAACTACTGAGACAGCTATTCGGATTGCTGAGAAAGGGTGGAGTCATCACACTCACCTTAAAGGTCCTGTGAACGCCCCATTGGTGGAGTGGCACACTCATCCTACGGACAACCCTCTGAAAGTTAAGCTGAGAAAGAAAGAATGAACTGAGACAAAAGGCTCTTTTAAAGTTTAATGATATATATTGTTATTGATTGTAAGGGCTGTCTGGACTCACCTCTCCCTACGCCTAAAGGATTAAGACAGATAGGTAGAAAGGTAGACGGGGGTTAGAAATGGGCGCGTATTATAACACTAGTAGTACTAACTATTCAAGAAGACAGGAAAAATCACTTTACTACATTATGCCAAAACTATGCTGAACAAGAGGGACTTACCAACTGTTGGGTCTGTGCAGCGGTCCCACACCATGGTGAATCTGGGATCCCCACCTAGGTAATACTGCTCACCAAAAAGGAAGTGCACGATGGATCACAATTTAACTCATGCTGAAATGATACAAAGTGGAAATCTGACAATGGTAAATATAACTTTGCGGGATGGTTCCCCAGACGAGCCCTGAAAAACTCATGGAATTATCAGTGGCCTTATAATTTCCCCACCGAAAGGAGCAGTGAATACCACCTGTTTTTGTAATCAGAATGATGCCGCACCCTTCCAGTTAGGAAAATCATCTTGTGTCTACACCAGCCAAGCTACTGCCAGGACCGTTCCCTGAATATTGAACGGAACATATTGGGTATGCAGCTGGAAAGCCTATCCATTTATTCCCGGGGGAAAATACATTCGAGTGGCCGAATGTATAGGAATAAATGCATGTTTTGATGTTGATGAATCACTGCCTCAAAGCCAGAAAGGCTGGAGTGGCTGCTGTTACCTCGCTGATATAGTCCCTCACCTCCGATTAGAAAAACATGAACACAACCTGAGGAAGAAAGGGGGAATAAGATGTAAGGCCCGAGAGGTCTCTGACCGTCTGTTGTGGACACTATTCCCAAACTACGGCACTGCAAGGGCAAAGGTAGAGATCATAAACTGGCGGCTGCCCTTGAGAAATTAATTAATAATACCGAAGTAATGGGAGAAACTCAATCCCAAATATCGACCATAGCCACCGAAATAATTGCCACAAGACTAACAGCCTTACAGAATCGAATGGCTTTGGACTATCTCTTGGCCGAAAAAGGGGGAACCTGTGCACTGATTGGTAAGGAATGCCGCACCTTCATCCCAGACACCTCTTCCCTAGTGGAAGATAAGGCAGAAATAGTAAAGGAAAAGATAAAGAATATAAAAGAAATTGAGGATAAGCTTCGAAAAGATGAGAAATAGGGACTGACTGGTTGGGGAAAATAATTAGCTAATTTAGGCATTTATATATTACTGATAATAGTAAGTTTAATAATAGGATTTAACGTGTTAAAGTGGATAATGAGTAAGTTAATAATGTCCTTAGGAGGACAACAAGCAATGATGGTCATGACAAAAGTAAGCGCACAAGAAAGAGAGAGTAATAGATTACTCTTAGAGTTTGAAAGAAAAGACAGACTCAAGAGAGCAGAAATGGCAAGTTTGTGAACCTCTACACCTCAGGGTGAAAAGAGGGCAGAAAATAAAAATTGCAAAAACAACAAATGGTAAAAGAAAAGAAATGGGGGAGTTGTTAGAAATGGGGAAATGTGTTGTTTTTGTAGATATAGAACAACCAGAGTGTGCGTAAAGAAAAAGGGGTACAGCAAGAAAACTATGAACTCAGCAAGTATTTAGGGAATATCTTTAGTGTCTAATAGTGTCTTTATCTTTAGTGTCTAATTGTGGTTAATTAGATACTAACTTCGGTGCATAATTATTATAGCAAATAAGTTCTTTTAAAAATAGCTGAGATAACTGCTTTCAGCTAGGCAAAAATAGATACAATTGTATGTTCAAGTCTCTTAAATGTCCCCAATGACCTTGCCTCCACAACTGCTGCTAGCAACGCATTCCATGCTCTCACAACTCTCTGTGTAAAGTCCCCCCCTCTGACATCCTGTCTATATTTTCCTCCAACCAGCTTAAAACTATGACCCCTCTTGTTAGACATTTCTGCCCTGGGAAATAGTCTCTGGCTATCAATCTCTATCTATTCCTTTCATTATGTTGCATACCTCAATTAGGTTCCCTCTCCTCCTCCTTTTCTCCAATGAAAAAAGTCCGAGTTCAGTCAACCTCTCTTTATAAAATAAGCCCTCCAGAGCAGATAGCATACTGGTAAACCTCCTCTGAACCCTCTCAAAGCATCTACATCTTTCCTATAATAGGGCAACCAGAACTGGACGCAGTCTTCCAACTGTGGTCCAACCAAAGTTTTATAGAGCTGCAACAAGATTTCACGACTCTTAAACTAAATCCTCCTGTTAATGAAAGCCAAAACAACGTATGTGTCTTAACAACTCTGTCCACTTGGGTGGCCATTTAATTGATCTATGTACCTGCACACCAAGATCCCTGTGTTCCTCTACGCTGCCAAGAATCCTATCCTTAATCCTATACTCAGCTTTCAAATTCGCCCTTCCAAAATGCATCACCTCATATTTATCCAGGTTGAACTCCATCTGCCACCTCTCAGCCCATCTTTGCCTCCTGTTAATGTCCCGCTGCAGCCTGCAACAGCCCTCTATACTGTCAATGACACCACCAACCTTTGTGTCGTCTGCAAACTTGCTGACCCATCCTTCAATCCCTTCATCCAAGTCATTAATAAAAATTACAAACAGTAGAGGCCTAAGGACAGAGCCCTGTGAAACATCACTCACCACAGACTTCCAGGCAGAATATTTTCTTTCTACGACCACTCGCTGTCTTCTGTTGGTCAGCCAATTCTGTATCCAAACAGCTAAGTTCCCCTGTATCCCATTCCTCCTGACCTTCTGAATGAGAAGGTCATTCATGGGGAACCTTATCAAATGCATTGCTGAAGTCCATATACACCACATCCACAGCTCGACCCTCATCAACTTTTCTAGTCACATCCTTAAAGAACTCAATAAGGTTTGTGAGGCATGACCTGCCCCTCACAAAACCGTGTTGACTGCATTTAACCAAGCCATGCTCTTCCAGATGGTCATAAATCCTATCCCTCAGAATCCTTTCTAACACCTTGCAGACGACAGACGTGAGACTTACTGGTCTGTAATTGCTGGGGATTTCCCTATTTCCTTTCTTGAAGTGAGGAATTGCATTTGCCTCTCTCCAGTGCTCAGGTACCACCCCAGTAGAGTGCGAGGATACAAAGATCTTTGCAAGTGGCGAAGCAATTGCATTTCTCATTCCCCAAAGCAGCCGAGTGCAAATCTGGTCCGGGCCAGGCGACTTGTCAATCTTAATGTTTGACAAAATTTTCAGTACATTAGCTTCCTCTATCTCTATCCATTCCAGCACGCACACCTGCTCTTCAAAAGTTTCATTCACTACAAAGTTCATTTCTTTCGTAAGGACAGAAACAAAAAAACTCATTTAGGGCTTTACCTACCTCCTCAGACTTCACACACAAATTCCCTATGCTATCCCTGATCGGCCCTACTCTTTCTTTGACCATTCTCTTATTCCTCACATAAGTGTAAAATGCCTTTGTGTTCTCCCTAATCCGTTCTGTCAAGCCTTTCTCATGCCCCCTCCTGGCTCTCCTCAGACCATTTTTAAGCTCCTTCCTCACCTGTCTGTAATCCTCTAGAGCTGAGCTTGATCTTAACTACCTCCACCTGATGTAAGCTACCTTTTTTCCTTTTGACGAGAAGCTCCACCACTCTCGTCATCCAAGGTTCCTTTATCTTACCACTTCTTGCCTGTCTCAGAGGGATATATTTATTCATCACTTGCAACAACTGTTCCTTAAACAGTCTCCACATGTCTATAGTGCCTTTACCATGGAACAATTGCTCCCAGTCCATGCTTCCTAACTCATGTCCAATCGCACCATAGTTTCCTCTTCTCCAATTAAATATCCTCCCATTTTCCCTGATCCTCTCCTTCTCCATAGCTATGTAGAATGTGAGACAGTTGTGGTCACGATCACCAAAATGCTCTCCCACCATAAGATCTGATACCTGCCCTGGCTCGTTTCCGAGCACCAAGTCTAGAATGGCCTCTCCCCTCGTCGGCCTGTCAACGTACTGAGTTAGGAAACCCTCCTGAACACACCTTACAAAAACAGCTCCATTTAAATCTGCTCGAAGGAAGTTCCAATCAATATTGGGAAAACTAAAGTGACCCATTACAACAACGATACTATGTCCACATTTTTCTAAAATCTGCTGACCTATGCTTTCTTCCATCTCCCTGCTGTTATTGGGAGGCCTGTAGTAAACCGCTAATAAGGTGACTGCTCCCTTTCTGTTCCTAATTTCCACCCATACTGACTCGGTAGGCAGATCTTCCTTGACAATGAAGCTTCTGTAGCTGTGATGCCCTCTCTGATTAATAGTGCGACACACCCTCCTCTTTTTTTCCCCCCTCCCTATTCTTTTGCAAATGTTCTAAACCCTGGAACATCCTGCAACCATTCCTGCCCCTGAGAAACCCATGTCCTTGTTATGGCCACAACATCATAGCACCAGGTACTGATCCATGCTGTAAGTTCATCACTTTTAGTCCTGACACTCCTTGCGTTAAAGCAAACACACTTTAACTGATCCCTTGGTTTCTTCTCAGGAAAATCCTTCCCACTTTTAGATGTATCATTTCAGTTACATCAAACTGTAAACTTTTGCTCTAAATTCTGTCTTACAATCATGTCCTCCACACCAACCACCTGATAAGGGAGCAGTGCTCTAAATGCGAGTGCTTCCAATTAAACCTGTTGGACTATAACCTGGCGTTGTGTGGTTTTTACCTATGGACAGGCTGGGCAAGCAACACTGAGAATCAAGTGTGTACCGTCCTCAATCCCAGGGAGCCTTGGAAAGGTGGTCTCAGACCCTGAAGATCATGTTAACAGCGTGCTGTAATGATAATTAGAATGATTGGGATGAAGGCATCCCATTCACATTGTTTACCACTCGAGGTGCCCCAAACAAATTGACTGAGTTTACTCCTTTTGAATGAATATTCCGACATGAAGTTTTGGGGCCTTTGAAATTAGGAGGGTTATTGAGTTACAGACCTGGGGGGGGGGGGGTATTCCAACCAAGTTCTGGCCGTCACTGTCTCTTTTAACCTGTGGACCGAGCACGAGGCATGGGTAGGGGGTGGGTGCAGGTTTGGAGGGGGGAACTATCTGTGTGTTTCTGTCTGTCTCTGCATGAGAATTTGAATCTCAATCCCGGTTTTGATCCTTTTACCTCACTCCCTCCCTGAACAGCTCTCCTAAAGTAAGGCCCTGGGGTACAGTCTGTCGCTAATTGGAAAGAGTGGGTGTGAGAGACCATCGAGAGACATGGGGCCATCTGGACAGATGACTCTCACCTCCTTAATCTCTCCGTGTCATCCTGTGACTCGCCCTTGTATCTGTCGGGGATAATTCCTCTTCCCTCTCTTACCTCCGTCTCACTCACTTTCTACTTGTCTTGCTCTCTCTCTCAAACTTTCTCTCCTTTACTGAAAACCTTTCATTTTGTCTTTTTTCTCTTTGATCTCTTCTCTCTACTTTTGCACATGTTCCTTCTTTCCATCCTCTCTCCCTCCCTGAGTCTACAACCTCAGCCATCTCCAGAATATGTGTTGGACGTCTTTCTATGAGGAATAACGGTGGGTTACACAGAGACTGTGGACACAGAAAGACTCTATCCTGGCAAGACTAAAACAGCTGGTGGGAATGGGGAAAACGGAAGGGCCAACAACCCGGGTTGAAACCTTTGTGCACCCACCAGACCAGATCATTGCAGAGGGTGACATACTGGGGAGCAAGACTGACTGTCCCAGGCAAAGGTCACAACCAGATACAGGCTGAAATCAACCAGGGTCATCCAATGGTTTCCAAGATATCTTGGGAAGAAGCTATGTCTTGTGTCCAGTGCTGGATACCGACATAGCTGTATTGGTGGGCAGTGCCCAGAGTGCCAACAAAGACAACAATCGTCACCGGTGGCTCCCACCCCACATTCACGGGAACGACCGTGTTAATCCTGAATTCGGTGACATGTTGTCTATGCCTGTCCTTTATGGGCACAATGTCCCTGGTCAGGTTGGATGTCCATTCAATGTTGTTGGATCTGCACGTTTGAGAAGCGAAATAATCTATTTCTGTTCATAAACGTCATGTTCACATTGAAACCATTAGGAGCCTCTCGGACGTAATACAAAAAGGCATCATTGAAAAATTAGGGCCAGACAGTTCAGGTGCAATGTTTGGAAACATTTCAACATCCACAGTGTGGTAGGTGTTCACTTCCACATATGGCAGTTGGTGGTAAATCAGTTGTTAATTTTAAATCTGAGATTGATTATTGCTGGTCAAAAACATAAAGGGACATGGTCAAAGGCAGATAGATGGATTCAGTCATGATCTCATCGAATGACAGAACAGGTTCCAGGGGCTGAATGTCATACTTCTCTTCCCAAGAAACAGCTTGTTCATTGTAAGGTATACTTCTTCAGCCAGGATTCTCGCCCACCCACTGACGGCCCCTTCTCCCACCTCCAACACACCCCATCCACCTAGACACCCCGTGCTGGCCTCTTACCCACCCTCGATCTCTTCATAGCCAACTGCCACCGTGACATTAACCACCTCAACCTGTCCACTCCCTTACCCACTCCAACCTCTCACCCTCAGAATGTACAGACCTCCACTCCCTCCGCTCCAACCCCAACCATCAAACCAGCAGACAAGGGAGGCGCGGTGGTAGTTTGGCACACCAATCTTTACATTGCTGAGGCTAAACGCCAGCTCGTGGACACCTCCTTCTACTGCCCCCTTGACCATGACCCCACCTCCCACCACCAAACCACCATCTCCCAGACCATCCATAACCTCATCACCTCAGGGGATCTCCCATCCACCGCCTCCAACCTCATCGTCCCACAACCCCGCACCGCCCGTTTCTACCTCCTGCCCTAAATCCACAAACCTGACTGCCCCGGCCGACCCATTGTCTCAGCCTGCTCCTGCCCCACCAAACTCATCTCTGCATACCTCGACACGGTCCTGTCCCCCTTAGTCCAAGAACTCCCCACCTACGTTCGGGACCCCACACAGGCCTCCACTTCCACCATGATTTTCGCTTCCCCGGACCTCAATGCCTCATCTTCACGATGGACATCTAGTCCCTATACACCTCCATCCCCCATCACGAAGGCCTCCAAGCCCTCCACTTCTTCCATTCCCGCTGACCCAACCAGTACCCTTCCACCGACACCCTCCTTCGACTGACTGAACTGGTCCTCACTCTGAACAACTTCTCTTTCCAATCCTGCCATAAACCAAAGGAGTAGCCATAGGCACACGCATGGGCCCCAGCTATGCCTGCCTCTTCGTAGGATGTGTGGAACAGTCCATCTTCTGCAGCTACACTTGCACCACCCCCCACCTTTTCGTCCGCTACATCGATGACTGTATCTGCACTACCCCGTGCTCGCACGAGGAGGTTGAACAGCTCATCCACTTTACGAACATCTTCCACCCCGACCTCAAATTTACCTGGACCTGGATCGTCTCAGACTCCACCCTCGCATTCCTAGTCCTCTCAATTTCTATCTTGGGCGACTGACTCAACACGGACATTCATTATAAACTGACCGACTCCCACAGCTACCTAGATTACACCCCCTCCCACCCTGCCCCCTGTAAAAATGCCGTCCCATATTCTCAATTCCTTCGCCTCTGCCGCATCTGCTCCCAGGAGGACCAATTCTACTACTGAACAACCCAGATGGCTTCCTTCTTCAAAAACTACAACTTCCCCTCAGACGTGGTTGACGATGCACTACACTACATCTCCTCCACTTCCCGCACCTCCGCCCTTGAACCCCGCCCCTCCAATCGCCACCAGGACATAATCCCATTGGCCCTCACCTACCACCTCACCAACCTCCAGATACATCGTATCATCCTTCGTCATTTCTGCCTCCTCCAAACAGACCCCACCACCAAGGATATATTTCCCTCCCCACCCCTATCAGCGTTTCGGAAAGACCACTTCCTCTGTGACTCCCTCATCAGGATCACACCCCCCACCAACCCACCCTTCACTCCCGGCACCTTCCACTGCAACCACAAGAAATGCAATACTTGCGCCCACACCTGCCCCCCTCACTTTCCTCCAAGGCCCCAAAGGATCCTTCCATATCCGTCACAAGTTCACCTGTACCTCCACGCACATCATTCACTGCATCCGCTGCACCAGATGTGGCCTCCTCTACATTGGGGAGACAGACTGCCTACTTGCAGAATGTTTCAGAGAACACCTCTGGGACACCTGCACTAACCAACCCAACCGCCCTGTGGCTGAACACTTTAACTCCCCCTCCCACTCCGCCAAGGACATGCAGGTCCTTGGCCTCCTCCATCGCCAGACCATGGCAACACGATGCCTGGAGGAAGAGCGCCTCATCTTCCGCCTAGGAACCCTCCAACCACAAGGGATGAATGCAGATTTCTCCAGCTTCCTCATTTTCCCTCCCCCACCTGATCTCAGTCCCAACCCTCGGACTCAGCACTGCCTTCTTGACCTGCAATCGTCTTCCCGACCTCACCGCCCCCACCCCCTCTCTGGCCTATCACCCTCACCTTAACCTCCTTCCACCTATCGCATTCCCAACGGCCCTCCCCCAAGTCCCTCCTCCCTACCTTTTATCTTAGCCTGCTTGGCACACACTCCTCATTCCTGAAGAAGGGCTTATGCCCGAAACGTCGATTCTCCTGCTCCTTGGATACTGCCTGACCTGCTGCGCTTTTCCAGCAACACATTTTTCAGCATGTGGAATTATATGCAATGTTGACAGATTCCCTTATGGCTGAAGATATTATTATTTACTGATCTGAAGAACTGAAATAAACGGACAAATAAACATATTTTTCAACTGCTGTCTGAACTTGGTCTGGGTGACAGCATAAATAAAAGTGTTTGTGCAGCAGCTCAGGAGCTGCAACATGGAACCCAATATGTCAACAAAACTGTCCAAATAAATCATCACATTTCCAAAATACAGCATTCTCCGCCATATGGAATACACCATATATATTGACCATAAAAGGATGAAATTTGCAGAGAGTGCAAACATTAAGATAATAGATTTCCTTCGACTGGCCAACTCTGGATCTTTGGGACATTCCCCACTGCCCTGAACCCGGAGTCGTCTCCGTGCTCTGCTGCTCCTGAGAATGTGTCTGACAGTGAAAATATTTAGCAGCAGGATCAGAATGAATGGGACCCCAGGGGTCACAAGATGGTGAAGGAACTGAATCATTATCCAGAAATGTGATCCCTGATTGGTGCCCGATATAAGGCAAAATGAAGTAACGCTCAAGAAAGTATATCGATCTGTTAGCATAAAATACCAGAAAATGTTCTTTATACAACTGAGGGCAGTCACTGTTCCCAGCACCACAGCTGCAGTTCTCTCAGTGCAATATCTACTTTTCAACTGCTGACAGCAAATTGCCACAAATCGATCAAAAGTAAAAGTCACAGTGAACCAGACAGAACAATCACTGGCTGCATAACTCAGGACGGCATGAATATTACACACACGAATGGAGTACCGCAGCTGATAAAATTCTTCGTGAAAAGTCCGTGGAATATGCTGCAGTATCACGTCCAGGATAATCACCAGAAGGTCTGCCACTGCCATGGCCACCAAGTATCGAGAAACACATTTGGAGAGGCCACATCTTCCCTGGGTTAGGATCACAACAGCTATCATGTTAACTGTGCAAGGGAAACAAACAGAGACATTAGAATGTGAGCAAAGCCACCGTGTTATTGGGACCTGGACAGAGATTTGCAAATGTGCTATTGTATAAACTGATCGTATCAGTTACAGTGTATCACATTGTTAATATAGGGACAAGGGTTGCCATTCTTTAGACACTGGACTTCAATAAAATAAAAAAAAATTATGAAATGCAATGCATGAACCTGCACAGGTGTCAGTCTCCATTCAATCGTTGCTTTGCTGAGATCAGCAGAATCATCCAAATGATGCAGTGCCAGGCAGCAAAGCAAGACAGATGGGCTCAGACAGAGCAGCAGGGATGGAGTAACAAAACTGGCATTTATTGAAAGGGAAATCTGGAATGTGTGCTGAGCATCGAGAGAGGCAGCACATCGAGACTGGAAAGGAGATACATGGGGGCACCAGAATAAGGGCAAGAATTAGAGAAGAACAAGTCGGTTAGTTGTGCATGAAAGACACTGAGCAGCTGCATATTCCACACCTTATTTCAGAGCAGAGGGAGAGAATTGTGTGATTCTGAACAGCTCCAAACCCAGCAGTGAAAGGGACAGACACAAACATATATTTTAGGAGCTTTATCCAAAAGCACTGATTGTCAAGTGAGAGACGAACAGGATTCTCAACAGAGAGAGTGAGAGTGAACACAGAGTGAGACATCAAGATGAACATCAGTGGAGAGACAGCACAGAGAATGAGTGACCAAGAGTAACATCAGCAGAAAGATTAAGTGCGATGTGAGTCAAGTGAAACGTCAGTGTGGAAAGTGAATGCACAGTGAGACCAAATGAATGTCAGTAGAGAAAGGGAGTGCACAGTGAGAGACCAACAAGAACGTCAGCAAAGGGATTATATGTAGAACGAGAGACAACAAGTCACATCAGCACATGGGATCGACAGTGAAATGGGGGCTTCACAGGAACATCAGCAGAGACGGAGAGACAGAAAGGGAAGGAAACAGAAACAGTGTGAGGAGTCAGTGGGAGATTTGGAGAATCATTGTTCAAGATCAGAAGTGCAACATGAGAATCAGGAGATAAATCAGCAGAACAAGTTAGCAGAGCGAAAGATTGAGACAAACATCAGCAGGAAGAATGAATGCAAAATGGGAGACTCGATTAATTAGCAATGAGAACGAGCAGACGATGAGAGACAAAAACCACTTCCACATTGAAAATGGGGCCAGATTGAGAACAAGCAGAAAATCAGCAGTGTTAGTGTAGAGTGAGGAGCTAGGAGGAATATCAACAGAGGGTTTGAGTGTCGGAGAAGAAATAATAGCGACCATACGTGTAAAGGGAGAGACCAAGAAGAAACATGAGCAGAGCCAGTCAGTGTTGACTCAGAGACAGAGAAGAACATCAGCAGAGAGAGTAAGGAACAGTTAGTGACCAAAGATTACATTCACCGAGAGAGGGAGTCAGTAGTGATGGACAAATGGGAAAATGATCACGGTGTAAATGATGGCTGAGTGATCGAGAGGAAAATCAGGAGGGGCATGGAATGTACAGTGAGAGAAATGGAAGAATCACAGTGAGAGTGACTGGAGAGTGACAAGGGCATCTTGAGCAAAGGGAGTGACTGCAAAGGACCAGATTAAGAGGAATATTAGCAGAGAGAGTGAGTGACTAGTGAATGTGGAGTGAGACACCAAGAGGAAAAGGAGCAGAGAAATTGAACTTAGTTTGCGAGGCAGCGTGGAATTTCAGCAAAAAGATTGAGGGTAGACTGGAATACAAGGATGAAACATCAGCCGAGTGACTGAGTGCATTCTGAGGGACAAAAACAACATGAGCAGAGAGTGTCAGTGCAGAGTTAGAGACCCAGGAAACCAAGTATTATGAGTTAGTGAGGAATGAGAGAGGAAGAGGGAGATTAATAGAGAGGTGGAGTGAACAGAGAGAGAAAGAGTTATCTTGGACAGTATGTCTACAGTCTTACCAAGAGGAACATCAGCACAGAGACTGAAGTGTTGAATGAGGCCATTGACCCTGAGAAAGGGCAGTACCAGTGGAGAGGGTGAGTCACTGGGATAGGGAGAACTCAGCAGGAAAGATGATGTAACAAAGAGAATCTGCTGAGCAGAGCCATGGATCCCAATGACCGACTGAAAACCAATAAAAGGCAAGTTGTGTATGAAGAATGGTGCAAAATGCGACAGAATTTGAAAAGACCAGCTACTCAAGGCTACCGAAGCAGAACTGTACTGCAGTGCAATCTACAACCTCAGGATCCAGCAGATTCCCAGTTAACCATTCCAATTAAGGCAGGAGATTTCCCTGGCTTTAATGGAGAGTGCAGGAGAGCATGCCAGGAACAGCAGCAGGCTTGAGGTGTCACCCTGTCAAGCTACCAAACAGGACTACTTGCTTCACAAACAGCACAAGCAGCAAGTGATGGACAGAGTTCAGGGATACCACAACGAATGGACCAGATCTAATCTTTACTAAGCAGTCCAGCTGTGTCCAGTTGTGAAATGTGGGGGACAAGTTTTAAAAATCTCATTGGAGGAAGATGCTGCACAAGTATCCTCATCCTCAATGATGGAAGAGCCCAACACATCAGGGAAAAAAATAAGACAGAAGCATTTGCAACAACCTTCAGCCAGATTGGCAGCGGGTAATACATCTCAGCCTCATTCAGTGGTCACTAACATCACAGGTACCAGTCTTCAGCAAATTTGATTCACTCCACGTCATATCAAGAAACTGTGGGAGGCATTGGAAAGTGCAAAGGCTGTGGGCTCTGACAATGTTCAGACTCAGAGAGTCACACAGACATACACTCAAACATGGAAATGGACACTCCAGTCGAACTTGCCAATGCTGACTAGTTATCCTAAATTAACCGAGTAACTTCAATCCCACTGAAGACTTGTGTTCCAGAACATGCTCCTCCCCTAGTCAGTCTGTTCCAGTGGAGCTATCACACTGGGATCGAAAATTGCCAAGGGATACAAAAGACACGATTAATCCAACCCAGCCACATAGTGCCCAATCAGTCTCCTCTGCATCATCAAAATGATGGAAGTTTCTATCAAGCAGCACCTGCTCAGCAATAAGCTGCTCAGTGATGCCCATTTTGAGCCCCTCTAGAGGCATTAGGTCTGGAACTCATCAGAACCTTGAGTAAAACAAGGACAAAGAATTCCAGAGGCAGGGAGAGAGGAACAGCTCATAACATCAAGGCTTCATTTGAATGAGTGTGGCATCAAAGGAATCTTGGCTAAACAGGAACCAATGGGTATCATGGGGCAAATTCTCTGCTGGTTGGAGTCTTGGTCGAGATTGCTTTGGCTTATGTCTAAAATATTGATTCTTCTGCTTCTCGAATGCTGCCTGACTTACTGTGCTTTTCCAGCACCACACTCTCAAATCTGATCTCCAGCATCTGCAGTCCTCCCTTTCTCCTGGTTGGAGTCATACCTCACCCTCCAGGAGAGGAAGGCAGGTGGTGCACCAGTCTCCTGTGACTATTCCCCTCTCTAACAGGTTTACTGTGTTGGATACTGTTGGGAGGGATAGCCTTTCGGGGGGAGGATAACAGCAGCAGCCAGGCCTGGGACACTACAACTGGCTCTGCCTTAAACCAGGGGCGGGCAGAGTCCAAGGGAGTGATAGTTGGAGGGGACTGGCTAGTTCGGGGCACAAACAGGCATTTCACTGGCTGTGTTGGAGACTCCAGGATGGTGTGTTCCCTCCCTGGTGACAGGGTCTCTGAGCAGCTGCATGACATCCTTAAAGGGGAGGATCAGCAGGCAGAGTCATTGTGCACAAGGGTAGGAAGAGGGATGGGGTCCTGAGGAGTAAGTACAAGGAGTTAGGAAAGAGGCTGAAAAGCAGGACCTTGAGGGTAGTAATCCTTGTGATCGTCCCAGTGCTACATGCTCGTGAGGCCAGGAATACAAGATAGGATAGAGGAATGTGTGGCTAAGGCGCTGGTACAGGGGGCAGGGTTTCAGGTTCTTTGATCATTGGGACCTCCTCTGTGGCAGGGCTGACCTGTACAAGAAGTATAGGTTGTACCTAAACTGGAGGGGAACCAATATCCTTGCAGGGAGGTTCAGTAGTATTACTCAGGAGGGATTCAACTCGAGTGGCAGGGGGCCAGGAACCAGAACAGCAGGTCAGGAAATGGAAGGATTGGGGAGAAGGTAGATGCGAGGACCAGGAAATCAGAAAGGAAGGGCAGGCAGAGACAGGTAAATGAACATGATGGGACTGCTGAGTTGAAGTGTGTTTATTTCAACATCTAGGAGCATTATAGGGAAGGCAGATGAGCTTCAAGCCTAGATCAGTCTATGGGACTATGATATAGGGGCCAATACTGGAGTTGGATGAGGGAGGGGCAGGACTGTCTGCTCAGCATTTTAGGGTTTTGTTGTTTTAGACAAGATAGAGAGCGAGGTAGAAGACACAGAGGAATGACATTACTGATCATGGAGAATGTTGTTACTCTGCACTCAGAGAGGACATAGTGGAGGCTCATCCACTGAGGCAGTATGGGTAAAGCTCAGATATCACTCTGATGGACCTTTTAGTCAGAGAGCATTTTGGAAACAGTAATCAGAACTCCTGCCACTTGACATTCAATGATGTTCCAGTAGCTGAATCAACATTGTGGGCCCACCACATAAACACAATGGCTCCAAGAGCAGGGCAGATGCTTGGAATACTGCAGTGAGTAATTCCCTTCCTGACTCCCCAAAGCCTGTCCAATATCTACAAAGAACGAATCTGGATTGTGATGGAATACTCCCCACTTGACTGGATGAGTGCAGCTCCAACAACCCTCAAGAAGCTTGACACCATTCAGGAGAAAGGGGCCCACTCGATTGCTTCACATCCACAGGGATCCACTCCCTCCACTATCAACATTCAGTCGCAGCAGTGTGTTCCACTTCCAAGATGCATTGCAGAAATTCGCCAAGATACTGAAGCAGCACCTTCTAAACCCATGATCACTTCCCACTAAAAACACAAGGGCAGCAGATACTTGGGAAACCCACTCTTTGAATGTTTCTCCCCAGCCACTCACCGTCCTGACTTGGAAATATTTCACTAAAATTCCCTGTCTCTGATTCACATTCCGGGAATTCCCTCTCTAAGTGCATTGTGGGTTAATCTCCTGCATGTGACCTGCAGTGGTTCAATAAGGCAGCTCAGCACCGTCTTTTCAAGGGGAACTCAGGAGGTCAATAAATGCCGTCCTGTCAGCAATGTCCATGTCCCATGGATGGATAAAAAAATGAGACTTGGCAGGACACTGTAACAAGGATTGCACTGAGAGGCAGGAGGGCAGACAGATAAAATCAATCTCAGAGCAGGCCCAGAAATAGATTGTGAGCTGAAGATTACAAAGAGCTGTGCAAACCCGGGTCAGACACTAATATGAAAGTCGAGTCCTGGGGGAAATAGTCAGCAGGTCTGTAGAATCAGACCAGGAGATGTATGACCAACACTAACATCTTGACCAGAGTGTGACCGGGAAAGCAATAACTTGCTGTTTATAAAAATAGGAATTGCTGGAGAGACTGGGCAGGTTTGGCAACATCTGTAGAGAGAAAATGAAGGTAATGTTTCAAATCCAGTGATCCACCATCAGAACTGGTATTAGCTAGGAAAAGATAGATTATATGCTGAAGAGAAGGATGGGGTAAGGGAAAGGGGAAACATTCAGCAAATAAGTGAAGATGACCCACAGAGACCGAGAATGAGCCTGAGAGCACGGAATGCAGCCAGTTCAGAGGGAGAGAGGTTTTGGCTGGTGGGGCAGGGGTAAATTTAAGTGGCTAATACAACATAGAGAATCCTCAAAAGAAAAAAAAAACTAGTTTGAGTGACACCAAAAGGCCAGATGGAGGAGACCAAGTGGAGTGAGAGTATTGGAGGCGAGTGAAGGGTTGGAAGAAGAACCTGATTTAAACATTTGGACACAGAGGCAAAGAATATGAAGAAAGAATAGTTTAACATCATATCATGGTCAAAGGTCACTCCATGAAGAGGGAGAGGGGGAGAGTCGGAGAGAGGAATAAAACTAAGACATTTTCTCACTACAAAATGTTCTGCATCAGAGAGAGATGTTTGAATGTTCAATGATATGTGTTTCCGGGTGACGGAGTGAGCACTGAGAGAAACAGTTCATTCCCACTGTCAGAGGAATACAGAGTCATCATACTGCAGTCAAAACATTGACAGTCTGCCCCAGGGTCAACAAAAGCAAAGAACAGATTAGAGATAGGCAGTGAGTGTGAGGGAAAGTATGAATATATTCAAGGAAAGAGCAGCAATGAAGCAAGGTGGCAGGGTGAAAATGGAAATGAAAGTGAGGTGAACCAGGTAAAATTGAGGATAAAGGCATCAAGCAGACAGTAATTTAACATGTTTAAAATATCGAACACTTGAATTTCTCTAAACTAAAAGAAGCAATGACAAAAAAGTAGACAAATTAACTGCATTTTCACAGAGAACATTCAGGTACATGGAATTGCAAAGAACAGGCACATCAACAAGGATGGCACCATAAATGGTAAGATCTGTCAATGTGTTCATCATGGTTTACAGAACTCATCGTGAGGCACGGACTTACCAGGGACACCAACAAGGCCAAGTATGGGATAGTAAACATAAGCAAAAATCTGAAGTGCGGCTTCGATTCGATAGACTAACTTTATCCAATCATCATCCCCGTAAAGGAAGTAGAGCCAGCCAGAGATACCTCTTTCCATCACTGGATTATTCCAATCATTTTCCCTCTGATTGTCACTAATTGCTGTGATATTCCACTCTAATGTTCTCCGATACCAATACCATCGCTCCATATCTACATTTGTGCTGATCTCTGATTGCTGCAGAAATATTGCTCCTGCTGTCATTCTGTGATAAGCAATTGAAGGGAATCCCTTAATAACCAACTGATGGAGCAGCTCACAGCTCCCCCAGGGACACAGTTAATTTCAGTGAGTCAGACATGAATTCCAGTCAATGAACAAACAGTTGGAGTTAACCCCTTTGAATCAAATCAGTTTTAGAACATAGAACATAGAACAATACAGCACAGAACAGGCCCTTCGGCCCATGATGTTGTGCCGAACTTCTATCCTAGATTAAGCACCCATCCATGTACCTATCCAAATGCCGCTTAAAGGTCGCCAATGAATCTGACTCTACCACTCCCTCGGGCAGCGCATTCCATGCCCCACCACTCTCTGGGTAAAGAACCCACCCCTGACATCTCCCCTATACCTTCCACCCTTCACCTTAAATTTATGTCCCCTTGTAACACTCTGTTGTACCCGGGGAAAAAGTTTCTGACTGTCTACTCTATCTATTCCTCTGATCATCTTATAAACCTCGATCAAGTCACCCCTCATCCTTCGCCGTTCCAACGAGAAAAGGCCGAGAACTCTCAACCTATCCTCGTACGACCTACTCTCCATTCCAGGCAACATCCTGGTAAATCTTCTCTGCACCCTCTCCAAAGCTTCCACATCTTTCCTAAAGTGAGGCGACCAGAACTGCACACAGTACTCCAAATGTGGCCTAACCAAAGTCCTGTACAGCTGCAACATCACCTCACGACTCTTGAATTCAATCCCTCTGCTAATGAACGATAATACTCCATAGGCCTTCTTACAAACTCTATCCACCTGAGTGGCAACCTTCAAAGATCTATGTACATAGACCCCAAGATCCCTCTGTTCCTCCACCTGACCAAGAACCCTACCATTAACCCTGTATTCCGCATTCTTATTTGTTCTTCCAAAATGGGCAACCTCACACTTGGCAGGGTTGAACTCCATCTGCCACTCCTCAGCCCAGCTCTGCATCATATCTAAGTCCCTCTGCAGCCGACAACAGCCCTCCTCACTGTCCACAACTCCACCTATCTTTGTATCATCTGCAAATTTACTGACCCACCCTTCAACTCCCTCCTCTAAGTCATTAATAAAAATTACAAACAGCAGAGGACCCAGAACTGATCCCTGCGGAACTCCACTTGTAACTGGACTCCATGCTGAATATTTACCATCTACCACCACTCTCTGACTTCGACCGGTTAGCCAGTTTTCTATCCAATTGGCCAAATTTCCCTCTATCCCATGCCTCCTGACTTTCCGCATAAGCCTACCATGGGGAACCTTATCAAATGCCTTACTAAAATCCATGTACACTACATCCACTGCTCTACCCTCATCCACATGCTTGGTCACCTCCTCGAAGAATTCAATAAGACTTGTAAGGCAAGACCTACCCTTCACAAATCCGTGCTGGCTGTCCCTAATCAAGCAGTGTCTTTCCAGATACAATAGATAAAAACATTGATCTGGTCCATGTTGGGATTTAATGTAAACAACATGGAGGAATAATTCAAGTAGTTTGCAGGTTTTTTTAAAAAATAAAGGTGTAATTGCTTCGGATTCAAGGTTTGCACATTTTAAAAAAGAAAGTAAGATTTAAATTGACAAACGATGCCACCTGACATCAGTGATGGCAACATTTGGAATAATTCAGAGCAACAATTCTCACTGTTTGAAAATAAGAAAATAAAGAATGATAATTCAATGATTGAAAATAAATAAACAAGCCACATAGATAAACATGTATCAATCACAAAGGTGAGGCAGTGGATAAATAAAGATAAAGCATCATGGATAAGTCAGCGGAAAACCATGTCAAATTTAGAAAATCTGCTTGTCTGATGACAAATCTGTTGCGGTGGATTTTGGGTAACACACGTTGTCATTTACATACGCCTCTGAAGGAAGTGATATCAAATATTTCAAAGGAGTCTAATTGGAAGTAAATTCATGTCTGTATTGTTCGTCTCAAAATACAGAACAGGTTTGTACATAATTTATTATTTGATGATAAATTTGTAAGATGGACTTGGAAGAGGAAAGTGAATGTATTGCAGCCAAATTTTCAAACAACACACAATGAAGTTGGAAAGGCAGGTTGTGAGAGGCAGAGATAAAATTGATTTGTTAAAGAAAAGAGCATAAAGTTGGCAATGGCATCTCCTGTGGGAAAATGAGACATTGTCAATTTTAGACAGAGGAATAAAAGAACAGGATAATTATTCAAATGGAGAAAAACCTGCAGAAAGCTGTAACCCAACAGGACTTGGTGTGACATGTACATGAAACACAGAAAGCTAACACTCAGGTACAACAGGTAATCAGGAAGCTCATGGAAAGTTGGTCATTCTTTCAAGTGTGCCGTAAGTACAAGAGTAGTGAGGTCATACTGCAAATGTACAAGGTGCTGTTAAGACCACATATCGAATGCTGTGAATAGTTTCGGTCTCTTTATTTCAGGAAAGATCTGATTTTATTGAATGCAGTTCAGAGAAGATTTACCAGAATGATCCCTGGCTTGGAGAGATTGAGTCATAAAGTAGTCAGGGTAGTACTCAGAGAGTAGTAAGGGTATGGAATGCTTTGCCTGCAACGGTAGTAGATTCACCAACTTTAAGTACATTTAAGTCGTCATTGGACAAGCATATAGACGTACATAGATTAGTGTAGATTAGATGGGCTTCAGATTGGTACAACAGGTCGGCGCAACATCGAGAGCTGAAGAGCCAGTACTGTGCTGTAAAAAAATGTTCTATGTTCTACGTTCTATGTCTCACAACATGGAGAGAGTCTCTACAGCCCATCTTGTTCATACTGACCAGATACCCTAAACTGATGCCCTAAACCATTTGCCAGCATTTGCCTCTTCTTCCTCTTAAACCCTTTCAATACATCTCTCCATCCAGGTCCCTTTTAAATGTGGTGGTTGCACCCGGCTTTACCAGTTGCGGCACACCGCTGGTCAGAGACCTTCAGTCCAAAAAACAATCCTCAACTCTTTCAGACAAAAGCATACACAGAAAACAAATAAAGTTCACCCCGCCCCACCACTCCCTCCCATAATGTGCCCATCAGACACTCTTGGGACAGGGACAGAACTGTGTGAAACACAGAGCAAGGCCCACTCTCTTCTTTCAAAACAACAATTTCTTACTCAGTGGAAAAAATAGACAAACGCAAAATGGCTCTCCCCTGACTCCATCCCCAACAACCTCTTTTGGGCAGGGACCACAAGGGGCCAAAACAAAAGCAAAATCAAAGAAAAAAATAATTTGAACACTTCTGCTAATTAAACCAAATCCCAGAAAAGCTCACCTTGCCTCATAAATTTTGAAAGTATGAATGACAGAAAACACTCAACTTCCACTAATTTGAGAAAAAAATCAATTTATTCTCTAACTCTAGAAGTGAACATTAAGCAACAACATCCTAATCCTCCTTTCTCTGAAAAGTTTGTTATCTTCCTCCAACTCTATATACTGTTAAAATAAACACCCGTTTTAAAATTACATCATCAAATTAATTTTCAAAACCCTGCAGCGGCTATCATCTCTAGTGTCTGTCTTCCTCTGGTAATAGATCTCCCTGGGTCATCTTCAGTCTTTTTACTGAAAAGATGCTTCACATGAAAGCTTGGATAGCTTGGATAGAGAGGGGTTTGCTGGAAGTTACTCTGACAATGGCAGTTGGTTGCTCTCTCTCTCTGGTTCACTCTCAACATGCCTCCTTCAGTGTACCTCAAACATCAAATCATCACGTTGGTTTCATGCTGTCAAAAGATTAAATTCAAATTCGATTGGGTTTTAGTATCTTGGAGCATAATTTAAACTGATTGGTTAAATTCGAACTGTTGTGAAAACATAGCAACCAGCACTCAGGTATTTGTTTCACAGTCAAATGTTCCATATTCTCAATGATCCAGTACACTCTGAGACTGCTGGTCAGCCACATGACAGGAGGTTGTAAGCTCTCAATGCAAAACAGTTTTCATCTCTCTCTTCAAGGTACAGTACACGGCTTCGCCTTCATAACATATTAAACAAACAAATGAACAACTAAATAGATAAATCCTCTCTCTCCTGTCCCCATTGAACATTTCTGGGACAGGGACAACAATGATTTAAAATCCAGAGGTAGTTGCCCTGCTCACTTCAACTAAAAATAAAATGCCCCCCTCACCAATCCCCACCAAGTGTATCTGGGACAGGGACAGTCCGGGCTAAAATAAAAGCCCTCTTGGATCTTCCAAATGGCCCAAACCTGGAACAAAGGCCAAATAAGGCAGTCCTCTTCCGCACCAATCTAAGCACAAACAACCACTCAAAAGGCAAAATGGAAACATATACGACAGAAACAAGTTTCTATATCAGAATATCATATCCAGAGTGATTATGTACTCTGGTCCCTGTGGCACCTAGCTGTCTCAAAAGGCCCCCACTGTAACAGTGAGCACCACATGCTCCTTCTCCAGGGACACCTAAGCATGGACGTAACCACGAAAGGGGTAGATAGTCAGGAACAACAAGCCTCTCTTTGGCCTGGTGCCTGCACCTGTTCATGGTCATCATGGCCAGGCCCAGGAACAAAGCCATGTCTGTTACTCCCCGCACTGGGAGCCTGTAGATCAGGAGTGTGGCACTGAAGGGCAGCCAAAGATTTAGCAGCTCCTTCTAAAAACAGACAACACACTTGATGTATAAATGGAAGATCATTGCCTCCAGGTCACAGAAGTGGGGAGGCGGGGGGGTGGGGGGGCGGCATGGAGGCTCAGTGGTTAGCACTGCTGCCTCACAGTGCCAGGGACCCGGGTTCAATTCCCACCTCGGAAACTGTCAGTGTGGAGCTTGCACATTCTCCCTGTGTCTGCGTGGGTTTCCTTCGGGTGCTCCAGTTTCTTCCCACAGTCCAAAGATGTTCAAGTTAGGTGAACTGACCATACTAAATTGCCAGTTGTTAGGTGTATTAATCAGAGGTAAATGTAGGGAATGGTTCCATATGGGTTGCTCTTCAGAGGGTCGGTGTGGACTTGTTGGGCCGAAGGGCCTGTTTCCACACTGTATGGAATCTAAAAAAAGAGAATGTGCGCTGGCATCCGGTGAACTTGCCCCATCACCGGTTGCAGGGGACCACCACATGCAGCACTCTCTATCCCAGATCTCTGATCTAAGAGGGAGGGACCCCTCCATAGAGGGCCCTCCACTGGGCATCTCCATCCTCAGTGGGCAAAACCTCATGCCAAGGTGTATCTGAGCTGTGGGTGATGGCATAGCAGTGGGCAGTGGACAAATAATACCCCGGTGTCATCTAAAACGCCACCAGGAGGATATCCCCGAGGTGGCTCTGATTTTGGGGACTACGGCACAGGGGATGGTCCGCAGTGTGGGGCCAGTGTCAGTTTCCAGATAGACAGGGGTCATTTCGTTTGGAAGCCCACTGCCACGGACCGAACAGAAATGCCAAACACTTGCTCCAGTTACACCTTGTAGAGGATGCTGGCACTCGGGCATCATCCACAGGTCATCTGGATCTATGAACATGAGGAGCACGTCATCGCTGTGCTCTCATCCTGTACAATCGCAGCGAGACATCCCTACTCCAGGATTCAAATCCTCTCACTATGAAGGCCAACATCCCATCTGACTTCTTCACCATCTGTTGCTCCTGCAATGCTCACTTTCAGCGACTGGTGTACAAGAGACACCCAGGTCTTACTGCTCTACACCCCTACCTTTCCCAATCCATCACTATTCCAATAATAATCCCATCTGCAACTGTGCAGCTGATGTTAACTAATTGGCAGTAAGCTCTCACGGAGAGGCTTGGCTGGGTGTAGAATCTGACGAATAAAATATTTCATCTCATTGAAATATTCAACACTGAAGCAGGTGTAGGCCATTCAGCCCTTCATGTTGACCTCACCCATTCAATAAAATCATATCTCATCATTCAACGCAGTCCACAGTTCCCTTGCTTTCTTACTATAATCTCTAAAACATTGATCCAGCTCCTTCTCAAACAATCTACAATAATTTGGCCGTGCTACTTTTCTGAGGCACAGAATCCCACAGGCTTCCCAATCTCTGTGTGAAGACATTACTCCTTTTGTCAATCCCACCCTGTCTCCTTTAGACTGTGGTTCTTGGACACCCAGGTTTAACCACACTACACCTTTCCCAATCTATCACTATTCCGATAATAATCCATTTTCCTTTTGGCTCCCAAAGTGGATAATGTGATACAGATCCACATTGAACTGCATCTGCTGTGCTTTGGCCCACACACGCAACTTATCCAAATCACACTGAAGTCTCTCCAAATCGTCTTTCACAGTTCTTTCTCCCTCCCAGCTATGGGTCTGCCTTTAAACCCAGTGGAAGTTAACAAACACTGCTTTATCAATGGATAAATCACAAACTGTTTCTCATCCCACTTCCAGTTTTGGGGGACAATTAAGTTTCAAAATGGTGGTAAACCTAGGGGGTCGCGTACCTGTTAGCTACAGTACATAATGAAAGCATCACTGATCTACATTGAGTAGTTGCCTGTCCATTGGCATTTGCACCTGTTGGGGCAGCACCTGGTGGCACAACATTGTCATCCGTTGGCATAAATATGGCTGCACCACAGAATTAGCTTGACCGATTCAGCATTTAAGTAAGTTGATAAGTGAGCACGATGGTAGCTTTGGTAAAGACTTATCCCAAGGTAACAGGGTCTACTTTGAACAAAGAACCTTACAACTTAATAAACAGGGAGTTCTGTAGAAACAATAGGAGACAGTTGTATAAGAAATGTATCACAACAGACAGCCTGTAGTTTGTATTGTAACGACGCGATAGTGAACCCCTCTGTTAATTAAACCAAACACCCAGAAAAGGTCACTTCACATCGTTATCTGTTAAAAAATGAGTGACAGAGAACTCCCAAAGTCCACAAATTGAAGAAAAGAATATCAACTTATTCCTTACCTCTAAAAGTGAACATTAAACAATGACTGTTCAGAACTCTGTGCTTCCTTCCTCTGAACTGCTTACTCCCTGCCTCCAACTCTGTTCCAATAATACCCATATTAAAATGACATCAACTTAATTTGAAAACCGTACAGCAGCTGCCATCTTCAGTGTCTTTCTTCTTCCGGGTGACGATCTCTCTGGTTCATCTTCTTTCTTTTTATTACTCATATGTTTCATACGAAAAGGTACTTTTAATCAAGAGTGTTTCCTTATTCCTTGGATCTGTGTTGATGGCAGTTGGTCTGTCCAATGTTCAAAATGCCTGCCTTTTTAATATCCCCACATCGGTTGGCAAAACAATAATTCAAACTCGATTGAGTGTCAGCATCCTGCAGCATAATTTAAACTGATTGGTTAAATTTGAATTGTTGTCAAAACAGCAACCAATTCAGGTATCCATTTCATAGCCAAATATTACATATTTTCAATTTCCCAGTACACTCTGACATTGCCATCTGATCATATACACAGGTGCTTGTAAGCTCTCAGTGTAGACCAGCATTCACTATCTCTTAAAAGTACAGTACATGTCTTCAACTTCACAACACTCCCCCCCCAAAAGAAAAAATAAATCATCACAATGAAAAGATGTCTTCATTTTTTTTTCTAATTCTTAATCTCATTACAATGAAATACATAGGAGATTAATCTAAGTTATACTTTCATATTAGTTTCTGCACACACACATATATATATATATATATATATATATATATATATATATAATGTTGCAATCAGTTCAATCTTATCTGTACATTTTCATTTCAAATCCACGATAACGCATCTGCTGTTGCATTTTTACGAATTGCAACGTGTACAATTTGTCCATTAAAAGTTTGGAACACAAGACTCCAATGAAATAGTCTCATATTTTTGTATTTAAATATCTCCAAGAATGGAAGAGGACTGTGGTCCGTGCACACAACGCTCTCTGCCACATTGTTCATCACATAAACATTAACGTGTTGTAAAGCCAGTACCAAACTCAATAGTTCTTTTTCAATGGTAGAGTATTTTCTCTGGTGAGTGCTGAGGTCTTTGAAAAGTAGCCAATTCACTGTTCAATTCCATCGTTATCTTCTTGTAGCAGTGTGGCTCCAACTCTTTTGCAGGTTTTCAAAATGTTTGGTGTAGTTAAAATTGATGCGGTGGTTAATACTGAGCTAAATTGTCAAATGATTCCTGACATTGTTCTGCCACCAATATTTGTGTCCATCTTCAGTAAATCTGTTCGCAGTGCCACTCGGCTGCTGAAGATTGAAACAAACTTTCAGTAGAATCTGTTTCATCCCAAAAACTGAAGCACCTCTTTCTTGGAGAATGGAAATTCTTCATTGGCCTTCATCTTCTAGGGTGGCACGGTGGCACAGTGGTTAACACTGCTGCCTGACAGCGCCAGAGACCCAGGTTCAATTCCCGCTTGGGGTGACTGTCTGTGTGGAGTTTGCACATTCTCCCCGTGTCTGCGTGGGTTTCTTCCGGCTGCTCCAGTTTCCTCCCACAGTCCAAAAATGTGCAGGTTCGGTGAATTGGCCATGCTAAATTGCCCATAGTGTTAGGTGAAGGGGTAAATATAGGGGATTGGGTCTGGGTGGGTTGCTCTTCGGAGGGTCGGTATGGACTTGTTGTGCCGTAGGGCCTGTTTCCACACGGTAAGTAATCTAATCTTCACACTCTTTGGGGTTATTCATCCATGACTGATGTTATGTCCCAAGAACATCACCTCTGCCTTCACGAATTCTGATTTCTTTAAGATTATTACCAGTTCTGCATCTCATAATTGTGCGATGAGCTCTGCCAACTGTACCATGTGAGCTTTCCATGACTTGCTAAAGATCACTACATCATCCAAATAATCTGTACAGTTTGTTAATACAGCCACTATTCTGTTTATCAGTCCTTGGAAAGAGCCTGGTGTATTCTTCATTCCAAAAGACATCACTTTGAGGGGATATAGCCCATTTCTGATTACAAACGCAGTAATTTCTTTCACCTTCTTTGATAAAGGGACCTGCCAGTTATCACACAGTAAGTTTACCTTTGTGATGTAACTGGCTTGTTCAACTTTCTCTATACAGTCCTCCAATCTTGGTATTGGGTATGAGGCCGATTTTGTTATGGTGTTGACCTTCCGATAAGCCACACAAAATCGTTGAGTCCTGTCAGGTTTTGGAACTAACATGATCGGTGAACTCCATTCACTTTGACTCAGTTCAATGATATCTCCATTGAGCATTGCCTTCACTTTCATCTGATCCTATGTGACTTTGAAAGGATTAAATCTGTAGGGGTGTTTTTTTGTCGTAACAGCATTCCCTGTGTCTACCTCATGCCTCCCCATCTTATAGGTAAAAACAATGACTGCAGATGCTGAAAATCAAATACTGGATTAGTGGTGCTGGAAGAGCACAGCAGTTCAGGCAGCATCCAACGAGCAGCGAAATCAACGTTTCGGGCAAAAGCCCTTCATCAGGAAGGAGCATGGAGAGATAAACTAGAGGAGGGTGGGGGTGGGGAGAGAGTAGCACAGAGTACAATGGGTGAGTGGGGGAGGAGATGAAGGTGATAGGTCAAGGAGGAGAGGGTGGAGTGAATAGGTGGAAAAGAAGATAGGCAGGTCGGACAAGTCAAGGAGTTAGTAACTGAGCTGCAAGTTTGAAACTAGGATGAGGTGGGGGAAGGGGAAATGAGGAAGCTGTTGAAGTCCACATTGATGCCCTGGGGTTGAAGTGTTCTGAGGCGGAAGATGAGGCGTTCTTCCTCCAGTCGTCTGGTGGTGAGGGAGCGGCGGTGAAGGAGGCCCAGGACCTCCATGTCCTCGGCAGAGTGAGAGGGGGAGTTGAAATGTTGGGCCACGGGGCGGTTTGGTTGATTGGTGCGGGTGTCTCGGAGATGTTCTCTAAAGCGCTCTGCTAGGAGGCGCCCAGTCTCCCCAATGTAGAGGAGACCACATCGGGAGCAACGGATACAATAAATGATATTGGTGGATGTGCAGGTGAAACTTTGATGGATGTGGAAGGCTCCTTTAGGGCCTTGGATAGAGGTGAGGGAGGAGGTGTGGGCACAGGTTTTACAGTTCCTGCGGTGGCAGGGGAAAGTGCCAGAATGGGAGGGTGGGTCGTAGGGGGGTGTGGACCTGACCAGGTAGTCACGGAGGGAACGGTCTTTGCGGAAGGCGGAAAGGGGTGGGGAGGGAAATATATCCCTGGTGGTGGGGTCTTTTTGGAGGTGGCGGAAATGCTGACGGATGATTTGGTTGATGCGAAGGTTGGTCGGGTGGAAGGTGAGCACCAGGGGCGTTCTGTCCTTGTTACGGTTGGAGGGGTGGGGTCTGAGGGCGGAGGTGCGGGATGTGGACGAGATGCGTTGGAGGGCATCTTTAACCACGTGGGAAGGGAAATTGCGGTCTCTAAAGAAGGAGGCCATCTGGTGTGTCCTATGGTGGAACTGGTCCTCCTGGGAACAGATACGGCGGAGGCGGAGAAATTGGGAATACGGGATGGCATTTTTGCAAGAGATAGGGTGGGAAGAGGTGTAATCCAGGTAGCTATGGGAGTCAGTGGGTTTGTAAAAAATGTCAGTGTCAAGTCGGTCGTCACTAATGGAGATGGAGAGGTCCAGGAAGGGGAGCGAGGTGTCAGAGATGGTCCAGGTAAATTTAAGGTCAGGGTGGAATGTGTTGGTGAAGTTGATGAATTGCTCAACCTCCTCACGGGAGCACGAGGTGGCGCCAATGCAGTCATCAATGTAGCGGAGGAATAGGTGGGGAGTGGTGCCGGTGTAATTACAGAAGATCAACTGTTCTACATAGCCAACAAAGAGTCAGGCATAGCTGGGGCCCATACGTGTGCCCATGGCTACGCCTTTGGTCTGGAGGAAGTGGGAGGATTCAAAGGAGAAATTGTTAAGGGTGAGGACCAGTTCGGCCAAACGAATGAGTGTGTCAGAGGAAGGGTACTGTTGGGGACGTCTGGAGAGGAAAAAACGGAGGGCTTGGAGGCCCTGGTCATGGCGAATGGAGGTGTAGAGGGATTGGATATCCATGGTGAAGATAAGGCGTTGGGGGCCAGGGAAACGGAAGTCTTGGAGGAGGTGGAGGGCGTGGGTGGTGTCTCGAACGTATGTGGGGAGTTCCTGGACTAGGGGGGATAGGACAGTGTCAAGGTAGGCAGAGATGAGTTCAGTGGGGCAGGAGCATGCTGAGACAATGGGTCGGCCAGGGTGGTCAGGCTTGTGGATCTTGGGAAGGAGGTAGAACCGGGCAGTGCGGGGTTCCTGGACTATGAGGTTGGAAGCTGTGGGTGGGAGATCTCCTGAGGTGATGAGGTTCTGTATCGTCTGGGAGATGATGGTTTGGTGATGGGGGGTGGGGTCATGGTCGAGGGAGCAGGAAGAAGAGGTGTCCTCGAGTTGGCGTTTGGCTTCAGCGGTGTAGAGGTCAGTGCGCCAGACTACCACTGCGCCCCCTTTATCCGCTGGCTTGATGGTGAGGTTGGGATTGGAGCAGAGGGATTGGAGGGCTGCACGTTGTGAGGGTGAGAGGTTGGAGTGGGGGAGGGGGGTCGACAGGTTGAGGCGGTTAATGTCCCGGCGGCAGTTGGAAATGAAGAGGTCGAGGGCAGGTAATAGGCCAGCGCGGGGTGTCCAGGTGGATGCAGTGTGTTGGAGGTGGGCGAAGGGGTCCTCGGAAGGTGGGCGGGAGTCCTGATTGTGAAAGTAAGCTCGGAGGCGGAGGCGACGGAAGAATTGTTCGACATTACGGCGTGTATTAAATTCATTGATGCGTGGACGGAGGGGGATGAAGGTGAGTCCTTTGCTGAGGACTGACCGTTCATCCTCAGTGAGTGGGAGGTCTGGAGGGATGGTGAAAACTCGGCAGGGCCGGGAGCTGGGATCTGGTGTGGGTGTGGAGCTGGGAGTGGGGTCGGAGCCAGTACCTGGAGTAGGTGTGATGGTGGGGGGAATGGGGGTGGAGGCATCAGCTGGGGTAATGTTGCCCTCGGGGTTCTGGGGTGTGGGGATAGTGACAGGGAGGTCTGTGGGGGCCGTGTCAGCAGAATGCAGGTGAGTGGCGCTGGTGGGGGTGGAAGTGGTGGTGATCATGGCAGTGGGGGTGGTGGGAGTCACTGAGCATGTGGCATCAGCGATGATGTGAGAGCCGGAAGTGGCTGTGGGAGTGGCCATGATGGGGGTGGAAGTAACATCATCACTCAGCGTGGGGGTGGTAGCTGCGTCAGCCGCATGGCTAATGGCGTTTCCGAGGCCAGGGGAATCTTCTGGAATGTTTGAGGAGCGCTGGTTATGGAGGTGGGTGGATAAAAGTTTGTTGTACTTACAGTTTTTGATGTTTGAGATGGAATTGAAATACTGTTTGTTGAGAGTATGAATTCTCCTGAGGATGTAGTGCAGAGTGGGTCCTTTGCAATTCTGAGAGAGTGTGGCCCTCAGCTGAGGCAGGGATGACTGGAGAGAGGTTAGGTGCCGGCGCATTGCTGCAAGCGTGGAGCGGAGGATCCTGAAGGAGAACTGTTGCTGGTGTTTTTGAATCTGTAGTCTGTACTGTTTGTCCTGTTCGGGTCCGAACTCTGCTGGTTTAAAGGTGGTCTGGAGTCCGTGTGGAATGAGTTGGTTACGGAGGTATGCACTGAGGAAGCAAATGTGGCTGTGGTACCGAGTTTGTTTCACAACATGGTTGAAGAGCTTCAGAGCAGAGGAAATGACCTGGGAGTTGCAGTGGGAGAGGGACTCCCTGAGATTCTTGTAGAGAGAGGAGGAAAACTTCTTCAAGGCAGGCATCCTTGCAAGAGGATTCGCAGTAGGGTTAAAATCAACAAGGTAAAAACAATGACTGCAGATGCTGAAAATCAAATACTAGATTAGTGGTGCTGGAAGAGCACAGCAGTTCAGGCAGCATCCAACGAGCAGCGAAATCAACGTTTCCTCCCCATCTTATCCCTACATATGTTCTCATATTGCTGCAACAGGCTTTTGTTCCTGAAACAGGTACTTCACTAACCTATCCCAGTCCTTAAGGACTTCCCCCTTATTTAACGTATTTTGAGGCACATCATACTCCACCACATATGGATTTGATTCCTCTCTGCCAGGGCAGTAACTAACACCTGTTTCTCCAGTTCCCTGTGTCTATTATAATAAGGTTTCAACATATTCACAGGACATACACGATAGAGATTTTCTTATCTGGCATCTTTCCCAGATAGTGTACCTGAATAAAGTTTTTCTCAATTTGAAAGGCACCACTAAACCAAGCTTTGAAGGAATCTCCTACAACTGGTAACAATACTGCTACCTGCTTCCTTCTGTGCTGTGCCCTCTTCAGGTACTGTTTAGCAAACTCACCCACCTGATTAAATCTCTCCCTCGTCCCAAGTAAATAATAAAAAGAGATATCTGATCTCAGTCCTGTCAATTTCTTTTTAATTAATTTCAAAGGCCCTCTCACTTCATGTCCGGACATTAACTCAAAGGGAATAAACCGAGTTAATTTGTTTGGGGCATCTCTCATGGCAAACAATAAAAATGGGATACGTTTATCCCAATCATTCGGGTAATCCTTACAGTACACTCTTAATATGGTCTCCAGGGCCTGATGCCACCTTTCCAAAGTTCCCTGGGATTCAGGATGGCATGCAGTTGATTTACATGGCTGTAGGCCTGAGCTATCCATGACTTTATGAAACAGCGGAGCAGTAAAGTTAGACCCTTGGTCTGACTGAATCTCTCTGGGTAGCCCATAACGTGTGAAAAAAGCTACTAACTCCTCGACCACTCTTTTTCCCTTCATACTCTGTAATGGAATTGCCTCTGGAACTCTGGTGGACACATTCTTTACGGTTAGCAAGTATTGGTTACCACTTTTAGTTTTAGGGAGGGGCATATCCCCCACTCAACCATTACCATCAAGCCAGGGGATCAATCCTGGTTCAATGGAGAGTGCAGGAGGGAATACCAGGAGCAGCATCTGGCATTACTAAAAATGAGTTTCAAACTTGTGAAGCACCCAAACAGGTCTACTTGTGTGCCAAATGACACATAGAACTAAGCGATCCCATAACCAATGGATCAGATCTAAGCTCTGCATTGTTGCACACACAATGGTGGTGGACAATTAAATACTGGAGGAGGAGGAGGAAGAGGCTCCACAAATACCCCCATCCTCAATGATGGAGGAGCCCAGCACATCAGCGCAAAAGATAAGGCTGATACATTTGCAGCAATCTTCAGTTGGACACGCCGAGTGGATGGTCCATCTCGGGCTCCTCCAGTGTTCCTCAGCATCACTGATACCAGTCTCCAGTCAATTCGATTCACTCCACGTGATATCAAGAAACATCTAGAAGCACTGGATACTGCAAAGGCAATGGGCCTTGATCACATTCCAGCAATAGTATTGAAGACGTGTGCTCCAGAAGTTGCTGCTCCCTTGGTCAAGCTCTTCCAGTACAGTTCCAACACTGGCATCTACCCGACAATGTGGAAAATGGCCCAGGCGTGCCCTGTAAACAAAAAGCAGGACAAATCCGACCCGTCCAATTACTGTCCAATCAGTCTACTCTCCATTATCAGTAAAGTGATGGAAGGGGTCACCAACAGGGCTATCAAGCAGTACCTGCTCAGTGACGCCCAGTTCGGGTTTAACCAGTGTCACTCATCTCCTGATCTCATCACAACCTTGGTTCAAACATGGGCAAAAGAGCTGAATTTGGCAAAAGGGGAGGTCAGAGTAAAAGCCCTTGACATCAAGTCCACATTTGACCAAGTATGGCATCAAGAAACCCTGGCAAAACTGGAATCAATGGGTATCAAGGGGGTAACACTCCGCTGGTTCAAGTCATACCTGGCACAAAGGAAGATGATCATGGTTGTGGAGGGTCAGTCATCTCAGCTCCAGGACATCTCTGCAGGAGTCCTTCAGGATAGTGTCCTCGGCCCAATCTTCAACTGTTTCAACGATTACCTTCCATCTGTCAAAAGTCAGAACTGGGGATGTTCATCGATACTTGCATAGTGTTCAGCGCCATTTGCGACTCCTCAGATACAGAAGCAGTCCATGCTCAAATGCAACAAGATCTGGACAATATCCAAGCATGATCCAACAAGTGGCAAGTAACATTTGTGCCACACAAATGCCAGACAATGACCAACACCAATAAGAGACACACTAACTACTGCCGCTTGACATTCAACGGTATTACCATCATTGTTTCCCCCACTGTCAACATCCTTGGGTTTAACATTGACTGGAAACTCAACGGGACTCACTGTATAAACACAGTGGCTACAAGAGAAGGTCAGAGACGAGGGATACTGTGGTGAGTAACTCGCTTCCTGACACCCCGAAGTCTACCCACCATCTCCAAGGCACAAGTCAGGAGTGGGATGGAATACTCCCCACTTGGCTGGATGGTTGCAGCTCCAAAAACACTCAAGAAGCTTGACACCATCCAGGACAAAGTAACCTGCTTGATTGGCACCACATCCACAAACCTTCAATCCTTCCACCACTGGTGCTCAGTAGCAGCGGTATGTACTAAATACAAGATGCAGTGCAGAAATTCACCAAAGATCCTTGAACACCACCTTTCAAACTCACAACCACTTTCACCGAAAAGGACAGGGAAGCAGGTACTTGGGAACATCACCAGCTGCAAGTTCCACTCCAAGCCACTCACCACCCTTCCTTGGAAATATACCATCGTTCCTTCACTGTCGTTGTGTCAAAATCCTGGAATTCCCTCCCTACTGCACTATGGGTCATCCCACAGCAAGTGGACTGCAGCGATTCAAGGCAGCTCACCACCACCTTCTCAAGGGCTAATAGGGATGGGCTATCCATGCAGGCCAGCCAGCGATGCAGAAGTCCCACAAATGACCAACTCCATTACAATTTCAACTTACCTTTTGTCTCTGATTAAACCCAATTCTAACCTATTTGCTTATTCTAAAAGTATTTCATTACCCTGTCTTTTAAATTTTCTTGGCACATTTGCAAAGCATCTTCAAACCAGCAATGTCTTTTAAAATGTTAAAAGCCATTTCCCTCACTTCTAATTTAGCCAACTACAACAAACAGAAATTTTTAAAATGGTTCTTGAAGATGTGGGACACTAAATAGCAAGTTTTTAAATCTGCTGGGATCTTTTGTACCCCAAATCTGTTCAAATCTGTCCAAATCTCAGACTGGGTCTGTCTAAACCTGTCCAAATTGGGAACCTGAACCCCCAAACTGTTACAACACGGTGATGAACCCCTCTGTTAATTCAACCAAACAGCCAGAAAATCTCACTTTGCCTTGAAATCTGTTAAACTATGAGTGACTGAGAACACCAAAATTTCACTATTTAAAGGAAAAAATACCAATTTATTCTTTAATTCTAAAAGTGAGCATCAAACAAAAACTATTTACAGGTCGAAGATCCCTTTCTCTTAACTGCTTATTACCTGCGTCCAACTCAATAAGAGTATACTGTTCCAATAAAACACTTATTAAAATTACATTAATTTAATTTCAAAACCATACAGTGGCTGTCATCTTCAGTGATTTTCTTCTTCCAGCCAAATATCTCCCTGAGTTGTCTTGTTCTTTTTTTCTGTGAATATGCTTCACTTGAAAAGTTACCTTTGATTCAGAAAGTTTTCCTAATTTCTTGGATGTGTGTTGATGACAGGTGCTCTGTCTGATTTCCAAAACCCCTGCTTTCTTTCTTCCACAACATCAGATTGTCTCATTGTTCGATGCTGTCAAAACAATAAATTCAAACTCAATTTATTTTTAATACCCTAGGCATAATTTAAATGGATTGATTAAATTTGAATTGTTGTTAAAACAGTAACCAACTCAGATATCCACTTCACAGCCAAATGTTGAATATTGTCAATCTTCCAGTAGACTCGGAGACTGCTACCTGGTCAGATACTCAGATGCTTGTATGTCCTCAGTATAGAACAACATTAACTCTCTTTAAAAGGTACAGTACACACCTTCAACTTCATAACAGTACCAAGCATCAAAAAGTAAAGTAGAACCCACAATAACAAAGAGAAATGATAATGAATGTGATTCTGTCTTGAAAAAAATCTAAGATCAGACAAGTTCACTAACCTTTGTAAGTGATTGAGTTTTAATGAGAAAAAGATGTTGCCCTAATGGGTAAAAAGAGTCAGAGGAGGGACAGTAAATTTCATCTCACTAGAATGAGTTATAATGCAGTTGCAAGATAGAGGGGCGGTCTCCAACTGGTCCTCCAAGTTCAGGTGGGATTGAAACCATTCACAACTCATGAGCTAAAGAATGCTAACAGGAAGTGTTAACATACAACTCTCTATATTACTAACTTCATATTAGAATTAACATTAGAAATCTTACAGCAATTAGTTAGAATTATCTTCCTTTTGTATCTCGTTTGATTAGCACAGAGGGAAATATAAGATCAGGGACAAATTTTGACTTGTATAAATTGAATAACAGAATTAGAGCAGCCCCGAGGGATAAACAAGTCTGGGAAATATCTTAAGGAGTGTAACCATTAACTTCGCAATGTGAATTCAGGAATACACTGTAAAGTCCCAAGGCCTGATGATTGTGATATCAAATAAACATCATGAGGTCATGGGGACTCTTGGGCTCTCCATCATTGATGAGGTGGTTCACAGGATTGGAAGCATGGGTTACGGAGGGCGGGGCAATGGCAATGTTGCATGTGATTATTGTCACGCAAACTGTCTAAAACTGCAGTATCCCATTGGGGAAATGGCGGAGGGGAAATTGGAGATGGAGGAGGTCACAGCGATGCAGAGGCATGCAGTGGTTGCCGGAGGTTACAGATGAGGGGCATTGTAGGGGCTGGAGGAGGTGACAGAGACAGGGAGGGGTGTAGGGGCTAGAGGAGGTGACAGAGATAGGGATGGGTGTAGGGGCTGGAGGAGGTGACGGAGGCAGGGAGGAGTGTAGGGGCTGGATGAGGTGACAGAGACAGGGAGGGGTGTAGGGGCTGGAGGAGGTGACAGAGACAGGGAGGGGTGTAGGGGCTAGAGGAGGTGACAGAGATAGGGATGGGTGTAGGGGCTGGAGGAGGTGACGGAGGCAGGGAGGAGTGTAGGGGCTGGATGAGGTGACAGAGACAGGGATGGGTGTAGGGGCTGGATGAGGTGACAGAGACAGGGAGGGGTGTAGGGGCTAGAGGAGGTGACAGAGATAGGGATGGGTGTAGGGGCTGGATGAGGTGACAGAGACAGGGAGGAGTGTAGGGGCTGGAGGAGGTGACAGAGACAGGGAGGGGTGTAGGGGATAGAGGAGGTGACAGAGACAGGGAGGGGTGTAGGGGCTGGATGAGGTGACAGAGACAGGGAGGAGTGTAGGGGCTGGAGGAGGTGACAGAGATAGGGATGGGTGTAGGGGCTGGATGAGGTGACAGAGACAGGGAGGGGTGTAGGGGCTCGAGAAGGAAGCGCAATCCTCCATGAACGAACTGCAGCCAGAACAAAATAAATCTGCCTGAATGGTCCTTCCTTCTTTCTCCGGGTTTCACTCAGATAAATGTCTAGCTCTGTTTTTATTCATCTGTCGAGTACATAGTTTGGTGTTTGTGGGTGTAGAAATTAGGTCGGCAATCTGTCCTTCAATGTTGGAACATTCTCAATGGAAACATCCGATGCCTGCAGCCAGTCGGAGCTCTGCAACAGCACCGTAACTACAGGGAGGTCACCAACATACACACTCAAAGCTGCAACTTTATGTTCATGTCAAAATCCACGAAAGGATCTACAGCAAAAATGGAGAGTATTCTACCCACCTGCTCCATGCTGGTGTTTTCCTGCTCCACATGGGTCTCCTCCAGCCTCTCTTCATCTCACTCCATCTCGAGGGACTTCAATTCCTTCCTACTTCATAGATTTATCTAGCTCCCTGCTTCTCGCAACATGATTCATCTTGACCACTTTTTGTGTTGATGATCTCCACATTCCCCTCACTCTCTGGGGAAGTATGGTTGTCTTGAATTCTCACTTGCACTTATTAGTGACTCTCTCATATTGATGGCCCTTAGGTTTGGTGTCTCCACATCTATCATTTTGGCAACTTTCATTATTTGTGAGGAAATATATCCCATCAGCCTGCTCCCTTCAAGAGAAAGAAAACCCAGATTACTACAGATGGGCAGCACAGTGGTACAGTGGTTAGCACTGTTGCCTCACAGCGCCAGAGACCTGGGTTCAATTCCCGCCTCCGGCGACTCTGTGTGGAGTTTGCACATTCTCCCCGTGTCTGCGTGGGTTTCCTCCGGGTGCTCCGGTTTCCTCCCACACTCCAAAGATGTGCAGGTCAGGTTAATTGGCCATGCTAAATTGCCCGTAGTGTTAGGTAAGGGGTAGATGTAGGGGTATGGGTGGGTTGCGCTTCGGCGGGGCGGTGTGGACTTGTTGGGCCGAAGGGCCTGTTTCCACACTGTAAGTAATCTAATCTAATCTAACCGGTAAAATTTGATGACAATCTCGTAAATGTTAAGTTCACAATCTCCGGTGTCTCTACATCCAATTTACAATTGAGTGCAAAACCCTTCTTTTGTGTTTTTACCAATATCTATAAATATCAGAACTGTGCACAGTGATCCAAATTTAGTTTATCCAAGATACATGGAGATTAGCAATGATGCAGTGTCAGGTGTGGACTAACAAAGTTGTTTAGAGGCCAGAACTGTGCTCAATGATCCAACTGTAGTCTGAAAAGGGGATATAAAGACCAAGAGTGTGCAATGTGCTCCCATGACCACCATCTGCCTCAAGTTGAGCAGAAATTGTGGAGGCTGCATAGGAATGTTCAACCACGACATTTCTCGTTGCTGTGGAAACACAGCCAACATCATCAAACACCCCTCCCCCCCCAGGTATATAATCTTCCAATCTCTTCCGTCAGGTAGTAGTTATAAAAGCTAAAACACACGTAACCAACAGGTGCAAGAACAGCTTCTTCCCAGCTGGTATTAAGATTGCTGAATGGACCTCTCTAACTTCAAATCTAATGTTGATCTTGCTTTTGCGCAACACCTGTGCAGCCGTAACCTTGAATACCTCACTCTGTCTAAACACCTTGTAGTCCATGCTTGTTTTAATCTGCCTGTACTGCACAAAGCTTTTGTCTCTACTTAGGTACATGTGATAACAGTGAATCAAATCAAATCAAATCCAGCCTTAACCCTGTAAACCTTGATTCCCTTACCAATCGGGAACCTATCCATCTCGGTGTTAAATGCACTCAATGACTTGGGCTCTCCAGCCCTTTGCAGCAATGTGGGTCACGGAATCACCACCATCTGACTGAAGAAATTCCTCCTCATCTCCGTTCCAAAGGGTTGTCCCTTCACTCTGAGGCTGTGTCCACTGGTCCTTGTCTGAGACTCATGGAAACATCTTCTTCATCTTCACTCTGTACAGGTCTCTCAATTACATCTTCCTCATCTTCACTCTGTACAAGTCTCTCAGTAACATCTTCTTCACCTTCACTCTGTACAGGTCTCTCAGTATTCTCGAGGTTTCAATCAGAGTGCCCCTCTTTCTTCTAAATTCTTATCCAGTATAAACTCAGAAACCCCAACCTTTCCTCATACACCAAGACCTTCATCCTCAGAACCTTTCCTGTAAATGCCCCACTAGACACTCTCCAAGTCCAGCACACCCTTCCTTAGATACTGAAACCCAAACTGCTGACAATATTACAAATCTGGTCTCACCAGAGCCTTATAGATCCTGAGCAGGGCATCTCTGCTCTTCTATTGTATCCCTCTCGAAATGAATGCTAACATTCATTTACCTTCCTAACTGCCAACTGAAGCTGCCTGTGAACCTGAAGGGAATCCTGAACTCAGACTCCCAAGGCTCTAAGTGTTTCAGATTTCTGAAACCTTTCCCATTTAGAAACCCATCTATGTATTTATTCTTCTCATCACAGTGTATCACCTCAGACACTTTCCCAAAGTTTCATCCATCTGCCAACAGAAACTGAAAAGACCCTTAACTAGGCCTCATCCTTGAGGATTTTTTTTGAGTTTTCAGGCCTGGCAGCATCTGTCCAGAGAGAGAGAGATTGAAAGAGGGAGCGAGAGAAAGTAGAGTCAATATTTTGAGTCTGGGGAGTGTTCCGGCGGAAAAGTTTGCTTTGGACTTGATGTTGTGACACAAAATTTCATCATTCCTTCCCACTCTGTCAGTGTGAGTCTTTCTCATGATTATGATGATTGAGTTTGGTGAGTCCCGGAGCCGTCCCTGTTGTTTCTCTCCCCTGAAAGGGTTGTCCCTTTAAAGAGTCTTTCCCCTGAAGCAGCTGCTAACGGTCACTTGGGGCACGAGGCGGCCGTTAACCGCCATCTCGCGCGGGGCCTGAGGGGGCGGGGCCTGAAGATCAAATGGCGCCAGCGACACGCGGGAAGGAAAAGCGCCGAGAGAGAGGGGACTGTGTCAACATGTCCCGTTCCCCAGGGTCATGGTCACTGGGAGGGGGAGGTGGACAGGGAGAGATTCCGCTCGGGCCTCCTCCCAGTGAGGTATCTTGTCGGTGAGCCGTTCCTGTTTATTTAATGTTCCCCTTCACCCAGTCAGAGGGTGTGTGTTTAAAACTGGAGGATACTGTGAGATGGTGAGCAGCCGGTGAAGGGAGAGGGATGGCCGATGGCCGATCACCGCGACGATGAGGATGGAGCCGTTTTATATCAGGCTGGAGCTGCTCCAGACCAGGAGGATCACCGGTGACTGAGTAAAGGAAGAAAACTCAGACAGGCGAAGAGTGACAGGGGTTGGGAATCTCTTCCTCAAACGGCGGTCTGTACCAATTTAATTATTAAATTTAAATCTGAAATAACTTTTTTTTTTCTAATTAAGCCCAGGGATATCAAGGGGTATGCGCTCAGGGCTGGCAAATGGAGTGAGGCCACAGATCAGCCGCCACTTTATCAAGAGGCTGAACAGGTTCGAAGGGCTGAATGGCCTCCTCCTGTTCCTATGAAGCTTGTTTACAAATTTAACAGCACTCTTTAGTAAAATCGAATGGTAATGAATTAATAAGGATGGATAATCTATTCCAAGGCAGGGCTGGTTCTGCTGAAACAGCTGGGATGGGGCTGTGTATTTCTCAGTTTACAGTTACTGCTGATTGAGTCTTCAATATGGAATTGTGTTCACAATGTCCATAGAAAAGTACAACACAGGAAGAGACCCTTCGGCCCACCATGTTGTGCCAATCATAACGCCAAATTAAACTAATCCCTTCTGCATGCTCCCTAGTTTTAGACACTTCAATTCTGGGGAAAATATTCTGACTGTCAAGCCTATCAGTTGTGGGATATAGGTAAAGCAGTGTTACTTCTGCAATCATAATTACTTATGCAAGGTAAATGAACTCACACCAGTGTATAACTGTTTCAGCCTGGAGCTGAGTTTCCAAGAATGAAAACTATGTGAAAGAAACATATAATTGTTTTTGTATTAGCTAAACTGTGCATACAAGAGTGAAACGTGCCTGCAAACAATGGTAGATGTTACAGACAAATAGAGAAGGTGCTGTGAGGGGAAGGGGTTAAGCTAGATATGCCTGTACAAACAGTAGTTATAAGCATCTGTTTCCTGCTTCTGCAAAAACAAGAACAAACCACAATCAAGAGGTCACAAGGCAAGCAAGAAACTAGATGGCAGTAAAGGAGGATATACCTAACGATGGACCACAGCAGGATGTGGTCAAACGGCCTTGAGGTCAGAAATAAGCATTTTGTCACAGACGAGGCAAGAGATAAACAAGAGTAATGGGCGCCGGTCTTAGAGAAGTGGGAGATGTAAACAGGGGAGGAGCAATAGGAGGACAGAAGAGGAACGAATTACATAAATATTGTGTACTCATTAAACACGGTGCGTATGTGACTAATCGACACCACACCCCTCTTGCAAAAGTGTAATAAACAATACGACTGCTTCAGATCTTGTCTCGGACTGAAATTACTGAAGTGAGTGAGCTTCGTTTCTCACACAATGCATCTCATGATTTTATAGATTTCTGTCCAGTCTCCCCTCAGCCTCTGCTGTTCCACAGAAAACAAGCCAAGGTTTTTGAGACCTCCTTATAGTTCATACCCTCAAATCCAGGGAGCATCCTGGTGAACCTCTTCTGCACCCTCTCCAAATCCTCCACATCCTCACTATAATGTGGTGACCACAACTGAATGCAGAACCTATGTCCAAAGAGCCATAGAGATATACAACACGGAAACAGATCCTTCGGTCCAACTCGTCCAACCCCGCCCAATCTAGTCCCACCTGCCAGCACATGGCCCATATCCCTCCAAACCCTCCTGTTTATATACCCATCCAGATGCCTTTTAAATGTAGCAATTGTAGCAGCCTCCAGCACTTCCTCTGTCAGACTATTCCACACACACATCACCCTCTGTGTGAAAACATTGCCCCCTAGGTCTCTTTTATGTCTTTCCTCTCTCACCCTAAATCTATGCCCTCTAGTTCTAGACTTCCCCCACCAGGGAAGAAAACCTTCTCTATTTACCCTATTTATGCCCCTCATGATGTTAGAAACCTCTATAAGGTCACCCCTCAGCCTCCGACACTCCAGGGAAAACAAACCCAGCCTATTCTACTTCTCACTATGGTGCAGATCTTCCAACCCTGACAACATCCTTGTAAATCTTTTGTGAATCCCTTCAGGTTTCACAACAGCGGACACCAGGATTACATGCAATCTTCCAAAAGTGGCCTAACCAATATCCTGTACAGCCGCAACATGACCTCCCAACTTCTATACTCAATACTCTAACCAATAAAGGAAAGCATACCGAACGTCTTCTTCACTATCCTATCTACTTGCAACTCTACTTTTAAGGAGCTATGAACCTGTACTCCAAGACTCAGCAGCACTCCCTAGGACCTTACCATTAAGTATATAAGTCCTGCTATGACTTTCATTTCCAAAATGCAGCACATCCAATTCATCTAAATTAAATTCCATCTGCCATTCCTCAGCCCATTGGCCCATCTGATCAAGATCCCGTTGTAATCAGAGGTAACTGTCTTTGCTGTCCACTACACCTCCAATTTTGGTGTCATCTGCATTATTACTAACCATACCCCTTAAGCTCATATCAAAATCATTTATATAACTGATGAAAAACAGAGGACCCAGCATTGGTCGTTGTGGAAGTCCACTGGAGACAGGCCTCCAGTCTGAAAAACAACCCTCCACCACCACCCTCTGTCTTCTACCTTTGAGCCAGTTCTGTATCCAATTAGCTAGTTCTCTCTGAATTTCATGAGATCTAACCTTACGAACCAGTCTCCTGTGTGGAACCTTGTAGAATGCCTTACTGAGGTCCATATAGATCAAGTCTACTGCTCTGCCCTCGTCAATCCTCATTGCTAATTTCTTCAAAAACTCAATCAAGTTTGTCCCACGCACAAAGCCATGGTGACGATCACTAATCAGCCCTTGCCTTTCCAAATTCATGTACATCCAGTATCTCAGGATTCCATCTAACAACTTGCCCCTCACTGACATCAAACTCACTGGTCTATAGTTCCCTGGCTTGTCTTTACCACCTTGCTTAAATAGTGGCACCACACTAGCCAACCTCCAGTCTTCCTGCACCTCACCTGTGACTATTGATGATATAACTATCTCAGCAAGAGGCCAGACAATCACTTCCTTAGCTTCCCACAGAATTCTAGGGTGCACCTAATCAGGCCTTCGGAATTTATCCATTTATATGTGCAAGTAAAGTGTTATAAAGCTGCAACATGACATCCTCACTCTTGTATTCAATTCCCCGACCAATAAAGGCAAGCACACCTTATGCCTTCTCCACCATCTTATCTACATGTGTGGATACTTTGAGGGAACTATGGACATGACTCCCAAGATCCCTCTGTCCATGAATGAAGTTTATGGTCCTGACTTTAACTGGATACTTTACCTTAACATTTGATCTCCGAAAGTGCAGTACCTCGCACTTACCCGGATAAACTGCATGTGCCATTTCGCAACCCACTTGCTAACCTACCCATCCACATTTTCATTCAAATTACCTGTATATATCAGGAACAGCAGAGGTCCCAGAGTGGAACCCTGTGGAACACCACTAGTCACAGATTTCAATGCTGAAAAACACCTTTCCCCCACTCCCCTCTGCCTTCAATGAGCAAACTGATTCTGAATCCAAGTGGCCAAGTTACTGGGGATCCCATGCATCTTAATCTCCTGCATGTGCCTACCAAGAGGGACCTTGTTGAAAGCCTTTCCATGTCGACCACATCCACTGCTCTACCCTCAACGATCACCTTTGCCCCTGCTCTAAAAAATTAATTAATTTCATAAGACATGACCTGCCCTGAACAAAGTCATGCAGACTGTCCCTAATTAGGCCATGCTTTCCTGAATGTGGATAGAACCTTCCCATATGAATTCTTTCCAATAGCTTTCCAAGCACCAATGTTAGATTCACTGTTTTATAATTTCCTGAATAATCCCAATTTCCCTTGTATTTGCCAGTCCTCTGGGACCTCTCCAGTGGCAAGTCTGTATACAAAGATCTTGGTCAAGGCCCCAGCAATCTCCTCTAACCTGTGGTAGATACCATCAGACCCTGAGGACCTAACCAACTTAATGCTCTTCTAGAAACCAAACTCCACTTCTTCCTTTATCTCGAAATGCCCTCGCATATGAGCATGCTCCACACGGATCTCCTTATCCTCCATAAAATTCTCCTGTGTGAATACTGATGCAGAGTACTCAGTTCGGGTCTCACCCACATCCTCGGCCTCGAAGCACATGTTGCCTCTTTTTTTCCTGAGTGGTCCTACCTTCTCCCTTGCCATCCTGGTGTTTTTAATATGTGTATAGAACGCCTTGGGATCCTATTTAAGCCTAAATGCCAAGGTCCCTGCTTGAGTACTATGCTGGTCTTTCTTTTGACTAAATTCACAACCCCACTCATTAACCAAGCATCCTTTAACTTGCCATCCTTATCCTTCCTGCTTACTGGAACATGTCGTTGGCAGGTCTTTAACCAGATCCCCCATGTCAAATGTGGGCTTGCCTGATAACAGACCCTCCCAATTAACCCTCCCTCTCTCCTGAAAATACTGATGTAATTTTCCCAACCCTGATTTAGTACCTTCCCGCAAGGTCCTGATTATCCGTATTCATAGCGATCTTAAAACTTAAGAAGTCGTGATCACTGTTTACAAAATCCTCTTTTTGCCCATGAATGTGCAAGGAATGGAGGGATGTCAAGGGCAGGCAAAAGGGATGAGTTTAATTTGGTGTCAGGTTTGGCACAACATGACTGACTGAGATGTGCAGATATAGGGATAGTGTTGCAATAATATCCAAGTTGAACTGAATGCTCTCTCACACGAACATGCATACACCCCATAAGCAACCCTTTGAAGGTCCACCTCTGTATCATACACATCCTCTCACACACAAATCTTGCATAATCTCCTGTCTGCTGCACACGCACACCCACCCCACCCCACCCCAGACCACACCACACCACCCCACCCCACCCCATCCCACCCCACCCATCTTTCATCATCCATCCACCTCCTCTCCAACACCCTCATGACCCCTCTGTTCACTCTCTACCTTTGAGGGAGGGGTTATACTCATCTTGCTCCCTCTGTTTTGGTCAGTCCATCCCACAGAGTTCAATTTCATTTCTCTGTCTGTCTCCATGTCTGTCTGTCTCTCTGTCTCTCTTCCTTTCTGTCTTTCTCTCTTTTTCTCTCTCTGTGTCTCTCTCATTCTCTCTCTCTGTATCTCTCTGAACCTATTGCTGAGATAATTGCATTTACATCCAATGAAATTCGATGATAGTATAATTTCCTGTTGACTCGATGGCTTACAGATCAGTAACCAACAGAAAATAGATCAATATCAAGATCATACCCATTTTATTTAAAACAATTTGTCAAAGCTAATCAGCATGTGTGTATGTGAATGTAACTAAGACACAAAAAAACCTGCAGACACTAGAATCCAAGGTGGCCAAGCAGGAGGCTGGAAGAACACAGCAAGCCAGGCAGCATCAGCTGGTGGAGAAGTCAATGTTCCCCGTGTAACCCTTCTTCATGCCTGGGGATGGGTGTAAGGGGAACTGTAGGAAAAGAAGGAAGGGGGTTGGTGATGGGTTGGAGGGTTTTGGTTGGCGAGAGTGGCAAGGTGACGATAGGTGAACACATGAAGAGGATGCAGCTGGTTGGTCAATGGGAGGAGCGAATCTGGTTGGAAGTAAGGGTCAGTCAGGGGAATGGAAGGGAGGAGAAGGGGCTGGAAAAGGAGTCAGGGGATGAGAAGGGAGGTTATTTGAAATCAGAGAGCTCAATGTTGAGACCTCTGGAGGCTGCCCAGGTGAAAGATGCAGTGTTGTTCCTCCAATCTGTGGTCTGATTCACTGTGGCAATGGAGGAGGCTGAGGATGGTGATGTCGGAGAGGGAATGGGAAGGGGAATTGAAATGGGCAGTGACTGGGTGATCAGGTCGGCCCCTGTGGGCCCAGCTGGGATGATTGGCGAAGTGCTCCCTTAGTTTACGTTTCATCTCCCTGCTGAAGGGAAGGCTGCAACGGGAGCACCAGACACAGTAAACTAGATTGTAAGGGAGGTAGGTGGACCTCTGTTTCACCGGGAAGGACTGTTTGGGGCCCTGGATGGAGGGATCAGCACTCTGCCCCTCAACATTCTGCCCGTCTACCCACCCAAAACACTCCCCCACTCTCCATCCATTATTTGTTGCTCCCCTTACACCCACCCCCAGCCCTGAAGAAGGGTCACATCCAAAACATTGATGTCTCCACCACCTGATGGTGCCTGGCTTGCTGTGTTCTTCCAGCCTCCTGCTTATCTGTCAATGTCATTTACTGAGCTTGGTTAGTTACATAATAATGCCCTCACCCCATTTGTATTGATCACTTTTCCTCACTTGAACCCCCCTGTAAACAGTTTACTGAAGAAGAATATTCTCGATTTCCAATCTCTCAGCGTGAAAGAGCTTCCTGACACTACCCCAGAATGACCTGGCAGCAGACTCTCTGTTGTGTTTGACCACTCCCCTCTTTTCCTGAGGGGTAGTTAGTCTCTATTTGTTCCTGAGTGAACCCTGTAATATCCAGGATGCCATGCTTCGGCCAACCCAATACCTGTACGAATGGAAGGTGCAGTAGCCTATTTTGTGAGGCTCTTCCTCATGAAGATAAGAGTCTTCATCCATCCCCACCTCCTCACTCAGATCTCTGTGCTACCATAGTCAATAGATGCTGACAATGTGTATTTTGTGGCAGATTTCAGGCTGCTCCTATATTTCAGGCTCAAGTCTTTACTGTTTACACATGCCCAGCTCGCTCCTCACCTGATATTCTACAAAGTAACCCTCAATCTTCACCTCATTGTCATCCTGGGATGGACGGGCCCTGGAGATGGTGAGTGATGGAGGTTCAGAGACACACACTGTTACCTATCTAGGTGCATTGACAGGAAGGGTACAGACTCTAATAATGGGCTCAATAGGCAATTTGGCTGGCCCCCCCAACTCCAGCTCAAACACTGGGGATGAGCTGAACACTTATTCGCTGTGGGGTATAAATTGGACAGCACAAAGTTCTTGGCATTCGCCCTCTGTCTCCTCGCAGGGCCAATCTTCAATGTCCCTGTGCCCCAGTCTGGACATCAGCCTGGCCCAATGTCATCTCCAGGGGATATGTTGGACAATGAAGGTGTTACACTGGACTTGCTACTCCTCTGTCCTCTGGGGCTGTGGTTATCTGTGCTCCTTTGTCTTCACAATTTCAGCTTCATGTCCAAGAGTGGATGCACCAGGTAAACTCTCTCACCCAGTGAAGAAATCATTAAACTGAGGTCTTGTGCACCTTTGGACCTGTTTCTCTCAATAACCCACAAGTAACACTGCATTTTGTCTCTCAATCATTACAACACCAATATCACAGTGCAGCAATAGATTCCTGATGAAGGGTTTTTGCCTGAAACATCGATTTTCCTGCTCCTCGGATGCTGCCTGACCAGCTGTGCTTTTCCAGCACCACTCTAATCTAGCCTCTGATTTCCAGCATCTACAGTCCTTGTTTTTACCGATATGACAGTCCACACTCATCTGACTTGTCTCATCTCGCACTATCACACTTTGTCCAGTCTCAGTGTGTGGTGTCGAGATGTAGCCAGCGAGTTCCTGCAGGTAAAAGATCTCTCTCGCCCAAAGAGTCAACATCGAAGTAATTCACAGATTGAATCATTGTTTCCATCAGGATTGCGTCCAACTGATTCTTGGTCACAATCTCCACTCCTTCCAGCCCGGTCAGATTCACACCCACTGTGTTCACTTCCTTCTCCCTCTCCTTGAGCCAAGCATCCAGTAAGCTGCACCTGAACGGAGATCCTTCTTTCTACTCCAACATTTCCTCTTGGCTACTTTCCACTTGCTCCCCAGCCTGGATGGAGAGCAGTGTTTGTGACAGCCCCATTTGGAAGATGGTCCGACAATTCAGACCATTCTCCTGAAGGGTTAGACCTTGTCCTTGATCTCGGAGGAGGTCTTTGCAGCTGGGCTATTGATCAGATCATTGTACTTCACCTCGATGTCATCGAATTGACCAATGACCCACTGGCACTGAGTGTCCACACCACTACTGACCTCACGGGAAAGCTGAGTGGTTTTTGAGTCCAGCATCTTCAGAGGGTGCAACCAGACTCTCGGGGACACTGTGTTCTCTCTCCATTCACCCAGCAGCTTGGGCAGCATTGAGGAAACTTTGACAGCCTCCTGGTAGTTCACTGGGTTTCTGATAAGGAAGAAGTCTCAATGAAAGGTGCAGTGCCATCTCTCCACATGTTTCTTGTTCTCATCCGATATGTTGCCTGAGCCCTTTCCCTCCATTTGGAGCATGGGGATCTTTCTAACCATCACCTCCAGGTTTCGCTGGATATTCCGTATGTTGCCAGTAGAGGAATGATCCTGGTCAAACACAAAGAAGGTCTGAGCACCGTCCAACATTCCCCCCCACCGTGGCAATGTGAGTGACTGAGCCCTGCACAAAGACAGAAAGGGAGGTGATCTGCTGTGGCCCCAGTGAGCTCATGGTAAGCGCCTCAAACTGGGTGGGAGCTCGGTACTGGATGGTGTAATGATACTATGGCTCAGAGAGCTGTATATTGTTCTGGGTTTTTATTTGAAGGAAATTGGAGTGAGACATTTTGAGCAGCTTGTGAGGCCTTGGGTTTTCTTTAATTTAGACCAACAGAAGCAGCCTGAATGGTTGGGGTCAGGCTCTGACTGAACCGAGATGTTTAGTTTTACTTTTCAGTCACAGTTGCTGGGGTCTTGAAGCTGGGTTTGGAATCTGCAGTACATCTCTCCGTGCTCCTCTCTCTCTCTGAGTTTTATCTTGGTGTTTTATCTCCTGGGTTGGAGATTGTCATGGGAGACAATTGGTTTTCTGAACTTGTTTTTATTAAGAATGTGTTTATTGGAACTCACTATGTTAGAAGAGTTAATTATTGTAGTTAATACATTTTTGTTAAGCATCTTGATAGTGTTACAATTAAGCCAATTCTTTTATTGTTATTTTGTCTATATTTTAGTTTTCCTGTAAAGATTAAGCGTGTTTGGCTGAAGATGACCAATCGGAATGCGACACTCTCCTCCAAGATGGCGACTTGCGTACACTGCCATCCTGAAAATCCCACAGCCGCTGCCTCTGATTGCTGGAGCAGCTTTGCCACCATTGCTGCTACCGCTGGCCCCAAGCTACTGGGAGGACGGTCTTGGTGCCACAACTTAGATGTTACATCATTGGGCGTACAGCCCACTCTCGCAGAAGTGAAAAGGAACAAAAAAATGAAAGAAAGTAGATGGGAGTGGATGGGCCCTGGGCTCAAGCACCTCCCCCCCCCCCCCCACACACACACACACACACAGCCCTGCTACTCTGTTACCATCTTCAGTTGTTAATTAGTGCATCAATTGGACATTTGAATCGTGAGCCTTAGAAATTGCCATGTGTGAGACCCAAACATCTCACTGTGGAAGAGGATTATATTGTTTTTGTCATTGACTGGGAATGACAGATGGTGGATGCTGCTTTTGGAGCATTTTCGGTCGATCGGATTGCAGATATTTCATGTTGATAGAGAAGAGCACAGGAAGTCAGTCCACCATGTTTCCCATGCTCCTGATGGGCCACCCCCTTTAACTGCTTCATATTCATTCCCAGGATGAGGGCATCGCTGCCCAGGCAGCATTTATTGCCCTTCCCAAAATGGACAGAGGACAGTTAAGAATCACCCAGATTGCTGTGTCTGGAGTCACATGTAGGACAGACCAGGAAAGGATGGCAATTTCCTTCCCTAAGTGAACCAGGTGAGGTTTTCTGTTAATTAACGACGTTTCATGGTCATCATTGGATTCTTCATGGCAGATTTTTATTGAACTCAAATTCCACCATCGGCAACTCCCCTTATCAGGTTCTGCTTTACACTCACTCTGTGATTGCCCTCTTTCCCATCTGGTCGGGTCTGGTCCTAATGTTCACTGCTGTCTAGAGCATGTTTTTTTTCTCGGCCACAGTTTAAGGTTTCACCTTCAGGAGTAAACTCTGATGATTTATGCTTCAGAAGCAATGCTCAAACTGCATTTGCAGCTTAGGCAGCAGCAGGCCAGATATTTACTGATTGTGTCCCTGACAGCACCTAAGAGCGTGACTATCTGAAAATACCGGGAAGATTGTCTGCTATAGTGTCTTTTAATAACTCTTCCTGTTAATAATAAAGCATAGCAGTAATACCACAAACCCTACCAGTGGGGGAAAAATGCACTCATACACTCATCTGTTGCATCCTGAAATGTTTCTGTCACCACAGGATATGAATTAAAGTGAACAGTACGAACAGGATGTTTATGAGGGTCCTCGAACAAACCAATAAACTGTTGCTTTCAGTGTGATATCAATGTCTGGGCACAATCGTTCTGAACTGCCTTTTATGAGCCACTGGGGTGAAAGCAGTGGGTCTTTAATCGAGTCAGTAGCATGTGTGGTGAGGACAGGATTACTCGCTGCAAACCTGCAGTGTGTGTAAAATGATGGATCCCCCAAAAGCAGGTGCCCTTCATGGACAGACAGGTGCTCACTTCTCCTGTTGGATGTACAACAACTGCACAATTGGCTGCACAGTTCCGGCTTGTCCCTGAGAAATGATAGTGTTTAGACTTGTCTCTGTCTTGCAGGCAGAATAATTTCAACATGATGGACATAATCCAGCTGAGTCCTACTTTGTACATTGTTCCCGCTTCAGTGTAGCATTCCATCCATTCTGGCTGAAAACTGTAAACTTTTAAACATTCTTTCAGTGACTCTACCAACTTAGCTAAAGCTGGAATAAAGTTACACTAATTACAGCCTGAGTGGAGAAATGAGCAAAGAAGAGGGGGCAGTATGTGAATTATTTCAACTTTCTGGAGATCTGTGTTGATCCCATCTGTTGAGATCAAAACTTTGAATGGTAAAGTTATCATGGAGCCCAGTATTAGACATACGCAAATGACCTACAAATAGAGAAATCGAGTTTAACAGAAAATTAGCCAACCTAAACACCAGCCAGCAGTTATTGGTAACAGAGAGCAGTGGAATCGAAGATTCAGAAACTTACATAGGTTCAAGTGGAACCAGTTATAACTGGCCCGAAGACTGCGTGTTGGAAAATATCAGACCAGATTTCCTGGCAACTTGACATCCTCTTTGTGCCCAAGGATGTGCAATTTACATCAGCCCCGGTGCGGCAACAGTGAAGGGTGTTGGCAAGACTCTATTGGAAACTTGGAACCTCATTCATGGCCTCAATGGGCAAGGATCACGGAACATTGTGGAAGATCCAGGATGAGGGGAACAAAAATACTCACCCGGAAGGCACACCCTCATTGAAGGCTGACATCAAGACTCCTGAGAGAAGACCATGAAGCAACCCAATAAGGCCCAGGAGAAGATCTGCCCTGACAGGAAGACCCACCTTTGAGGAAGAGAACCAGCCCTCGGTCAGAGAGGAAGGAGATTCCAATGGCCCAGCTCAAACATGTGGATCATTGCAGCTAATATCCTTTCTCAGTTGGATAGAGCTATGTAGAGAGTAAATATTGTGGGAATTTGGGAATTGTTCACATCGTAGTGTTAACTTTGTGAATAAAATCACAGTGAAATAGAAATCAAATTCTGTTTCCCTTTACCTGTACCACTAACAATAACTTCGAGTAAAGTTTTGTTTTAATACACAGACTGATTGAAGTGTCTGAAGCATGGACACCAAACTGCATCATCTGCTGACATTTCCGCCACATCCAAACCGACCCCACCACCAGAGATATTTTTCCCTCCCTACCCCTTTCCACTTTCCGCAAAGACCATTCGCTCCGTGACTACCTGGTCAGGTCCACGCCCCCCCCATCCCCCCCCCGCCCCCAGTAACCCACCCTCCTGTCCTGGCACCTTCCCCTGCCACCACAGGAATTGCAAAACCTGTACCCACACCTCTCCCCTCACCTCCATCCAAGGCCCCAAAGGAGCCTTCCACATCCATCAAAGTTTCACCTGCACATCCATTGCTCCCGATGCCGTCTCCTCTACATTGGGGAGACTGGACGTCTCCTCACAGAGCGCTTCAGGGAACATCTCTGGGACATCTGTACCAATCAAGCCCACCGCCCTGTGGCCCAACTTCCCCTCCCACTCTGCTGAGGACATGCAGGTCCTGGGCCTCCTCCACTACCGCTCCCTCACCACCCGATGCCTGGAGGAAGAACGCCTCATCTTCTGCCTCGGAACACCTCAACCCCATGGCGTCAATATGGACTTCACCAGTTTCCTCATTTCCCCTCCCCGCACCTCACCCCAGTTCCAACCTTCCAGCTCATCACCACCCTCATGACCTGTCCTACCTGCCAATCTCCCTTCCCACCTATCCACTCCACCCTCCTCTCTGACCTATCACCTCCATCCCCACCCCCATCCACCCATTGTGCTCTTTGCTGCCTTCTCCCCAGCCCCCGCCCCCAGCCATTTATCTCTCCACCTTGGAGGCTTCCTGCCTCTATTCCTGATGAAGGGCTTTTGCCTGAAACGTCTATTTTCCTGCTCCTCGGATGCTGCCTGACATGCTGTGCTTTTCCAGCACCACTCTGATCTAAGCATTTGAGATGGCCTGAACAAGGATTGGTCGACGTACTGTTAGCAATGTCACATGTTCTCCTACAGTCCTTGTGCCAGGAATACGTTACCCAGTTTAGATTACTAGATTACTTACAGTGTGGAAACAGACCCTTCAGCCCAACAAATCCACACCAACCCGCCGAAGCGCAACCCATCCAGACCCATTCCCCTACATTTACCCCTTCACCTAACATTACGTGCAACTGAGCATGGCCAATTCACCTGAGCTGCACATTTTTTTTGGACCGTGGAAGGAAACCGGAGAACCCAGAGGAAACCCACGCTGACACGGGGAGAATGTGCAAACTCCACACAGTCAGTCGCCTGAGGCGGGAATTGAACCCGGGTCTCTGGCACTGTGAGGCAGCAGTGCTTACCACTGTGCCACCGTGCCGCCCACCATGTCGTGGAATATCCTCTGATGGGACTCAAGTATCCCAGAATCCCTACAGTATGGAAACAGGCTCTTCAGCCCAACAAGTCCACACCAGCCCTCCCAAGAGTAACCCAATGAGACCCATTCACCTGACCTGCACATCTTTGCACTGTGGCAGGAAACCGGACCACCCAGATATGGGGAGAATGTGCAAAGTCCACACAGACAGGCGCCTGAGGGTGGAATTGAACCCGGGTCATGAGTCTATGAGAAAACAGTATTAACCACTGAGCCACAGTGCTGCCGATGGAAGATAGCTGGTGTATCATTGAAAGCCTGTTGCAGAGAATTCTCAGTATAATTCCAGTCCCTGAATGTCAAAAAAGAAAAATATTTCATATTCCATTTTATCTGAAAACCTGCAGAAAAAAATTCATGATGTCAAGAATGGAAAAGCATTTAGAAACAGCCTATTCATTTGGTGATGGAGTCTCGCATAATGGGGGAGAGGCTGGTTTTCCAAAGATTTGTGAATACTGTCGAAGTAACATCACATATTTTTACTGGCTGGCGAAAGAAAAAATGTGCCGACGATGCAGTGTTCGACTCAGGATTGAATCACCGCTTTAATGTAGGGTGGCTCCCCCCTGAGGTTGGGGATTGAATTACAGCTTTAATGTAGGGTCGCTCCCCCCTGAGGTTGGGGATTGAATTACAGCTTTAATGTAGGGTGGCTCCCCCCTGAGGTTGGGGATTGAATTACAGCTTTCATGGAAGGTGGCTCCCCCCTGAGGTTGGGGATTGAATTACAGCTTTAATGTCAGGTGGCTCCCCTCTGAGGTTGGGGATTGAATTACAGCTTTAATGTCAGGTGGCTCCCCCCTGAGGTTGGGGATTGAATTACAGCTTTAATGTAGGGTGGCTCCCCCCTGAGGTTGGGGATTGAATTACAGCTTTAATGTAGGGTGGCTCCCCCCTGAGGTTGGGGATTGAATTACAGCTTTAATGTCGGTTGGATTCCCCATGAGGTTGAGGATTGATGAACAAAAGAATGAAGAGACAAACAAAACCTGCTGATGCTGGAATCCACAATAGACAGGCAGGAGGCTGCAAGAACACAGGAAGCCAGGCAGCATCAGGAGGTGGAGAAGTCAACGTTTCAGGTGGAACCCTGAATGAAGACATCCAATTCTAGTTTGCTCTCCTTCCATTTTTCTCTCATCATACTTACTGGGACAAATGGGGAAAGGTGTCTCTGACTGAGCTGTCCTGCTGTCTTATCATCACACCTGGGAGATACATACACCAACGCTTTTTCATGCAGAGAACAGAATCAATTTCTGAAACTACGACAACATTCTACAGTGAATGAGCTGCAGGCAATCCCATTGGTGATCGAAGAGAGTTCAGTGTTGGAACATACAACATAAAACAATGGAGCACAGAAAAGGTCCTTCACTCCTTGATGCTGTGCTGACATTTTATCCTCCTCTCAGGTCAAACTCGCCTCCATCCCCTTCATTTTACAATCATCCATGTGACTATCACTTAAATATTCTGAATGTATCTGACTCTACTACCACTGCTGGCAGTGCATTCTACACACCCACCACTCTCTGTGTAAAGAACCTACCTCTGACATCTCCCCGAAACTCAATCCCTCTGCTAATGAAAGGCAATGCAACATATGCCTTCATAACAAGCCTGTCAACTTGGGTAGACATGGATCCCGTGATCCATCTGTCCCTCCATCCTGCCAAGAATCCTGCTGTTCACCTTACAATCTACGTTCGCATTCAAGGGTATGGCACTTTACGTATGAGGCCAGTTACCTAGATTTCAGAAGTCCTTCCCAGAATTGAGATTTGCTTAAATCCTTTATCCCATAATGAACCTCTACCTGCTCAGGGTCTGAGGTTTGCATGCTTTAGACAGTGGATCTAATATCTCTTAACATAGAACATAGGAAAATACAGCGCAGAACAGGACCTTCGGCCCTCGATGTTGCGGTGACCTGTGGACTTTTCTCAGTTTGTCCCCCTACACTATCCCAAAATGATCCATGGGCTTATCTAAGGATCGTTTAAATCTCCCTAATGTGGCTGAGTTGATGCCCTTCCACTGTCTGTGTAAAGAACTTGCCTCTGACATCAGTCTTAAATCTATCACCCCGCAATTTGTAGTTATGCACTCTCGTACAAGCTGACGTCATCATCCTAGGTAAAAGTATTTCTCTGTTTAGCCTATCTAATCCTCTGATCATCTTGTATGTTTCTATCAAATCCCCCCTTAGCCTTCTTCTTTCCAATAAGAAAAGACCCAAATCTCTCAGCCTTTCCTCATAAGACCTTCTCCCCAGACGAGGCAACATCCTGGTAAATCTCCGCTGCACCTTTTCCAATGCTTCCACATCCTTTTTGTAATGGGGCGACCAGAACTGTACACAATATTCCAAGTGTGGCCGCACCAGTGTTTTGTATAGTTGCAGCATGATATTGTGGTTCCGAAAATCAATCCCTCTACCAATGAAACGTAACACACCGTATGCCTTCTTAACAGCACTATTCACCTGGGTGGCAACTTTCAGGGATCTATGTACATGGACTACAAGATCCCTCTGCACATCCATACTACCAGGAATCTTTCCATTGACCAAGTACCTGCCATTCTGTTATTCTTCCCAAAGTGCATCACCTCACATTTAGCTGCATTGAACTCCATTTGCCACCTCTCAGCCCAATTCTGCAGTTTATCCAAATCCACCTGTAACATTCTTCCAAACTGTCCACCACTCCACCGACTTTAGTGTCATCTGCAAATTTACTAATCCATCCACCTATGCCTGCATCTAAGTCATATATAAAAATGACAAACAGCAATGGTCCCAAAACAGATCCTTGTGGAACACCACTGGGAACTGGAGTCCAGACTGAATATTTTCCATCAACCACCACTCGCTGCCTTCTTACAGAAAGCCAGTTTCGAATCCAAACTGCGAAATCCCCCTTAATTCCATGCGTCTGCATTTTCTCCATCAGCCTACCATGTGGAACCTTATCAAAGACTTCATTGAAGTCCAAGTAACCACGTCAACTGCCCTACCCTCATCTACTTGCTTGGTCAACTTCTCAAAAAACTCAGTGAGGTTTGTAAGACACGACCTGCCCTTGATGAAACCATGTTGACTATCTGAAATCAAAGGCTCTGCTATCTCCTCCCTAGCTTCCCAGAGAATCCTCGGATCAATCCCATCTGGCCCAGGGGACTTGTCGACTTTCACTCCTTCTAGAATTGATAACATCTGTGCATAACTAACCTCAATCATTTCTAGTCTAATATTTTTCTCCTGTACAATATTCTCCTTTCCCTGAGTAAACTCCGATGAGAAATGTTCATTTAGCACCTCTCCGATCTCTACAGGGTCCACACTCAACTTCCCATTTCTGTCTTTGACTGACCCTATTCCTCCCCTAATCATTCTTTTCTTCCTCACATACCTATAGATATGTTTTGGGTTCTCCTTTATTCTATTTGCTAAAGACTGTTCATGTCCTCTATTTGCTCTTCTTAAATCTCTCTTTAAATCCTTCCTAGCTGATCTGTAACTCTCCGTTGCCTCATCTGTACCATCTTGCCTCATTAACACATAAGCCTCTTTCTTTTTCTTAACAAGAGATGCAATTTCTGTCGTAAACCATGGTTCCCTTACCTTATCACTTCTTTCCTGCCTGACCGAGACATACCTATCATGGACACGCAATATCTGTTCCTTAAGCCAGCTCCACATTTCGATTGTCTGCATCCCCTGCATTTTGCTACCCCATTCTGTGCATCCTAATTCTTGCCTCATCACATTATAATTGCCCTTGCCCTATCGATAACACTTGACTTGTGGCATGTACCGACCCCTTTCCATTGCTAAACTAAATGTAACATTATCTATTATTCCCATCCATCCTCCACTGATCCTTGAACCAATTGCCTAACCCCACAGAGAGCATAATCACAGCAACACTCACTTATGGCCAGCCTGCTGGGGTGAAAACCTCTGATAGGGTGACGGGTGTCATTCCAGAAGTGGGGAATTGATTCCTGGTATCCCGGCTCTACCCTGCAGCTGGTTAGTTTTTCTGGGAGTTGGTTTAATTAACAGAGGGGTTCGCCTCCATGTTCAAATGGTTTAGGGGCTCATCATCTGAGATTTGGACAGAATTGAAGAGGTTTAAACAGATCCAGTCTGAGATTTGGACAGATATGCAGAAGTTTAGACAGGTGTAGGCTGAGATTTGGACAGGTTTGAACAGATTTGAGGTATGAAATATCCCAGCAGATTTAAACACTTCCCGAATACTGTCCTACATCATTAAATATAACTTAGGTGAGGAAATTTGTTTAATTTCAGTTAGCTGTGTTTGGTTATATTATAAGTTAGGGAAATTGCTCTTAAGATTGCTAAAGAGGTTCTGGGGTTTGAAGATGCTTCCCAAACTTTCCAAGGAATTTTAAAAATACAGTGGAAGGATATACTTTTAGAATTAGCCAATATGGTAGAATTGGGTTCAACCAGGGACCAAAGGAAAGCTGAAAATGTAGCGGTTGCTCAAGCCCTTAGGTGTATCAGAGACACAGACAGGTGCAGGAGAGTTAGAGAAACATACGTTGCACATGAGGGAACTGGAGATAAAAGATAAAGAAACAGAGAGATTATTCTTAGCTGAGCGAGAGAGTGAGACAAGAGAGAGACAGAATTTGAACTTCAGAAGCTGCAAATTAGTGAGTAAGGTCAAGTTAACAAGATGGAAATAAAGAGAGAAGGGAGAGATGTATACAAATCTCTTAAAAATTGCCATATTTTGATGAGAAAGATGATGAAGCCTTGTTTATTTCATTTGAAAATTTGGCTGGGAAGATGGAGTAGCCAGAGAGCTTGTTCAGACTGAGCTGGGGGGCAGAGCTAGTGAAGTGTGTGCAGCGCTGTGAGATGAGGGATCAAGAGATGATGCAGATGTCACACAGACTATTCTGAGAGCATCTGAATTGTTACCAGAAGCATTTCGACAGTGGTTCAGAAACAAAAAGAAGGAACCAAGTCAGACTTACATTGAGTTCAAAAGAATTAAACACAGTAATTTTAATGGATGGCTGTGTGCCCTAAAAGCAGATAAGATATATCAGGCTCTGAGAGATTATTCTGCTGGAGGAGTTTGTAAACTCACTTGGAGAGATGATCAGAATTCATGTGGATGGGCAGAAAGTTCACGAAATGTAAAGAGCAGCAGAGATGGTAGATGAATATACATTGGTGCATTTGGCAGAATTTGGCTTCCAAAAGGATAAACATTGGAAGAATGGGAGATCCTTCACTGAAAAAAAGTCGAGTAAATCACACTGGGAATAGTTTCCCTCAGGAGAAAAAAGAAGCCAAAGGGGGTGGAAAGGAGTTGAAAGGCTTCAGGTGTTTGACTCTAATAGAGTGGGACACGTGCAGTTACAGTGTTGATAGTTTAAGAAGGGCCCTGGGAAAAGGTGTTTTCACTGTCAGAAGGTGGGACACATAATGTCAAAGTGCTGGTGGTTGTGGGAAAAGATGTGGTAAAAGAGGCTCAACCAGTGAGATTAATGAAAGTAATAAAGGAAACCTCAGGAAAGGCCGAGGAGCTGCAGGTGAGGGCACAGCCCAGGCAGGGGCTGGGTATTGAGTTAGTGCCCAATCTCTATAAAGACTTCACCTCTGTGGGTCAAGTTTACTCAGGAAGAACTGGGGGAGAAGGAAAAGACGTTACAACTTTGAGCAATGCGGGAGGTAATCAGTCTCTAATAGTAAGAGATGACAGTATTTGCACTCGTTTGGACAGGTTACCTGAGAGTGACAATTTGTGGAATAGATGGACAGAAATGTAGCGTTCCTTTGTCTAAGATAAGGTTGGAGAGCCAAATCAGCACTGGGGAAATAACACCCCTTGTGGTGGAGAAGCCAAAGGAAAATCCAGGGAACTGAGGAGTTAAAGGAAAATGACCTGGAGATTTTCCAGACTGTGTAAGTAACAGATGTAAGTGTCATAAGTTACAGCCAGAAGGAAGAAACTAGAGAGAAAGACAAAAGAGTTGAGGTTTAGATAGCTGCCACTCTGTTTGATGTAATGGTACAGGAACAACCTGAATAGGTGGAGGGTCAGGCAGAGGTGTTTAGGCCTGAAAGGCGAACAGAAAGATGAGACAATGAAAGATATAAACGTAGAAGCATACTCAGAAAAGGAATCAGTCTGTATTCCCAGCAGTTATTATCAAAAGGGCAGAACCCTAAGACCAAAATGGAGTCGACAGCATGTGAGTGCAGAGGAGAAATGGGCAGAAGTGCAACCGGATTGTGTTGCTGGGAGCATCCAGACAGGAATTATTATGGGGAGCACATTAGTTACAAGTAGGAAGTCACTGAGGGGTGAGGAGGACTCAGGCTCAGATACAAAAGCACTTCTTTCAGCCTGGTCTGTATAAGTATGTGTTTATATTTTGTCGTACATGTCACACATGGGAGGGAAGGGACAGACAGTAATAAAGCCAGCACCTTTGTTGCAAATTCTAACAGTTGCAGAACCTTTCATGCTGTTTATGATTAATTGTGCAGGTCCTCTCCCTCAAACCAAAACTAAAAATGTGAAGCAGTACTTTCTAACCATAACGGATGTGTCGACTAGAGTTCCAGAGACAATTCCATTCCGGAGTGTTCAGGGAAAAAAGGGTGGTGGAGGGGTTGGTAGCTTTCTTGACCTGGTATGGGGTCCCCAGAGAGATAAAATCTGACCCAGGATTTAATTTTACTGCTTGGCTGTTTCAGGAAATCATGGACAGGTTAGGCATATAACACTGAAAATCAAGTGTGTACTGTCCTGAATCCCAGGGAGCCTTGGAAAGGTGGTCTCAGACCCTGAAGACCATGTTAACAGCGTGATGTCAGGATTATCCGAATGAGTGGGATAATGGTTCATATTGTTTGCCATTAGAGGTGCCCCAAATAAACTGACTCAGTTTACTCCCTTTGAATGAATATTCAGACACGAAGTGACATGGGGCCTTTGAAATTAGGAGGGTTTTTTTGAGTTACAGACCTGGGGATATTCCAACCAAGATCTGGCAGTGATTGTCCCTTTCACCCTGTGGACCAAGCAGGAGCATGGGATTGGGGGTGGGTGCAGGGTAAGAGCGGGGGAGCTATCTGTGTGTTTCTGTCTGTCTCTGTGTGAGGCTTTGAATCTCAATCCTGGCTTTGATCCTTTAACCTCACTCCCTCCCTGAACAGCTGTCCTAAAGCAAGACCCTGGAGCAGGGTCTGTCCCTAATTGGAGAGAGTGGGCGTGAGAGAGCATCGAGAGACCTGGGGCCACCTGGACAGATGAATCTCATCTCCTTAATCTCTCCGTGTCATCCCTTGACTTGTCCTTCTATCTGTCTGATAATTCCTCTTCCCTCTCTTACTCTGTCTCACTCACTTTCTACTTGTCTCGCTCTCTCTCCCTCTCTCTCTCAAACTTTTTGTCCCTTACTGGCAACCTCTCCTTTTGTCTTTTTTCTCTTTGATCTCTTCTTTTTGCTTTTGCACATGTTCCTTCCTTCCAACCTCCCTCTCTCCCTGAGACTACAACCTCAGTCATCTCCAGAATATGTGTTGGACATCTTTCCATGAGGAATAACGGTGGGTTACACAGAGACTGTGGACACAGAAAGACTCTGTCCGAGCAAGGCTAAAACAGCTGGTGGGAATGGGGAAAATGGAAGGTCCAACAGCCCGGGTTGAAACCTTTGTGCACCAACCAGATCATTGCAGAGGGTGACATACTGGGGAGCAAGGTTGATTGTCCCAGACAAAAGCCATCACCATGCACAGGCTGAAATCAACCAGGGTCATCCAATGGTTTCCAAGATATACTGGGAAGAAGCTATATCTTGTGTCCCGGGCTGGTTACTGACATAGCTGTATTGGTGGGCAGTGCCCAGAATGCCAACAAAGACAAAAATCGCCACCGGTGGTTCCCACCCCACATTCACGGGAATGACCGTGTTAATCCTGAATAGCCAAGTAGGGCTTTAGGGAATAGGAAATACAAATTGAGAACCAGAAGGAAAAGCTGGACAAAGTCAGGCTGAGGTGTGCTGAAAGGACCTGGTGAGCACTGCTGCTGTAGAAACACTGACAGAGCAAGTCAACACTCTCTGTCCCAGATGCTTCTAACTCGAATTCCGAGAGCTCAAGGTCACTGAGCAAGGTTTAAAAGATTCTGGTGTAAAAAAATGAAATGCAAGGAAAAGAGAAATTCAGTTTTTGAGGATCATGTCTCACCACCAGAGTAAAGGTAGATTCTGAACAGAAAGAAACTTGTAGGTAGCTGTTCAGTGAGAATAAAAGGCTTGAGAATGCGTTCCTGTATTAACTTGACGAGGAATGATGGTGTTTTCTTCTTTGTACATGTGAGAAACGAAGCTCACTCACTTCAATAATTTCAATCTGAGACAAGATCTGAAGCAACCAGTATGTTTATTATATGCTTGCAAGCGTGGTGTCTAAAATAGACACGCAGTGTTTAGCAAGTACATATCTTATTGACCATACTCACAAGGCCACCTGTGCTGGTTCCACTCCTTTCCCACAGTGAATTATAATGAGGGCAGCAGAACACACGTCATGGTTTAGGACAGAGCTACAGGACCATTGACGAGCTGGAGATGTGAAATTAAATACAATGTTGCCAGATTCCCTTATGGGTGAAGATATTATTATTTACTGATCTGAAGAACTGAAGTAAACGGACAAATAAACATTTGTTTCAACTGCTCTCTGAACTTGGTCTGGGTGACAGCATAAATAAAAGTGTTTGTGCAGCAGCTCAGGAGCTGCAACATGGAACCCAATATGTCAACAAAATTGTGTAGATAAAACATCACATTTCCAAAATACAGCATTCTGTCCCATATGGAATACACCATAAATATTGACTATAAAAGGATGAAATTTGCAGAGAGTGCAAACATTAAGATAATAGATTTCCTTCGACTGGCCAACTCTGGATCTTTGGGACATTCCCCACTGCCCTGAACCCGGAGTCGTCTCCGTGCTCTGCTGCTCCTGAGAATGTGTCTGACAGTGAAAATATTTAGCAGCAGGATCAGAATGAATGGGACCCCAGGGGTCACAAGATGGTGAAGGAACTGAATTATTATCCAGAAATGTGATCTCTGATTGGTGTCCGATATAAGGCAAAATGAAGTAACGCTCAAGAAAGTATATCGATCTGTTAGCCTAAAATACCAGAAAATGTTCTTTATACAACTGAGGGCAGTCACTGTTCCCAGCACCACAGCTGCAGTTCTCTCAGTGCAATATCTACTTTTCAACTTCTGACAGCAAATTGCCACAAATCAATCAAAAGTAAAAGTCACAGTGAACCAGACAGAACAATCAGTGGCTGCATAACTCAGGACGGCATGAATATTACACACACGAATGGAGTACCGCAGCTGATAAAATTCTTCGTGAAAAGTCCGTGGAATATGCTGCAGTATCACGTCCAGGATAATCACCAGAAGGTCTGCCACTGCCATGGCCACCAAGTATCGAGAAACACATTTGGAGAGGCCACATCTTCCCCGGGTTAGGATCCCAACAGCTATCATGTTAACTGTGCAAGGGAAATAAACAGAGACATTAGAATGTGAGAAAAGCCACCGTGTTATTGGGACCTGGACAGAGATTTGCAAATGTGCTATTGTATAAAAATGATCGTATCAGTTACAGTGTATCACATTGTTAATATAGGGACAAGGCTTGCCATTCTTTAGACACTGGACTTCAATAAAATAAAGAAGAATTATGAAATGCAATGCATGAACTTGCACAGGTGTCAGTCTCCATTCAATAGTTGCTTTCCTAAGATCAGCAGAGTCATCCAAATGATGCAGTGACAGGCAGCAAAGCAAGACAGATGGGCTCAGACAGAGCAGCAGGGATGGAGTCACAAAACTGGCATTTATTGAAAGGGAAATCTGGAATGTGTGCTGAGCATCGAGAGAGGCAGCACATTGAGACGGGAAAGGAGATCCATGGGGGCACCAGAATAAGGGCAAGAATTAGAGAAGAACAAGTCGGTTAGTTGTGCATGAAAGACAGCTGCATATTCCACACCTTATTTCAGAGCAGAGGGAGAGAATTGTGTGATTCTGAACAGCTCCAAACCCAGCAGTGAAAGGGAGCGGGACAAACGTATATCTTAGGAGCTTTATCCAAAGGCACTGAATGTCAACTGAGAGAAACAGGATTATCAACAGAGAGAGTGAGAGTGAACACAGAGTGAGACTTCAAGATGAACATCAGTGGAGAGACAGCACAGAGAATGAGTGACCAAGAGTAACATCAGCAGAAAGATTAAGTGTGATGTGAGTCAAGTGAAACAACAGTATAGAAAGGGAATGGACAGTGAGACCAAATGAATGTCAGTAGAGAAAGGGAGTGCACAGTGAGAGACCAACAAGAACGTCAGCAAAGGGATTACGTGTAGAACGAGAGACAACAAGTCACATCAGCACATGGGATCGACAGTGAAATGGGGGCTTCACAGGAACATCAGCAGAGACGGAGAGACAGAAAGGGAAGGAAACAGGAACAGTGTGAGGAGTCAGTGGGAGATTTGGAGGACCATCTTTGAGATCAGAAGTGCAAAAAGAGAATCAGGAGAACAAGTTAGCAGAGCAAAAGATTAGGGGAAACATCAGCAGGAAGAGTGAGAGCAAGATGGGAGACTTGATAAATCAGTAATGAGAATGAGTGGATGATGAGAGACAATAGAAAATGGGGCCAGACTGAGAACAAGCAGAAAATCAACAGTGTTAGTGTAGAGTGAGGAACCAAGAGGAACATCAACAGAGGGTTTGAGTGTCGGAGAAGAAATAATAGCGACCATACGTGTAAAGGGAGAGACCAAGAAGAAACATGAGCAGAGCCAGTCAGTGTTGACTCAGAGACAGAGAAGAACATCAGCAGAGACAGTAAGGAACAGTTAGTGACCAAAGATTACATTCACCGAGAAAGGGAGTCAGTAGTGATGGACAAATGGGAAAATGATCACGGTGTGAATGATGGCTGAGTGATCGAGAGGAAAATCAGGAGGGGCATGGAATGTACAGTGAGAGAAATGGAAGAATCACAGTGAGAGTTACTGGAGAGTGACAAGGGCATCTTGAGCAAAGGCAGTGACTGCAAAGGACCAGATTAAGAGGACTATTAGCAGAGAGAGTGAGTGACTAGTGAGTGTCAAGCTACCAAACAGGACTACTTGCTTCACAAATAGCACAAGCAGCAAGTGATTAACTGAGTTTGGTGATGCCACAATGAATGGACCAGATCTAAGCTTAACTGAGCAGTCCCGCTGTGTCCAGTTGTGAAATGTCAGGGATAAGCTTTTAAAAACTCATTGAAGGAAGAGGCTGCACAAGTATCCTCATCCTCAATGATGGAGGAACACAACACATCAGGGAAAAAGATAAGACTGAAGCATTTGCAAATGCAAGGTCTTGCACTTTGGGAAAAAGAATACAGGCATTTCTAAACGTTGAGAAAATTCATAAAGCCAAAGTACAACGGGATCTCGGAGTGCCAGTACAGGATTGTCTAAAGGTTGACTTGCACATTGAGTCTGTGGTTAAGAAAGCAATATAATGTGGAAATTTATCTCAAGAAGCTTGGAATGTAAAAGCAGTATTGTATGACTGAGACTTTATAAAGCTCTAGTTAGTCCCCATTTAGAATACTGTGCCCACTGTTGGGCCCCACACCTCAGGAAGGACATACTGGCTCTGAAACGTGTCCAGTGGAGATTCACACAGATGATCCCTGGAATGTGAGGCCTAACATATGATGAACGGTTGAGGAACCTGGGATTGTATTCATTAAAGTTAAGAAGGTTAAGGTGAGATCTGATAGAAACTTACAAGATAATTCATGGCTTAGAAAGGGTGGACACTGGGAAATTGTTTCCTTCATGCAAGGATACTAGTACCCACGAGTATAGCCTGAGAATTAGAGGGGGTCAATTTAGAATGGAAATGAGCAGACATTTCTTCAGCCAGAGAGTGGTTGGCCTGTGGAATTCATTGCCATGCAGCACAGTGGAGGCTGGGACATTAAATGGCTTCAAGGCAGAGATTGATAAATTCTTAATCTTGCAAGGAATTAAGGGATAAAGGGAGAGTGCGCAAGTAGAGTTGAAACGCCCATCAGCCATGATTGAACGGCACAGTGGTTTTGATGGGCTGAATGGCCTTACTTCCACTCCTATTTCTTATCGTCTTATAGACTTATTTCTCGCAATGATCAGCCAGATTGGCAGTGGGTAATACATCTCAGCCCAACACAGTGGTCACTAACATCACAGGTACCGGTCTTCAGCCAATTTGACACACTCCACGTCATATCAAGACACTGTGGGAGGCAGTGGATAGTGTAAAGGCTGTGGGCTCAGACAATGTTCAGAGTCAGAGAGTCACACAGACATACAGCATGGAAATGGACACTCCGGTCCAACTCGCCCATGCTGACCAGTTATCCGAAATTAATCTAGTAACTTCAATCCTGCTGAAGACTTGTGTTCCAGAACTTATGGGGAGAGAGTAACAGCTCATAACATCAAGGCCGCATCTGAACGAGCGTGGCATCAAAGGAACCTTGGCTAAACTGGAACCAATGGGTATCATGGGGCACATTCTCATCTGGTTGGAGTCATGGTCGAGAGTGTGGTGCTGGAAAAGCACAGTCGGTCAGGCAGCATCCGAGGATCAGGAGATTTAACATTTCAGGCACAAGCCCTACGTCAGGCTAATGTCCGAAACATCGATTCTCCTGCTTCTCGATGCTGCCTGACCTACTGTGCTTTTCCAGCACCACACTCTCATATCTGATCTCCAACATCTACAGGCCTCCCTTTCTCCTGGTTGGAGTCATACCTCACCCTCCAGGAGAGGAAGGCAGGTGGTGCACCAGTCTCCTGTGACTATTCCCCTCTCTAACAGGTTTACTGTGTTGGATACTGTTGGGAGGGATAGCCTTTCGGGGGGAGGATAACAGCAGCAGCCAGGCCTGGGGCACTACAACTGACTCTGCTGTAAACCAGGGGCGGGCAGAGTCCAAGGGAGTGATAGTTGGAGGGGACTGGCTAGTTCGGGGCACAAACAGGCATTTCTCTGGCTGTGTTGGAGACTCCAGTATGGTGTGTTCCCTCCCTGGTGACAGGGTCTCTGAGCAGCTGCATGACATCCTTAAAGGGGAGGATCAGCAGACAGAGTCATTGTGCACACGTTAGGAAGAGGGATGGGGTCCTGAGGAGTGAGTACAGGGAGTTAGGAAAGAGGCTGAAAAGCAGGACCATGAGGGTAGTAATCCTTGAGATCGTACCAGTGCTACATACTAGTGAGGCAAGGAATACAAGATAGGATAGAGGAATGTGTGGCTAAGGCGCTGGTGCAGGGGGCAGGGTTTCAGGTTCTTTGATCATTGGGACCACCTCTGTGGCAGGGCTGACCTGTACAAGAAGGATGGGTTGTACCTAAACTGGAGGGGAACCAATATCCTCGCAGGGAGGTTCACTAGTGCTATACAGGAGGGTTTCAACTGAGTGGCAGGGGGCTAGGAACCAGAACAGCAGGTCAGGAAATGGAAGGATTGGGGAGAAGGTAGATGCTAGGACCAGGAAATCAGAAAGGAAGGGCAGGCAGCGACAGGTAAATGAACACGATGGTACTAATGGGCTGAAGTGTGTTTATTTCAACACAAGGAGCATTATAGGGAAGGCAGATGAGCTTCGAGCCTGGATCAGTATATGGGACTATGATATAGGGGCCAATACTGGAGTTGGTTAAGGGAGGGGCGATCCTGTCAGCAATGCCCATGTCCCACGAATGGACAAAAAGATGAGACTTAGCCGGACATTGCAACAAGGATTGCACTGAAAGTCAGGAGGGCAGACAGATAAGATCAATCTCAGAGCAGGCCCAGAAATAGATTGTGAGCTGAAGATTACAAAGAGCTGTGCAAACCCGGGTCAGACACTAATATGAAATTCGAGTCCTGGGGGAAATAGTCTGCAGGTCCATAGAATCAGACCAGGAGATGTATGACCAACACTAACATCTCGACAAGAGTGTGATTGGGAAAGTCATAACTTTCTGTTTAAACAATTTGGAATTGTTGGAGAAACTGGGCACATTTGGCAGCATCTATGGAGAGAAAGTGAAGGTAATGTTTTTAATCCAATGATCCGCAGTCAGAACTGATAATAGCCAGGAAAAGATAGATTATATGCTGAATAGAAGGATAAGGTCAGGGAAATGGAAAGCATTCAGCAACTAAGTGGAGGTGGATCCCAATATGAGAGCGAAAGAATTGGGGAAAGGGATTAATGATTGTAAGCTGAGGAAAATGAAGCTGATAATACTGAACAAGGATTTTATGTGCTGAAAGTAGAGCGAGAGCGATGGGAACTGGGAGAATGGAGTTGAGTCCTTACATGAAGCAGGGTGAGAGGATGCATCATCCTGATCCCTGTGGGAGTGGGAGTCTGTGGTGGATATGGGTAACCAACCTACCTCCTGGAACGGAAACAGAGAAGTTGAGGAAAGTAGGGGAAGAGTCCGAGATGGACCAGATGATAGAGAGAGCAGGGGGAAATTGGCAGTTTTCAGTCCCAAATGAGAGAGGGTAGTAGCATTGACGATGACATCAATGTCCTGGAGAAAGAGCTGTGGGGAGGGGCTGGAGTAGTACAGAACAAAGAATGTTCCACATCCCCCACAAAGAGACAGGAATAACTCGGGCCCATGCAGGTACTCAGGGTCACAGCTTGGAACTGATCAAAGTGAGAGGAGATAAAGGGGAAGTTGTTCAAGGCAGAGGAGGGTGGTGGTGGATGGAAATGGTTCAGGCCTCCTTTATAGGGAAAAGCAGATATCCCTCAGACCATCCTGATACGGGATGGGCATGTTGAGGGATTGCATGGCCATGGTAAAGAGGAGGAGAATGATTCCACAAACTGGGAGTTTTGTAACTGACATAAGGCATCAGGGGAATCAAACATGTCAGTGGGATGTGAATTGGACAAGGAGGGAGAGAAAATGGATTCAAGTTTGAAAAATAAGTTTAATGGGGAAGAAACAGGCCGTAGCAATGTTTGTGGATCTGGGGGAAGAAGATAGAAGCAGATTTGATGAGTTTTGGGGGACTGTGAGCTTGGAGGATGTGCAGTGTGTGGGGGAGATCTCCAGATTAGATGAGATTAGTGAGTGTTATGGACACAATAGCCTGATGTTAGATGGTGGGGCCATGTTCTGGGAGAGCTGTAAGAGGTATCGGGGAGCTGGCACTCTGCTTCCACAGTGTACGGGTATCAGACAACAACAGCCCCACCCTTGGAATAGACTTGATTACAAAGTCAGGAATGGGCCTGAGAGCACAGAGTGCAGTCAGCTCAGAGAGACCCAGATCTGAATGGGTCAGGGCAGGGCACACAGAGATTAAGATGATCAACACAACAGAGAGAATGCTCAAATAAATCCCGGTTTGAGTGATACCAAAAGGCCAGATGGAGGGGACGAAGCTGAGTGGGAATATTGGAGGCGAGTGAAGGGTTGGAAGAAGAATCTGATTTAAACATTTGGACACAGAGGCAAAGAATATGAACGAAGAATAGTTTAACATCATATCATGGTCAAAGGTCACTCCATGGGGAGGGGGAGGGTGAGAGTGGGAGAGAGGAATAAAACTAAGACATTTTATCACTATAAAATGTTCTGCATCAGAGAGAGATATTTGACTGTTCAATGATATGTGTTTACGGGTGTCAGGGGTTAGCACTGACAGAAACAGCTCATTCCCACTGTCAGTGGAATAAAGATTGGTCATACTGCAGTCACAACAGTCTGCCCCAGGGTCAACAAAAACAAAGAACAGATGAGAAACAGGCAGTGAGTGTGAGGGAAGGTATGAATAGATTAAATGAAAGAACAGTAATGGAGGAAGGTGGCAGGGTGGACATGGAAATAAAAGTGAGGTGAACCAGGTAAAAGTAGGATAAAGGCAGCAAGCAGACAGTAATGAATCATGATTAAAATATCTAATCCTTGGATTTCTCTAAAAGAACTGAAGCGATGACAAGAAAGTGGATAAATTAACTGTGTTTACACAGTGAACACTCAGGTACATGGAATTGCAAAGAACAGGCACATCAACAAGGTTGGCACCATAAATGGTAAGATCTGTCAATGTGTTCAACATGGTTTACAGAACTCATCGTGAGTCACAGACTTACCAGGGACACCAACAAGGCCAAGTATGGGATAGTAAACATAGGCAAAAATTTGAAGTGCGGCTTCGATTCGATAGACTAATGTAAAGGAATAATCATCAGTGCAAAGGACGTAGAGCCAGCCAGAGATACCTCTTTCCATCACTGGATTATTCCAATCCTTTTCCCTCTGATTGTCACTAATTGCTGTGATATTCCACTCTAATGTTCTCCGATACCAATACCATCGCTCCATATCTACAGTCGTGCTGATCTCTGATTGCTGCAGAGATATTGCTCCTGCTGTCATTCTGTGATAAACAATTGAAGGGAATCCCTTAATAACCAACTGATGGAGCAGCTCACAGCTCCCCCAGGGACACAGTTAATTTCAGTGAGTCAGACATGAATTTCAGTCAATGAACAAACAGTTGGAGTTAACCCCTTTGAATCAAATCGGTTTTGTACCACAATAGATAAGAACGTTAATCTGGTCCATGTTGGGTTTTAATGTTAACAACATGGAGGAAATAATTCAAGAAGTATGCAGGGTATTTTTTTAATGTAAATGTGTCATTGCATAGGATTAAAGGGTAGCACATTTTAAATAAAAGAAAGCAAGATTTAAATTGACAGACGATGCCACCTGACATCAATGATGACAACATTTGGAAGAACATTATTCAGGAGCAACAACTCTCACTGTTTTTTAAAATAAGTAAATAAAGAATGAATAAATAAATGAAAATAAATAAACATGTCACCGAGCCAAACAAGTATCAATCACACAGATAATAAAGATTAAGCATCATGGATAAGTCAGTGGAAAGCCATGTCATATTTGAAAGATCTGATTGTTTGATGACAAATCTGTTGAGGGGGATTTTGGGTAACACGTGTTGTCATTTACATACACCTCTGCAGGAAGCCAGCATTTGCCTCTTCTCCCTCTTAATACATCTCCCCAGCCAGGTCCCTTTTAAATGTGGTGGTTGCACCCAGCTTTACCAGTTTTGGCACACCTTTGGTCAGAGTCTGAAAAACAATCCTCAACTCTTTCAGACAGAAGGAGTACACAGAAAAAGAACAAAACCACTCCCCAACCCAGCACTCACCCCCATACTGTCCCCAACAGACACTCTTGGGGCAGGGACAGCACTGTGTGAAACTCTGTTCTTTCAAAACAACAATTTCTTACTCTGTGGAAACAATAAACAAACAGAAAATGGCTCTCCCATGACTCCATCCCCAACATCCTCTTTTGGGCAGGGACCATAAGGGGCCAAAACAAAAGCAAAATCAAAGAAACACATAATTTATAATGACACGGTGGTGAACCCTTCTGCTAATTAACCCAAACTCCCAGAAAAGCTCACCTCACCCCGTAATCTGTGAGAGTGTGAATGACAGAGAACATTCAACTTCCACTATTTCAAAAAAAGTCAATTTATTCTCGAACTCTAAAAGTGAATATGAAACAACAATTGCTTACAACTCTGACCCTTCATTCTCTTACAGGCTTGTTATCTACATCCAACACGATAAAAAATACTGTTCTAATAAATGCCCCTGTTAAAATTGTATCAACTTAATTTGCAAAGCCCTACAGTGGCTGTTGTCTCTGGTGTCTGCCTTCCTCCGGCTGTAGATCTCCCTGGGCCATCTTCGGTCTTTTACTGCAATGATGTTTCATATGAAAAGGTGCCTTTGAAAGAGAGTGGTTTGCTGGAAGTTACTCGGATGATAACAGTCAGTTGCTCTCTAAGGCTAAATCTCAAAATGTCCACTTTTTTATTCCCCAAAAATCAGATTGTCTCATTGGTTCAATGCTGTCAAAACATTAAACCCAAATTGTTTGATTAAAATTGAACTGTTGTGAAAGCATAGCAACTAGTGCTCAGGTATTTGTTTTACAGCCAATGTTCTACATTTTCAATGATCCAGTACACTCTGAGACTGCTGGTCAGCCACATGACAGGGGTTTGTAAGCTTTCAGTGCAAACCAGCTTTCACTCTCTCTTCAAGGTCCAGTACACATAAGGACATAAGAACTAGGAGCAGGAGTAGGATTCAACACAATCATGGCTAATCCTTTCATGGACTCAGCTCCCCTTCCCCACATTTTCACCATATCCCTTAATTCCTTTCTTTTTTCAAAAAACGTATCTACTTTATCTTTAAAAGCGATTACTGAAGTAGCGTCAACTACTTCCCTGGGCAAGGACTTCCATCGATTAACAACCCTCTGGGTGAAGAAGTCCCTTCTCAGTTCATTCTAACCCTGCTTCCTCTAATCTTGAGGCCATGCCCTCTTGCCCTAGTCTCACCCACCAGTGGAAACATCCTCTCTATTTCTACTTTATTGATGCCCTTCGTTATTTTATATATTTCCAAAAGATCCCCCACTCAGTCTTCTGAACTCCAATGAATATAATCCCAATCCACTCAGCATCTCCGCATAAGCCAAACCCCTCAACTCTGGAATTGACCTGGTGAACTTCCTCTGTACCCCCTCCAGTGCCAGTACATCCTTTCTTAAGTAAGGAGACCAAATCTGCCCACAGTACTCCAGATGTGACCTCACCAGCACCTTGTACAGCTATAGCATTACCTCTCTGCTTTTAAACTCAACCCCTTCAGCAATGAAGGACAAAATTCCATTTGCCTTCCTAATTACTTGTTGTACCTGCAGACCAACCTTCTGCAATTCATGCACAAGGACACCCAGATCCCTCTGCAAATCAGCATGCTGCAGCTTTTTACCATTCAAGTAATAATCCTTTTTCCAATCACCCCTACCAAAACACATGATTCCACATTTATTTGCATTGTATACCATCTGCCAGACCTTTGCCCACCCACTCAATGTATCTATATCTCCCTGCAAAGTTTCACAATCCTCTGCACACTTCGCTCTGCAACTCATCTTAGCGTCATTGCTTACTTTTGACACCGTACATGTGGTCCCCAAGTCCAAATCATCTGTAAAAATTGTAAATAATGTGGGCACAACACCAATCCCTCAGGCACACCACTAGGCACTGATTGCCTCGCAGAATAGCACTCATTTATCTCCACTCTTTGCTTCCTGTCATAGAACATAGAACATAGAAAAATACAGCACAGTACAGGCCCTTTGGCCCTCGATGTTGCACCGATCCAAGCCCACCTAACCTACATTAGACAACTATCCTCCATATGCCTATCCAATGCCCGTTTAAATGCCCATAAAGAGGGAGAGTCCACCACTGCTACTGGCAGGGCATTCCATGAACTCACGACTCGCTGAGTAAAGAATCTACCCCTAACATCTGTCCTTTACCTACCACCCCTTAATTTAAAGCTATGCTCCCTCGTAATAGCTGACTCCAGTCAGTTAACGAATAGCTGTCAGTCAACCAATCCTCTATAAACACTAATAATCTACCCTGAACACCATCCATCCTTTTGGAAATCTTGGTACACCACATCCAAATGGTCCCCATTATCCACCTTGCTTGAAATGTCTTCAGGGAATTTTAAAAGATTTGAGAAGCATGACCTGCCCTTCCTGTACCCACGCTGTGTCTGTATAATGAGACAATTTCTTTCAAGATGCCCTACTATTTTTTCCTTGATAATCGACTCAAGAGTCTTCCGCATTACAGAGGTTTCACTCACTGGTTTATAATTCCCTATCTTTTATCTAATTCCCATTTTAAACAGTAGTGTCACATTTTGCTATTTTCCAATCTGTTGGGATTGCCTCAGCGACCAGTGAATTTTGGGAAATTACCGCCAGTCCACCTGCTATTTTTCCCACCAGCTCTTTTCGAACCCCTGAGATGGACTCCATCAGGGCCAGGAGACTACTACCTGCTCCTTCTCATCCTCTAAAGGACCAACAATTACTTCAGCCACTCTTCGTCATTTTTAAATTTGTCGGGCGTTTTGCTGTCTTTATATTCTGAGCTAGTTTTTTCTCATACTCTATCTGACTTTTCTCTATAACTCTTTCTGAGGCTTTAAAATTTTCCCAATCTTTGAGATTTCTGCTGTTTTTGGTCACTTTGTATGCCTTCTCTTTCACTTTGATAACCTGCCTTATTTCCTTGGACACCCAGGCCAGATTACCCCTCTTCTTACAGTCCTTCCTTCTCACTGGAATATACTTCTGTTGAGCACCTTGACAACTTTCTTTGAAGGTCCTCCACTGCTCATCACATCTCGCACCATGAAGTCTCTGTTCCCAGTCTACTGTAACCAGGTATTCTGTCATCGTCCCCCTTATTCAAGCACAGGATCCTGGTATTGGACTTTATCTTCACACTATCCAGCTGTATTTTAAATTCAACCAGACTGTGATAGCTCCTTCCAAGAGGACCCCTAACTATGAGGTCATTAATTATTCCTGCTCCCTCGTTAGTTCCATTACATGTTGTTCAAGAAAACGACCATGGATACACTCAACGCACTCCTCCTCAAGGCTACCCTGACCGAGCTGGTTCGACCAATCGACATGCAAATTAAAATCCCCCATGAAAATAGCCATATCATTTTTGCAGGCATGAGTTATTTCCTTGCTTATTTCCTGCCCCAATGTGATGTTAATATGTGATGGCTGACAGACTATGCCTATCAGAGACTTTTCCTTCTTGGAATTCCTAATTTCCACCCAAAAGGATTCAATCACATGCTCCACAGAACCAACATCATCGCACAGCACTACCCTGATGTCATCCTGGAATATCAGACCTCCCTTGGATTCCTGTCTGTCCTTCCGAATAGTCTGATACCCCTGGATATTTAATTCCCAGTCATGACCATTCTGCAGCCATGTCTCTGAGATGGCGACCAAATCATATTAGTTGACAATGGTTTGTGCCATTGACTCATCAACCTAGTTACGAATGCTACAGTCATTCGGGTAAAGTGCCTTTATGCTCACTTTCTTACCCTCATGATTCACAACATCGCTAATATCTCCTGAGAAATTCTTCATTTTTACTTCTTTCTGAGTCTGCCATGAACTTAAACCCTCCTGCGTACATGCTAACCTGCTGCTTACCTTTTCATTTATCACCACACTTCCTGGAGCTTTCCATTTCCCATCCCCCCCAACTCAGAAGTTTAAAGTCTGAGTGAATGTGTTCGCAGGGCATGGCCTTCTCACACAACAGGGGACAGGCTGATTTCTCAGGGTTTGGTTTATTTATTTATACACCTAAATGAATTTATATAAATTTTAATAGATAAATGATACATATGTTAATAAACGTATTTATTTAGTTCAATGTCAAAGTAACATCAGGTATCTTCACCGGCCAGCGAAAACACTTCGCCTCTGATGCCCTGTTCTCCGAAGGATTGGAATCAGCAATCACCAATCACCAATATGCTTCAGCTTTTCAGTACCTGCACCAACACATGGACATGTGCCCTGACCCAGAATAAATTCAGAGAGCAGCTGAAGACTGCAGTTACATACCCTTGTGATCTCATTCTTACATTATTGCCATTTCACAAAGAGCTATTTAGAGTTTGAATGAGACAATCAAACAAAAGCCATTTCGTTATTACGTTCCATTCATGCCCTTCCTCTGTGTAATATACACTGGGTGGAACAAAATGCAATATACAACCAACTGACATCTGTTTATGGTATTGTCCATGCAGGTTATGTATATCTGTGAAAAATATAGATGGGATATGTCATTTTCAGTGAACCTAAATTTGTAGAAAATAACCACATTTCACATCAAATGTATGGCTCCGAAACACTCATGATTTGTGGGTGGTACGGTGGCATAATGGCTAGCACTACTGCCTCAAAGTGCTGTGTTCAATTCCCGCCTCAGGCGAATATCTGTTTGGAGTTTGCACATTCTCTCCAAAACTCACTGGCCTTGGTTTTAAGGAGAGGCTTGACAAGCTAGGACATTTTTATGGGTGGCACAGTGTTTAGCACTGCTGCCTTACAGTGCCAGAGACCGGGGTTCAATTCCCGCCTCTGGCCACTCTCTGTGTGGAGTTTGCACATTCTCCCTGTGTCTGTGTGGGCTTCCTCCGGGTGCTCCAGTTTCCTCCCACAATCCAAAAATGTGCAGGTTAGGTGAATTGGCCATGTTAAATTGCCCATAGTTTAGGTGAAGAAGCAAATGTAGGGGAATGGGTCTGGGTGGGTTGTGCTTCGACGGGTCGGTGTGGACATGTTAGGCCGAAGGGCCTGTTTCCACACTGTAAGTAATCTAATCTAACCCAAAACAGTCACTATCCTTAGTACAACAGCTAGGTAAAAACAATGACTGCAGATGCTGGAAACCAGATTCTGGATTAGTGGTGCTGGAAGAGCACAGCAGTTCAGGCAGCATCCAAGTAGCTTCGAAATCGACGTTTCGGGCAAAAGCCCTTCATACTACAACAGCTGCCATTTTCTTTGTACAATACTTCACTTTCAATTCATCGCAACATATGGCGACAAATTGATCAAAGGTGAAAGCAACTGTGAGTGAAATGGAAACCTCTGTTGATGTGAAAACCAGGATATAAATAAAAATACACACAGGTGTAATGAACAGGAATGAACCATGGAAATACATCTGACCAATCCTGTAGAATATTGGTGCAGCAATAACGACCAGGAGATCGGCTGCTGCCATTGCAAACAAGGAGCAAGAAATACATTTGGAGAGGCCACAATTTCCTCGGGACAGAATAATAATCACCAACACGATCACTTGAAGAGTGAAAAAAAAAGCAAATTTAAAACTTGTTTCAGGCAACACCTCAGCCAATAGTTTGAGAGGATCTAGAATGCCATTTCTATTCTTTCGGTACAGTAAGCATTCAAAACTGATTTTTTGACATGGAACACACGCTCAGGTAATGATATTTAAGATAATCCTCATCAGCAATGTGGAAATCAAAGAGTTTTCTTTGTTTCTTTTCTCTGAAATTCCAAGAGCCAACCGTCCTGCATAAACAAGGGCAGTGCATGTGCTGTAGCTAGATCCAAGATTCCAGTAGGGAGGGAATTCTAAAGTTTCATTCCAACATCACAGAATGGTGATATATTTCTATGGGAGGTTGGTCAGTGGATTGGAGGGGATCCGGGAGATGCTGGTGTTCCAAACTATCTTGTGCTTCTCACTTTAAGTGGACATGGGAGGTGCGGTCTGAGGAGGTTTGGCAAATTTGTACAATGTGTCGAGTAGATGGTGCATACTGCTGCTATGTGGGGGAGCTCCCTGACCCTCTGAATAATATCCCATTCAGCCACAGACTCATGCCCTGTCCTTGTAATCCAGCATTTACAAATGTCAGTCCACCCAGAGACAATGGGCTATTTAGCTTGGCCAATCCACTGAACCTGCACATCTTTGGACTGTGGGAAGACATGCATGCAGACACGAAGAGAATGTGCAAACTCCACACAGACAGTCACCCGATGCTGAAATGTTTGTGGATTTTCCAACCAAGCTTGCTTTGTCCTACATGTGTTAAGCTTCTGGAGTGCTGTTGGAGTTAGGAATGGGGCTGAATATTGTGCAACCATCTGAAAACATTTCAACCTCTGACCTTGTGATGGAGGGTGGGACATTGAAGAAACGGTTGAAGATGTTTGGTCCTGGAACATTCCCCTGAGGAATTCCTGCAGAGATATCCTCAGGCAGAGATGATACCCCTCCAACAACCACAGACATCTACATTTGTGTCATATATGACTCAATCAAGCCGAGAGTTCTCCCCAATTCCCATTGATTCCAGTTTTGCTCGGGCTACTTCATGTCACCACTGGTCAGATCCAGCCTTAATGTCAATTACACCTAATTTCTGGAACACAGTTAATTTGTCTGTCAGAGAATTGTCCAATTTCAAATAAAGCTCATACACAGACCATGTGAAATTGACATGCTTGTTTATTTCACCATACAGTGGGGAGAGGTTAAAGCCTGCTCATATACAGAATGGTTGCTCTGCACAGATGAGTTATAGCCTCTTCACCCAGGTACAGGCATATGCAGTTTATAAAGGGTTACAAGAGATTGATCGTTGATTGCAAGACAATACAGTTCCAATTACAGTTGATAGGTTAATACTGTTCAAAGTGGGTTCACAGTACTTTGGGTCTGACAGTACAGAGCAGGTAAACAATGGTAACAGGAGTTAGCCAGTCTCAGAATATTGGATAAATAATCAGTAACTCCTGTCCAAAATGGCTCATACGGCTAAGGTCATCCATATTGAGTAGTTTGGTGACATTTTGTCTGTGGGGGGTATTGTGTTGGCTGGAGCTCCCATAGGGAGAGAGAGAGCCTTCGGGAATTCCAGAGGTGCAGTGTCATTGTGAGTGAGAGAATCCCATCAGTGGGCTGTTTAGATAATGTTTCCTATACACAGTGTGGAATGGGTTGCTCACAGTCAGTTCCTGGGCATTGTGGGTAGGCCCTTTTTTAACAAGGGACAACATGGCTTCAGTAAGCAAAATGCTTTCTACTTCTCCTATGTTGTCCCTTTTGGAGTCACCCTTGAGTGACTGAACAATTTGACATTCTCCCTGTGTCTGCATGCATTTCTTCCCACAGTCCAAAGATGTGCAGGTTAGGTTGATTGGCCAAGCTAAATACCCCATTGGGTCAGAGAATGTGCAGGTTCAGTGGATTAATAATTGTAAATGCAGGGATACAGGGATAGGGCATGAAGCTGTGTTTGGGTGGGATGCTCTGCAGAGGATCAGTGCAGATTCTATGAGCTAAATGGCCTCTTTCCTCACTGTAGGGATATTCAAAGTGAATGTAGCAGTTGAGAGTGTGGTGCTGGAAAAGCACAGCAGATCAGGCAGCATCTGAGGACCATGGGAATCGATGTTTCGGAATGACTCCTGATGAAGGGCTTTTGCCCGAAACATCAACTCTCCTGCTCCTCGGATGCTGCCTGACCTGCTGTGCTTTCCCAGCACCATACTCTCGACTATAATCTGCAAAGTCTGCAGTCCTCACTTTCTCCTGACTGTAGCAGCTGCACTTGTCCAAAAATTTCTTGTGTTCAGAAGGAGCAATTTTTTGTTGTAGATAATGTGTATGTAGCTGCCCATCATCATTGGTGGTGAGGTGGAGAATAGGTTGCTCGTTGCTTTGTCGTGGATGGGGTTAAGCTTCTTGAATGTTGTAACTGCACTCATCCAGTTCAGTGGACAGTAGGCAATCCCTCTCCTGTCATGATGTAATGAGCCTTCTCAGGCAGGCTAGATCGAACACCATCTCGGTAGGTTCACGGAAGCCCCGATGGTGTATTGTGGAGGGCCAGATACACCAGCCACCCCACACTGATAGCAATAAGTGAGAATGGATTGAGATTTCATTTTGTTATAAAGAGAGAATCAAAGAAACATGAAAACAAAAAGCTGAATGTCCCAGGCTCACTGGGATAGTTTCGAGACCAAACATCATTTTAAAAATTTGTTTTGTGTACAATTTACAATTCTTTCTCCTGATTCTCACAATCACATCCTGACAATTAAATATGAAAGGTAGCCCCAGCTTCTCCATGATTGCTGGTGGTGGAACAGAATGATCTGACTTTATATATTCCCAATGAACGAGGGTGTCCAGATAATGTGACTGATCATGGATATACATTGAAGTCCCGAAAGTGTGATATCAGAAGCATGCCAGTGGGACTGCTAACAGGCATGTCCAACAAATAGCAAATCAGATTTGATCGTACGGGGATTCTCGGATCACGTCTTTAAAAGAATGACTTCTTTCTGAGACAGAGAGAGGGTACCTTATTCCACACAGACTCCCAACACATATGTTCTGTCCTGGGAAATAGCACAAAAACACAAAGAGCAGGAACAGGCCTTTCAGCCCAGCAAGCCTGTGCTGTCACATGATACCTTTCTCAACCAGAAATATTTTACCTCGATATGGTCTGTATCCCTCTATTGGCTCCATCCCTCTCTGGGTGACAGGTCCCTCAGCTGTGTCTGACCTAACTCTGACACTTCGGCTCTCAGTCCCTCTCTTCTCTCCCACAATAACAACAGCCCTCCCACCCTCCCACCCTCACCTACCATGGCCTTGGATATCAGCTAGCCTTCCCTGACTCACCATCCATCATATCCTTCTCCTTTGTGAATACGAATGCAACATGTTCATTAAGGACCTTACCCACTTCCTCTGGCTCCACACATAAACAACCCTATGTCCTTGAGTGGACCGACCTTTTCCCAAGTTACTCTTTTACTCATTATAAATGTATACAATTCCTTAGGATTTTCCTTAATATTGTCTGCAAAGACATTTCGTGGCCACTTTAAGCCCTCCTGTTTTCTTGTTTGAGTTTTTTTCCTGGGACCTTGTATTCTTCAAGGGTTCTGTTGGTCTTCTGTCTCCTAATCTTTATATTTTGGATAAACACTCAATTTCTCTTGTCATCCTTGTCACCTTTCTCCTTCACTTTCACAGGATCTTACTGGTCATGTACACAAATCAACTGGATTAAAGAGATTCCTGTATGCCAGATGTAAAGTTACACTCAACCAGTGTCCCCAGTCTACGTTCTCCTGTTCCTGCTTAATGTTAGACAACAGACAATAGACAATAGTCAATAGGTGCAGGAGTATGCCATTCAGCCCTTTGAGCCTGCACCGCCATTCAATATGCCTGATCATTCCTAATCAGTATCCTCTTCCTGCCTTATCTCCATAACCCTTGATTCCACTATCTTTGAGAGTTCTATCCAACTCTTTCTTAAATGAATCCAGAGACTGGGCCTCCACTGCCCTCTGAAGCAGAGCATTGCACACAGCCACCACTCTCGGGTGAAGAAGTTTCTCCTCATCTCTGTCCTAAATGGTCTACCCCGTATTTTTAAGCTGTGTCCTCTGGTTCGGCACTCACCCATCAGTGGAAACATGTTTCCTGCTGCCAGAGTGTCCAATCCTTTCATAATCTTATATGTCTCAATCAGATCCCCTCTCAGTTTTCTAAACTCAAGGGTATACAAGCCCAGTCGCTTCAGTCTTTCACTGTAAGGTAATCTCGCCATTCCAGGAATTGACCTCGTGAACTTACGCTGCACTCCCTCAATAGCCAGAATGTCTTTCCTCAAACTTGGAGACCAGAACTGCACACAGTACTCCAGGTCTGGTCTCACCAGGGCCCTGTACAGCTGCAGAAGCACCTCTTTGCTTCTATACTCAATCCCTCTTGTTATGAAGGCCAGCATGCTATTCGCCTTCTTCACTACCTGTGGAACCTGCATGCTTACCTTCATTGACTGGTGTACAAGAACACCCAGATCACTTTGTACTGCCCATTTACCTAAATTGATTCCATTGAGGTAGTAATCTGCCTTCCTGTTCTTACCACCAAAGTGGATAACCATACATTTATCCACATTAAACTGCATCTGCCATGCATCTGCCCACTCACCTAACTTGTCCAGGTCACCCTGTAATCTCCTAACATCCTCATCACATTTCACCGTGCCCACCCAGCTTTGTATCATCAGCAAATTTGCTAATGTTATTGCGGATACCATCTTCTATATCAGGAACATATATTGTAAAAAGCTGTGGTCCCAGCACGGATCCCTGCGGTACCCCACTGGTCACTGCCTGCCATTCCGAAATGGAGCTGTTTATCACTACTCTTTGTTTCCTATCAGCCAACCAATTTTTAATCCAATCTAGTACTTTGCCCCCAATACCATGCGCCTTAATTTTACTCACTAAGCTCCTGTGTGGGACTTTTTCAAAAGCTTTCTGAAAGTCCAGGTACACTACATCTACTGGATCTCCCTCGTCCATCTTCAGAGTTACATCCTCAAAAAATTGAAGAAGATTAGTCAAGCATGATTTCCCCTTCATAAATCCATGCTGACTCTGAGCTATCCTGTTACTACTATCCAGATGTGCCCTAATTTCATCCTTTATAATAGACTCCAGCATCTTTCCCACCACTGAGGTCCGACTAACTGGTCTATAATTTCCTGCTTTCTCTCTCCCACCTTTCTTAAAAAGTGATACAACATTAGCCACCGTCCAATCCTCAGGAACCTACCCCGAATCTATTGAACTCTGGAAAATAATCACTAACGCATCCACGATTTCCCGAGCCACCTCCTTCGGTACCCTGGGATGTAGACCATCAGGCCCCAGGGACTTATCAACCTTCAGACCTAACAGTCTGTCCAACACCAAATCCTGGCAAATATAAATTCCCATAAGTTCGGGTCCTTCAGCCACTGTTACCTCAGGGAGATTGCTTGTGTCTTCCCCAGTGAACACAGATCTGAAGTACCCATTTAATGCTTCTGCCATTTCTTTGTTTCCCGTAATATATTCCCCTGTTTCTGTCTTCAAGGGCCCAATTTTAGTCCTAGCCATTTTTCTGCCTTGCACATACCTAAAGCAGCTTTTACTATCCTCCTTTACTATTGTTGCTTTAACCTTGTTTATCTCTTCCTTAACCTTAATGGCCTTACATTGTTTTCTAATGTCATTCCTAATTTCTCTTGCATATATACACCCATTCACAGTCACTTCCCCAGCTTTTGGGAGTTTCATCTGTCATATATATATGTGTGTATAATATATATATATATATATATTATATATCCCCCAATCATATGCAGAATTTCTTCAACTGGCCAGTAATGTAGCTTTTCATTCTAAATTAAGAATGAATTAATGCAGTCATGTTTTAAATTAAACATGAATCAAACTGACAGGTCACTGACAATGTGTGAAGGAATCCTGCTAATTAATTTTAATTCAGGTTAATACAATTGATTTATTACAAACATAAATAATATTATATATAATAATTATTATATTTATTATCATAAATATTTATTTATCTGTAATTCACTGTGGAAACCCAACAAGTGACTAAAATATTTTAAAACTGTACTTTGCTGTTTTATCCTTCTAATTCCATCATTCTCTTTCCTTCTGTAGTTGATCTCCTTGCCTCTATTTTCATTTTAACCTCATTTAACCAATTTATGCTTGTCTAACTTTAAAGCCTGCTCCTAACTATACATTTTGGAATCTTAATTGTCATAATCTGAAAGCTAGTTTTAAGATTTGAATTTTCAGCTTATCAAAAATTGCAAGAGGAGAATAACTAACTCGGTGATGTGTCTCATTCACTTGTCTTGGTCACTGTATCACATGGTTGCGACATTATGGAGCTTGCCAGCTCCATGACAACGTGGCAGTGCTGCTACAAAAGAAAGTGGTTGGTATACCATCCTATTCCTCGATATGTTTGCCTGTCCCTATTTTCCAAAGGTTGGAATGCTGGGTGACAGCAATACCTGTTTAAGTCAGGCAGTAGTTCTTTTTCATCCGTTAGGGACACCTAATGATATGGATAGAATTCAGTTTGAATTTTTGAAGAGAGCACTGAGTGGAGTGGTCCCAAGCAGACTTTATATATTACTGAGTGGGGATCCAGCTGAAGAAGATTATGGAAAATAAGTTTTCAGTTATTTTTGTGGACATTGGAGGATCAACAGAGTTTAGTTCTTATTGTCTACTTTTGAGATCAGATCTCCTCTGTTTTAATATATCAATGAATATTAATTTTACAATACATATATCTAAGTATTATACAACATTTTATTTTCTTATTTAATTTATATATGTAATTCATTTATTCAGTATTTAATATTTAAAATGTAAAATACATACAGTTCCCAACTTTGAAATCCACTATAATTACCTAGTTTTAGTCCCTTGATTTAAATCCAAAATTAAGTTCCTTAAGTAGTCCTGACTAGTCATTGCTCCATTATAATGTTTTAGGTCGTGAAATAACTGGAGGTGCCTTGAAAGCATTTGTTTATTCAAGTTAAAAAAAACTTCTAATATATGTATAATGGCCACATTCAAGGACACAGATATTAACCATGGGATTTTCTTTTGATGATTTATTACAATCTAATGTTGAACTGAAACTTCAACTGTATTGAGGGAGGGGACTTCCTGAATAAAACTATGGCTGGCACATCATAATCACCAATGAAACACATCAGTCTTAACATTAAGTGGAAACGAATGAGTCTGAAACAATAAAAATGGTTACAATGTTGTTTTCCTCTGTATTAAGCTGATGTGAAATCTAATAAGGTTGGCTTTCATGTAAGGATAACAGAGATTAGTTAGAAACTGACAGTAAGGCAGTAGTGACCTATAAAAAGAACAGGAGTTAATATTTTATTTCATAATCACTGTAAAATCCTTAACCTTAAAAGAAATCATGTTAAATTTCCAGAATAGAAATCAGATTCAAAACAGTCCCGATTCTCAAGCTCCAGGGAACAAAGCACAAACATTCAATCACCAAATGTGCATTCAAACCGAATAACAAAGGGTTAAACTTTCTACGAGCTGTCCAGCTCTTTTTCCTCTCTCTGTCTCTCTCTCACTCACACACACACACCATATCATAGTTTTTAGCTTGGGAGTTTAGTCTGATAAATCCTGGCTGTGGCATCATTGCTTAACCAAGTGTGGAAGAATTGTTACTGTTGGCCAGCCTTATCTTTTAACAGATCAAGAAAGAACAACAGCCACCTTCCATATTCCATAAACAAAGAATAATCACCTAAAAAAACAAAAAAAGCAACAAAACAAGACAAGCCGAGCTGAACAGATGCAACAGGCACAACAAACAACAAAACTAATGAGTGTCCAACCATCGAACCTTTGAGTGGGGAAAGGGGAGTATTTTGTGAAAAACTGGTGATTCATCCTCTGCCTCTTCCACAAGGCCCTAATAGAACAATGGAGTTGATTGGGGGGGGGGCTTCAACCCAGCCTAGATGGTTTGTTTACACTGCTGTAACTACAGAGGCAGTTTAATAGCATAGAATTATACTGAGCATTAATAGCATTTAAATTCCAAGCCCGATCGCCGGAATAGGACTCAGAAAATTATCTAAAACGTTCCAAAAAAATCCTCAGCAGACTCCTTATTTTGGGGAGTGAAGTTCAAGGATACGAGTAAAGTCAATAGGCTTTGCGAATGTAACAGATGCAGCAGCAAGAATATTATATTGTTGTTGTTGTTCCTGGACTACAGCATTATCAAAAGCAGTAAAGTTATTGAGAATTAAGGAAAACAGCTATACATTCCAAAGACTGAGCAGCCTGTAAGGAAGAGTTTAAAATGGGAGCCACAAAAAAAGGAACTCTACTCATCTAAATCCGAATTATCATTGTCTTCCTCGTTAAAACTACAGCCAACCATCGAACTGCACAGTGCTGTTTTTTTTTTAACCAGTCACTTGTGACTTCTCCTTTTGATTCAGTCATTGTTTTATTTGAGCACGTTCACTTTTAAGAACCTCAACAGACTTCATAGCACCATTTGCAGTTAATTCAATCCCCAATTTGGTGGCAGTATCCTGCCACGAGCGCAAAACTGATTCTTTGTGCCTCTCAGCACAAAACTGTTGCCATAGTCCAATTAACTCTTTTGTTCGCGCTCCCATGTTATGTTGCCAAATCAATTGCTGAGCTGATTTAACCAATTGGACAGATTTAAGGACACCTCATGGCCATTCTCCATCACCCAATGTTTTGTTTAGACATTCAGACCGTTTTCTAAAGGCCCCAGACTTTTCGGGAAATTTTACACACAATTTCTCTAACTTTGTTGATGAATCATTTGTTCTGTCTATGTAATTACCCATTTTAAAATTACTTCAGTTTTATAGCAACTAATTTTTAAAAAATTACTCACTAATCAGACTTCTACAAAGACTAATTATTTTACAAAACCTTTTTAAAAAAATTAACTTTTATTATAAAATATCGCGATATAACATCATTTTAAAAATCAACATAAGTATTGATTTATTTATTAAATTATTAAGTATTAGGTTATTATTAATATAATAAAATATATCATTGAAAACTGGGGTCCTCTTCCCTCCCTAAACACTTTAAATATCGAACTTCTTTAATAACTGTCTATATTGGAACTGTTCAGGACAACAGCTTCCAAAACTGCTGCTGAAAATACATATGTCCGATTTTTTTCACAACCTGGAAATGGACAAAGCTCGGCGCATCCACATTTATTTCAAAAACCCAAAAATTAACGAAGTTCAAGCAATCGAACATTTTAAAATCCGAAAATTAATGACATTCGAACAAGTTCAAACAATCGAAGTTTTATTTTAAAACCGAAAAGAAATGAAGTTCAAACGATCAGAAACCGAAAATAAATGAAAACGTTTACGCAATCAAAGTTTATTTTTAAAACCCAAAAATTAACAAGGCTTGGGAATTCAGATGTCAACCCTCCCCTCAGAGTTGAGCAACTTTCGAAGACCACTGCCCAGTACCAAAGCACCTTCAACTTCAATTAATCTCTCCCCACTTTCTTTGAACATTTAAGAAGTCCCCCAGACCCAACCCTTGCTCAGGCCGATCCTTTCGGGCTGGACTGGAAAACAATCAGGGAGGGGTCATGTCAGACACCACTTGAATGAGAGGAAAACCAAACGCTCTTAAAATACTCAATAGTGAAGGACATTTAACTCTTACACTGTTCACAATCTGTCTGAGCCGAAAACGTGTCACAGCACCAAAATGAAGAACCTACACCCCTCAAGAGGGGCTTCTTGGTTCGAGATCGGTCAAAAGAATGTGGTCTGTTCAAAAAGCAAGGGCCATTATTTTATTGAATTAATGTACCTTGATGCGATTCTGTCCAGCAGCACAGAGATTGAAGCTTCTGTGTTCCGTGGTGAAGTTGGGCAATTACATTTGACAATTACACATGATTTATATGTTCTTTAAGAAATAGTTTAGCCTTAATTACAAGAAAGACCAATCACATATAGTAAGGTGACATGATTTCTAGCAAGTTAATCCAGTCTTATTTCCTGGGAAAGGGCTCATAGTTACAAGAAAGACCGATCAACTGTAATGTGGTGATATGATTGAGAACAGGCTAATCCTATGGTATTCCTTGAAAAAGAAATCTTATTTACATAAATTGTCATGCTGTAAGAAACAGAGCTCACAATATAATTAATTTCAGCCTGAGTCAAATTCTGAAGCAGCGAATTTTATTGAAACGTTCTTGCACGAAGGGGTGACGAGCAAGTAGCCACCCCAATCCAGAAATTACTCCTCAATTTATACAGTTTAATTCTGGGTACTTCCCCGTTTACCTCATTGGCCTTCAAACCTATCACAATTCCTTATTGTGTTCTGCCCCTGCCTAGCTGCACTCTGCCCTTGTTTACTTCTCTGCCTACTCCAAGCCGGGCCACCCTCACCTCTATCCCTTACTTGTAAGTGACTTGGCTCACTTCAGTACTGACATGAGGGAAACGCGCTGAGCTTGGAATATCTTGATGTTCTTTTGACCTTATCTGTCTGTCTGTAACATCTTCCATTGTTTACAGGCACAGTTCATTCCTGTATGCACATTTTAGCGAATGAAAAGTAACGATGTTTTTCTTCCACATAGTTTTCATTCCTGTGTTAGTTTTTATTTTTGCCTTACATAAGCAATCATTAATTCAGCTTTTGGCTGATACTGGTGTTAATAAGCAATTTGTAACTTGGCTGAATCAATTATATACTGATGTAAATAAACAATTATGGTTGTAGAAGTAACACTGCTTTACCGACATCCCACACATGCCATGTGTCAGTTCAATGTTAGTTCAAATGGTAAATTAATGTGTCAGTATTCAATTTATGAAAACTCTGTTGTCTCCTTATCTTTGAATTTCAGCATAATTCTGCAATTCAGACCTTTTTAGACTATTCATTTAAATCAAGAAACCATATTGGAGTAAATAGAAATCTACACAAACTTGTTGCCTAAATTCAAATTTTACATCCTCATAACCAGGAGATTTAGAGTCTCCTCAGTTTAGGGCACTGACTCTGTGCTGTCTGTTTAAATATATATAACCAGGAGATTTACACTCTCCTCACCTAATGCACTGACTCTATGCTGGCTGGTTAAATATATATAACCAGGAGATTTACATTGTTCTCAGTTTAGGGCACTGACTCTGTGCTGTCTGGTTAAATATATATAACCAGGAGATTTACACTGTCCTGAGATTAGGGAACTGACTCTGTGCTGACTGGTTAAATATATGTAACCAGGAGATTTACACTCTCCTCAGTTTAGGGCACTAACTCTGTGCTGGCTGGTTCTATATATATAACCAGGAGTTGTACACTCTATTAAGATTATGGCACTGACTCTGTGCTGTCTGGTCAAATATGAATAATCAGGAGATTTTCACTCTCCTCAGTTTAGGACACCGACTCTGTGCTGGCTGGTTAACTATATATAACATGGAGTTTTACACTCTCCGCAGTTTAGGACACTGACTCTGTGCTGGCTGGATCAATATCTATAACCAGGAGATTTACACTCTCCTCAGTTTAGGGCACTGACTCTGTGCTGGCTGGTTCAATATATATAACCAGGAGATTTACACTGTCCTCAGTTTAGGGCGCTGACTCTGTGCTCGCTTGTTAAATATATATAACCAGGAGATTTTCACTCTCCTCACATAAGTGCACTGACTCTGGACTGGCTGGTTCAATATATATAACCAGGAGATGTACACTCTCCTCAGTTTAGGGCACTGACTCTGTTCTTGCTGGTTTAAAAAATATAACCAGTTGTTTTACACTCTCCTCAGTTTAGGACACCGACTCTGTGCTGGCTGGTTAACTATATATAACATGGAGTTTTACACTCTCCGCAGTTTAGGACACTGACTCTGTGCTGGCTGGATCAATATCTATAACCAGGAGATTTACACTCTCCTCAGTTTAGGGCCTTGACTCTGGGATGGCTGGTTTAATATATATAACCAGGATTGTTACACTCAATCCAGTTTAGGGGTGTGACTCTGTGTTGGCTGGTTCAATATATATAACCAGGAGATTTACACTGTCCTCAGTTCAGGGCACTGACTCTGTGCTGGCTGGTTAAATATATATAACCAGGAGATTTTCAATCTCCTCAGTTTAGGGCAATGACTCTGTGCTGGCTGGTTCAGTATATATAACCAGAAGTTTTACACTCTCCTCAGTTTAGGGCAATGACTCTATGCTGGCTGGTTCAGTATATATCACCAGGAGATTTACACTCTCCTCAGTTTAGGGCGCTGACTCTGCTGGCTGGTTAAATATATATAACCAGGAGATTTTCACTCTCCTCACATAAGTGCACTGACTCTGGACTGGCTGGTTAAATATATATAACCAGGAGATGTACACTCTCCTCAGTTTAGGGCACTGACTCTGTTCTTGCTGGTTTAAAAAATATAACCAGTTGTTTTACACTCTCCTCAGTTTAGGTCACTGACTCTGTGCTGGCTGGTTAAATATATATAACCAGGAGATGTACACTTTCCTCAGTTTAGGGCACTGACTCAGTTCTGGCTGGTTAAGTATATAGAACCAGGAGTTTTAAACTCTATTCAGTTTTGGGCTCTGACTCTGTGCTGGCTGGTTAAACATATATCTAAACAGTTGTTTTACACTCTCCTCAGTTTTGGGCACTGACTCTGTGCAGGCAGGTTAAATATATATTACCGGGAGATTGACACTCAACTGATTTGAGGGCACTGGCTCTGTGCTGGCAGGTTTAAAATATGCAACCAGGCGCTTTACTCTCTCCTATGTTTAGGGCACTGATTCTGTGGTGTCTGGTTAAATATATATAACCAGGAGATTTACACTCTCATCAGTCGAGGGCACTGACTGTGTGCTGGCCCGTTAAATATATAGAAGCAAGGGTTTTACACTCTATTCAGTTTAGGGCACTGACTCTTTGCTTCCTGGTTAATTATATATCACCATGAGATTTACACACTCTTCAGTTCAGGTCACTGACTCTGCGCTGGCTGTTTAAATATATATAACCAGGATATTTACACTCTCCCCATTTATAGGCACTGACTCTGTGCTGACTCGTTAAATATATGTAACCAGGAGATTTACACTCTCCTCAGTTTAGGGCACAGAATCTGTGCTGGCTGGTTACACATATATAACCAGGAGATATACACTCTCCTCAGTTTAGGTCACTCACTCTGTGCAGTCTGGTTAATTATATATAACCTGATGTTTTACACGCTCCTCAGTTTAGGGCACTGAGTGTGTGCTGGCTGGTTAAATAGATATAACCAGAAGATTTACACTCTCCTCAATTTTATGCAATGACTCTTTGCTGTCTGGTTAAATAGATATATCCAAGAGATTTACACTCTCCTCACCTAAGTGCACTGACTCTGTGCTGGCTGGTTAAATATATATAACCAGGAGATTTACACTCTCATCAGTTGAGGGCATTGAGTCTCTGCTGGCTGGTTAAATATATATAACCAGGAGTTTTACACTCAATTCAGTTTAGGGCACAGAGTCTGTGCTGACTGATTAAATGTATATAACCAGTTGTTTTACACTCTCCTCAGTTTCGGGCACTGACTTTGTGCTGGCTGGTTAAATATATATAACCAGGAGAATTACACTCTCTTCAGTTTAGGGCACTGACTTTGTGCTGGCTGGTTAAATATATATAACCAGGAGATTTACACTTTCCTCAGTTTCTGGCACTGAATCTGTGCTGGCTGGTTAAATATATATAACCAGTTGTTTTACACTCTCCTCAGTTGAAGGCACTGACTCTGTGCTGGCTGGTTCAATATATACAACCAGGAAAATTACACTCTCCTCAATTTAGGGCACTGAGTCTGTGCTTGCTCGTTAAATATGTATTACCAGACGATTTACATTGTCCTCAGTACAGGGCACTCTGTGCTGGCTGGTTAAATATAAGTAACTAGGAGATTTACACTCTCATCAGTCGAGGGCACTGACTGTGTGCTGGCCCGTTAAATATATAGAAGCTGGTGGCTGGTTAATTTTATATCACCATGAGATTAACACTCTCTTCAGTTTTGATCACTGACTCTGTGCTGGCTGGTTAAATATATATTACCGGGAGATTGACACTCTCCTCAGTTTAGGGCACTGGCTCTGTGCTGGCAGGTTAAAAATATACAACCAGGCGATTTACTCTCTCCTATGTTTAGGGCACTGATTCTGTGGTGTCTGGTTAAATATATATAACCAGGAGATTTACACTCTCCTCAATTTAGGGCACTGACTCTGTGCTGTCTGGTTAAATAGATATATCCAATAGATTTACACTCTCCTCACCTAAGTGCAGTGACTCTGTGCTGGCTGGTTAAATATATGTAACTAGGAGATTTACACTCTCATCAGTCGAGGGCACTGACTGTGTGCTGGCCCGTTAAATATATAGAAGCTGGTGGCTGGTTAATTTTATATCACCATCAGATTTACACTCTCTTCAGTTTAGGTCACTGACTCTGCGCTGGTTGGTTAAATATATATAACCAGGATATTTACACTCTCCCCATTTATAGCCACTGACACTGTGCTGGCTCGTTAAATATATGTAACCAGGAGATTTACACTCTCCTCAGTTTAGGGCACTGGCTCTGTGCTGGCTGGTTAAATATATCTCAGCAGGAGATTTACACTCTCCTCAGTTTCAGGGAATGACTCTGTGCTGGCTGTTTAAATATATATAACCAGGAGAATTACTCTCACCTCAGTTTAGGGCACATGATCTGTGCTGGCTGTTTAAGTTTTTATAACCAGTAGATTTACACTCTCCTCAGTTTAGGGCATTGACGTGGTGCTGGCTGGTTAAATATATATAACCAGGAGATTTAAACTCTCCTCAGTTTGGGGCAAAGTCTCTGTGCTGCCTGTTTAGATATATATATTACCAGGAGATTTACACTCTCCTCAGTTTAGGGCACTGAGTCTATGCTGGCTGGTTAAATACATATAACCAGGAGCTTTTTCCGCTCCTCAGTTGAGGACACTGACTCTGTGCTGGGTGGTGTAATATATATAACCAGGAGATTTACACTCTCCGCAGTTTCGGGCACTGTCTCTGCGCTGGCTGGTTGAATATATATAACCAGTAGATTTACACTCTCCTCAGTTTAGGGCACTGACTCTGTCCTGGCTGGTTAAATCCATATAACCAGTAAATTTACACTCTTCTCAGTTTAGGGCACTGAATCTGTGCTGGCTGGTTAAATATATAAAACCAGGAGATTTACACTCTCCTCAGTTTAGGGCACTGACTCTGTGCTGGCTGGTTAAATATTTATAAACAGGAAATTTACACTCTCCTCAATTTTGGACACTATCTCTGCCCTAGCTGGTTAAATATATGTAACCAGGAGATTTACCCTCTCCTCAGTTTAGGGCACTGACTCTGTTCTGGTGGTTGAATATATATAACCTGTAGATTTACACTCTCCTCAATTTAGGGCACTGTATCTGTGCTGGCTGGTTAAATATATATAACCAGGAGATTTGCACTCTCCTCAGTTGCGGGCACTGTATCTGTACTGGCCGGATAAAGATATATAACGAGGAGATTTACACTCTCCACAGTTTAGGGCACTGACTCTGCGCTGGATGGTTAAATATATATAACCAAGAGATTTACCCTCTCCTCCGGTTAGGGCACTGACTCTGCGCTGGCTGTTTAATTAAATATAATCAGAAGATGTACCCGCTCCTCAGTGCTGACTCCGTGCTGAACGGTTAAATATATATAACCAGGAGATTTGCACTGTCCTCAGTTTAGGTCACTGACTCTGTGCTTTCTGCCTGAATATATATAACCAGGAGATTTTCACTCTACTCAGTTTAGGGCAATGACTCTGTCCTGGCTGGTTGAATATATATAGCCAGGAGATTTACCCTCTCCGCAGTTTAGGGCATGACTCGGTGCGGGCTGGTTAAAAATATATAACCAGGAGATTTACACTTGCCTCAGTTTCGGGCACTGAATGTGTGCTGGCTGGTTGAATATATATATAGCCAGGAGATTTCCACTCTGCTCAGTTGAGGGCAATGACTCTGTGTTGGCTGGTTAAATATATATAACCAGGTGATTAACACTCTGCTCAGTTGAGGGCACTGACTCTGTGCTGCCTGGTAAAATATGTATAACCAGGAGACTTACAGTCTCCTCAGATCAGGGCACTGACTCTGCGCTGGCCTGTTAAATATATATAACCAGTAGACTTTCAATCTCCTCAGTTTAGGGCACTGACTCTGTGCTGGCAGGTTAAATATGTATATAACCTGGAGATTTACACTCTCCTCAGTTTAGGGCACTGACTCCGTGCTGGCTGGTTGAAGGAGGGTGAATAAATGTGGAAGAGAAGGAGTGCTTTTGGAACAGCGGCAAGAAACTCCAGGTTGGTGTATTGGTTAGGAAGGACAAAATGCACTGCTGGAACTAACCCAGGAAGAAGGAGTGGGTTTGCTAAACCATCACAGGTTCGAACTCAAACAGGATGCTGAGTCCCTTCATCAGTAACACGACACTTCATAAAAGGTGAACCTATGAGCCCTCAATTCACCAAGCGGGCGCAGCTGTGATTGGACCCTATGGTTAGCTGCTTACCAAGGAGCGGTTTTAAATAACTTAGCGACGTCCATATGTGCAGTTCCTTAACCACATGACCACAGTAACTCGGAAATACATTTCTGTATCAATATTACTCAGTGTGATTTACAATCAAACCCCGCTTTTGCAAAACCAGACATTAGACGATTGAACATTCTTCAATGTAAAGGTTAGCACTGCTGCCTCACAGCGCCAGAGACCCGGGTTCAATTCCCGCCTCAGGTGACTGACTGTGTGGAGTTTGCACATTCTCCCCGTGTCTGCGTGGGTTTCCTCCGGGTGCTCCGGTTTCCTCCCACATTCCAAAGATGTGCAGGGCAGGTGAATTGGCTATGCTAAATTGTCCGTAGTGTTAGGTAAGGGGCAGATGTAGGGGTATGGGTGGGTTGCGCTTCGGCGGGGCGGTGTGGACTTGTTGGGCCGAAGGGCCTGTTTCCACACTGTAAGTAATCTAAATCTAAATCTAAATCTAAATCTAAATCAAATAAAAGGGAAATCTTCTCTTACATTGGCTTCAAACAGATATTTGTATCTGTTTAAATTGACAGGTCAAAGGGGACATTTTTCATCCGCTTGGGGAGTACTGACGGCTCTAATATACACAGAGGTAATCTCACATGAACAGGAACAGCGTCATTGCCATGAATTGCCCAGGAATGGTGTGTGAGCCAATGTAAACTGTTTGCAGTAAAGGCTGACCCATTAGCAGCGACACTGAGCCTTGCACCACCAGATCCAGACTCACTTCCTGCCTCATGCCTCCCAGTCATCATTGTCATTCACGTCACTTTCACTTCCCTGCTCCACTTCTCAACTAACTACCGATCTCCTGTAGGTGTCCGATTGGAACCTACCACTGTTAGAAACGCATTCCTGGGATAAAGATATCACTCAATGGAATAGGACTCGCTGTCCATCCCTAAATCCCCCAGAGATGGAGGAGATGCGTTGCTGTTGTGAACCATTGAACTCCTTCACACGGAGGTACAGCCATTATGCTGCAAGCGCGGGATTTCCTGGATTTACACCCAGAGACACTGAAGGAACACCAACATATTTCCACCTCAGGAAGGTGAGATGATTGGAGGGAGATTTGAAGGGGTCACTATCGTATCTGTCCGCTGTCATTGTCCTTCTACATGGTTCAAGCAATCACTGGGCTGATTCTGGAGGGATCCCGGTCTGTCTTCTGTGTGGAACGAGGAATGCGTTTTCATTCAGACAATTCACATGAAGAGAATTAAACCTTCATTCCCTGAATGGGAACTGTATCCATGTCTGGATAATACAAACTTTGACTCCTCAGCACTGGCCCCCGGTAATGCTGACAGTATCCAAAGCGACCTGAATTGTACACACCCTTGTGCCTGTCCATCCCTTCATAACCACCTTCGGCAACAAAGTTTCTCTCTTCAATTTTGCAAACGCTTCATATTATCGCCTTGGGTCTCAAAGTAAAGAAAGTGGGCTGTGGTAATCTGATGTTGGTCAGTCGGTGTAATTCAGGAAGAAATAGAACAGGTTGGCACTGGGAGAGACTCGTTTTGAGGCGTGAGGTTGCAGTGACGGGGTCCCACCAGTAAAAGGCGCTGTTCATCTCGTCTGATTCTCCATCCCGGGATTCAAACCAACAGAGGTTTCTCGCTGGACTGGTTCAGGATCTTGACTGGAAGAGGCCATGACGCAAGGTATGAAAAGATGTTTCACTGGAGTGAATCAAAAAATCGCGGAGTGACTGTCAATAAAATGTTGGCAACTTCCAGCAGAGGCGCAGGCGACCCTGAAGCAGGTACCTGAGGGCAATTATGTTTCCTGGGCCATTGAAAGACATTGCTTCACGAAGTGGGACATCCGATGGGAAACAGTGATGATAATTATTTTTACTGATTGTTCACCTTGTGAATACTGTTTCCCCCGATGTCCATGTTTCCATTTCATATCGACTACCTGGTGAAAGGCTGTGCTTAATAGTTACCTTTTTATTCCTCTTTGCTTCTGTCAGTCAGCAGCAATGTCAATTGGAGAATTGGTTCTTTCAGTATCTCCCTCAATATGCGTCTCCATATTTCTTTCTTTCTCTGTGAATGGACCTGACCCTCTTTCACATTCTCGGACTCTCGGTCTGCTCATATTCCTCATTTCCCATTTCTGCTCTTTGAAAAGTCTGACATTCCGAGACAAATTGAGAGTGGACCAGCTAACAGGTTTTCTGCCCCCTCGGTAGCATGTGTGGGATTGGGCTCACATTCTCCGAATAAAGTGTCTGGCACTTATGCCTGAGGTGAGGAGTCATTCCTTCCTCCAAATATTATGATCCTTTCCAGTTCAGACTTCATAATCCACAAGAAAAGAAACCGCAATCACAGTGCAAACCACAACGATAGGAGTGTAATGAAGTATTTCCTGTTGGTGTGGAATGAATGAATGTTGACAGCAGAGAATTAGGGTGAACAGCTCTTGGTATTTGCACCATGACTACAACATTCACCGGCGAGTCTGTCATGTCTCCTGGCTCACCTCGTTATTCCCAACAAACTGGAAATGAACGGGGCGTAATAAAGGAGGAGGAGAAGCAGAAGTTCTTGTCAAATACAGGAAGGAAACTCCAGATTGAATTAATAGTTCTGAAAAAACAATATCCCTGGAGGAACTAAACCAGGGAGCAGATCAGGATCACCAAAACAGGCTGACACTCAAACAGGACGCATGGTTGACTGATGAGCAACACTGACATGGGAGATTTGGAATCAACCATGCATTTGGTAAAATACACAGGTACCAATACGATGTGAAATCTTGGTGGGCTGTTTATGATGTTGGCAAGTTCACAAACTGAGCCACGGCACCACACCACAAGTGGTTTTCTCATCCCACTTCCTTAACCAATTGATAACAGGAACTCGGAATTGTGTTTTCTGTATTAATGTTGCTCAGTGAGAATTGCATTCAATCCCACTTTTGCAAAGACAGTTTATGGCTGAACGTTCTGCACTGAAATTGTGCAGAAAAGGACAATCTCCTCTTCCATTGGCTTCAAACTGATATGTTCAACTGTTTAAACTGACAGGATAAAGAGAATGTATTCATCCTCTCGGGGCCCATTAACTCTGTTAATATACACAGGCAACCTCACAAAAAGAGGAACAGGGGCATTGAGTTAAACTGACCTGAACAGCGTGTGAGTTAGTGTAAACAATATGTAGTAAAGATTTGGAGGTGCTGGTTTTGGACTTGGGTGGACAAAATTAAATAATCACACAACATCAGGTTATAGTCCAACAGGTTTATTTGATAGTACTAGCTTTTGTAGTGCAGTTCCTTCATGCGACACAGAATTTATAGTAAAGGATTACAGGGTGATGCCACTGAAATGAAATATTTAAAAGTAAAAGTGTATTGTCTTTTCAGTTTGTATACTTTTGGAAATACCATGTTAGATTTTGTTCTTTCATATGTAAACCATATGTAAAAATAGCTAGATTCTCAGGTAAATCTTTAACAATAGGTGCCACCTCAGCTCAGATTCAGCCTTGAAGGTACGAGGTTGAAATCTGCCTGTGTCCCAAGGCTCTGTCGTGGCAGAGGCTGGGGGTACCCTGCCTCATCGCTTTCAAGATGTATTTGACATCGGCAGTGAGGTTCCCACATCGGGTCCCATTGCCTAATATGAAGGGACATCCGGGTGTGTTGTCTTTGTGAACCTTCGGTAGGCAGGCGAAGTCGCCTGCTTGAGAAGTGCATGAGATGAGGTTGATGGAACTCTGAAAGAGTGCATTTCAGAGCTGAGATCAGAGTGGTACTGGAAAAGCACAGCAGGTCAATCAGCATCCGAGGAGCAGGAAAATCGATGATTCGGGTAAAGGTCTTCATCAGGATTTCGGAGGTGCCGAGCACTGTAACAGACCCTCCATTCCAGCGCGACTCTGCAGACCAGACAATTGAAATTAATCTAGTGTCTCTGCTTCCTCCTGTATTATAGAAAGTAAAGGAGCTGGAGCAGCGTCACTGCTTCCTCCTGTATTACATAAAATAAAGGAGCTGGAGCAGCATCACTGCTTCCTCCTGTATTAAAGAAAATAAAGGAGCTGGAGCAGCATCACTGCTTCCTCCTGAATTAAAGAAAATAAAGGAGCTGGGGCAGCGTCACTGCTTCCTCCTGTATTATAGAAAATGAAGGAGCTGGAGCAGCGTCACAGCTTCCTCCTGTATTATAGAAAATAAAGGAGCTGGAGCAGCGTCACTGCTTCCTCCTGTATTATAGAAAATAAAGTAGCTGGAGCAGCGTCACAGCTTCCTCCTGTATTATAGAAAATACAGGAGCTGGAGCAGCGTCACTTTATCCTTTTGTATTATAGAAAATGAAGGAGCTGGGGCAGCGTCACTGCTTCCTCCTGTATTACAGAAAATAAAGGAGCTGGAGCAGCATCATTGCTTCCTACTGTATTATAGAAAATGAAGGAGCTGGGGCAGCGTCACTGCTTCCTCCTGTATTACAGAAAATAAAGGAGCTGGAGCAGCATCATTGCTTCCTCCTGTATTAAAGAAAATAAAGGAGCTGGAGCAGCATCACTGCTTCCTCCTGAATTAAAGAAAATAAAGGAGCTGGGGCAGCGTCACTGCTTCCTCCTGTATTATAGAAAATGAAGGAGCTGGAGCAGCGTCACAGCTTCCTCCTGTATTATAGAAAATAAAGGAGCTGGAGCAGCGTCACTGCTTCCTCCTGTATTATAGAAAATAAAGTAGCTGGAGCAGCGTCACAGCTTCCTCCTGTATTATAGAAAATACAGGAGCTGGAGCAGCGTCACAGCTTCCTCCGCTATTATAGAAAATAAAGGAGCTGGTGCAGCGTCTTTTCTTCCTCCTGTATTATAGAAAATAAAGGAACTGGAGCAGCGTCACTGCTTCCTCCTGCATTATAGAAAATAAAGGAGCTGGAGCAGCGTCACTTCATCCTTTTGTATTATAGAAAATAAAGGAGCTGGAGCAGCGTCATTGCTTCCTCCAGTATTATAGAAAATAAAGTAGCTGGAGCAGCGTCTTTTCTTCCTCCTGTATTTTAGAAAATAAAGGAGCTGGAGCAGCGTCTCTGCTTCCTCCTGTATTATAGAAAATAAAGGAGCTGGAGCAGCGTCACTGCTTCCTCCTATATTATAGAAAATAAAGGAGCTGGAGCAGCGTCTTTTCTTCCTCCTGTATTTTAGAAAATAAAGGAGCTGGAGCAGCGTCTCTGCTTCCTCCTGTGTTATAGAAAATAAAGGTGCTGGAGCAGCGTCACTGCTTCCTCCTGTATTATATAAAATAAAGGAGCTGGAGCAGCGTCTCTGCTTCCTCCTGTGTTATAGAAAATAAAGGTGCTGGAGCAGCGTCACTGCTTCCTACTCTATTATAGAAAATAAAGGAGCTGGAGCAGCGTCTCTGCTTCTTCCTGTATTGTAGAAAATAAAGGAGCTGGAGCAGCGTCTCTGCTTCCTCCTGTACGATAGAAAATAAAGAAGCTGGAGCAGCATCTCAACTTCCTCCTGTGTGATTGAAAATAAAGGAGCTGGAGCAGCGTCACTGCTTCCTCTTGTATTATAGAAAATAAAGGAGCTGGAGCAGCGTCTCTGCCTCCTCCTGTATTAAAGAAAATAAACGAGCTGGAGCAGCGTCACTGCTTCCTCCTGTGTTATAGAAAATAGCGGATTTGGTTCAGCGTCACTGCTTCCTCCTGATTATGGAAAATAAAGGAGCTGGAGCAGCCTCACTGCTTCCTCCTGTGTTAAAGAAAATAAAGGAGCTGGAGCAGCGTCTCTACTTCCTCCTGTATCATAGAAAATAAAGGAGGTGGAGCAGCGTCACTGCTTCCTCCTGTATAATAGAAAATAAAGGAGCTGGAGCAGCGTCTCTGCTTCCTCCTGTATTATAGAAAATAAAGTTGCTGGCGCAACGTCTCTGCTTCCTCCTGTATTATGGAAAATAAAGGTGTTGGTGCAGCGTCTCTGCTTCCTCCTGTATTATAGAAAATAGCGGATTTGGTTCAGAGTCACTGCTTCCTCCTGATTATGGAAAATAAAGGAGCTGGAGCAGCGTCTCTGCTTCCTCCTGTATTATAGAAAATAAAGTTGCTAACGCAACGTCCCTGCTTCCTCCTGTATTATAGAAAATAAAGGAGCTGGAGCAGCGTCACTGCTTCCTCGGATATTATAGAAAATAAAGGAGCTGGTGCAGCGTCTCTGCTTCCTCCTGTAGGATAGAAAATAAAGGAGCTGGAGCAGCGTCTTTTCTTCGTCCTGTATTTTAGAAAATAAAGGAGCTGGAGCAGCGTCTCTGCTTCCTCCTTTATTATAGAAAATAAAGGAGCTGGAGCAGCGTCTCTGCTTCCTCCAGTATTACAGAAAATAAAGGAGCTGGAGTAGCGTCTCTGCTTCCTCCTCTATTATAGAAAGTAAAGGTGCTGGTGCAGCGTCTCTGCTTCCTCCCATACTATAGAAAATAAAGGAGCTGGAGCAGCATAACTGCTTCCTCCTAATTTATAGAAAATAAAGGAGCTGGAGCAGCGTCACTGCTTCCTCCTGTATTATTGAGAATAAAGGAGCTGGAGCAGCGTCGCTGCTTCCTCCTGTATTATAGAAAATAAAGGAGCTGGAGCAGCGTCACTGCTTCCTCCTGTATTATAGAAAATAAAGGAGCTGGAGCAGCGTCACCGCTTCCTCCTGCATTATAGAAAATAACGGAGCTGGAGCAGCATCACTGCTTCCTCCTGTACTATAGAAAATAAAGGAGCTGGAGCAGCTTCACTTCTTCCTTTTGTATTATAGAAAATGAAGGAGCTGGAGCAGCGTTACTGCTTCCTCGTGTATTATAGAAAATGAAGGAGCTGGAGCAGCGTCACTGCTTCCTCCTGTATTATAGAAAATAAAGGAGCTGGAGCAGCGTCTCTGCTTCCTCCTGTATTATAGAAAATAAAGTTGCTGGCGCAGCGTCTCTGCTTCCTCCTGTATCATAGAAAATAAAGGTGCTGGTGCAGCGTCTCTGCTTCCTCCTGTATTATAGAAAATATCGGTGCTGTTGCAGCGTCTCTGCTTCCTCCTGTACAATAGAAAATAAAGGAGCTGGAGTAGCGTCTCTGCTTCCTCCTGTATTATAGAAAATAAAGGAGCTGGAGCAGCGTCACTGCTTCCTCCTGTATTATAGACAATAAAGGAGCTGGAGCAGCGTCACTGCTTCCTCCTGTATTATAGAAAATAAAGGAGCTGGAGCAGCGTCTCTGCTTCCTCCTGTACTATAGAAAATAAAGGAGCTGGAGCAGCGTCACTGCTTCCTCCTGTGTTATAGAAAATAAAGGAGCTGGAGCAGCGTCACTGCTTCCTCCTGTATTATAGAAAATAAAGAAGCTGGAGCAGCGTCTCAGCTTCCTCCAGTATTACAGAAAATAAAGGAGCTGGAGCAGCGTCCCTGCTTCCTCCTGTATTATAGAAAATAAAGGAGCTGGAGCAGCGTCACTGCTTCCTAGGATATTATAGAAAATAAAGAAGCTGGAGCAGCGTCTCTGCTTCCTCCAGTATTACAGAAAATAAAGGTGCTGGTGCAGCGTCTCTGCTTCCTCCCGTACTATAGAAAATAAAGGAGCTGGAGCAGCATAACTGCTTCCTCCTATATTATAGAAAATAAAGGAGCTGGAGCAGCGTCACTGCTCACTCCTGGATTATTGAGAATAAAGGAGCTGGAGCAGCGTCGCTGCTTCCTCCTGTATTATAGAAAATAAAGGAGCTGGAGCAGCGTCACTGCTTCCTCCTGTATTATAGAAAATAAAGGAGCTGGAGCTTCGTCACTGCTTCCTCCTGTATTATAGAAAATAAAGGTGCTGGTGCAGCGTCTCTGCTTCCTCCCGTACTATAGAAAATAAAGGAGCTGGAGCAGCATAACTGCTTCCTCCTATATTATAGAAAATAAAGGAGCTGGAGCAGCGTCACTGCTCACTCCTGGATTATTGAGAATAAAGGAGCTGGAGCAGCGTCGCTGCTTCCTCCTGTATTATAGAAAATAAAGGAGCTGGAGCAGCGTCACTGCTTCCTCCTGTATTATAGAAAATAACGGAGCTGGAGTAGCATCACTGCTTCCTCCTGTACTATAGAAAATAAAGGAGCTGGAGCAGCTTCACTTCTTCCTTTTGTATTATAGAAAATGAAGGAGCTGGAGCAGCGTTACTGCTTCCTCTTGTATTATTGAAAATGAAGGAGCTGGAGCAGCGTCACTGCTTCCTCCTGTATTATAGAAAATAAAGGAGCTGGAGCAGCGTCTCTGCTTCCTCCTGTATTATAGAAAATAAAGTTGCTGGCACAGCGTCTCTGCTTCCTCCTGTATTATAGAAAATAAAGGTGCTGGTGCAGCGTCTCTGCTTCCTCCTGTATTATAGAAAATATAGGTGCTGTTGCAGCGTCTCTGCTTCCTCCTGTATTATGGAAAATGAAGGAGCTGGAGCATCGTCACTGCTTACTCCTGTATTACAGAAAATAAAGGAGCTGGAGCAGCGTCACTGCTTCCTCCTTTATTATAGAAAATAAAGGAGCTGGAGCAGCGTCACTGCTTCCTCCTATATTATAGAAAATAAAGGAGCTGGAGCAGCGTCGCTGCTTCCTCCAGTATTATACAAAATAAAGGAGCTGGAGCAGCGTCTCTACTTCCTCCAGTATTATAGAAAATAAAGGAGCTGGAGCAGCGTCACTGCTTCCTCTTTTCTTCGTCCTGTATTTTAGAAAATTCTGGAGCTGGAGCAGCATCTCTGCTTCCTCCTGTATTATAGAAAATAAAGAAGCTGGAGCAGCGTCTCTGCTTCCCCCAGTATTACAGAAAATAAAGGAGCTGGAGTAGCGTCTCTGCTTCCTCCTCTATTATAGAAAATAAAGGTGCTGGTGCAGCGTCTCTGCTTCCTCCTGTGTAAGAGAAAATAAAGGTGCTGGTGCAGCGTCTCTGCTTCGCTGACCCGCCTGTTGTCATCAGGAATTGATTCTTGTTGGGGCAGTGTAACACTAAATGGGAGAATTCGGGCAGGACAATACTTGATGGGAGATTTAGAGTAGGACACCCAAAAAGCGTTCGAGGGCCTCAGTCAATATGAAGATTGTGTAAGGCAACACTGTGAGGAGAACTGGTTCAGGACTTTACTAATTGGGGAAAGTGGTTCTCAGCAACACTGAATTTGAGAATTGGTGTGTGGGCATCAGGAAATGAAAGACCTGTGCAGGGTGCTGATAACTTCGAGAATTGGAGCAAATGGGAGAACACAGGCCGTGAATCAGTATATAGGACAAATGGTGCAAAGGATTAGTGGTCCAGTTTTAATCCAGGGAACCACGAAATGGGGGAGTTGGTGCTTTTCACAATTAAAGGGAAGATATGTGTGGGATCTGTAATTTGGAGATTTGATGCAAGGATCGCCAAGATTAGAGAATTCTGGCAGCTGGTTACTAAATGAGAGAATTGTTGCAGAGAATTACTAAATGGAAGAAATGGTGCACAGTGGAGCTAAATTAGAGAATGGGTGCATGGCACCAGGAAATGGGAGAATTAGAGTAGCGCACCCTTAAATGGTAGAATCGGGCTCGGGCATCAGTAAATGGAAATTAGTGAAGGATATTGTAAATGGGAGATTTGGTGGGAATCAATAAATGGGACATTTGAAATGCTTTGCTTGAATTTTCTAATATCTTGACACTCACACCAGTTTTCCAATGTAATGGCACTGTGCACCGATATTTGGGAATTGGACCAGGGATTAAATAAAAAGAAGAAATATTGCAAGTATTGGTAAATTGGAGATTTAATTCAGTGCACCACTAAATGAAAACAATTCGGCAGGGTACCTGTACGTGGAAGAAGTGTTTTGGAGAACAATTAAATGGAAGGAACTGATGCAGGGCAACAATAATTGGAGAATTCATGCAGGTGCCTTTAAACTGGGCAGGATAATACTCAATGGGAGAGTTGGTGCAGTTTCAGGATTTGTGCAGGTTTGGTAAATGGGAGAAATGGTGCAGAGCATCGGAGTCATAAACAGTCATACAATCATAGAGATGTACAACATGGAAACAGACACTTCAGTCCAACTGTTTATAACTCAATTTTAGAATTCTGGCAGCGCTCCATGAAATTGGAGAATCATTCCAAGGAACTAATAAATGGAAGAATTGGGCAAGGGCTTATCGAAATTAGAGAATTTGGAAAAGGACATCCGATAACTGGAGAATTAATGCAGTTAGAACCAAATGGGAAACTTGGGGCAAGACAAGACTTGATGCGGGAATGAATTGGGCGAGGGCATCAGTCAGTATAACGATTGGTGTAAGGAACAACTGAATGGAGGACTTGTTTAGGACGTCAGTAATTGGGGAAATGGTGCTAACCAACACTGAATTAGAGAATTGATGCGGGCCATCAGTAAATGAGAGTCCTGGTGCACAGTGGAGCTAAATTAGAGAATTGGTGCATGGCAACAATAAATGGGAGAATTAGAGTAGCGCACCCTTAAATGGTAGAATCAGCTAGGGCATCAGTAAATGGAAGGATTGGTACAGGGATATGAGTAAATTGGAGATTTGGTGGAAATCAATAAATGGGAGATCTGGTGCACAGTGCCGTTACATTGGAAAATTGATGGGAGTGCCAATGTATTGGAAATTTTTAGCAGAGCATGTCTAAATTGGGGAATAGGGGCTGGGAAGCAATAAAAAGAAGAAATGTTGCAAGCATTGGGAAATTAGAGATTCAGTTCAGTGCATCACTAAATGAAAACACTTCAGCAGGGCGTCCCTACATGGAAGAAATGTTTCAGGGAACATTTAAATGGAAGGAATTGATGTAGGGAAACAATAATTGGAGAATTCATGTAGCTGCCATTAAATTCTAAGTGGGAGGTCTGGGGCAGGATAACCTCAATGGGTGAGTTGGTGAACTTCCCGAATTAGCGCAGGATTGGTAAATGGGAGAATTGGGGCAGGGAAGCGGAGCACTAATTACAGCCTTAGATATGTACAGCACGGAAACAGACCCTTCAATCCAACTTGTCCACACCTAAATTTAAGAATTCTGGGAGCTCTCCACTAAATTGGAGAAGCATTGGAAGGAAACAATTGGGAAAGAGCTTATGGAAATGTAAGAATTTGCAACAGGGTATCAGAAAATGGGAGAATTAGTGCAGTTCAGCATTAAATGGGTGGGTTATGCTTTGTTGCGCTAAATGGGAGAATTGAGGCAGGACAATACCTTTTGGGAGACTTAGTGTAGGGCACCCCTATATTGGGCGAGGGCATCAGTCAGTATGAGGATTGGTGTAAGACAAAACTGAGTGGAGAACTTGTTCAGGACATCAGTAATTGGGTGAAATGGTGTGAAGCAATACTGAATTGGAGAATTGGTGCGGGCCATCAGTAAATGGGAGACCTGGTGCACAGTGGAGGTAAATTAGAGAATTGGTGCATGGCAACAGGAAATGGGAGAATTAGAGTAGCACACACTTAAATGGTAGAATCGGGCTCGGGCATCAGTAAATGGAAGAATTAGTACAGGGGTATGAGTAAATGGGAGGTTTGGTGGAAACAAAAAATTGGAAGTCCGGTGCACATTGCCGTTACATTAGAATATTGGTGTGAGTGCCAATATATGGGAAAATTGGAGCAGACCATGTCTAAATTGGGGAGCAGGGACCAGGGAATCAATAAAAAGATGAAATGCTGCCAGAATTGGGAAATTGGAGATTCAGTTCAGTGCATCACTAAAAGGGAAAAAAAAATCAGCAAGTCATCCGTATGTGGAAGAAGTGTATTGGGGAACAAATGGAAGGAATTGATGTAGGGCAACAATAATTGGAAAATTCATGCAGGTGCCATTAAATTCTAAGTGGGAGGATGGAGGCAGGATAACCTCAATGGGTGAGTTGGTGAAATTCCCAAATTAGTGCAGGATTGGTAAATGGGAGAATTGGTGCAGGGAAGCGGAGCAGTAATTACAGCCTTAGAGATGTACAACACGAAAACAGACCTTTCAGTCCAACGTGTCTGTGCCTAAATTTAAGAATCCTACTCATATCCTGGGATATGAGTAAATGGGAGATTTGGTGGAAACAAAAAAAAATGGGAGATTTGGTGCACAGTGCCGTCACATGAGAAAATTGGTGGGAGTGTCAATATATTGGAAAATTGGAGCAGAGCATGTCTAAATTGGGGAATAGGGGCCAGGGAATCAATAAAAAGAAGAAATGTTGCAAGTATCGGTAAATTGGAGATTCAGTTCAGTGCATCACTAAATGAAAAAAAAAATCAGCAGGTCACCCGTACGCTGAAGATGTGTATCAGGGAACAACTAAATGGAAGGAATTGATGCAGGGCAACAATAATTGGAAAATTCATGCAGGTGCCATTAAATTCTAAGTGGGAGGATGGGGCCAGGATAACCTCAATGGGTGAGTTGGTGAAATTCCCGAATTAGTGCAGAATTGGTAAATAGGAGAATTGGTGCAGGGAAATGAAGCCTTTATTAAAGTCTTAGAGATGTACAGCACGGAAACAGACCCTTCAGTCCAAATTGTCCGTGCCTAAATTTAAGAATTCTGGCAGCTCTCCACGAAATTGGAGAATCATTGGCAGGAACTACTAAATGGAAACAATTGGGAAAGGGCTTATCGAAATGTGAGAATTTGCAACAGGGCATCAGAAAATGGGCGAATTAGTGCATTTCAGCACTAAATGGGTGGGTTATGTTGTGTTGCACTAAATGGGAGAATTGGGGCAGGACGATACATTTTGGGAGATTTAGAGTAGGGCACCCATAAATTGGGCGAGGGCATCAGTCAGTATGAGGATTGGTGTAAGGCAAAACTCAATGGAGAACTTGTTCAAGACATCAGTAATTGGGGGAAATGGTGCAAAGCAACACTGAATTGGAGAATTGGTGTGGGGTATCAGCAAATGAATTCATGCCGGTGCATTAAATTCTAAGTGGAGGACTAGGGCAGGGTAACCTCAGTGGGAGAGTTAATGAAATTCCAGAATTAGTGCTGGATTGGTAAATGGGAGAATTGGTGCAGGAAAGCGGAGCATTAATTACAGCCTTCGAGATGTACAGCACGGAAACAGATCCTTCAGTCCAACTTGTCCACGCCGACATATAAATATTCCAGCAGCTCTCCATGAAATTGGAACTACTAAATGGAAAAATTGGGAAACTGCTTCTCGAAATGGGAGAATTTGCAACAGGGCATCAAATAATGTGTGAATCAGTACAGTTCAGCACGAAATGGGTGAGTTATGCTGTGTTGCACTAAATGGGAGAATTGGGGCAGGATAATACATTTTAGTGTATTGAGAGTAGAGCACCCCTAAATTGGGAGAGGGCACCAGTCAGTATGAGGATTGGTGTAAGGCAACACTGAGTGGAGAACTTGTTCAGGGCATCAGTAATTGGGGTAAAGGTTGCTTAGCAACACTGAATTGGAGAATTGGTGTGAGGTATCAGTAAATGAAAGACCTGGTCCAGGGTGCTGATAACTTCGAGAATTGGAGCAAATGGGAGAACACGGGCAGTGAATCAGTAAATAGGACAAATGTTGCAAAGGATTAGTGGTCCAGATTCAATACAGTGCACCACGAAATGGGGGAGTTGGTGCTGTTCACCACTAAAGGGAAGATATGTGTAGGATCGGTAATTTGGAGATTTGATGCAGGGATCTCCAAGATTAGAGAATTCTGGCAGCGGTCTACTAAATGTGAGAATTGTTGCAGGATAATACTAAATGGAAGGCCTGGTGCACAGTGGAGCTCAATTAGAGAATGGGTGCATGGCACCAGGAAATGGGAGAATTAGAGTAGCGCACCCTTAAATGGTAGAAGCTGCTTGGGCACCAGTAAATGGAAAAATTAGTACAGGGCTATGAGTAAATGGGCGATTTGGTGGAAACAATAAATGGGAGATTCGGTGCACAGTGCCATTACATTGGAAAACTGGTGGGAGTGTCAATATATTAGAAAAAGTGGAGCAGAGCATGTCTAAATTGGGGAATAGGGGCCTGGGGATCAATAAAAAGAAAGATTGCAATCATCGGTAAATTGGAGATTCTGTTCAGTGCACCACTAAATGAAAAGAGTTCAGCAAGGCACCTGTACATGGAAGATGTGTTTCATGGAATAATTAAATGGAAGAAATTGATGCAAGGCAAAAATAATTGAGAATTCATGCAGGTGCCTTTATATTGGGCAGGATAATACTCAATGGGAGAGTTGGTGCAGTTTTGTGCACGATTGGTAACTGGGAGCAATGATGCAGAGCAGTGGAGCCATAAATAGTCATACAATCATAGAGACGTACACCATGGAAACAGACACTTCATTCCAACTTGTCTATGACTCAATTTTAGAATTATGGCAGCGCTCCACGAAATTGGAGAATCCTTCCAAGGAAATAATAAATGGAAGAATTCAGCAGTGGGAGTAGGGCACCACTAAATTGGGCGAGTGCATCAGTCAATATGAGGATTGGTGTAAGGCTGACGTGAATGGAGAACTTGTTCAGGACATCAGTAATTGGTGGAAATGGTGCTCAGCAACACTGAATTGGTGAATCGTTGCGGGCCATCAGTAAATGAGAGCCCTGGAGCACACTGGAGCTAAATCAGAGAATTGGTGCATGGCAACAGTAAATGGGAGAATTAGAGTAGCGCACCCTTAAATGGTAGATTCGGGCTCAGGCATCAGTATTTTGGGAGAATTATTACAGGGATATGAGTAAATGGGAGATCTGGTGCACAGTGCCATTACAGTGCAGGAGTGTGGCAGGGTAACCTCAATCGGTGAGTTGGTGAAAGGATTGGTAAATGGGAGAATTGGTGCAGGGAAGTGGAGCCCGACTCTAATTGTCCTATTTACTGGTGCCATAAACACAATCTCTAATTTAGCTCCACTGTGCACCAGTTCTTCCATTCAGTATTTCCCTGTAACAAGTCTCCCATTTCGTATTCCGCTGCCAGAATTCTCTCATTTTGCGATCCCTGCATCATATCCCCAAATTACCGATCCGATAAATACCTTCCCTTTAGTGGTGACCTGCACCAATTCCCCCATTTCGTGTTACACTGTATTGAATCTGGACCACTAATCCTTTGCAACATTTGTCCTATTTAGTGTTTCACTCCCCGTGTTCTCCCATTTGCTCCAATTCTCGAAGATGCTTAAGATCCCACATGTTTTCTATTTCCCCTTTCAGCAGATCTTGTCACAGTAAAAGACCTGTGCACATGAACCCCAAGGTAACTCTATCCATGTTCACATTTCACACTCTCTAGGTCGAGTTTGTTTCTCTTTAGCCTTTTATACCAATCTCCATCACAGCGGGCTTCAGTCTCTTCATTTCCCTCCACAACCTTCTGCTATTTCCTGGTGACATTATTATTCGCCTGTCTGCGCAAACAATCCTGTTGGCTGTATCATCCACAGTAGCTTTTCCAAATCCAAGTTAGATGTCAAAAAAAATATTGATTGTCTTTTCTTTCTCGATAATAATTGACTATCTGTATCATTCGTACATAGAGAAGAACATGGTTAAAATATTCATCCTTACAGTAAAAAAGCAAATTGGATTTTAATTCTGCTGTTTGCAAGTTGCAGTAATTTATGATCACTCGTCATTTTTCTGTCCGAACGCATTAATTCTCCATGGTGAGCTTGAGCCATTTATTACAATAGCTTCAGTTTTTATCCAGCCTCTTACAAAATAAATTTTGAACCAGTTTGGATGGCCTTACCTTCATTAATCTAATTTTATTTAATCACATCTGTTGAATTTTAACTCCACACTGACTCTCCTTATACAGAGCCACCCTCTTCAGTTGGGTTTGTGTTGCTCTGCTCCAGGTATATTCCAAGTGTAAACAGCACCGGTGGCAATCTGACCCGCCTGTTGTCATCAGGAATAGAGTCTTGTTGTACTTTTGAGACTGGTGTCGTATTTTCAAATCTGTACATTGGGGCAGTAGAATTACCATTTGGGTAGAGAACTGGCTCAAAGGTAGAAGACAGAGGGTGGTGGGGGAGGGTTGCTTTTCAGATTGGAGGCCTGTTACCAGCGGTATGCCACAAGGATCGGTGCTGGGTCCACTGTTTTTTTGTCATTCTAGAAATGATTTGTATGTGACCATATGACGAATGGTTAGTCAGATTGCAGATGACAGTAAAATTGGAGATGTGGAGGACAGTGAAGATGGTTACCTCAGAGGTCAATGGGATCTTGATCAGATGGGCCAATGGGCCGAGGAGTGGCAGATGGAGATTAATTTAGATAAATGTGAGGTGCTGCATTTTGGAAAGGCAAAAGAGAGCAGGACATTTACAGTGAATGACAAGGTACGAGGCGTGTGGCTAAACAAATAGACCTGGAGTCCAGCTTCATAGATCTTTGAAGGTGGACTAACATTTCGATAGGATTGTGAAGAAAACCATGAAGACCCTCAATAGGGTAAAAAGGCAAGGTGATTTCCCTGTGGTGGGGGAGTCCAGAAGCAGATGGCATATGTTAAAGTTGAGCGGGGATACATATAAGGGACATAAGAGGAACATTTTTCACGCAGAGGGCACTGTGTGCAAGAGCTGCCAGAGGAAGTAGTGAAGTCTGATACACAACAAATTACAACATTTAAAAGGTATCTGGGTGGGTGTATGAACTAAAGAGGATTCAGAGGAACATGGGCCAATTTCTGACAAATAGGATGGGATTTACATCGGATATCAGTTCAGCATGGATGTGTTGGACTGAATGATTTGTTTCTGAGCTTATATTGCTCTGAGTGGGTTGAGCTCCGGATTGTAGATTTATGAAGCAGAAAATGAAGTATGGTACAGAGTTAGACCGAGAAATCCTGCTGATCTCATCAGCTTTATCCTGTTTTATTGATCATTCTCCTTCAATCAATATATTTTTCCGATCCTCATTCAGAATCCCTGGTACTCTGTAACTGGCCTGGAACAATGTGTGGAAAGTCCTATTGCAGTCCATACGAGGTACCTTTCCCACTGCCCTGCTCCCACGGCCTGCAATGCTGCAGACTGAGCAGACAACCCGAAGCACAATGATGAGCTCCTTCCGGCCCACGGCCCTCCTTCTCACTGAATGAAGACAATCACCAGAAGCAGAATCCAGCTCTTGTTGGAGCCTTGAATACTTGACTCTGTCTCACTGAGTGAAGATTGGACTCAGAAACAGAAATGAAATCAACTTCCTATCTGCATTGTGTCACTCTTTCAGATCTCTGTGTGTCTGAGTTCAGGTCATTTGATTGGAGACTGTGGATAGTGGGTCCCCAGTGAAATGGAAAGAATGGTGGAGGAGCTCACTGAGGGACATCTCTCAAAGTGAGAGTCAGAAAGATGCTATTCCACATTAGAAGGGTTTAAGGGGAATTGATGGCTCAGAAAAATGTTATGCGGATGTTTGTAAAACTTAGGAACTCTGACTGTTTTGTGGCTGGAGTTTATTTTATCCTTGTATTGATTTGACACATTAACCCTCCCTTCCCAACCACTACAGAAGCTGTTGGAACTGTTTAGTGTTTCCAGCGGCTTCTGTAATTATTTCAGGTTCCTGATGGGAGCAGTCTCTCACTTTTCGAACAAAACAAACCCATCCTTGTGCAGCAACCAATATTTCAATAAGAAATGGGAAGCAGCAGAGGGGAAAGCTTCCGAGATGCCGAGCAATGCTGCCCGGATCCACACTGCAATTCACAGGAACCATCGCCAGGAAAAGCAAGGAGCAATCTAACAGATTCCGTTATATCCTGGTGGCTTTCCTTCCGAAACTGATTTAAGAGCCGCAACATTGCAATGATTGGGAATCAAACCCAGATCAACTGCTTGGAAGACAGCTATGCTCACCACTACACCACCATCACCCTGTTCACAGCTCTCTCCCCATTCCCAAATACACTTAATAAGGCCGTGATCATCACCAACTGGATTGGGGCTGAAATCCAAACAAGAAATTGCTGGGGAAGCTCAGCAGGTCTGACAGCACCAGAATCAGAAGCCTTCAGTTCTGAAGACCAATCCCTGGATCCAAAAGGTTCCCTCCCCACATATGCTGCCAGACCTGCTGAGTTTCCCCAGCAATTTCTGTGCTGTCTCTCAGCTCTGCAGCATCTGCAGTTCTTTGTTGGAAACAAAGCAAACATTGAGCCACTGAAGGGGATATTGGGTCAGGTGATAGTCTCCCTCATCCATAGAGACAAATAGAGTCATAGGGATGAACAGCACTTAAACAGACCCTTCGGTCCAACTCATCCATGCCAACCAGATATCCTATCCTAATCTAATCCATTTGTCAGCACTTGGCTCATATACCTCCAAACCCTTCCTATTCATATACCCATCCAGATGTCTTTGAAATTTACAATTGTACAACCCTCCAGCACTTCCTCTGGCAGCTCATTCCATACACGTACCGCCCTCTGCGTGAAAAAGTTGCCCTTAGGTCTCTTTTGTATCTTTCCCCTCTCACCCTAAACCTATGCCCTCTCGTTATGGACTCCCCCACTCCAAGGAAAAGATTTGATCTATTTACCCTATCCATGCCCCTCATGATTTTATAAACCTTTATAAGGTCACCCAACAGCCTCCGATGCTCCAAGGAAAACTGCTCCAGCCTGATCAGCCTCTCCTCATAGCTCAAATCCGCCAATCCCGCAATATCCTTTTAAAACTTTTCTGAACCCAAGTTTCATACAATTCTTCCAACAGGATGGAGACTAGAACTGTACACAATATTGCAAAAGTGGCCTAACCAACGTCCTGTACAGACCTATCCACTCCTGTACTCAGTACTCTGACCAATAAAGGAAAGCATACCAAAAACCTTCTTCATTATCTTATCTACCTGTGAGTCCACTTTCAAGCCATGAACCTGCACTCCAAGGTCTCTTTGTTCAGCAACACTCCCTAGGACCTTACTATTAAGTGTTTAAGTATTGCTCTGAACTGTTTTCCCAAAATGTAGCACTTCACATTTATCTAAATTAAATTCCATCTGCCACTCATCAGCCTATTGGCCCATCTGATCAAGTTGCTGTTGTAATCTGAGGTAACCTTCTTTGCTGTCCACTACACCTCCAATTTTGGTGTCATCTGCAAACTTGCGAACTACACCCGCTTTGTTCACAATCAAATCATTTGTATAAATGACAAAAAGCGGAGGACCCAGCACCGATCCTGTAACACTCCACTGGTCACAGGCCGCCAGTCCGAAAAACAACTCTTCATCACCACCCTCTGTCGTCAACCTTTAAGCCAGTCTTGTATCAAAATGGCTAATTCTCTCTGTAATTCATGAGATCTAACCTTGATAACCAGTCTCCCATGAGGAACATTGTAGAATGCTTAATCGAAGTCCATATAGATCACATCCACTGCTCTACCCTTATAAATTCATTTTGTTCCTTCTTCAAAAAACTCAATCAAGTTCATGAGCCATGATTTCCCATGCACAAAGCCATGCTAACTGTCCCTAATCAGTCCTTGCCTTTTCCAAATACACTGAAATACTGTCCCTCAAGATTCCATCCAACAACTTGCCCTCCACTGAGGTCAGGCTCACCAGTCTATAGTTCCCTGGTTTGTCCTTACTACCCTTCCTAAATAGTGGCACCATGTTATGCAACCGACAGACTTCTGGCGCCTAACCTGTGACGATTGATGATACAAGTATCTCAGTAAGTGCTCCAGCAATCACTTCTCTAGCTTCCCACAGAGTTCGAGAGCACACCTGATCAGGACCTGGGGATTAATCATCTTTTATGCATTTCAAGACTCCAACACCACCTCCTCTGTAATATGGACATTTTTCAAGATGTCACCCACAATTTCCCCACATTCTATATCTTCCATGTCCTTCTCCACAGTGCAAACTGATGGGAAATACATGTTTGCTATCTCCCCCATCTCCGGTGTCTCCACACACAAGAGGCCTTGTTGATCTTTGTCAGGCCTCATTTCGCTCCACCTCCAAATTCTCATTTTGTCCTTAATGTATTCATAAAAGCACTTTGGATTCTACTTAACTGTATTTGCCGAAGTGATCTCATGTGGTGCAGTGCAGCACTAAATGAGAGAATTGAGGAGAGTGTAAATCTCTTGTGCATATATATTTAACCAGCCAGCACAGAGTCAGTGCCCTAAACTGAGGAGACTGGAAATCTCCTGGTTATATATATTTAAACAGCCAGCACAGAGTCAGTGCCTTAAACTGAGGACAGTGTAACATCTCACGGTTATATATATTGAACCTGCCAGCACGGAATCAGTGTCCTAAGCTGGGGAGAGTGTAATACTCCTGGTTATATATATTTAACCATTCAGCACGGATTAAGTGCCATAAACTGAGGACAGTGTTAATCTCCTGGTTTCATATATTTAACCAGCCAGCACAAAGTCAGTTACCTAAACCGCGGGGAGTGTCAATCTCCTGGTAATATATATTTAACCAGCCAGCACAGAGTCATTGCCCTAAACTGCCGACAGTATAAATCACGTGGTTATATATATTTAACCAGCCAGCGCAGAGTCTGTGCCCTAAACTGAGGAGAGTATAAATCTTCTGGTTATGTATAATTAACAGGCCAGCGCAGAGTCACTGCCCTAAACTGAGCACAGTGTAAATATCCTGTTTCCATATTCGTAACCGGTGAGCACAGAGTCGGTGGCCTAAACTGAGGCGAGGATAACTCTCCTGGTTATATAGATTTAGCCAGCCAGCACAGAGTCAGTGCCCTAAACTGAGGACCGTGTAAATCGACTAGTTATATATATTTAAACAGCCAGCACAGAGGCAGTGCCCTAAACTGAGGAGAGTGTAAATTTCCTTGTTTTATATACATTGAACCAGCCAGCGCAGAGTCAGTGCCCTAAACTGTGGAGAGTGTGAATCTCCTGATTATATATATTTAACCAGACATCACATAGTCAGTGCCCTTAACTGGGGAGAGTGTAAATTCTCCTCGTTATATATATTAAAGCAGCAAGTACAGAGTCAGTGCCCTAAAATGAGGAGAGTGTAAATTCTCCTGGTTTTATATACATTGAACCAGCCAGCACAGAGACAGTGCCCTAAACTGACACAGTGTAAATCTCCGAGTTATATATATTTAACCAGCAAGCACAGAGGCAGTGCCCTAAACTGAGGAGAGTATAAATCTCCTGGTTTTATATACATTGAACCAGCCAGCGCAGAGTCAGTGCCCTTAACTGGGGAGAGTGTAAATTCTCCTCGTTATATATATTAAAGCAGCAAGTACAGAGTCAGTGCAATAAAATGAGGAGAGTGTAAATTCTCGTCATTATATATATTTAAGCAGCAAGCACAGAGTCAGGGCCCAAACTGAGGAGAGTGTAAATCCTCTGGTTATTTATAAGTAACAAGCCAGCACAGAGTCAGTGCCCTAACCTCAGGAAAATGTGAAACTCCTGGTAATATATATTTAACCAGAAAGCACAGAGTCAGTGCCCTAAACTGAGGAGAGTGCAAATCTCTTGGTTATATATATTTAACCAGCCAGCAAAGAGTCAGTGCCCTATACTGAGGAGAGTGTAAATCTCCTGGCTATATACATTTAACCAGCCAGCACAGGGTCAGTGCCCTAAACTAACATGAGTGCAAATCTACTGGTTATAGATATTTAACCAGCCAGCACAGAGTCAGTGCCCTCAACTGAGGAGAGTATAAATCTCCTGTTTATATATATTTAACCAGCCAGCACAGAGTCAGTGCCCTCAACTGAGGAGAGTATAAATCTCCTGTTTATATATATTTAACCAGCCAGCACTGAGTCAGTGCCCGAAACTGAAGAGAGTGTAAATCTGCGCGTGATATATATTTTAACCAGCCAGCACAGATTCAGTGCCCGAAACTGAGGAGAGTGCGAATCTCTTGGTTATATATATTTAACCAGCCAGCACAGAGTCAGTGCCCTAAACTGAGGAGAGTGCGAATCTCGTGGTTATATATATTTAACCAGCCAGCAAAGAGTCAGTGCCCTATACTGAGGAGAGTGTAAATCTTCTGTTTATATATATTTAACCAGCCAGCTAAGAGTCAGTGCCCTAAACTGAGGACAGTGTAAATCTCCTGGCTATATACATTTAACCAGCCAGCACAGAGTCAGTGCCCTAAACTAACATGAGTGCAAATCTACTGGTGAGAGATATTTAACCAGCAAGCACAGAGTCAGTGCCCTCAACTGAGGAGAGTATAAATCTCCTGTTTATATATATTTAACCAGCCAGCACAGAGTCAGTGACCGAAACTGAGGAGAGTATAAATCTCCTGTTTATATATATTTTAACCAGCCAGCACAGATTCAGTGCCCTAAACTGAGGAGAGTGCGAACTCTTGGTTATATATATTTAACCAGCCAGAAAAGAGTCAGTGCCCTATACTGAGGAGAGTGTAAATCTCGTGGTTATATATATTGAACCAGCCAGCACAGAATCAGTGCCCGAAACTGAGGAGAGTGTAAATGTTCTGGTTATATATATTTAACCAGCCAGCACGGAGTCAGTGCCCATAACTGAGGAGAGTGTAAATCTCCTCGTTATATATAATTAACCAGCCATCACAAAGTCAGTGTCCTAAACTGAGGTGTGTGCAAATTTACTGGTTATATATGTTTCACAATCCAGCACAGAGTCGTGCCCTAAACTGAGGAGAGTGTAAATCTCCTGGTTATATATATTTAAACAGCCAGCACAGAGGCAGTGCCCAAAACTGAGGGGAGTGTAAATCTCCTGTTTTTATATATATTTTTATAAATATTGAACCAGCCATCACAGAGGCAGTGCCCTAAACTGAAGAGAGTGCAAATTCTCCTCATTATATATATTTAAGCAGCAAGCACAGAGTCAGGGCCCAAAACTGAGGAGAGTGTAAATCTCCTGGTTATGTTTAAGTAACCAGCCAGCACAGAGTCAGTGCCCTAACCTCAGGAAAATCTGAAACTCCTGGTTATATATATTTAACCAAAGAATCACAGAGTCAGAGCTCTAAACTGACGAGAGAGCAAATCTCCTGGTTATATATATTTAACCAGCCCGCCAAGAGTCAGTGCTCTAACCTAAGGACAGTGTAACATCTCCTGGTTATATATATTTAACCAGCCACCACAGAGTCAGCCCTAAACTGAGGACAGTATAAATCTCGTGGTCATATATATTTAACCAGCCAGCACATAGACAGTGCACTAAACTGAGGAGAGTGTAAATCTCCTGGTAATATATATTTAACCAGCCAGCACAGAGTCAGTGCCCTAAACTGCGGACAGTATAAATCTCGTGGTTATATATATTTAAGCAGCCAGCACACAGTCATTGCCCTAAACTGAGGAGAGTGTAAATCTCCTGGTTACATCTATTCAACCAGCCAGCACAGAGTCAGTGCCCTAAACTGAGGAGAGTGTAAAACTCCTGTTTATATATATATTTAACCAGCCAGGACAGAGTCAGTGCCTTAAACTGAGGGAGTGTAAATCTCCAGGTGATATATATATTTCACCAGCCAGCACAGAGTCAGTGCCCTAAACAGAGGAGAGTGTAAATCTCCTGGTTATATATATATTTAAAGATCCAGCACATTGTCATTGCCCTAAACTGAGGAGATTGTAAATATCCTGGTTTTATATATATTTTACCAACCAGCAGAGAGTAAGTGCCCTAAACTGAGGAGAGTGAAAATCTCCTGGTTATATATATATTTAAAGATCCAGCACATTGTCATTGCCCTAAACTGAGGAGATTGTAAATATCCTGGTTTTATATATATTTAACCAACCAACAGAGAGTCAGTGCCCTTAGCTGAGTAGAGTGTAAATCTCCTGGTTATATATATTTAACCAGTCAGCACAGTGTCTCTTGCCCAAACTGAGGAGAGTATAAATATCCTGGCTATATATATTTAAACAGCCAGCACAGAGTCAGTGCCCTTAGCTGACTAGAGTGTAAATCTCGTGGTTATATATCTTTAACCAGTCAGCAGAGAGTCAGTCCCCTGAACTGAGTAGAATGCAATTCTGCTGGTAAGATACATTTAACCAGCCAGCACAGAGTCAGTGCCCTTAGTTGAGTAGAGACAAAATCACCAGGTTATATATATTTAACCAGACAGCACACAGTCAGTGCCCAAAACTGAGGGGAGTGTAAATCTCCTCGTTACATATATTGAACCAACCAACACAGAGTCAGTGCCCTTAGCTGAGAAGTGTGTAAATCTCCTGGTTATATATATTTAACCAGTCAGCACAGAGTCAGTGCCCTTAGTTGAGGAGAGTGTAAATCTCTTCGTTATATATATTTAACCAGCCAACACAGAGTCAGTGCCCAAAATTGAGGAAAGTCTAAACCTCCAGGTTTTATATATTTTACCAGCCAGGACAGAGACAGTGCCCTAAACTGAGGACAGTGTAAATCTACTGGTTATATATATTTAACCAGCCAGCACAGAGTCATTGCCCTAATCTGAGGAGAGTGTAAATCTACTGGTTATATTTATTTATACAACCAGCACGGAGTCATTGCCCAAAACTGAGGAGAGTGTAAATCTTCTGGTAATATATATTTAACCAGCCAGCACAGAGGAAGTGCCCAAAACTGAGGAGAGTGTAAAACCCCTGGTTATATATATTTAACCAGCCACCACAGAGTCAGTGCCATTATCTGAGGACAGTGTAAATCTCCTGGTTATATATATTTATACCAGTCAGCACAGATGCAGTGCTCTAAACTGAGGAGAGTGTAAATCTCCTGGTTGTGTATGTTTAACCAGCCTGAACAGAGTCAGTGCCCTAAACTGAGGAGAGTGCAAATCCCCTGGTGATATATGTATATTTAACCAGCCAGCACAGTGTCAGTGCATTAAACTGAGGAGAGTGTTAATCTCCTGGTTATCTATATTAAACCAGCCAGTACAGAGTCAGTGCCCGAAACTGAGGAGAGAATAAATCTCCTAGTTATATATATTTAACCAGCCAGTACAGAGTTAGTGCCCTTAGTTGAGGAGATTGTAAATCTCCTGGTGAGATGTATTTAACCAGCCAGCACAGAGTCACTGACCTAAACATGGGAGAGTGTAAATCTCCTGGTAACATATATTTAACCAGCCAGCACAAAGTCAGTTACCTCAACCGAGGGGAGTGTAAATCTCCTGGTTACATACATTTAACCTGCCAGAACAGAGTCATTGCCCTAAACTGAGGAGAGGGTAACTCTCCTGGTTATATATATTTAACCATCCAGCACAGAGTCATTGCACGAAACTGAGGAGAGCGTAAATCTCCTGCTAATATATATTTAAATAGCCAGCACACATTCACTACCCTAAACTGAGGAGAGGGTAAATCTCCTTTATATAGATATTTAAACAGCCAGCACAGAGTTATTGCCCTAAACTGAGGAGAATGTAAATCTACTGGTTATATATATTTAACCAGCCAGCACAGAGTCAGTGCCCTAAACTGAGGAGAGTGTAAATCTCCTGGTTATATACATTTAACCAGCAGGTGCAGAGTCAGTGCCCTAAACTGAGGAGAGTGTAAATATCCAAGTTATATATATTTAAACAGCCAGCGCAGAGTCAGTGCCCTAAACTGAAGAGAGAGCAAATCTCCTGGTTATGTATTTATTTAACCAGCCATCACAGAGTCATTTTTCTAAACTGAGGAGAGTGCAAATTTCCTGGTTGTATATATTTAACCAGCCAGCACAGTGTCAGTGCCCTAATCTGAGGAGAGGGGAAATCTCCTTGTTATATATATTTAACCAGCCAGCACAGAGTCAGTGCCCTAAACTGAGGAGAGGGGAAATCTCCTGGTTATATATATTTAAAAAGACAACACAGAGTCAGTGCCCTAAACTGAGTTGAGTGTAAATTTCCTGTTTAAATATATTTAACCAGCCAGCAAAGATTCAGGGCCTTAAACTGAGGATAGTGTAAATATCCTGGTGATATATATTTCACCAGGCAGCACAGAGTCAGTGCCCTAAACTGAGGAGTGCGTAAATCTTTAGGTACATATATTTAACCATCCAGCACAGTGCCAGTGCAGTAAACTGAGGAGAGTGAAAAACTCCTGGTTATACCTATTATACCAGCCAGCACAGACTCAGTTCCCTAAACAGAGGACAGTGTCAATCTCCTTGGTATTTATATTAAGCCAGCCAGCACAGCGTCAGTGCCCTAAACTGAGGAGAGTGTAAATTTCCTGGTTATATATATTTAACAAGCCAGCACAGAGTCAGTGCCCTTAGCTGAGTAGAGTTTAAATCTCCTGGTTATATATATTTAACCAGTCAGCACAGTGTCTCTTGCCCAGACTGAGGAGAGTATAAATATCCAGGTAATATATATTTAAACAGCCAGAACAGAGTCAGTGCCCTTAGCTGACTAGAGTGTAAATCTCCTGGTTTATATCTTTAACCAGTCAGCAGAGAGCCAGTCCCCTGAACTGAATAGAGTGTAATTCTGCTGGTAAGATACATTTAACCAGCCAGCACAGAGTCAGTGCCCAAAACTGAGGAGAGTGTAAAGCTCCTGGTTACATATATTGAACCAGCCACCACAGAGTCAGTGCCCTTAGTTGAGGAGAGTGTAAATCTCTTCTTTATATATATTTAACCAGCCAACACAGAGTCAGTACCCTAAATTGAGGAGAGTCTAAACCTCCTGGTTTTATATATTTTACCAGCCAGGACAGAGACAGTGCCCTAAACTGAGGACAGTGTAAATCTACTGGTTATATATATTTAACCAGCCAGCACAGAGTCAGTGCCCTAAACTGAGGAGAGGGGAAATCTCCTTGTTATATATATATATAACCAGCCAGCACAGAGTCATTGCCCTAAACTGAGGAGAGGGTAAATCTCCTGGTTATATATATTTAAAAAGACAACACAGAGTCAGTGTCCTAAACTGAGGATAGTGAAAATCTCCTGGTTTTATATATTTAACCAGCCAGCACAGACTCAGTGCCCTAAACTGAAGAGAGTGTAAATATCCTGGTTATGTATTTATTTAACCAGCCAGCACAGAGTCATTGCTCTAAACTGAGGAGAGTGTATATCTCCTGGTTATATATATTGAACCAGCCAGCACAGAGTCATTGCCCAAATCTGAGGAGATTGCAAATCACCAGGTTATATATATTTAACCAGATTACACAGAGTCAGTGCCCTAAACTGAGGACAGTGTAAATCTACTGGTTATATATATTTATCCAGCCAGCACAGAGTCACTGCCCTAAACTGAGGAGAGGGTAAATCTCCTGGTTATATATATATATATATATATATATATATTGAAACTGCAGCACAGATTCATTGCCCTAAACAGAGGAGAGAGTAAATCTCCGGGTTAGGGCGGCACGGTGGCACAGTGTGGCACACCAGGCACACTGTTGCCTCACAGCACCAAAGACCCAGGTTCAATTCTTGCCTCTGGCGAATGACTGTGTGGAGTTTGCACGTTCTCCCCGTGTCTGCGTTGCTTTCCTCCGGGTGCTGCGGTTTCTTCCCACAGTCCAAAGATGTGCAGGTAAGGTGAATTCGCCATGCTAAATTGTCCGTAGTGTTAGGTAAGGGGTAAATGTAATGGTATGGGTAGGTGGCGGGTCGGTGTGGACTTGATGGGCCGAAGGGCCTGTTTCCACACAGTAATCTAATTTAACCAGCCAGCACAAAGTCAGTACCCGAAACTGAGGAGATTGCAAATCACCAGGTTATATATATTTAACCAGATTACACAGAGTCAGTGCCCTAAACTGAGGACAGTGTAAATCTACTGGTTATATATATTTAATCGAATTTAACCAGCCAGCACAAAGTCAGTACCCGAAACTGAGGAGAGGGTAAATCTCCTGGTTATATATTTAACCAGCCAGCACAAAGACAGTACCGTAAACTGAGGAGAGGGTAAATCTCCTGGTTTTATATATTTATATATTTAACCAGTCAGCACAGATTCATTGCCCTAAACTGAGGAGCGCGTAAATCTCCTGGTTATATATATTCAACCAGCCAGCACATAGTCATTGCCTAAAACTGAGGAGAGTGAAAATCTCCCGGTTGTATATATATATAAACAGCCAGCACAGACTCAGTGCCCGAAACTGAAGAGACTGTAAATCTCCTGGTTATGTATTTGTTTAATCAGCCAGCACAGAGTCATTGCTCTAAACTGAGGAGAGTGTATATCTCCTGGTTATATATATTTAAACAGCCAGCACAGAGTCAGTGCCCGAAACTGAGGAGAGGGTAAATCTCCTGGTTATATATTTCTTTAACCAGCCAGTACAGATTCAGTGCCATAAAGTGAGGAGAGGGGAAATCCCCTGGTTATCTATATTTAACCAGCCAGCACAGACTCAGTGCCCTAAACTGAGGAGAGTGTAAAACTCTTGGTTATATATATTTAGCCGGCCAACACAGAGTCAGTGCCCTAACCTGATGAGAGTGTAAATCTCCTGGCTAGATATATTCAACAAGCCAGCTCTGACTCAGTGCCCTAAACTGAGGAGATTGTAAATCTACTCGTAAAATACATATTTAAGAAGCCAGCACAGAGTAATTGCCCTAAACTGAGGAGAGCGTAAATCTCCTGATTATATAAATTTAAACAGCCAGCACGGAGTCAGTGCTCGAAACTGAGGAGAGTGTAAATCCCCTGGTTATATATATATTTAAATTGCCAGCACAGAGTCAGTGCCTTAAACTGAGGAGAGTGTATATCTCCTGGATATAGATATTTAAACAGCCAGCACAGAGTCAGTGCCCGAAACTGAGGAGAGTGTAAAACTCGTGGTTGTATATATTTAACAAGCCAGCAGAGTCAGTGCTCTAAACGAAGGGGAGTGTAAATCTCCTGGTTATATATATTTTAACAGCCAGCACAGAGTCAGTGCCCTAAACTTAGGAGAGTGTAAATCTCCGGGTGATATATATTTGACCAGCCAGCTTAGAGTCAGTGCCCTAAAGAGAGATTAGTGTAAGTTTCCCGGCTAGATATATTCAACCAGCACAGAGTCAGTGCCATAAACTGAGGAAAGTGTAAATCTCCTGGTTAAATATATTTAACCTGCCAGCAAAAAGTCATTGCCCTAAACTGAGTACAGTGTTAATCTCCTGGTTATATATATATTTAACCAGCCAGCACAGTGTCATTGCCTTAAACTGAGGAGAGTGTAAATCTCCTGGTTATATATATTTAAAGAGCCAGCACAGACTCAGTGCCCTAAACTGAGGAGAGTGTAAATCTCCTGGTTATGTATTTATTTAACCAGCCAGTACAGATTCAGTGCCCTAAACTGAGGAGAGGGAAAACCTCCTGGTTATATATATTGAACCAGCCAGCACAGAGTCATTGCCCTAAACTAAGGAAATTTCAAATCACCTTGGTTATATATATTTAACAAGCAGGCACAGAGTCAGTGCCCTAAACTGAGGAGAATGTAAATATCCAGGTTATATATATTTAAACAGCCAGCACAGAGTCAGTGCCCTAAACTGAGGAGAGTGTAAATCCCCTGGCTATATATATTTAAAAAGCCAGCACAGAGTCAGTGCCCGAAACTGAGGAGAGTGCATATCTCCTGGATATAGATATTTAAACAGCCAGCACAGAGTCAGTGCCCGAAACTGAGGAGCGTGCAAAACTCGTGGTAGTATATATTTAACAAGCCAGCAGAGTCAGTGCTCTAAACGAAGGAGAGTGTAAATCTCCTGGTTAGATCTGTTTGACCAGCAAGCTAAGAATCAGTGCCCTAAAGAGAGGTTAGTGGAAGTCTCCCGGCTAGATATATTCAACCAGCCAGCACAGAGTCAGTGCCATAAACTGAGGAAAGTGTAAATCTCCTTGTTAAATATATTTAACCTGCCAGCACAAAGTCATTGCTCTAAACTGAGTACAGTGTAAATCTCCTTGTTAAATATATTTAACCTGGCAGCACAAAGTCATTGCCCTAAACTGAGTACAGTGTAAATCTCCTGGTTATATATATTTAACCAGCCAGCACAGAGTCATTGCCTTAAACTGAGGAGAGTGTAAATCTCCTGGTTATATATATTTAAAGAGCCAGCACAGACTCAGTGCCCTAAACTGAGGAGAGTGTAAATCTCCTGGTTATATATATTTAACCAGCCAGCACAGAGTGTGTGCCCAAACCTGAGGAGAGCGTAAATCTCATGGTTATATATATTTAAACAGCGAGCCCAGCAAAAGTGCACTAAACTGAGGAGAGTATAAATCTCCGGGTTATATATATTTCACTAGCCAGCACAAAGTCAGTGCCCTAAACTGAGGAGAATGTAAATATCCTTGTTATATATATATATTAGTAAACAGCCTGTGCAGAGTCAGTCCCCGAAACTTAGGAGAATGTAAATCTGCTGGTTATATATATTTAACCAGCCAGCACAGAGTCATTGCTCTAAACTGAGGAGAGTGTAAATCTCCTGGTTATATATATTTAAACAGCCAGCACAGAGTCAATGCCCTAAACTGAGGAGATTGCAAATCACCAGGTTCTATATATTTAACCAGCAGGCGCAGAGTCAGTGCCCTAAACTTAGGAGAGTGTAAATCTCCCGGTTATAGACACTTAACGAGCCAGCACAGTGTCAGTGCCCTAAACAGAAGAGAGTGTAAATCTCCTGGTTATATATATTTAACCAGACAGCACAAAGTCAGTACCGTAAACTGAGGAGAGGTTAAATCTCCTGGTTTCATATAGAACATAGAACATAGAAGAATACAGCGCAGTACAGGCCCTTCAGCCCTCGATGTTGCGCCGATCAAAGCCCACCTCACCTACACTAACCCACTATCCTCCATATACCTATCCAATGCCCGCTTAAATACCCATCAAGAGGGAGAGTCCACTACTGCTACTGGCAGGGCATTCCATGAACTTACGACTCGCTGAGTGAAGAACCTACCCCTAACATCAGTCCTATATCTACCCCCCCTTAATTTAAAGCTATGCCCCCTTGTAATAGCTGACTCCATACGTGGAAAAAGGTTCTCACTGTCAACCCTATCTAACCCCCTAATCATCTTGTACACCTCTATCAAATCACCCCTAAACCTTCTTTTCTCCAATGAAAACAACCCCAAGTGCCTCAGCCTTTCCTCATAGGATTTTCCTACCATACCAGGCAACATCCTGGTAAACTTCCTCTGCACCCGTTCCAGTGCCTCCACATCCTTCCTATAGTATGGCGACCAAACCTGCACACAATATTCCAGATGCGGCCGCACCAGAGTCTTATACAACTGCAGCATGACCTCAGGACTCCGGAACTCAATTCCTCTACCAATAAAAGCCAGTACGCCATATGCCTTCTTCACTGCACTATTTACCTGGGTGGCAACTTTCAGAGATCTGTGTACATGGACACCAAGATCCCTCTGCTCTTCCACATTACCAAGTAGTCTACCATTAGCCCAGTAATCCATCTTTTTATTACTCTTACCAAAGTGAATCACTTCACACTTAGCTACATTGAACTCCATTTGCCACCTTTCTGCCCAGCTCTGCAGCTTCTCTATATCCCGCTGTAACCTGCCATATCCTTCCTCACTGTCTACAACTCCTCCGACTTTCGTATCATCCGCAAACTTGCTCACCCAACCTTCTAACCCTTCCTCCAGGTCATTTATAAAAATGACAAACAGCAATGGTCCCAAAACAGATCCTTGCGGAACACCGCTAGTGACGGCACTCCAAGATGAACCTTTGCCATCAACTACTACCCTCTGTCTTCTTCCAGAGAGCCAATTCCTAATCCAAACCTCCAACTCACCCTCAATGCCATATCTCTGTATTTTCTGCAGTAGCCTACCATGGGGGACCTTATCAAACGCCTTACTAAAATCCATATATACCACATCTACCGCTTTCCCCTCATCTACCTCCTTAGTCACCTTCTCAAAGAATTCAATAAGGTTTGTGAGGCACGACCTGCCCTTCACAAAACCATGCTGACTATCCTTGATCACATCATTCTTATCCAGATGTGCATAAATCCTATCCCTTACAATTCTCTCTAAGACTTTGCCCACAACAGAAGTGAGACTCACTGGCCTATAATTACTAGGATTATCCCTGCTCCCCTTCTTGAACAAGGGAACCACGTTAGCTAGCCTCCAGTCCTCTGGCACTACTCCTGTCGACAAAGAGGACACAAAAATCAAGACCAATGGCTCTGCAATCTCCTCCCTTGCTTCCCAGAGATTCCTAGGATAAATGCCATCAGGCCCAGGACTTATCTATTTTCACCCTTGCCAGAATTTCCAACACCTCTTCTCTACATATCTCAAAGCCATCCATTCTACTTATTCGTGCCTCAGTATTCATATCGACAACAATGTCCTGTTCCTGAGTGAATACTGACGAAAAGTATTCATTCAGCGCCTCCCCAATCTCTTCAGCCTCCACACGCAACTTCCCATTACTATCCTTGATTGGACCTATTCCTTCCCTAGTCATTCTTTTATTCCTAACATACCTATAGAAAGCCTTAGGGTTTTCCCTAATCCTACCAACTAAGGACCTTTCATGTCCCCTCCTTGCTGCTCTTCGCTCTCTCTTCAGGTCCTTCCGGGCTACCTTATAACTCTCAATTGCCCCTATTGAACCTTCACGCCTCATCTTTACAAAGGCCGCCCTCTTCCATTTAACAAGGGATTCCAACTCATTATTAAACCACGGCTCCCTCACACGACCCTTTCCTCCCTGCCTGATAGGTACGTACTTATCAAGGACACTCAATAGTTGCTCCTTGAACAAGTTCCACATATCAATTACGCTCTTGCCTTGGAATCTACTTTTCCAATCCACACATCCTAAGTCATGCCTCAACGCATCATAATTTCCCTGCCCCCAGCTATAACTCTTGCCCTGTAGTACACACTTATCCCTCTCCATCACTAGAGTAAAAATCACCGAATTGTGGTCACTGTCCCCAAAGTGCTCACCGACCTCTAGTTCTAATACCTGGCTTGGTTCGTTACCCAGAACCAAATCCAGTATGGCCTCACCTCTTGTTGGCTTATCTACATATTGTGTCAGGAAACTCTCCTGCACACATTGCACAAACACTGACCCATCTAACGAACTTGAGCTATAGCTTTCCCAATCAATATCAGGAAAGTTAAAGTCTCCCATAACAATCACTGTCACTCTTCTCCTGAATCATCTTCGCAATCCTTTCTTCAACGATTCTAGGACTATTAGGAGGCCTGTAAAAGACTCCTAACAGGGTGACCTCACCTCTCCTATTCCTAACCTCAACCCAAACTACCTCAGATGGCAAATCTTCGTCCATCTTCCTTTCCACCGCTGTAATACTCTTTGACAAGCAAAGCCACACCCCCCCCCCCTCTTTTGCCCCCACCTCTGACCCTACTAAAACATTTAAACCCTGGAACCTGCAACAGCCAATCCTGTCCCTGATCTAGCCATGTCTCCGTAATAGCCACAACATCGAAGTCCCAGGTACCTATATATATATATAAATATATATAAATATATATATTTAACCAGCCAGTACAGATTCACTGCCCTAAATTGAGGAGAGCGTAAATCTTCTGGTAATATATACACATTTAACCAGCCAGCACAGATTCATTGCCCTAAACTGAGGAGCGCGTAAATCTCCTGGTTATATATATTCAACCAGCCAGCACATAGTCATTGCCTAAAACTGAGGAGAGTGAAAATCTCCCGGTTGTATATATATAAACAGCCAGCACAGACTCAGTGCCCGAAACTGAAGAGACTGTAAATCTCCTGGTTATGTATTTGTTTAACCAGCCAGCACAGAGTCATTGCTCTAAACTGAGGAGAGTGTATATCTCCTGGTTATATATATTTAAACAAACAGCACAGAGTCAGTGCCCTAAACTGAGGAGTGTGTAGATCCCCTGGTTAAAAATATTTAACCAGCCAGCACAGAGTCATTGCCCTAAACTGTGGAGAGGGGAAATCCCCTGGTTATATATATTTAATCAGCAGGCGCAGAGTAAGTGCCTGAAACTGAGGAGAGTGGAAATATCCAGGATTTGTATATTTTAAAAAAAACGCAGAATCAGTGTCCGAAACGTAGGAGAGTGTAAATCTCCTGGTGATATACATTTAACCAGTCAGGGCAGACTCAGAGCCCCAAACTGAGGAGCGTGCAAAACTCGTGGTTATGTATATTTAACAAGCCAGCACAGAGTCAGTGCTCTAAACGAAGGAGAGTGTAAATCTCCTGGTTATATATATTTTAACAGCCAGCACAGAGTCAGTGCCCTAAACTGGGAGAGGGTAAGTCTCCTGGTTATATATATTTAACCGGCCAGCACAGAATCATTGCCCTAAACTGAGGAGAGTGTAAATCTCCTGGTTATGCAAATTCACCCAGCCAGCACAGACTCAGTGCCCTCAACTGGGAGAGGGTAAGTCTCCTGGTTATATATATTTAACCGGCAAGCACAGAGTCATTGCCCTAAACAAAAGAGAGTGTAAATCTCCTGGTTATGTATTTATTCAACCAGCCAGCACAGAGTCAGTGCACTAAACTGAGGTTCATGTAAGTATCCCGGCTAGATATATTCACCCAGCCAGCACAGAGTCAGTGCCCTAAATTGAGGACAGTGTACATCTCCTGGTTATATATATTTAACCAGCCAGCACAGATTCAGTGCCCTAAACTGAGGAGAGTGAAAATCTCCTGGTTATATATATTTAAAAAGCCAGCACAGACTCAGTGCCCGAAACTGAGGTGAGGGGAAATCTCCTGGTTATATATATTTAAACAGCCAGCACAGAGTCATTGCCCTAAACTGAGGAGAGTGTAAATCTCCTGGTTATATATATTTAACCAGCCAGCACAGATTCAGTGACCTAAACTGAGGAGAGTGTAAATCTTCTGGTTATGTAAATTCAACGAGCCAGCACAGACTCAGTGCCCTCAACTGAGGAGAGGGTGAGTCTCCTGGTGATATATATTTAACCGGCCAGCTCAGATTCAGTGCCCTAAACTGAGGAGAGTGAAAATCTCCTGGTTATATATATTTAACCAGCCAGCACAGATTCAGTGACCTAAACTGAGGAGAGTGAAAATCTCCTGGTTATATATATTTAACCAGCCAGCACAGATTCAGTGCCCTAAACTGAGGAGAGTGATAATCTCCTGGTTATATATATTTAAAAAGCCAGCGCAGACTCAATGCCCTAAACTGAGGAGAGTGAAAATCTCCTGGTTATATATATTTAAACAGCCTGCACAGAGTCATTGCCCTAAACTGAGGAGAGTGGAAATCTCCTGGTTATATATATATTTAAACAGCCAGCACAGAATCAGTGCCCTAAAGTGAGGAGAGTATAAAACTACTGGTTATATATATTTAACCAGACAACGCAGAGTCATTTCCCTCAACTGAGGAGAGGGTAAATCTCCTGGTTATATATATTTAACCAGCCAGCACAGAGTTATTGCCTTAAACTGAGGAGAGTGTAAATCTCCAGGTTATATATATTTTCCCAGCCAGAACAGAGTCATTTCCCTCAACTGAGGAGAGTGTAAATCTCCTGGTTTTATATATATATTTAACCAGCCAGCGCAGAGTCAGTACCCTAAACTGAGGAGAGTGTAAATATCCTGGTTATATATATTTAAACAGCCAGCACAGAGTCAGTGCCCTAAACTGAGGAGAGGGTAAATCCCCTGGTTATTTATATATATATTTAACCAGCCAGCAGCGTCAGTACTTTGTATATATCTTGAACCAGCCAGCACAGACTCAGTGCCCTAAACTGAGGAGAGTGTAAATCTCCTGGTTATATATATTTAACCAGCCAGCACAGATTCAGTGCCCTAAACTGAGGAGAGTGAAAATCTCCTGGTTATATATATTTAACCAGCCAGCACAGATTCAGTGCCCTAAACTGAGGAGAGTGATAATCTCCTGGTTATATATATTTAAAAAGCCAGCGCAGACTCAATGCCCTAAACTGAGGAGAGTGAAAATCTCCTGGTTATATATATTTAAACAGCCTGCACAGAGTCATTGCCCTAAACTGTGGAGAGGGGAAATCCCCTGGTTATATATATTTAATCAGCAGGCGCAGAGTAAGTGCCTGAAACTGAGGAGAGTGGAAATATCCAGGATTTGTATATTTTAAAAAAAACGCAGAATCAGTGTCCGAAACGTAGGAGAGTGTAAATCTCCTGGTGATATACATTTAACCAGACAGGGCAGACTCAGAGCCCCAAACTGAGGAGCGTGCAAAATTCGTGGTTATTTATATTTAACAAGCCAGCACAGAGTCAGTGCTCTAAACGAAGGAGAGTGTAAATCTCCTGGTTATATATATTTTAACAGCCAGCACAGAGTCAGTGCCCTAAACTGGGAGAGGGTAAGTCTCCTGGTTATATATATTTAACCGGCCAGCACAGAGTCATTGCCCTAAACTGAGGAGAGTGTAAATCTCCTGGTTATGCAAATTCACCCAGCCAGCACAGACTCAGTGCCCTCAACTGGGAGAGGGTAAGTCTCCTGGTTATATATATTTAACCGGCCAGCACAGAGTCATTGCCCTAAACAAAAGAGAGTGTAAATCTCCTGGTTATGTATTTATTCAACCAGCCAGCACAGAGTCAGTGCACTAAACTTAGGAGAGTGTAAATATCCGGGTTATACATATTTGAGAGCCAGCGTAGAGTCAGTGCCCTAAACTGAGGTTCATGTAAGTATCCCGGCTAGATATATTCACCCAGCCAGCACAGAGTCAGTGCCCTAAATTGAGGACAGTGTACATCTCCTGGTTATATATATTTAACCAGCCAGCACAGATTCAGTGCCCTAAACTGAGGAGAGTGAAAATCTCCTGGTTATATATATTTAAAAAGCCAGCACAGACTCAGTGCCCGAAACTGAGGTGAGGGGAAATCTCCTGGTTATATATATTTAAACAGCCAGCACAGAGTCATTGCCCTAAACTGAGGAGAGTGTAAATCTCCTGGTTATATATATTTAACCAGCCAGCACAGATTCAGTGACCTAAACTGAGGAGAGTGTAAATCTTCTGGTTATGTAAATTCAACGAGCCAGCACAGACTCAGTGCCCTCAACTGAGGAGAGGGTGAGTCTCCTGGTGATATATATTTAACCGGCCAGCTCAGATTCAGTGCCCTAAACTGAGGAGAGTGAAAATCTCCTGGTTATATATATTTAACCAGCCAGCACAGATTCAGTGACCTAAACTGAGGAGAGTGAAAATCTCCTGGTTATATATATTTAACCAGCCAGCACAGATTCAGTGCCCTAAACTGAGGAGAGTGATAATCTCCTGGTTATATATATTTAAAAAGCCAGCGCAGACTCAATGCCCTAAACTGAGGAGAGTGAAAATCTCCTGGTTATATATATTTAAACAGCCTGCACAGAGTCATTGCCCTAAACTGAGGAGAGTGAAAATCTCCCGGTTGTATATATATAAACAGCCAGCACAGACTCAGTGCCCGAAACTGAAGAGACTGTAAATCTCCTGGTTATGTATTTGTTTAACCAGCCAGCACAGAGTCATTGCTCTAAACTGAGGAGAGTGTATATCTCCTGGTTATATATATTTAAACAAACAGCACAGAGTCAGTGCCCTAAACTGAGGAGTGTGTAGATCCCCTGGTTAAAAATATTTAACCAGCCAGCACAGAGTCATTGCCCTAAACTGTGGAGAGGGGAAATCCCCTGGTTATATATATTTAATCAGCAGGCGCAGAGTAAGTGCCTGAAACTGAGGAGAGTGGAAATATCCAGGATTTGTATATTTTAAAAAAAACGCAGAATCAGTGTCCGAAACGTAGGAGAGTGTAAATCTCCTGGTGATATACATTTAACCAGTCAGGGCAGACTCAGAGCCCCAAACTGAGGAGCGTGCAAAACTCGTGGTTATGTATATTTAACAAGCCAGCACAGAGTCAGTGCTCTAAACGAAGGAGAGTGTAAATCTCCTGGTTATATATATTTTAACAGCCAGCACAGAGTCAGTGCCCTAAACTGGGAGAGGGTAAGTCTCCTGGTTATATATATTTAACCGGCCAGCACAGAATCATTGCCCTAAACTGAGGAGAGTGTAAATCTCCTGGTTATGCAAATTCACCCAGCCAGCACAGACTCAGTGCCCTCAACTGGGAGAGGGTAAGTCTCCTGGTTATATATATTTAACCGGCAAGCACAGAGTCATTGCCCTAAACAAAATAGAGTGTAAATCTCCTGGTTATGTATTTATTCAACCAGCCAGCACAGAGTCAGTGCACTAAACTGAGGTTCATGTAAGTATCCCGGCTAGATATATTCACCCAGCCAGCACAGAGTCAGTGCCCTAAATTGAGGACAGTGTACATCTCCTGGTTATATATATTTAACCAGCCAGCACAGATTCAGTGCCCTAAACTGAGGAGAGTGAAAATCTCCTGGTTATATATATTTAAAAAGCCAGCACAGACTCAGTGCCCGAAACTGAGGTGAGGGGAAATCTCCTGGTTATATATATTTAAACAGCCAGCACAGAGTCATTGCCCTAAACTGAGGAGAGTGTAAATCTCCTGGTTATATATATTTAACCAGCCAGCACAGATTCAGTGACCTAAACTGAGGAGAGTGTAAATCTTCTGGTTATGTAAATTCAACGAGCCAGCACAGACTCAGTGCCCTCAACTGAGGAGAGGGTGAGTCTCCTGGTGATATATATTTAACCGGCCAGCTCAGATTCAGTGCCCTAAACTGAGGAGAGTGAAAATCTCCTGGTTATATATATTTAACCAGCCAGCACAGATTCAGTGACCTAAACTGAGGAGAGTGAAAATCTCCTGGTTATATATATTTAACCAGCCAGCACAGATTCAGTGCCCTAAACTGAGGAGAGTGATAATCTCCTGGTTATATATATTTAAAAAGCCAGCGCAGACTCAATGCCCTAAACTGAGGAGAGTGAAAATCTCCTGGTTATATATATTTAAACAGCCTGCACAGAGTCATTGCCCTAAACTGAGGAGAGTGGAAATCTCCTGGTTATATATATATTTAAACAGCCAGCACAGAATCAGTGCCCTAAAGTGAGGAGAGTATAAAACTACTGGTTATATATATTTAACCAGACAACGCAGAGTCATTTCCCTCAACTGAGGAGAGGGTAAATCTCCTGGTTATATATATTTAACCAGCCAGCACAGAGTTATTGCCTTAAACTGAGGAGAGTGTAAATCTCCAGGTTATATATATTTTCCCAGCCAGAACAGAGTCATTTCCCTCAACTGAGGAGAGTGTAAATCTCCTGGTTTTATATATATATTTAACCAGCCAGCGCAGAGTCAGTACCCTAAACTGAGGAGAGTGTAAATATCCTGGTTATATATATTTAAACAGCCAGCACAGAGTCAGTGCCCTAAACTGAGGAGAGGGTAAATCCCCTGGTTATTTATATATATATTTAACCAGCCAGCAGCGTCAGTACTTTGTATATATCTTGAACCAGCCAGCACAGACTCAGTGCCATAAACTGAGGAGAGTGTAAATCTCCTGGTTATATATATTTAACCAGCCAGCACAGATTCAGTGCCCTAAACTGAGGAGAGTGAAAATCTCCTGGTTATATATATTTAACCAGCCAGCACAGATTCAGTGCCCGAAACTGAGGAGAGTGATAATCTCCTGGTTATATATATTTAAAAAGCCAGCGCAGACTCAATGCCCTAAACTGAGGAGAGTGAAAATCTCCTGGTTATATATATTTAAACAGCCTGCACAGAGTCATTGCCCTAAACTGTGGAGAGGGGAAATCCCCTGGTTATATATATTTAATCAGCAGGCGCAGAGTAAGTGCCTGAAACTGAGGAGAGTGGAAATATCCAGGATTTGTATATTTTAAAAAAAACGCAGAATCAGTGTCCGAAACGTAGGAGAGTGTAAATCTCCTGGTGATATACATTTAACCAGACAGGGCAGACTCAGAGCCCCAAACTGAGGAGCGTGCAAAATTCGTGGTTATTTATATTTAACAAGCCAGCACAGAGTCAGTGCTCTAAACGAAGGAGAGTGTAAATCTCCTGGTTATATATATTTTAACAGCCAGCACAGAGTCAGTGCCCTAAACTGGGAGAGGGTAAGTCTCCTGGTTATATATATTTAACCGGCCAGCACAGAGTCATTGCCCTAAACTGAGGAGAGTGTAAATCTCCTGGTTATGCAAATTCACCCAGCCAGCACAGACTCAGTGCCCTCAACTGGGAGAGGGTAAGTCTCCTGGTTATATATATTTAACCGGCCAGCACAGAGTCATTGCCCTAAACAAAAGAGAGTGTAAATCTCCTGGTTATGTATTTATTCAACCAGCCAGCACAGAGTCAGTGCACTAAACTTAGGAGAGTGTAAATATCCGGGTTATACATATTTGAGAGCCAGCGTAGAGTCAGTGCCCTAAACTGAGGTTCATGTAAGTATCCCGGCTAGATATATTCACCCAGCCAGCACAGAGTCAGTGCCCTAAATTGAGGACAGTGTACATCTCCTGGTTATATATATTTAACCAGCCAGCACAGATTCAGTGCCCTAAACTGAGGAGAGTGAAAATCTCCTGGTTATATATATTTAAAAAGCCAGCACAGACTCAGTGCCCGAAACTGAGGTGAGGGGAAATCTCCTGGTTATATATATTTAAACAGCCAGCACAGAGTCATTGCCCTAAACTGAGGAGAGTGTAAATCTCCTGGTTATATATATTTAACCAGCCAGCACAGATTCAGTGACCTAAACTGAGGAGAGTGTAAATCTTCTGGTTATGTAAATTCAACGAGCCAGCACAGACTCAGTGCCCTCAACTGAGGAGAGGGTGAGTCTCCTGGTGATATATATTTAACCGGCCAGCTCAGATTCAGTGCCCTAAACTGAGGAGAGTGAAAATCTCCTGGTTATATATATTTAACCAGCCAGCACAGATTCAGTGCCCTAAACTGAGGAGAGTGATAATCTCCTGGTTATATATATTTAAAAAGCCAGCGCAGACTCAATGCCCGAAACTGAGGAGAGTGAAAATCTCCTGGTTATATATATTTAAACAGCCTGCACAGAGTCATTGCCCTAAACTGAGGAGAGTGGAAATCTCCTGGTTATATATATATTTAAACAGCCAGCACAGAATCAGTGCCCTAAAGTGAGGAGAGTATAAAACTACTGGTTATATATATTTAACCAGACAACGCAGAGTCATTTCCCTCAACTGAGGAGAGGGTAAATCTCCTGGTTATATATATTTAACCAGCCAGCACAGAGTTATTGCCTTAAACTGAGGAGAGTGTAAATCTCCAGGTTATATATATTTTCCCAGCCAGAACAGAGTCATTTCCCTCAACTGAGGAGAGTGTAAATCTCCTGGTTTTATATATATATTTAACCAGCCAGCGCAGAGTCAGTACCCTAAACTGAGGAGAGTGTAAATATCCTGGTTATATATATTTAAACAGCCAGCACAGAGTCAGTGCCCTAAACTGAGGAGAGGGTAAATCCCCTGGTTATTTATATATATATATTTAACCAGCCAGCAGCGTCAGTACTTTGTATATATCTTGAACCAGCCAGCACAGACTCAGTGCCCTAAACTGAGGAGAGGGGAAATCTCCTGGTTATATATATTTAAACAGCCAGCACAGAGTCATTGCCCTAAACTGAGGAGAGTGTAAATCTCCTGGTTATATATATTTAACCAGCTAGCACAGATTCAGTGACCTAAACTGAGGAGAGTGTAAATCTTCTGGTTATGTAAATTCAACGAGCCAGCACAGACTCAGTGCCCTAAACTGAGGAGAGGGTGAGTCTCCTGGTGATATATATTTAACCGGCCAGCACAGATTCAGTGCCCTAAACTGAGGAGAGTGAAAATATCCTGGTTATATATATTTAACCAGCCAGCACAGATTCAGTGACCTAAACTGAGGAGAGTGAAAATCTCCTGGTTCTATATATTTAACCAGCCAGCACAGATGCAGTGCCCTAAACTGAGGAGAGTGATAATCTCCTGGTTATATATATTTAAAAAGCCAGCGCAGACTCAATGCCCGAAACTGAGGAGAGTGAAAATCTCCTGGTTATATATATTTAAACAGCCTGCACAGAGTCATTGCCCTAAACTGAGGAGAGTGGAAATCTCCTGGTTATATATATATATTTAAACAGCCAGCACAGAATCAGTGCCCTAAAGTGAGGAGAGTATAAAACTACTGGTTATATATATTTAACCAGACAACACAGAGTCATTTCCCTCAACTGAGGAGAGGGTAAATCTCCTGGTTATATATATTTAACCAGCCAGCACAGATTTATTGCCTTAAACTGAGGAAAGTGTAAATCTCCAGGTTATATATATTTTCCCAGCCAGAACAGAGTCATTTCCCTCAACTGAGGAGAGTGTAAATCTCCTGGTTTTATATATATATTTAACCAGCCAGCGCAGAGTCAGTACCCTAAACTGAGGAGAGGGTAAATCCCCTGGTTATTTATATATATATTTAACCAGCCAGCAGAGTAAGTACTTTGTATATATCTTGAACCAGCCAGCACAGAGTCATTGCCCTAAACAGAGGAGAGTGTAAATCTCCTGGTTATATATATTCACCCAGCCAGCACAGAGTCAGTGCTCTAAACTGAGGAGAGTGTAAATCTCCTGGTTATATATATTTAACCAGCCAGCACAGATTCAGTGACCTAAACTGAGGAGAGTGTAAATCTTCTGGTTATGTAAATTCAACCAGCCAGCTCAGACTCAGTGCCGTCAACTGAGGAGAGGGTGAGTCTCCTGGTGATATATATTTAACCGGCCAGCACAGATCCAGTGCCCTAAAGTGAGGAGAGTAAAAATCTCCTGGTTATATATATTTAAAAAGCCGGCACAGACTCAGTGCCCTAAACTGAGGAGAGGGGAAATCTCCTGGTTATATATATATATATTTAAACAGCCAACACAGAGCCATTGCCCTAAACTGAGGAGAGTGTAAATCTCCTGGTTATATATATTTCACCAGACAATGCAGAGTCAGTGCCGTAAACTGAGGAGAGTGTAAATCCCCTGGATATGTATATATATCTTGAACCAGACAGCAAAGCGCCATTGCCCTAAACTGTGGAGAGGATAAATCCCCTTGTTTTATTTTTCTATACATGTAACCAGCCAGCACAGAGTCATTGCCCTAAACAGCGGTTATATATAGTTAACCAGCCAGCGCATTGTCAGTGCTGTAAACTGAGGAGAGCGTTAATCTCCTGGTTATATATATTTAACCAGCAGGCACAGAGTCAGTCCCCTAAACTTCCCCCCTATCTCCTTTCCCCCCTCTCTCTCCTTTCCCCCCTTCTCCCCCCCCCCTTTAGATTAGTGTGGAAACAGGCCCTTCGAGCCAACAACGACCCGCCGAAGCGCAACCCGCCCATACCCCTACATTTACACCTTACCTAACTTTACGGGCAATTTAGCATGGCCATTTCACCCGACCTGCACATCTTTGGACTGTGGGAGGAAACCAGAGCACCCGGAGGAAACCCACGCAGACACGGGGAGAACGGGCAAACTCCACACAGTCAGTCACCCGAGCCTGGAATTGAACCCGGGTCTCTTGGCACTGTGAGGCAGCAGTGCTTACCACTGTGCCACGGTGCCGCCCCACCTTCTCCTTCCCCTATCTCCTTCCCCCTCTACTTCCCCATTCCTAACCCCCTGTCCTTTGCCATCTCCTTCCCTCTTCCTTTACCCCTTCCCCATCTCCTTCCCTCTTCCTTTACCCCTTCCCCCATCTCCTTCCCCCTTCCTCCCCATCCCCTTCCTTCCCCGTTCCTTCCCACCCCTCTCCTTCCCACACATATCCTTCCTTCCCCCTTCCTACCCCCCTCTCCTTCCCCCACCCTCCTTTCCCCCTCTCCATGCCCCCCTCCTTCCCCCATCTCCTTCCCCCCTCCCCATCTCCTTCCCTCCCCTCTCCTTCCCTCCTTCCCCTTCCCTTCCCCCCTCTCCTTACCCACTATCTCCTTCCCCCTTCCTTCTCCCCGTCTCCGTCCTTCCCACCTCTCCTTCCCCCTCTCCTCCCCCTGTCTTTCCCCACCTCCTTACCCCACCTCCTTCCACCGCATCTCCTTCCCCCATTTCCTTCCCCCAATCTCCTCCCCACCGCATCTTCTTCCCCTATCTCCTTCCCACTTCCTTTCCCCCCTTACCCCCTACCTCCTTCCCCCACTCCTTCCCCACCCTCTACTTTCTCCCATCTCCTTCCCCCTATCTCCTTCCCCCCTCTTCTCACCCTCTCCTTCCCCCATCTCCTTGCCTCTTCCTTTGCCCCCTATCCTTCTCCCCTATCTCCTTCCCCCTTCCATACCCCTCTCTTTCCCCACCCTCTCCTTCCCCCCACCTCCTTCCCCCCTCGCCTTCCCCCCTTCCTCCCCTCTCCTTCCCCCCTCTACTTTCCTCCTCTCCTTACCCCCATCTCCTTCCCCCTTCCTTCCCCCCTCTACTTACCCCTTCCTTCACCCCTCTCCTTCCCACCTATCTCCTTCCCACCCCCTCTCCTTCCCCCTATCTCCTTCCCCCTTCCTTCCACCCTGTCCTTCGCCCCACTCCTTCCCCACTATCTCCTTCCCCCTTCCTTCACCCCCCTTCCACCATCTACTTCCCCCTGCCTCCCTCCATCCTCTTCCTTCCCCCTCCCCCATCTCCTTCCCCATCTCCTTCTCCCTTCCTTCCCCTATCTCCTTCCCCCCTTCTCCCTCCTCTCCTTCCCACCATCTCCTTGCTTCTTCCTTTGCCCCATCCTTCCCCTATCTCCTTCCCACTTCCTTCTCCCCTCTCCTTCCCCACCCTCTCCTTCCCTCCACCTCCTTCCCCCCTCGCCTTCCCCCCTCCTTCCTCCCCACTCCTTCTCCCTCTCCTTCCCTCCTCTCCTTACCCCCATCTCTTTCCCCCTTCCTTCCCCCTCTACTTGCCCCTTCCTTCACTCCTCTCCTTCTCACCTATCTCCTTCCCACCCCCTCTCCTTCCCACTATCTCCTTCCCCCTTCCTTCCGCCCCTCTCCTTCCCCCTCTCCTTTCCCACTATCTCCTTCCCCCTTCCTTCACCCCCCTTCCACCATCTACTTCCCCCTGCCTCCCTCCATCCTCTTCCTTCCCCCTTCCTTCCCCCTCCCCCATCTCCTTCCCCATCTCCTTCTCCCTTCCTTCCCCTATCTCCTTCCCCCCTTCTCCCTCCTCTCCTTCCCACCATCTCCTTGCTTCTTCCTTTGCCCCATCCTTCCCCTATCTCCTTCCCACTTCCTTCTCCCCTCTCCTTCCCCACCCTCTCCTTCCCTCCACCTCCTTCCCCCCTCGCCTTCCCCCCTCCTTCCTCCCCACTCCTTCTCCCTCTCCTTCCCTCCTCTCCTTACCCCCATCTCTTTCCCCCTTCCTTCCCCCTCTACTTGCCCCTTCCTTCACTCCTCTCCTTCTCACCTATCTCCTTCCCACCCCCTCTCCTTCCCACTATCTCCTTCCCCCTTCCTTCCGCCCCTCTCCTTCCCCCTCTCCTTTCCCACTATCTCCTTCCCCCTTCCTTCACCCCCTTCCCCCATCTCCTCCCCCTTCCACCCTCCATCCCATTCCATCACCTTCCTTCCCACTTCCTTCACCCCCCTCCTTCCCCCAATCTCCTTCCTTCACCCTCCTCCCCCCTCTCCTTCCCCCCTCTCTACTTCCCCCTCCTCTCCTTCCTCCATCTCCTCCCCTATCTCCTCCCCCCTCTCCTTCACCCCATCTCCTTCCCACCCCTCATTCTCCCTATCTCCTTCCCCATTCCTTACCCCCTCCTTCCCCTTATCTCCTTCCCCCATCTCCTTCCCCCTATCTCCTTCCCCCCTCTCCTTCCCCACCCTCTCCTTCCCCCCTCTCCTTCCCACCCTCTCCTTCCCCCATCTACTTCCCCCCCTCTCCCCTTCCACCCCCTCTCCTTCCCACATCTTCTCCCCCTTCCTTCCACCACTCCTTCACCCCTATCTCCTTCCCCCATCTCCTTCCCCACCCTGTCCTTCCCCATCTCTTTCCCCTATCTCCTTCCCCCCTCTCCTTCCCCAACCTCTCCTTCCTCCCTTCCCTCACCTCTCCTTTGCCCCTATCTCCTTCCCACTTCTTTCCCCCTCTCCTTCTCCCCTTTCTCCTTCCCCGTTCCTTCCCCCTCACCTTCCCCTCATCTCCTTCCCTCCTCTCCTCTCCCCCCACCTTCCCTCCTCTCCTTCCCCTATCTCCTTCCCCCTCTCCTTTCCCCTCTCCTCCCCCTCTCCTCCCCCTCTCCTTCCCCACTATCTCCTTCCCACCTATCTCTTTCCCCCTCTCCTTCCCTTCCCCCTCACACCCCTCCTTCCCCAATCTCCTTCCTTCCCCTTCCTTCCCCCCTCTCCTTCCCCCCTCTCTACGTCCCCCTCCTCTCCTTCCTCCGTCTCCTCCCCATCTCCTCCCCCCTCTCCTTCACCCCATCTCCTTCCCACCCCTCATTCTCCCTATCTCCTTCCCCATTCCTTACCCCTCTCCTTCCCCTTATCTCCTTCCCCCATCTCCTTCCCCCTATCACCTTCCCCCTCTCCTTCCCCACCCTCTCCTTCCCCCATTTACTTCCCCCCTCTCCTTCCACCCCCTCTCCTTCCCCCCATCTCCTTCCCCCTTCCTTCCACCCCTCCTTCACCCCTATCTCCTTCCCCTATCTCCTTCCCCCCTCTCCTTCCCACCCTCTCCTTCCCCCCCTTCCCTCACCTCTCCTTCGCCCCTATCTCCTTCCCACTTCTTTCCCCCTCTCCTTCTCCCCTCTCTCCTTCCCCGTTCCTTCCCCCTCACCTTCCCCTTATCTCCTTCCCACCTCTCCTCTCCCCCCACCTTCCCTCCTCTCCTCCCCCAATCTCCTTCCCCCCTCTCCTTCCCCCCTCTCCTCCCCCTCTCCTTCCCCACTATCTCCTTCCCACCTATCTCTTTCCCCCCTCTCCTTCCCTTCCCCCTCACCTTCCCCTCATCTCCTTCCCTCTTCTCCTTCCCCCTATCTCCTTCCCCCTCACCTTCCCTCTCTCTTCTACCCCCTCTCCTTCCCCATCTCCTTCTCCCCCTCCTCTACCCCCTCTCCTTCCCCATCCCTTTCTCCCCCTCCTCTTCATTCCCCCTTCCTTACCCCCCTCTCTTTCCCCCACTCTCCTTCCCCCATCTCCTTCCCCTCCTCCTCTCCCCTCCTTCTCCCCAATCTCCTTTCCCACCTCTCCTTCCCGCCTATCTCCTTCCCCCTTCCTTCCCCCCTCTCCTTCCCTACCCTCTCCTACCCCCATCTCCTTCCCCCATCTCCTTCCCCCCTCTCCTTCCCCACCCTCTCCTTCCCCCTATATCCATCCCCCTTCCTTCCCCCCGCCTTCCTCCATATCTCCTTCCCCCTTCCTTCCCCCTTCCTTTCCCCACCTCTCCTTCACCCCATCTCCTTCCCCCTTCCTTCCCCCTCTCCTTCCGCCCATCTCCTTCCCCTTCTTCCCCCCATCTACTTCTCCCTTCCATACCCCCCTCTCCTTCCCCCTTCTTCCCCCGCTCTCCTTCCCCTATCTCCTTCCACCCCTCCTTCACCCCATGTCCTTCCCCCATCTCCTTCCTCACCCTTTCCTTCCCCATCTCTTTCCCCTATCTCCTTCCCCCCTCTCCTTCCCACCCTCTTCTTCCTCCCTCCTTCCCCCACCTCTCCTTCGCTCCTATCTCCTTCCCACTTCTTTCGCCCCTCTCCTTCTCCCCTCTCTCCTTCCCCTTCCTTCCCGCCCTCATCTTCCCCCATCTCCTTTCCCCTTCTTTCCCCCATCTCCTTCCCCCATCATTCCCCCTCTCTTCCCCCCTCTCTCCTTCCCCCTCCCTTTTTCCCCTATCTCCTACCCACCTCTGGTTCCGCCCTATCTCCTTCCCCCTCCCTTTTTCCCCTATCTCCTACCCACCTCTGGTTCCGCCCTATCTCCTTCCCCATCTCCTCCCCTTTCCTTCCCCTATCTCCTTTCCCCCATCTCCTACCCTCTTTCTTCCCCCCATCTTTCCCCCATCTCCTTCCCCCTTCCTTCCCGCCATCTCCTTCTCCCTATCTTTTTCCCCCTTCCTTCAACCCCTATCTCCTTCCCCATGTCTCCTTCCCCCTTCCTTCCTCACATCTCCTTCCCCATGTCTCCTTCCCCCTTCCTTCCCCACTATCTCCTTCACCCCCCTTACCCCCCATCTCCTTCCCCTTCCTTCTGCCCCTAACTCCTTCCCCGTTATCTCCTTCCCACTTCCTCCCCTCTATCACCTTTCCCCTTCCTTCCCTCTTATCTCCTTCCACCCATCTCCTTCCCCTCCTTCCTTCCCCACTATCTCCTTCCCCCATCTCCTTCCCCCTTCCTTCCCCCATCTCCTTTCACCACTATCTCCTTCCCACTTCCTTCCCTCCCATCTCCTTCCCGCATCTCCTTCCTCCTTCCTTCACCCCATCTCCTTCACCCCATCTCCTTCCCCCTTCCGTTCCCTCATCTCCTTCACCCCCTTTCCCTGTATCTCCTTCCCCCATCTCCTTCCCCGTTCCTCCCACCTATCTCCTTCCCCATTCCTTCCCGTATCTCCTTCCCCCCTCTCCTTTCCTTCCACCTCACCTTCCCCTCATCTCCTTCCCTCTTCTCCTTCCCCCCCACCTTCCCTCCTCTCCTTCCCCCATGTCCTTCCCCCTATCTCCTTCTCCCCTCTCCTTCCCCTTCCTTCTCCCCCTCCTCTACCCCCTCTCTTTCCACCATCTCCTTCTCCCCCTCTTCTTTCTCCCCATCTCCTTCCTGCTTACGTCCCCCCTCTCCTTCCCCCTACCTCTTCCCCCCTCTCTCCTTCCCCCCTCTCTCGTTGCCCCCTCTCCTTCCCCCTTATCTCCTTCCCCCCTCTCCTTGCCCCCTCCTCTCCTTCCCAACTCTCCTTCCCCCTCTCTCCTTCCCCCCCTCTCCTTTCCCCGTCCTTCCCCCATCTCCTTGACCCCTCCTCTCCTTCCCCCTTCCTCTCCTTCCCCTATCTCCTTCCCCTCTATCTCCTTCCTGCCATCTCCTTCCCCACATGTCCTTGCCCCCTCATCTCCTTACCCCCTTTTCTCCTTCCCCCTCTCCTTGCCCCCATCTTCTTCCCCATCTCCTTCCCCCCATCTCCTTCCCCCTCTCCTTCACTCCATCTCCTTCCCCCTTCCTTCCACCCCCTCTCCTTCCCCCATCTCCTTGCCCTCCTTCCCCTATTTCCATCCCCCCGTCCTTCTCCCATCTCCTTGCCCCCTTCTTCTCCCTATCTCCTTCCCCCTCTCATTCCCTCCCTCTCCTTCCCCCTATCTCGTTCCCCCTTCCTTACACCCCTCTCCTTCCCCACTCTCCTTCCCCCCATCTCATTTCCCCCTTCCTCTGCCCTCCTTCTCCCCAATTTCCTTTCCCACCTCTCCTTCCCGCCTATCTCCTTCCCCCTTCCTTCCCCCATCTCCTTCCCTACCCTCTCCTCCCCATTTCCTTTCCCCATCTCCTTCCCCCTCTCCTTCCTCACCCTCTCCTTCCCCCCTATATCCATCCCCCTTCCTTTCCCCCCGCCTTCCTCCATATCTCCTTCCCCCTTCCTTCCCCCTTCCTTCTCCCACCTCTCCTTCGCCCCATCTCCTTCCCCCTTCCTTCCCCCCTCTCTTTCCGCCCATCTCCTTCCCCTTCTTCCCCCCATCTACTTCCCCCTTCCTCCCCACTCTCCTTCCCCCTATCTCCTTCCCTCTTCCTTCCACCCCTCCTTCACCCCTATGTCCTTCCCCCCATCTCCTTCCTCACCCTTTCCTTCCCCCATCTCTTTCCCCCTATCTCCTTCCCCCTTCTCCTTCCCCATCCTCTCCTTCCCCCCTCCTTCCCCCACCTCTCCTTCGCTCCTATCTCCTTCCCACTTCTTTCGCCCCTCTCCTTCTCCCCTCTCTCCTTCCCCTTCCTTCCCGCCCTCATCTTCCCACCATCTCCTTCCCCCATTCTTCCCCCCTCTCTTCCCCCCTCTCTCCTTCCCCCTTCTCCTTCCCCATCTCCTTCCCACCTCTCTTTCCGCCCTATCTCCTTCCCCATCTCCTTCCCCCTTCCTTCCCCCTATATCCTTCCCCCATCTCCTTCCCCCTTCCTTCCCCCTATCTCCTTCCTCCATCTCCTCCCTTCCTTCCCCTATCTCCTTCCCCCCTCTTCTCCCCCTCTCCTTCCCCCATCTCCTTGCCTCTTCCTTAGCCCCCTATCCTTCCCCTATCTCCTTCCCCCTTCCTTTCCCCCTTCCCTTTCCCCAGCCTCTCTTCCCCCCACCTCCTTCCCCCCTCGCCTTCCCCCTCCTTCCTCCCCTCTCCTTCCACCTCTCCTTCCCTCCTCTCCTTACCCCATCTCCTTCCCACTTCCTTCCCCCCTCTACCTACGCCTTCCTTCACCCCTCTCCTTCCCACCTATCTCCTTCCCACCCCCTCTCCTTCTCCCTATCTCCTTCCCCCTTTATTCCGCCCCTCTCCTTCCCCACTATCTCCTTCCCCCTTCCTTCAACCCCTTTCCCCCATCTCCTTCCCCCTTCCTCCCTCCATCCCATTCCTTCACACTTCCTTCCCCCTTCCTTCACCCCCCTCCTTCCCTGAATCTCCTTCCTTTCCCCTTCCTTCCCCCTCTCCTTCCTCCCTCTCTACTTCCCCCCGCCTCCCCTATCTCCGTCTCCTTCCCCCCTATCTCCTCCCCCCCTCCTTCACTCCATCTCCTTCCCACCCCTCATTCTCCCTATCTCCTTCCCCCTTCCTTACCCCCCTCCTTCCCCTATCTCCTTCCCCCATCTCCTTCCCCCCTCTCCTTCCCCACCCTCTCCTTCCCCTCATCTCCTTGCCTCTTCCTTCCACCCCTCCTTCACCTCTATCTCCTTCCCCATCTCCTTCCTCACCCTCTCCTTCCCCCATCTCTTTCCCCCTATCTCCTTCCCCCCTCTCCTTCCCCACCCTCTCCTTCCTCCCTCCTTCCCCCACCTCTCCTTCACCCCTATCTCCTTCCCACTTCTTTCCCCCTCTCCTTCTCCTCTCTCTCCTTCCCCTTCCTGCCCCCTAACCTTCCCACCATCTCTTTTCCCCTTCCTTCCCCCCATCTCCTTCCCCCTCTCCTTCCCCCCTCTCTCCTTCCCCCTGTCTCCTTCCCCCATTTCCTTCCCACCTCTCTTTCCGCCTATCTCCTTCCCCCATCTCCTCCCCCTTTCCTTCCCCATATATCCTTCCCCCATCTCCTTCCCCCTTCCTTCCCCTATCTCCTACCTCCTTTCTTCCCCCATCTTTTCCCCATCTCCTTCCCCCTTCCATCCCGCCATCTCCTTCTCCCTATCTCTTTCCCCCTTCCTTCAACCCCTATCTCCTTCCCCCATCTTCTTCCCCCTTCCTTCCCCACATCTCCTTCCCCATGTCTCCTTCCCCCTTCCTTCCCCCCATCTCCTTCACCGCCCTTGCCCCACCATCTCCTTTCCCTTAATCTCCTTCCCCCTTCCTTCTGCCCCAAACTCCTTCCCCGCTATCTCCTTCCCCCTTCCTCCCCTCTATCACCTTTCCCCTTCCTTCCGTCTTATCTCCTTCCCCCATCTCCTTCCCCTCCTTCCTTCCCCACTATCTCCTTTCACCACTATCTCCTTCTCCCTTCCTTCCCTCCCATCTCCTTCCCCCATCTCCTTCCTTCTTCCTTCACCCCTATCTCCTTCACCCCCTCTCCTTCCCCCCTTCCGTTCCCCCATCTCCTTCACCCCCTTTCCCTGTATCTCCTTCCCCCATCTCCTTCCACCTTCCTCCCACCCATCTCCTTCCCCATTCCTTCCCCATTTCCTTCCCCCCATCTCCTTCCCCCTTCCTTCCCCCTGTTTCCTTCCACAATCCTTCCCCCATCTCCTTTCACACCTATCTACTTCCCCTTCATTCCCTCCCATCTCCTTCCCCATCTCCTTTCCCTTCCTTCCCTCCTATCTCCTTCCCCCCTTCTCCTTCCCCTACTACCTTTCCATCTCCTTTCCCCATCTCCTTCCCCCTTCCTTCCCTCCCATCTCCTTCCCCCATCTCCATTCCCCTTCCTTCCTCCCATCTCCTTCCCCCTTCCTTCCCCCCTCCTTCCTCCATCTACATCCCCCTGTATCTCCTTCCCACTTCCTTCCCCCTCTATCTTCTTCCCACTTCCTTCCCCCATCTCCTTCCCCCAATCTCCTTCCCCCTTCCTTCCCATCTCCTCCCCCCATCTCCTTCCACCCCACCTATCTCCTTCCCCTTATCTCCTTCCCCATCACCTTCTCCCTTATTTCCCTCCCCCTTCTCTATCCCCATCTCCTCCCCCAAACTCCTTCCCCCTTAATAACCCCACTATCTCTTTCCCCCTTCCTTCCCCCACATCTCCATCCCCCCATCTCCTTCCCCCTTTCTTAACCCTTCTCCATCCCCATATCTCGTTCCTCCTTCCTACCCCCCATCTCCATCCCCGCAATCTCCTTCACCCTTCCTTCCCCCCTATCTCCTTCCCCCATCTCCTTCCCCCTTTATTCACACCATTTCCTTTCCCCCATCTCCTCCACCCTTCCTTCCCTACCTCGCCTTCCCCCTATCTCCTTCCCCCTTCCTTTCCCCATTTCCATCCCCTTCCTTCCCCCATCTCCTTCCCCCTTCCTTCCCCCCATCTTCTTCTCCCTTATCTACTTCCCCCTTCCTTCCCCCATCTACTTCTCCACTATCTCCTTCCCCCTTCCTTCCCCCATCTCCTTCTCCCCTCCATCCCCCATCTCCTCCCCCATCTCCTTCCCCCTTATCTCCTTCCCCCCATCTCCTTCCCCTTTATCTCTTTCCCCCCATCTCCTTCCCACTTCCTTACCCCCATCTCCTTCCCCCATATTTCCTTCACCACTCTCCTCCTCCCATCTCCTTCCCCCCCTCCTCCCCCAACTCTCTCCTTGCGACCATTCCTTCCCGCTTCCTTCCCCCCATCTCCTTCCTCCATCTCTTTTCCGCTTCCTTCAGGCCCCTATCTCCTTCCCTCTTCCATCATCCCCCTCCCCTTTTCCCATTTCCTTTCCCATTCCTTCCCCCTGTCTCGTTCCCCCTTCATCCCCCCATCTCCTTCCCCCATCTACATCCCCCTTCCTTCTCCCCATCTACTTTCCCCCTATCGCCTTCCACCTATCTCCTTCACCTATCTCCTTGCCCCTTCCTTCCCCCCATCTCCTTATGCCAATTTCCTTCCGCCTTCCTTCATCCCATCTCCTTCCCCCTTCCTTCTCCCCTTATCTCCTTCCCCCTTCCTTACCCCCCATCTCCTTGCACCCATCTCCGTGCCCCTTCCTTCACCCATGTCCTTCGCCCCTATCTACTTCCCCCATCTCCTTCCCCCAACATTCCCCCTATATCCTTCTACCCTATCTCCTTCCCCCTTCCTTCTCCCCTATCTCCTTCCCTCATCTCCTTCCCCCTTCCTTCTTCCCCTATCTCCTTCCCCATCTCCTTCCCCATTCCTTCCCCTATCTCCAACCCCCTTTCTTCCCCCCATCTTTTCCCCATCTCCTTTCGCCATCTCCTTCTCCCTATCTCTTTCCCCCTTCCTTCAACCCCTATCTCCTTCCCCCATCTTCTTTCCCCTTCCTTCCTCCCATCTCCTTTCCCCATCTCCTTCCCCCTTCCTTCCCCCCATCTACTTCCCCCCTATCTCCTTCCACTTCCTTTCCCCTCTATCTCCTTCCCACTTCCTTCCCCCATCTCCTTCCCCCAATCTCCTTCCCCCTTCCTTCCCCCATCTCCTTCCCCCATCTCCTTCCACCCCACCTATCTCCTTCTCCCTTATCTCCTTTCCCCATCACCTTATACCTTATTTCCTTCGCCCTTCCCCTTCCCCCATCTCCTTCCCCCTATCTCCTTCCCCCTTCCTTCCCCCATCTCCTTCCCCCCATCTCCTTCCACCCCACCTATCTCCTTCTCCCTTATCTCCTTCCCCCATCACCTTATAACTTATTTCCTTCGCCCTTCTCCTTCCCCCATCTCCTCCCCAATCTCCTTCCCCCATAATAACCCCACTATCTCTTTCCCCTCTCTCCTTCCTCCCCCCACATCTCCATCCCACCATCTCCTCCCCAATCTCCTTCCCCCCATAATAACCCACTATCTCTTTCCCCTCTCTCCTTCCCCCTTCCTCCCCCCACATCTCCATCCCCCCATCTCCTTCCCCCTTTCTCCCCCCTTCTCCATCCCCATATCTCGTTCCTCCTTCCTACCCCCCATCTCCATCCCCGCAAACTCCTTCCCCCTTCCTTCCCCCCATCTACTTCTCCACTATCTCTTTCCCCCTTCCTTCCCCCATCTCCTTCTCCCCTATCTCCTTCCCCCTTCCTTCCCCCGAATCTCTTTTCCCCTATCCAGTTCTCCCCTCCAACCCCCATCTCCTCCCACCATCTCCTTCCCCCTTATCTCCTTCCCCCATCACCTTCTCCCTTATTTCCTTCGCCCTTCTCCTTCCCCCATCTCCTCCCCAATCTCCTTCCCCCATAATAACCCCACTATCTCTTTCCCCTCTCTCCTTCCCCCTTCCTCCCCCCACATCTCCATCCCCCCATCTCCTTCCCCCTTCCTCCCCCCTTCTCCATCCCCATATCTCGTTCCCCCTTCCTACCCCCCATCTCCATCCCCGCAATCTCCTTCACCCTTCCTTCCCCCCATCTACTTCTCCACTATCTCCTTCCCCCTTCCTTCCCCCTATCTCCTTCCCCCATCTCCTTCCCCCTTTATTCCCATCATTTCCTTTTCCCCATCTCCACCACCCTTCCTTCCCCACCTTGCCTTCCCCCTATCTTCTTCCCCCTTCCTTTCCCCATCTCCATCCCCTTCCTTCCCCCATCTAGATCCCCCTTACTTCCCCCATCTTCTTCTCCCCTATCTACTTCCCCATCTCCTTCCCCCTTCCTTCCCCATCTCCTTCCCCATCTCCTTCCGCCTTCCTCTCCCCCATCTCCTTCCCCCTTCATTCGCCCTATCTCCTTCCCCCCATCTCCTTCCCCATCTCCTTCTCCCTATCTCCTCCCCCTTCTTTCCCCCATCTTCTTCTCCCCTATCGTCTTCCCCCTTCCTTCCCCGCTATCTCCTTTTCCCCTAACTCCTTCCCCCTTCCTTCTCCCCTATCTCCTTCCCCCTTCCTTCCCCGCTATCTCCTTTCCCCTATCACCTTCCCTCTTCCTTCCCCCTATCTTCTTCTCCCCTATCTCTTTCCCCTTCCTTCTCCCCCTATCTCCTGCCCCCTATCTCCTTCCCCCTTACTTCTGCCCCATCTCCTTCCCCCTATCTCCTTCACCCTTACTTCTCCCATCTCCTTCTCCCCTATCTCCTCCCCATCCATCCCCCCCAACTCCTTCCCCGATCTGCGTCCTCCTTCCTTCACCCCATCTCCTATCGAGGATAGGTTGAGAGTTCTCGGCCTTTTCTCGTTGGAACGGCTAAGGATGAGGGGTGACTTGATAGAGGTTTATAAGATGATCAGAGGAATAGATAGAGTAGACAGTCAGAAACTTTTTCCCCGGGTACAACAGAGTGTTACAAGGGGACATAAATTTAAGGTGAAGGGTGGAAGGTACAGGGGAGATGTCAGGGGTGGGTTCTTTACCCAGAGAGTGGTGGGGGCATGGAATGCGCTGCCCGAGGGAGTGGTAGAGTCAGATTCATTGGCGACCTTTAAGCAGCATTTGGATAGGTACATGGATGGGTGCTTCATCTAGGATAGAAGTTCGGCACAACATCGTGGGCCGAAGGGCCTGTTCTGTACTGTATTGTTCTATGTTCTATGTTCTATCTCATTCCCCTTCCTTCCCCCTTCTACCTACCCCTTCCTTCACCCCTCTCCTTCCCACCTATCTCCTTCCCACCCCCCTCTCCTTCTCCCTATCTCCTTCCCCCTTTATTCCGCCCCTCTCCTTCCCCACTATCTCCTTCCCCCATCCTTCAACCCCTTCCCCCCATCTCCTTCCCCCTTCCTCCCTCCATCCCATTCCTTCACCCTTCCTTCCCCCTTCCTTCAACCCCCTCCTTCCCTGAATCTCCTTCCTTTCCCCTTCCTTCCCCCTCTCCTCCCCACTCTCTACTTCCCCCCGCCTCCCCTATCTCCGTCTCCTTCCCCCCATCTCCTCCCCCCTCCTTCACTCCATCTCCTTCCCACCCCTCATTCTCCCTATCTCCTTCCCCCTTCCTTACCCCCCCTTCCCCCTATCTCCTTCCCCCATCTCCTTCCCCCCCTCTCCTTCCCCACCCTCTCCTTCCCCTCATCTCCTTGCCTCTTCCTTCCACCCCTCCTTCACCCCTATCTCCTTCCCCATCTCCTTCCTCACCCTCTCCTTCCCCCATATCTTTCCCCCTATCTCCTTCCCCCCTCTCCTTCCCCACCCTCTCCTTCCTCCCTCCTTCCCCCACCTCTCCTTCGCCCCTATCTCCTTCCCACTTCTTTCCCCCTCTCCTTCTCCCCTCTTCCCCTTCCCCTTCCTCCCCCCTAACCTTCCCACCATCTCTTTTCCCCTTCCTTCCCCCCATCTCCTTCCCCCTCTCCTTCCCACCCTATCCTTCCACTCATCTCCTTGCCTCCTTCCCCCTCTCCTTCCCCCATCTCCTTCCCCTTCCTTACCCCCCATCTTCTTCTCCCTTATCTACTTCCCCCTTCCTTCCCCCATCTACTTCTCCACTATCTCCTTCCCCCTTCCTTCCCCCATCTCCTTCTCCCCTCCATCCCCCATCTCCTCCCCCATCTCCTTCCCCCTTATCTCCTTCCCCCCATCTCCTTCCCCTTTATCTCCTTCCCCACCATCTCCTTCCCACTTCCTTACCCCCATCTCCTTCCCCCATATCTCCTTCACCACTCTCCTCCTCCCATCTCCTTCCCCCCTCCTCCCCAACTCTCTCCTTCCGACCATTCCTTCCCGCTTCCTTCCCCCCATCTCCTTCCTCCATCTCTTTTTCCGCTTCCTTCAGCCCCTATCTCCTCCCTCTTCCATCATCCCCCTCCCCTTTTTCCATTTCCTTTCCCATTCCTTCCCCCTGTCTCGTTCCCCCTTCATCCCCCCATCTCCTTCCCCCATCTACTTCCCCCTTCCTTCTCCCCATCTACTTTCCCCCTATCGCCTTCCACCTATCTCCTTCACCTATCTCCTTGCCCCTTCCTTCCCCCCATCTCCTTATGCCAATTTCCTTCCGCCTTCCTTCATCCATCTCCTTCCCCCTTCCTTCTCCCCTTATCTCCTTCCCCCTTCCTTACCCCCCATCTCCTTGCACCCATCTCCGTGCCCCTTCCTTCACCCATGTCCTTCGCCCCTATCTCCTTCCCCCCTCTCCTTCCCACCCTCTCCTTCCTCCCTCCTTCCCCACCTCTCCTTCGCCCCTATCTCCTTCCCACTTCTTTCCCCCCTCTCCTTCTCCCCTCTCCCCTTCCCCTTCCTCCCCCCTAACCTTCCCACCATCTCTTTTCCCCTTCCTTCCCCCCATCTCCTTCCCCTCTCCTTCCCCACCCTATCCTTCCACTCATCTCCTTGCCTCCTTCCCCTCTCCTTCCCCCTCTCTCCTTCCCCCCTCTCTCCTTCCCCCATTTCCTTCCCACCTCTCTTTCCGCCCTATCTCCTTCCCCCATCTCCTCCCCCTTTCCTTCCCCATATATCCTTCCCCCCTATCTCCTTCCCCCTTCCTTCCCCTATCTCCTACCTCCTTTCTTCCCCCATCTTTTCCCCATCTCCTTCCCCTTCCATCCCACCATCTCCTTCTCCCTATCTCTTTCCCCCTTCCTTCAACCCCTATCTCCTTCCCCCATCTTCTACCCCCTTCCTTCCCCACATCTCCTTCCCCATGTCTCCTTCCCCCTTCCTTCCCCCCATCTCCTTCACCGCTCTTGCCCCACCATCTCCTTTCCCTTAATCTCCTTCCCCCTTCCTTCTGCCCCAAACTCCTTCCCCGCTATCTCCTTCCCCCTTCCTCCCCTCTATCACCTTTCCCCTTCCTTCCGTCTTATCTCCTTCCCCATCTCCTTCCCCTCCTTCCTTCCCCTATCTTCTTTCACCACTATCTCCTTCCCCCTTCCTTCCCTCCCATCTCCTTCCCCCATCTCCTTCCTTCTCCCTCCAACCCTTCTTAACCCTCCCACCCCATCTCATCCTCGTTCCCCAATCTCCTTCACACCTATCTCCTTCCCCCATCTCCTTCCCCCATCCTCCCCCCCCTCTCCTTCCCCCATTCCTTCCCTCTCCCATCTCCTTCCCCCATCTCTTCCCCCCTTCCTTCCCCCTATTCCTACACCATCCTTCCCCCCATCTCCTTCCACACCTACCCCCTCTGAAGTCCCCCTTCATTCCCTCCCATCTCCTTCCCCCATCTCCTTTCCCTTCCTTCCCTCCTATCTCCTTCCCCCTTCTCCTTCCCCTCCTCCCTTCCCCATCTCCTTTCCCCATTTCCTTCCCCCTTCCTTCCCTCCCCATCTCCTTCCCCCATCTCCTTTCCCCTTCCTTCCTCGCATCTCCTTCCCCCTTCCTTCCCCCCTCCTTCCCCCCATCTACATCCCCCTGTATCTCCTTCCCACTTCCTTCACCCTCTATCTTCTTCCCACTTCCTTCCCCCATCTGCTTCCCCCTATCTCCTTCCCCCTTCCTTCCCCATCTCCTCCCCCCCATCTCCTTCCACCCCACCTATCTCCTTCCCCCTTATCTCCTTCCCCATCACCTTCTCCCTTATTTCCCTCCCCCTTCTCTATCCCCATCTCCTCCCCAATCTCCTTGCCCCTTAATAACCCCACTATCTCTTTCCCCCTTCCTTCCCCCACATCTCCATCCCCCCATCTCCTTCCCCCTTTCTTAACCCTTCTCCATCCCCATATCTCGTTCCTCCTTCCTACCCCCATCTCCATCCCCGCAATCTCCTTCACCCTTCCTTCCCCCCTATCTCCTTCCCCCATCTCCTTCCCCCTTTATTCCCATCATTTCCTTTCCCCCATCTCCTCCACCCTTCCTTCCCTACCTCGCCTTCCCCCTATCTCCTTCCCCCTTCCTTTCCCCATTTCCATCCCCTTCCTTCCCCCATCTCCTTCCCCCTTCCTTCCCCCCATCTTCTTCTCCCTTATCTCCTTCCCCCTTCCTTCCCCCCATCTACTTCTCCACTATCTCCTTCCCCCTTCCTTCCCCCCATCTCCTTCTCCCCTATCTCTTTCCCCCTTCCTTCCCCCGAATCTCCTTTCCCCATCTCCTTCTCCCCTCCATCCCCCATCTCCTCCCCCCCATCTCCTTCCCCCTTATCTACTTCCCCCCATCTCCTTCCCCTTTATCTCCTTCCTCCCATCTCCTTCCCACTTCATTACCCCCCATCTCCTTCCCCCATATCTCCTTCACCACTCTCCTCCTCCCATCTCCTTCCCCCCTCCTCCCCCAACTCTCTCATTCCGACCATCTCCTTCCTGCTTCCTTCCCCCATCTCCTTCCTCCATCTCTTTTCCGCTTCCTTCAGCCCCTATCTCCTTCCCTCTTCCATCATCCCCCTCCCCTTTTCCCATTTCCTTTCCCATTCCTTCACCCTGTCTCGTTCCCCCTTCATCCCCCATCTCCTTCCCCCTATCTACTTCCCCCTTCCTTCTCCCCATCTACTTTCCCCCTATCTCCTTCCACCTATCTCCTTCACCTATCTCCTTGCCCCTTCCTTCCCCCCATCTCCTTATCCCAATTTCCTTCCGCCTTCCTTCATCCCATCTCCTTCCCCCTTCCTTCTCCCCTTATCTCCTTCCCCCTTCCTTCTCCGCTATCTCCTTTTACCCTATCTCCTTCCCTCTTCCTTCCCCCCCATCTCCTTGCACCCATCTCCGTGCCCCTTCCTTCACCCAAGTCCTTCGCCCCTATCTACTTCCCCCATCTCCTTCCCCCAACCTTCCCCCATCTCCTTCTACCCTATCTCCTTCCCCCTTCCTTCTCCCCTATCTCCTTCGCTCATCTCCTTCCCCCTTCCTTCTTCCCCTATCTCCTTCCCCATCTCCTTCCCCCTTCCTTCCCCTATCTCCAACCCCCTTTCTTCCCCCCATCTTTTCCCCCATCTCCTTTCGCCATCTCCTTCTCCCTATCTCTTTCCCCTTCCTTCAACCCCATCACCTTCCCCCATCTTCTTCCCCCTTCCTTCCTCCCATCTCCTTTGCCCATCTCCTTCCCCCTTCCTTCACCCCATCTACTTCCCCCCATCTCCTTCCCTCTTCCTTTCCCCTCTATCTCCTTCCCACTTCCTTCCCCCATCTCCTTCCCCCTATCTCCTTCCCCTTCCTTCCCCCATCTCCTTCCCCCCATCTCCTTCCACCCCTCCTATCTCCTTCTCCCTTATCTCCTTCCCCCATCACCTTATACCTTATTTCCTTCGCCCTTCTCCTTCCCCCATCTCCTCTCCAATCTCCTTCCCCCATAATAACCCCACTATCTCTTTCCCCTCTCTCCTTCCCCCTTCCTCCCCCCACATGTCCATCCCCCCATCTCCTTCTCCCTTTCTCCCCCCTTCTCCATCCCCATATCTCGTTCCTCCTTCCTACCCCCCCATCTCCATCCCCGCAATCTCCTTCACCCTTCCTTCCCCCTATCTCCTTCCCCCATCTCCTTCCCCCTTTATTCCCACCATTTCCTTTTCCCCATCTCCGCCACCCTTCCTTCCCCACCTTGCCTTCCCCCTATCTCCTTCCCCCTTCCTTTCCCATCTCCATCCCCTTCCTTCCCCCATCTAGATCCCCCTTCCTTCCCCCATCTACTTCTCCACTATTTCCTTCCCCCTTCCTTCCCCCATCTCCTTCTCCCCTATCTCCTTCCCCCTTCCTTCCCCCGAATCTCTTTTCCCCATCTACTTCTCCCCTCCAACCCCCATCTCCTCCCACCATCTCCTTCCCCCTTATCTCCTTCCCCCATCACCTTCTCCCTTATTTCCTTCGCCCTTCTCCTTCCCCCATCTCCTCCCCAATCTCCTTCCCCCATAATAACCCCACTATCTCTTTCCCCTCTCTCCTTCCCCCTTCCTCCCCCCACATCTCCATCCCCCCATCTCCTCCCCAATCTCCTTCCCCCATAATAACCCCACTATCTCTTTCCCCTCTCTCCTTCCCCCTTCCTCCCCCCACATCTCCATCCCCCCATCTCCTTCCCCCTTTCTCCCCCTTCTCCATCCCCATATTTCGTTCCTCCTTCCTACCCCCCATCTCCACCCCTGCAATCTCCTTCACCCTTCCTTCCCCCCATCTCCTTTCCCCAACCTCCTTCCCCCTTTATTCCCATCATTTCCTTTTCCCCATCCCCGCCACTCTTCCTTCCCCACCTTGCCTTCCCCCTATCTTCTTCCCCCTTCCTTTCCCCATCTCCATCCCCTTCCTTCCCCCATCTAGATCCCCCTTACATCCCCCATCTTCTTCTCCCCTATCTCCTTCCCCCATCTCCTTCCCCCTTCCTTCCCCATCTCCTTCCCCATCTCCTTCCGCCTTCCTCTCCCCCATCACCTTCCCCCTTCATTCGCCCTATCTCCTTCCCCCCATCTCCTTCCCCCATCTCCTTCTCCCTATCTCCTCCCCCTTCTTTCCACCATCTTCTTCTCCCCTATGGTCTTCCCCCTTCCTTCCCCGCTATCTCCTTTTCCCCTAACTCCTTCCCCCTTCCTTCTCCCCTATCTCCTTCCCCCTTCCTTCCCCGCTATCTCCTTTCCCCTATCACCTTCCCTCTTCCTTCCCCCTATCTTCTTCTCCCCTATCTCCTTCCCCCTTCCTTCTCCCCCTATCTCCTGCCCCCTATCTCCTTCCCCCTTACTTCTGCCCCATCTCCTTCCCCCTATCTCCTTCACCCTTACTTCTCCCATCTCCTTCTCCCCTATCTCCTCCCCCATCCTTCCCCCCCATCTCCTTCCCACCAACTCCTTCCCCGATCTGCGTCCCCCTTCCTTCACCCCATCTCATTCCCCCTTCCTTCACCCCATCTCCTTCCCCATCTCCTTCCCCCATCCTTCCACCATCTCCTTACCCCCATCTCCTTTCCCCTATCTCCTTCTACCCTATCTCCTTCCCCCTTCCTTCTCCCCCTATCTCCTTCCCCATCTCCTTCCCCCTTACTTCTTCCCCTATCTTCTTTCCCCTATCTCCTTCACCCTTGCTTCCCGCTATCTCCTTCTCCCCTATCTCCTTCCCCCTTCCTTCTCCCCCTATCTCCTTCCACCTTCCTTCCCCCATCTCCTTCTCCCCATCGTCTTCCCCCTTCCTGCCCCGCTATCTCCTTTTCCCCTATCTCCTTCCCCATTCCTTCTCCTCCTATCTCCTTCCCCCTTCCTTCCCCGCTATCTCCTTTTCCCCTATCTCCTTCCCTCTTCCTTCCCCCATTTCCTTCCACCCATCTCCGTCCCCCGTCCTTCACCCCATCTCCTTCGCCCCGATCTACTTCCCCCATGTCCTTCCCCCATCTCCTTCCCCCTATCCCCTTCTACCGTATCTCCTTCCCACTTCCTTCTCCCCTATCTCCTTCCCCCTATCTCCTTCCCCCTTCCTTCTCCCCCATCTCCTTCCCCCTATCTCCTTCACCCTTGCTTCCCCGCTATCTCCTTTTCCCCTATCTCCTTCCCTCTTCCTTCCCCATCTCCTTCTCCCCGATCTCCTTCCCCCTTCCTTCCCCCCATCTCCGTCCCCCTATCATCTTCCCCCCTTCCTTCCCCGCTATCTCCTTTTCCCCTATCTCCTCCCCCTTCCTTCTCCCCCATCTCCTTCTCCCCTATCTCCTTCCCCCTTTCTTCTCCCCCATCTCCTTCCACCATCTCCTTCCCCTTCTCCTTCCCGCTTCCTTCACCCCCTATCTCCTTCCCTCTTCCTTCACCGCCCTCCCCATTCCCCCTTCTCCATCCCCCTTCATTCCCCCTGTCTCGTTCCCCCCTCATTCCCCAATCTCCTTCCCCCTATCTCCTTCCCCCTTCCTTCCACCCATCTCCTTCCCCGCATCTCCTTCCCCCTACCTCCTCCCCCATCTCCTTCCCCCTTCCTTCCCCATCTCCTTCCCCCAACTCCTTCCGCCTTCCTTCTTCCCCATCTCCTTCCCCCTTCATTCACCCCATCTCCTTCCCCCCTATATCCTTCCCCCATTCTTTCCCCCATCTCCTTCTCCCTATACACCCCCCTCCTTCCCCCATCTCCTTCTCCTCTATCGTCTTCCCCCTTCCATCCCCGCTATCTCCTTTTCCCCTAACTCCTTCCCCCTTCCTTCTCCCCCTATCTCCTTCCCCCACCTTCCCCGCTATCTCCTTTCCCCTATCTCCTTCCTTCTTTCTTCCCCCTATCTTCTTCTCCCCTATCGCCTTCCCCCTTCCTTCTCCCCTATCTCCTGCCCCTATCTCATTCCCCCTTACGCCTGCCCCATCTCCATCCCCGCAATCTCCTTCCCCCTTCCTTCCCCCCATCTACTTCTCCACTATCTCCTTCCCCCTTCCTTCCCCCTATCTCCTTCTCCCCTATCTCCTTCCCCCTTCCTTCCCCCGAATCTCTTTTCCCCTATCCAGTTCTCCCCTCCAACCCCCATCTACTCCCACCATCTCCTTCCCCCTTATCTCCTTCCCCCATCACCTTCTCCCTTATTTCCTTCGCCCTTCTCCTTCCCCCATCTCCTCCCCAATCTCCTTCCCCCATAATAACCCCACTATCTCTTTCCCCTCTCTCCTTCCCCCTTCCTCCCCCCACATCTCCATCACCCCATCTCCTTCTCCCTTTCTCCCCCCTTCTCCATCCCCATATCTCGTTCCTCCTTCCAACCCCCCCATCTCCATCCCCGCAATCTCCTTCACCCTTCCTTCCCCCCTATCTCCTTCCCCCATCTCCTTCCCCCTTTATTCCCACCATTTCCTTTTTCCCATCTCCGCCACCCTTCCTTCCCCACCTTGCCTTCCCCCTATCTCCTTCCCCCTTCCTTTCCCATCTCCATCCCCTTCCTTCCCCCATCTAGATCCCCCTTCCTTCCCCCATCTCCTTCTCCCCTATCTCCTTCCCCCTTCCTTCCCCCGAATCTCTTTTCCCCCATCTACTTCTCCCCTCCAACCCCCATCTCCTCCCACCATCTCCTTCCCCCTTATCTCCTTCCCCCATCACCTTCTCCCTTATTTCCTTCGCCCTTCTCCTTCCCCTATCTCCTCCCCAATCTCCTTCCCCCATAATAACCCCACTATCTCTTTCCCCTCTCTCCTTCCCCCTTCCTCCCCCCACATCTCCATCCCCCCATCTCCTCCCCAATCTCCTTCCCCCATAATAACCCCACTATCTCTTTCCCCTCTCTCCTTCCCCCTTCCTCCCCCCACATCTCCATCCCCCCATCTCCTTCCCCCTTTCTCCCCCCTTCTCCATCCCCATATTTCGTTCCTCCTTCCTACCCCCCATCTCCATCCCCGCAATCTCCTTCACCCTTCCTTCCCCCCATCTCCTTTCCCCAACCTCCTTCCCCCTTTATTCCCATCATTTCCTTTTCCCCATCCCCGCCACCCTTCCTTCCCCACCTTGCCTTCCCCCTATCTTCTTCCCCCTTCCTTTCCCCATCTCCATCCCCTTCCTTCTCCCAACTAGATCCCCCTTACTTCCCCCATCTTCTTCTCCCCTATCTCCTTCCCCCATCTCCTTCCCCCTTCCTTCCCCAATCTCCTTCCCCATCTCCTTCCGCCTTCCTCTCCCCCATCACCTTCCCCCTTCATTCGCCCTATCTCCTTCCCCCCATCTCCTTCCCCCATCTCCTTCTCCCTGTCTCATCCCCCTACTTTCCCCCATCTTCTTCTCCCCTATGGTCTTCCCCCTTCCTTCCCCGCTATCTCCTTTTCCCCTAACTCCTTCCCCCTTCCTTCTCCCCTATCTCCTTCCCCCTTCCTTCCCCGCTATCTCCTTTCCCCTATCACCTTCCCTCTTCCTTCCCCTATCTTCTTCTCCCCTATCTCCTTCCCCCTTCCTTCTCCCCCTATCTCCTGCCCCCTATCTCCTTCCCCCTTACTTCTGCCCCATCTCCTTCCCCCTATCTCCTTCACCCTTACTTCTCCCATCTCCTTCTCCCCTATCTCCTCCCCCATCCTTCCCCCCCATCTCCTTCCCACCAACTCCTTCCCCGATCTGCGTCCCCCTTCCTTCACCCCATCTCATTCCCCCTTCCTTCACCCCATCTCCTTCCCCATCCCCTTCCCCCATCCTTCCACCATCTCCTTACCCCCATCTCCTTTCCCCTATCTCCTTCTACCCTATCTCCTTCCCCCTTCCTTCTCCCCCTATCTCCTTCCCCATCTCCTTCCCCCTTACTTCTTCCCCTATCTTCTTTCCCCTATCTCCTTCACCCTTGCTTCCCGCTATCTCCTTCTCCCCTATCTCCTTCCCCCTTCCTTCTCCCCCTATCTCCTTCCACCTTCCTTCCCCCATCTCCTTCTCCCCATCGTCTTCCCCCTTCCTGCCCCGCTATCTCCTTTTCCCCTATCTCCTTCCCCATTCCTTCTCCTCCTATCTCCTTCCCCCTTCCTTCCCCGCTATCTCCTTTTCCCCTATCTCCTTCCCTCTTCCTTCCCCCATTTCCTTCCACCCATCTCCGTCCCCCTTCCTTCACCCCATCTCCTTCGCCCCGATCTACTTCCCCCATGTCCTTCCCCCCATCTCCTTCCCCCTATCCCCTTCTACCGTATCTCCTTCCCACTTCCTTCTCCCCTATCTCCTTCCCCCTATCTCCTTCCCCCTTCCTTCTCCCCCATCTCCTTCCCCCTATCTCCTTCACCCTTGCTTCCCCGCTATCTCCTTTTCCCCTATCTCCTTCCCTCTTCCTTCCCCATCTCCTTCTACCGATCTCCTTCCCCCTTCCTTCCCCCCATCTCCGTCCCCCTATCATCTTCCCCCCTTCCTGCCCCGCTATCTCCTTTTCCCCTATCTCCTTCCCCATTCCTTCTCCTCCTATCTCCTTCCCCCTTCCTTCCCCGCTATCTCCTTTTCCCCTATCTCCTTCCCTCTTCCTTCCCCCATTTCCTTCCACCCATCTCCGTCCCCCGTCCTTCACCCCATCTCCTTCGCCCCGATCTACTTCCCCCATGTCCTTCCCCCCATCTCCTTCCCCCTATCCCCTTCTACCGTATCTCCTTCCCACTTCCTTCTCCCCTATCTCCTTCCCCCTATCTCCTTCCCTCTTCCTTCCCCATCTCCTTCTCCCCGATCTCCTTCCCCCTTCCTTCCCCCCATCTCCGTCCCCCTATCATCTTCCCCCCTTCCTTCCCCGCTATCTCCTTTTCCCCTATCTCCTCCCCCTTCCTTCTCCCCCATCTCCTTCTCCCCTATCTCCTTCCCCCTTTCTTCTCCCCCATCTCCTTCCACCATCTCCTTCCCCTTCTCCTTCCCGCTTCCTTCACCCCCTATCTCCTTCCCTCTTCCTTCACCGCCCTCCCCATTTCCCCTTCTCCATCCCCCTTCATTCCCCCTGTCTCGTTCCCCCCTCATTCCCCAATCTCCTTCCCCCTATCTCCTTCCCCCTTCCTTCCACCCATCTCCTTCCCCGCATCTCCTTCCCCCTACCTCCTCCCCATCTCCTTCCCCCTTCCTTCCCCATCTCCTTCCCCCAACTCCTTCCGCCTTCCTTCTTCCCCATCTCCTTCCCCCTTCATTCACCCCATCTCCTTCCCCCCTATATCCTTCCCCCATTCTTTCCCCCATCTCCTTCTCCCTATACACCCCCCTCCTTCCCCCATCTCCTTCTCCTCTATCGTCTTCCCCCTTCCATCCCCGCTATCTCCTTTTCCCCTAACTCCTTCCCCCTTCCTTCTCCCCCTATCTCCTTCCCCCACCTTCCCCGCTATCTCCTTTCCCCTATCTCCTTCCCTCTTTCTTCCCCCTATCTTCTTCTCCCCTATCGCCTTCCCCCTTCCTTCTCCCCTATCTCCTGCCCCTATCTCATTCCCCCTTACGCCTGCCCCATCTCCATCCCCGCAATCTCCTTCCCCCTTCCTTCCCCCCATCTACTTCTCCACTATCTCCTTCCCCCTTCCTTCCCCCTATCTCCTTCTCCCCTATCTCCTTCCCCCTTCCTTCCCCCGAATCTCTTTTCCCATATCCAGTTCTCCCCTCCAACCCCCATCTACTCCCACCATCTCCTTCCCCCTTATCTCCTTCCCCCATCACCTTCTCCCTTATTTCCTTCGCCCTTCTCCTTCCCCCATCTCCTCCCCAATCTCCTTCCCCCATAATAACCCCACTATCTCTTTCCCCTCTCTCCTTCCCCCTTCCTCCCCCCACATCTCCATCACCCCATCTCCTTCTCCCTTTCTCCCCCCTTCTCCATCCCCATATCTCGTTCCTCCTTCCAACCCCCCCATCTCCATCCCCGCAATCTCCTTCACCCTTCCTTCCCCCCTATCTCCTTCCCCCATCTCCTTCCCCCTTTATTCCCACCATTTCCTTTTTCCCATCTCCGCCACCCTTCCTTCCCCACCTTGCCTTCCCCCTATCTCCTTCCCCCTTCCTTTCCCATCTCCATCCCCTTCCTTCCCCCATCTAGATCCCCCTTCCTTCCCCCATCTCCTTCTCCCCTATCTCCTTCCCCCTTCCTTCCCCCGAATCTCTTTTCCCCCATCTACTTCTCCCCTCCAACCCCCATCTCCTCCCACCATCTCCTTCCCCCTTATCTCCTTCCCCCATCACCTTCTCCCTTATTTCCTTCGCCCTTCTCCTTCCCCTATCTCCTCCCCAATCTCCTTCCCCCATAATAACCCCACTATCTCTTTCCCCTCTCTCCTTCCCCCTTCCTCCCCCCACATCTCCATCCCCCCATCTCCTCCCCAATCTCCTTCCCCCATAATAACCCCACTATCTCTTTCCCCTCTCTCCTTCCCCCTTCCTCCCCCCACATCTCCATCCCCCCATCTCCTTCCCCCTTTCTCCCCCCTTCTCCATCCCCATATTTCGTTCCTCCTTCCTACCCCCCATCTCCATCCCCGCAATCTCCTTCACCCTTCCTTCCCCCCATCTCCTTTCCCCAACCTCCTTCCCCCTTTATTCCCATCATTTCCTTTTCCCCATCCCCGCCACCCTTCCTTCCCCACCTTGCCTTCCCCCTATCTTCTTCCCCCTTCCTTTCCCCATCTCCATCCCCTTCCTTCTCCCAACTAGATCCCCCTTACTTCCCCCATCTTCTTCTCCCCTATCTCCTTCCCCCATCTCCTTCCCCCTTCCTTCCCCAATCTCCTTCCCCATCTCCTTCCGCCTTCCTCTCCCCCATCACCTTCCCCCTTCATTCGCCCTATCTCCTTCCCCCCATCTCCTTCCCCCATCTCCTTCTCCCTGTCTCATCCCCCTTCTTTCCCCCATCTTCTTCTCCCCTATGGTCTGCCCCCTTCCTTCCCCGCTATCTCCTTTTCCCCTAACTCCTTCCCCCTTCCTTCTCCCCTATCTCCTTCCCCCTTCCTTCCCCGCTATCTCCTTTCCCCTATCACCTTCCCTCTTCCTTCCCCTATCTTCTTCTCCCCTATCTCCTTCCCCTTCCTTCTCCCCCTATCTCCTGCCCCCTATCTCCTTCCCCCTTACTTCTGCCCCATCTCCTTCCCCCTATCTCCTTCACCCTTACTTCTCCCATCTCCTTCTCCCCTATCTCCTCCCCCATCCTTCCCCCCCATCTCCTTCCCACCAACTCCTTCCCCGATCTGCGTCCCCCTTCCTTCACCCCATCTCATTCCCCCTTCCTTCACCCCATCTCCTTCCCCATCCCCTTCCCCCATCCTTCCACCATCTCCTTACCCCCATCTCCTTTCCCCTATCTCCTTCTACCCTATCTCCTTCCCCCTTCCTTCTCCCCCTATCTCCTTCCCCATCTCCTTCCCCCTTACTTCTTCCCCTATCTTCTTTCCCCTATCTCCTTCACCCTTGCTTCCCGCTATCTCCTTCTCCCCTATCTCCTTCCCCCTTCCTTCTCCCCTATCTCCTTCCACCTTCCTTCCCCCATCTCCTTCTCCCCATCGTCTTCCCCCTTCCTGCCCCGCTATCTCCTTTTCCCCTATCTCCTTCCCCATTCCTTCTCCTCCTATCTCCTTCCCCCTTCCTTCCCCGCTATCTCCTTTTCCCCTATCTCCTTCCCTCTTCCTACCCCCATTTCCTTCCACCCATCTCCGTCCCCCTTCCTTCACCCCATCTCCTTCGCCCCGATCTACTTCCCCCATGTCCTTCCCCCCATCTCCTTCCCCCTATCCCCTTCTACCGTATCTCCTTCCCACTTCCTTCTCCCCTATCTCCTTCCCCCTATCTCCTTCCCCCTTCCTTCTCCCCCATCTCCTTCCCCCTATCTCCTTCACCCTTGCTTCCCCGCTATCTCCTTTTCCCCTATCTCCTTCCCTCTTCCTTCCCCATCTCCTTCTACCGATCTCCTTCCCCCTTCCTTCCCCCCATCTCCGTCCCCCTATCATCTTCCCCCCTTCCTTCCCCGCTATCTCCTTTTCCCCTATCTCCTCCCCCTTCCTTCTCCCCCATCTCCTTCTCCCCTATCTCCTTCCCCCTTTCTTCTCCCCCATCTCCTTCCACCATCTCCTTCCCCTTCTCCTTCCCGCTTCCTTCACCCCCTATCTCCTTCCCTCTTCCTTCACCGCCCTCCCCATTCCCCCTTCTCCATCCCCCTTCATTCCCCCTGTCTCGTTCCCCCCTCATTCCCCAATCTCCTTCCCCCTATCTCCTTCCCCCTTCCTTCCACCCATCTCCTTCCCCGCATCTCCTTCCCCCTACCTCCTCCCCCATCTCCTTCACCCTTCCTTCCCCCATCTCCTTCTCCCCTATCTCCTTCCCCCTTCCTTCTCCGCTATCTCTTTTTCCCCATCTCCTTACCTCTTCCTTCCCCTATCTCCTTCTCCCCATCTCCTTAATCCTTCCTTCCCCCATCTCCTCCCCTTAATCTCCTTGCCCCCATCTCCTTCCCCTTTATCTCCTTCCGCCCATCTCCTTCCCCCCTCCTTACCCCACATCTCCTTCCCCCATCTCCTTTCCCCTTCCTTCCCCCTATCTCATTCACACCCATCCCCGCTAACTCATCCCTTCTTTCTGCCCCTACCTCCTTCCCCACTATCTCTTTCCCCCTTCCTCCCGATTATCTCCTTTCCCCTTCCTTGCCCCCATCTCCATCCCCAATCTCCTTCCCCCCTTCCTTCCCCCTTCCTTCCCCCATCTCCTTTCCCCCTTATTTCCTTCCCCCTTCCTTCCCTCCCATCTTCTTCCCCCATCCCCTTCCCCCTTCCTTCCCCACATCTCCTTCCCGTCTATCTCCTTCCCCCTTCCTACCCCCTATCTCCTTCACCCCCTTCCCCATCATCTCCTTTCCCTTCATCTCCTTCCCCCCTTCCTTCCCCACATCTCCTTCCCCTTATGTCATTCCCCCTTCCTTCCCCCTGTCTCCTGCACCCTTCCTTCCCTCATCTCCTTCTCCCCTATCTCCTTCCCCCTTCCTCCCCCATCTCCTTTCCTGCTTCCTGCTTCCTCCTACCCACTTCATTCCCCCGTCTCCTTCCCCCTTCCTTCACCCCCTATCTCCTTCCCCCATCACCTTCCCCTTCCTTCCCCACATCTCCTTCACCCCCATCCCATCTCCTTTCCCTTCATCTCCTTACCCCTTCCTTCCCCCTCTATCTCCTTCCCCCTTCTTTCCCCCTATCCCCTTCCCCACATCTCCTTCCCCCTTCCTTCCACCCATCTCCTTCCCCGCATCTCCTTCCCCCTACCTCCTCCCCCATCTCCTTCCCCCTTCCTTCCCCATCTCCTTCCCCATCTCCTTCCGCCTTCCTTCTTCCCCATCTCCTTCCCCCTTCATTCACCCCATCTCCTTCCCCCCTATATCCTTCCCCCCTCCTTCCCCCATCTCCTTCTCCTCTATCGTCTTCCCCCTTCCATCCCCGCTATCTCCTTTTCCCCTAACTCCTTCCCCCTTCCTTCTCCCCCTATCTCCTTCCCCCTCCTTCCCCGCTATCTCCTTTCCCCTATCTCCTTCCCTCTTTCTTCCCCCTATCTTCTTCTCCCCTATCGCCTTCCCCCTTCCTTCTCCCCTATCTCCTGCCCCTATCTCATTCCCCCTTACGCCTGCCCCATCTCCTTCCCCCTCTCTCCTTCCCCCTTACTTCTGCCCCACCTCCTTTCCCCTATCTCCTTCACCCTTACTTCTCCCATCTCCTTCTCCCCTATCTCCTCCCACTTCCTTTCCCCCCATCTCCTTCCCCCCATCTCCTTTCCCCATCTCCGTCCCCCTTCCTTCACCACATCTTCCCCTTCCTTCCCCCAACTCCTTCCCCCATCCTTCCCCCATCTTCTTCCCCATCTCCTTCCCCCTATATCCTTCTGCCCTATCTCCTTCCCCCTTCCTTCTCCCCCTATCTCCTTCCCCCATCTCCTTCCCCCTTACTTCTTCCCCTATCTCCTTCCCCCATTTCCTTCACCCTTGCTTCCCCGCTATCTCCTTCCCCCATCTCCTTCCCCCTTCCTTCCCCCATCTCCTTCCCCCCTCTCTCCTTCCCCCTTCCTTCCCCCATCTCCTTCTCCCCATCTTCTTCCCCTTCCTTCCCCGCTATCTCCTTTTCCCTAACTCCTTCCCCCTTCCTTCTCCTCATCTCCTTCCCCCTTCCTTCCCCACTATCTCCTTTTCCCCTATCTCCTTCCCTCTTCCTTCCCCCTATCTCCTTCTCCCCTGTCTCCTTCCCCATTTCTTCTCCCCCTATCTCCTTCCCCCTTCCTTCCCCCATCTCCTTCCCCCACCTCATTCACCCTTCCTTCCCCCATCTCCTTCTCCCCTATCTCCTTCCCCCTTCCTTCTCCGCTATCTCTTTTTCCCCATCTCCTTACCTCTTCCTTCCCCTATCTCCTTCTCCCCATCTCCTTAATCCTTCCTTCCCCCATCTCCTCCCCCTAATCTCCTTGCCCCCATCTCCTTCCCCTTTATCTCCTTCCGCCCATCTCCTTCCCCCCTCCTTACCCCACATCTCCTTCCCCCATCTCCTTTCCCCTTCCTTCCCCCTATCTCATTCACACCCATCCCCGCTAACTCATCCCTTCTTTCTGCCCCTACCTCCTTCCCCACTATCTCTTTCCCCCTTCCTCCCGACTATCTCCTTTCCCCTTCCTTGCCCCCATCTCCATCCCCAATCTCCTTCCCCCCTTCCTTCCCCCTTCCTTCCCCCATCTCCTTTCCCCCTTATTTCCTTCCCCCTTCCTTCCCTCCCATCTTCTTCCCCCATCCCCTTCCCCCTTCCTTCCCCACATCTCCTTCCCGTCTATCAACTTCCCCCTTCCTACCCCCTATCTCCTTCACCCCCTTCCCCATCATCTCCTTTCCCTTCATCTCCTTCCCCCCTTCCTTCCCCACATCTCCTTCCCCTTATGTCATTCCCCCTTCCTTCCCCCTGCCTCCTGCACCCTTCCTTCCCTCATCTCCTTCTCCCCTATCTCCTTCCCCCTTCCTCCCCCATCTCCTTTCCTGCTTCCTGCTTCCTCCTACCCACTTCATTCCCCCGTCTCCTTCCCCCTTCCTTCACCCCCTATCTCCTTCCCCCATCACCTTCCCCTTCCTTCCCCACATCTCCTTCACCCCCATCCCATCTCCTTTCCCTTCATCTCCTTACCCCTTCCTTCCCCCTCTATCTCCTTCCCCCTTCTTTCCCCCTATCCCCTTCCCCACATCTCCTTCCCCCTTCCTTCACCACATCTCCTACCCCCCATCTCCTTCCCACATCATTCCCCAATATCTCCTTCCCCCATCTACTTTCCCCATAATTCCTCCCTTCTCCTTCCCCCATCTCCTTCCCCCTTCCTTCCCCCATCTCCTTCCCCCTTCTTTCCCCATCTCCTTCCTGCTTCCTTCCCCCATCTCCTTTCCCCCATCTCCTTCCCCTTCCTTCCCCTCTATCTCCTTCCCCCTTCCTTCACCCCCTATCTCCTTCCCCATCTCCTTCCCCACATCTCCTTCCCCCCATCTCCTTCCCCCTTTCTTCCCGCTATCTCCTTCACCCCACTTTCCCTCCATCTCCTTTCCCTTCATCTCCTTCCCCCTCCCTTCTGCCCCTATCTCCTTGTCCCGCAATCTCCTTCCCTCTTCCTCCCCACTATCTCATTTTCCTTTCCTTCCACCTATCTCCTTTCCCCCATCTAGTCCCCCCTTCCTTCCCCCATCTCCTTCCCCATCTCCTTCCCCCTTCCTTCCCCACATCTCCTTACCCCTATCTCCTTCCCCCTTCCTTCCCCCATCTCCTTCACCCCACTTCCCCCCTATCTCCTTTCCCTTCATCTCCTTCCCCCTTCTTTCTGGCCCTATCTCCTTGTCCCGCTATCTCCTTCCCCCTTCTTCCCCTCTATCTCCTTTCCCTATCCTTCACCCTATCTTCTTTCCCCCATCTTTCCCCCCTTCCTTCCCCTATCTCCTTCCCCCATCTCCTTCCCCCTTCCTTCCCCACATTTGCTTTCCCCCCGATCTCCTTCCCCCCTCCTTCCCCCCATCTGCTTCCACATCTCCTTCCCCCTTCCTTCCCCATCTCCTTCCCCATCTCCTTCCCCCTTCCTTCCCCCTATCTCCTTCACCCCACTTCCCCCGTATCTCCATCCCCCCATCTCCTTCCCCCTTTCATCCGCCCCATCTCTTTCCCCCTATCTCCTTCCTGCTTCATCCCACCTATCTCCTTCCCCATTCCTTCCCCCATCTCCTCCCCCCATCTTCTTCGCCCCTTCTTTCCCCTATCTCCTTCCCCCTTCCTCCCCTCTATCTCCTTTCCCCCCGATCTCCTTCCCCCCTCCTTCCCCCATCTGCTTCCACATCTCCTTCCCCCTTCCTTCCCCTATCTCCTTTCCCATCTCCTTCCCCCTTCCTTCCCCCCTATCTCCTTCACCCCACTTCCCCCGTATCTCCATCCCCCATCTCCTTACCCCTTCCTTCCGCCCCATCTCCTTCCCCCTATCTCCTTCCCGCTTCATCCCACCTATGTCCTTCCCCATTTCTTCCCCCATCTCCTTCCCCCATCTCCTTCGCCCCTTCTTTCCCCTATCTCCTTCCCCCTTCCTTCCCCCTATCTAATTTTCCCCATCTTCTTCCCCCTTCCTTCCCCCATCTCCTTCCCCCATCTCCTTCCCCCTTCCTTCCCTCTATCTCCTTCACACCCCTTCCCCCATCTCCTTTCCCTTCATCTCCTTCCCCCTTCCTTCTGCCCCAATCTCCTTCCCATCATCTCCTTCCCCCTTCATCCCACCCATCTCATTTCCCCCATATCCTTCCCCCTTCGTTCAACCCCTATCTCCTTCCCCCATCTCCTTCCCCACATCTCCTTCCCCACATCTCCTTCCCCCTGTCTCCATCCCCCTTCCTTCCCCCATCTCCTTCACCCCCCTTGCACCCTATCTCCTTTCCCTTAATCTACTTCCCCATTCCTTCTGCCCCATCTCCTTCTCCGCTATCTCCTTCCCCCTTCCTCCCCTCTATCACCTTTTCCCGTCCTTCCCCCATCTCCTTCCCCCAATCGCCTTCCCCTCCTTCCTTCCTCCCTATCTCCTTCCCCCATCTCGTTCCCGCTTCCTTCCCCCTATCTCCTTTCCCCCATCTCCTTACCTCCTTCCTTTCCCCCATCTCCTTCACCCACTTCTCCTGTATCTCGTTCCCACCATCTGCCTCCCCCTTCCTTCCGCCCCATCTCCTTCCCCCGTCTCCTTCCCCCTCCCTCCCACCCATCTCCTTCCCCCTCCCTTCCCTCCCATCTCCTTCCCCCTATCTCCTTCCCCCTCTATCTCCTTCCCCCTTCCTCCCCCCATCTCCTTCCACCCATCTCCTTCCCCCCACCTATCTCCTTCCCCCTTATCTCCTTCCCCCTTCCTTCCCCCATCTCCTTACCCCAAGTCCTTCCCACTTCCTTCCCCCATCTCCTTCCCCAATCTCCTTCTCCCTTATTTCCTTCCCCCATCTCCTTCCCCTATCTCTTTCCCCTCTGTCCTTCCCCTTCCCTCCCCCACATCTCCATCCCCCCATCTCCTTCCCCCTTCCTTCCCCCATCTCCATCCCCCCATCTCGTTCCTCCTTCATACTCCCCCATCTCCATTCCCCCAATCTCCTTCCCCCTTCCTTACCCCTATCTCCTTCTCCCTATCTCCTTCCCACTTTCTTCCCACCATCTCCTTCCCCCCATCTCCTTCCCCCTTCCTTCCCCACCTCGGCCTCCCCCTTCCTTCCCCCATCTCCTTCCCCCTTCCTTCCCTCCATATCCTTCCCCATCTCCTTCTCCCCTATCTCCTTCCCCCTTCCTTCCCCCCATCTCCTTCTCCCCTATCTCCTTCCCCCTTCCTTCCCCGCTATCTCCTTTTCTCATATCTCCTTCCCGCTTCCATCCCCCCATCTCCTTCCCTTTCCTTCACCCCATCTCCATTCCCCATCTCCTTCCCCCTTCCTTCCCCCGTCTCCTTCTCCACTGTCTCCTTCCTCCTTCCTTCCCCGCTATCTCCTTCTCCCCTATCTCCTTCCTCCTTCTTTCTCCCCCATCTCCTTCCCCCATCTCCTTCGCCCTTCCTTCACCCCATCTCTTTCCCCCAACTCCTTCCCCCATCCTTCTCCACTATCTCTTCCTTCCCCCCATCTCCTTCCCCCCCATCTCCGTCCCCCTTCCTTCACCCCATCTGCTTCGCCCCTATCTACTTCCCCCATCTCCTTCCCCCATCTCCTTCCCCCTATCTCCTTCTACCGTATCTCCTTCCCCCTTCCTTCTTCCCCATCTCCTTCCCCTATCTCCTTCACCCTTGCTTCCCCGCTATCTCATTTTCCCCATCTCCTTCCCCCTACCTTCCCCCTATCTCCTTCTCCCCTATCTCCTTCCCGCTTTCTTCTCGCCCTATCTTCTTCCCCCTATCTCCTTCCCCCTTCCTTCCCCATCTCCTTCCCCCTATCTTCTTCCCCCTTCCTACACTTCTATCTCCTTTTCCCCTATCTCCTTCCACTTCTCCTTCCCCTTCCTTCACCCCCTATCTCCCTCCCTCTTCCTTCACCCCCCTCCCCTTCCCCCATTCTCCAAACCCCTTCATTGCCCCTGTCTCGTTCCCCCTTCATTCCCCCATCTCCTTCACCCCATCTCCTTCCCCCTATCTCCTCCCCCATCTCCTTCCCTCTTCCTTCCCCATCTCCTTCCCCATCTCCTTCCGCCATCCTACTCCCCCATCTCCTCCCCCCTTCATTCAACCCATCTCCTTCCCCCTATCTCCTTCCCCATTCTTTCCCCCATCTCCTTCTCCCAATCTCCTCCCCCTTCCTTCCCCCATCTCCTTCTCTGCTATCGTCTTCCCCCTTCCTTCCCCGCTATCTCCGTTTCCCCTAACTCCTTCCCCCTTCCTTCTCCCCGCTATCTCCTTTCCCCTATCTCCTTCCCTCTTCCTTCCCCCTATCTTATTCTACCCTATCTCCTTCCCCCTTCCTTCTCCCCCTCTCATGCCCCCTATCTCCTTCACCCTTCCCTCACCCCATCTCCTTCCCCCTTCCTTCACCCCATCTCCTTCTACCCTATCTCCTTCCCCCTTCCTTCCCCATCTCCTTCTCCCCATCGTCTTGCCACTTCCTTCCCCGCTATCTCCTTTTCCCCTATCTCCTTCCCCCTTCCTTCTCCCCCTATCTCCTTCCCCCTTCCTTCCCCGCTATCTCCTTTTCCCCTATCTCCTTCCCTCTTCCTTCCCCCATCTCCTTCCCCCCATCTCCGTCCCCCTTCCTTCACCCCATCTGCTTCGCCCCTATCTACTTCCCCCATCTCCTTCCCCACATCTCCTTCCCCACATCTCCTTCTACCGTATCTCCTTCCCCCTTCCTTCTTCCCCATCTCCTTCCCCCTATCTCCTTCACACTTGCTTCCCCGCTATCTCCTTTTCCCCATCTCCTTCCCCCTTCCTTCCCCCTATCTCCTTCTCCCCTATCTCCTTCCCGCTTCCTTCTCCCCTATCTTCTTCCCCCTATCTCCTTCCCCCTTCCTTCCCCATCTCCTTCCCCCTATCTTCTTCCCCCTTCCTACACTTCTATCTCCTTTTCCCCTATCTCCTCCCCCTTCCTTCTCCCCCATCTCCTTCCCCCTTCTTTCCCCGCTATATCCTTTTCCCCATCTCCTTCCCTCGTCCTTTCCCCTATCTCCTTCTCCCCATCTCCTTTCTCCTTTCTTCTCCCCAACTCCTTCCCCCATCTCCTTCACCCTTACTTCTCCCATCTCCTTCTCCCCGATCTCCTTCCCCTTCTCCTTCCCCTTCCTTCACCCCCTATCTCCCTCCCTCTTCCTTCACCCCCCTCCCCTTCCCCCATTCTCCAACCCCCTTCATTGCCCCTGTCTCGTTCCCCCTTCATTCCCCCATCTCCTTCCCCCATCTCCTTACCCCTTCCTTCCACCCATCTCCTTCACCCCATCTCCTTCCCCCTATCTCCTCCCCCATCTCCTTCCCTCTTCCTTCCCCATCTCCTTCCCCATCTACTTCCGCCTTCCTACTCCCCCATCTCCTTCCCCCTTCATTCAACCCATCTCCTTCCCCCTATCTCCTTCCCCATTCTTTCCCCCATCTCCTTCTCCCAATCTCCTCCCCCTTCCTTTCCCCATCTCCTTCTCCCCTATCGTCTTCCCCCTTCCTTCCCCGCTATCTCCTTTTCCCCTATCTCCTTCCCTCTTTCTTCTCCCCCATCTCTTGCCCCCTATCTCCTTCCCCTGACTTCTGCCCCATCTCCTTCCCCCTATCTCCTTCACCCTTACTACTCCCATCTCCTTCTCCCCTATCTCCCCCTTCCTTCCCCCCCATCTACTTCCCTCCATCTCCTTCCCCCAACTCCGTCCCCCTTCCTTCACCACATCTCCTTCCCCCCATCTCCTTCCCCAATCGTTCCCCCATCTCCTTCCCCCATCTCCTTCCCCCATCACCTTCTACCCTATCTCCTTCACCCTTCCTTCCCCGCTATCTCCTTTTCCCCTATCTCCTTCCCGCTTCCTTCCCCCATCTCCTTCTCCCCTATCTCCTTCCCCCTATCTCCTTCCCCCTTACTTCTTCCCCTATCTCCTTCCCCCTATCTCCTTCACACTTGCTTCCGCGCTGTCTCCTTTTCCTCTATCTCCTTCCCTATTCCTTCCCCCTATCTCCTTCTCCCCTATCTCCTTCCCCCTTCCTTCTCCCCCTATCTTCTTCCCACTATTTCCTTCCCCCTTCTTACCCCCATCTCCTTCCCCCTATCTTCTTCCCCCTTCCTTACCCGCTATCTCCTTTTCCCCTATCTCCTCCCCCTTCCTTCTCCCCCATCTCCTTCCCCCTTCTTTCCCCGCTATATCCTTTTCCACATCTCCTTCCCTCTTCCTTTCCCCTATCTCCTTCTCCCCATCTCCTTTCTCCTTTCTTCTCCCCCATCTCCTTCCCCCATCTCCTTCACCCTTACTTCTCCCAACTCCTTCTCCCCTATCTCATTCCCCTTCTCCTTCCCCCTTCCTTCTCCCCCTATCTTCTTCCCACTATTTCCTTCCCCCTTCTTACCCCCATCTCCTTCCCCCTATCTTCTTCCCCCTTCCTTACCCGCTATCTCCTTTTCCCCTATCTCCTCCCCCTTCCTTCTCCCCCATCTCCTTCCTCCTTCTTTCCCCGCTATATCCTTTTCCCATCTCCTTCCCTCTTCCTTTCCCCTATCTCCTTCTCCCCATCTCCTTTCTCCTTTCTTCTCCCCCATCTCCTTCCCCCATTCTCCTTTCTCCCATCTCCTTCTCCCCTATCTCCTTCCCCTTCTCCTTCCCTCTTCCTTCACCCCCCTCCCCTTCCCCCATTCTCCAACCCCCTTCATTGCCCCTGTCTCGTTCCCCCTTCATTCCTCCATCTCCTTCCCCCATCTCCTTACCCCTTCCTTCCACCCATCTCCTTCACCCCATCTCCTTCCCCCTATCTCCTCCCCATCTCCTTCCCTCTTCCTTCCCCATCTCCTTCCGCCTTCCTACTCCCCCATCTCCTTCCCCCTTCATTCAACCCATCTCCTTCCCCCTATCTCCTTCCCCATTCTTTCCCCCATCTCCTTCTCCCAATCTCCTCCCCCTTCCTTCCCCCATCTCCTTCTCTGCTCTCGTCTTCCCCCTTCCTTCCCCGCTAGCTCCGATTCCCCTAACACGTTTCCCCTTCCTTCTCCCCGCTATCTCCTTTCCCCTATCTCCTTCCCTCTTCCTTCCCCCTATCTTATTCTACCCTATCTCCTTCCCCCTTCCTTCTCCCCCCTCTCCTGCCCCCCTATCTCCTCCCCCCTTACTTCTGCCCCATCTCCTTCCCCTATCTCCTTCACCCTTCCCTCACCCCATCTCCTTCCCCCTTCCTTCACCCCATCTCCTTCTACCCTATCTCCTTCCCCCTTCCTTCTCCCCCTATCTCCTTCCCCCTATCTCCTTCCCCCTTACTTCTTCCCCTATCTCCTCCCCCCATCTCCTTCACCCTTGCTTCTCCGCTATCTCATTTTCCCCTATCTCCTTCCCTGTTCATTCCCCCTATCTCCTTCTCCCCTATCTCCTTCCTCTTCCTTCTCACCCTATCTGCTTCCCCCTTCCTTCCCCATCTCCTTCTCCCCATCGTCTTGCCACTTCCTTCCCCGCTATCTCCTTTTCCCCTATCTCCTTCCCCCTTCCTTCTCCCCCTATCTCCTTCCCCCTTCCTTCCCCGCTATCTCCTTTTCCCCTATCTCCTTCCCTCTTCCTTCCCCCCATCTCCTTCCCCCCATCTCCGTCCCCCTTCCTTCACCCCATCTGCTTCGCCCCTATCTACTTCCCCCATCTCCTTCCCCACATCTCCTTCCCCACATCTCCTTCTACCGTATCTCCTTCCCCCTTCCTTCTTCCCCATCTCCTTCCCCCTATCTCCTTCACACTTGCTTCCCCGCTATCTCCTTTTCCCCATCTCCTTCCCCCTTCCTTCCCCCTATCTCCTTCTCCCCTATCTCCTTCCCGCTTCCTTCTCCCCATCTTCTTCACACTATTTCCTTCCCCCTTCCTACCCCCATCTCCTTCCCCCTATCTTCTTCCCCCTTCCTTCACCGCTTTCTCCTTTTCCCCTATCTCCTCCCCCTTCCTTCTCCCCATCTCCTTCCCCCTTCTTTCCCCGCTATATCCTTTTCCCCATCTCCTTCCCTCTTCCTTCCCCCTATCTCCTTCTCCCCATCTCCTTTCCCCTTTCTTCTCCCCCATCTCATTCCCCCATCTCCTTCACCCTTATTTCTCCCATCTCCTTCTCTCCTATCTCCTTCCCCTTCTCCTTCCCCCTTCCTTCACCCCCTATCTCCCTCCCTCTTCCTTCACCCCCCTCCCCTTCCCCCATTCTCCAACCCCCTTCATTGCCCCTGTCTCGTTCCCCCTTCATTCCCCCATCTCCTTCCCCCATCTCCTTACCCCTTCCTTCCACCCATCTCCTTCACCCCATCTCCTTCCCCCTATCTCCTCCCCCATCTCCTTCCCCCTTCCTTCCCCATCTCCTTCCCCATCTCCTTCCGACTTCCTTCTCCCCCATCTCCTTCCCCCTTCATTCAACCCATCTCCTTCCCCTATCTCCTTCCCCATTCTGTCCCCGATCTCCTTCTCCCAAACTCCTCCCCCTTCCTTCCCCATCTCCTTCTCCCCCTATCTCCTTCCCCCTGCCTTCCCCGCTATCTCCTTTTCCCCTATCTCCTTCCCTCTTCCATCCCCCCATCTCCTTCCCCCCATCTCCGTCCCCCTCCCTTCACCCCATCTCCTTCGCCCCTATCTACTTCCCCCATCTCCTTACCCCCATCTCCTTCCCCCTATCTCCTTCTACCGTATCTCCTTCCCCCTTCCTTCTTCCCCATCTCCTTCACCCTATCTCCTTCACCCTTGCTTCCCCGCTATCTCATTTTCCCCATCTCCTTCTCCCTTCCTTCCCCCTATCTCCTTCTCCCCTATCTCCTTCCCGCTTCCTTCTCCCCCTATCTTCTTCCCCCTATCTCCTTCCCCCTTCCTTCCCTTCTATCTCCTTTTCCCCTATCTCCTCCCCCTTCCTTCTCCCCCATCTCCTTCCCCCTTCCTTCCCTGCTATATCCTTTCCCCTATCTCCTTCCCTCTTCCTTCCCCCTATCTCCTTCTCCCCTATCTCCTTCCCCTTTTCTTCTCCCCCATCTCCTTCCCCCATCTACTTCTCCCTTACTCCTCCCATCTCCTTCTCCCCTATCTCCTTCCCCTTCTCCTTCCCCCTTCCTTCACCCCTATCTCCTTCCCTCTTCCTTCACCCCCCTCCCCTTCCCCCCATTCTCCATCCCCCTTCATTGCCCTGTCTCGTTCCCCCTTCATTCCCCCATCTCCTTCCCCCTATCTCATTCCCCCTTCCTTCCACCAATCTCCTTCCCCATCTCCTTCCGCCTTCCTTCTCCCCCATCTCTTTCCCCCAATGTTTCCCCCATCTCCTTCTCCCTATCTCATCCCTCCTTCCTTCCCACATCTCCTTCTCCCCTATCGTCTTCCCCCTTCCTTCCCCGCTATCTCCTTTTCCCCTATCTCCTTCCCTCTTTCTTCTCCCCTTATCTCCTGCCCCCATCTCCTTCCCCCTGACTTCTGCCCCATCTCCTTCCCCCTATCTCCTTCACCCTTACTACTACCATCTCCTTCTCCCCTATCTCCCCCTTCCTTCCCCCCCATCTACTTCCCTCCATCTCCTTCCCCCAACTCCGTCCCCCTTCCTTCACCACATCTCCTTCCCCCCATCTCCTTCCCCAATCGTTCCCCCATCTCCTTCCCCCATCTCCTTCCCCCATCACCTTCTACCCTATCTCCTTCACCCTTCCTTCCCCGCTATCTCCTTTTCCCCTATCTCCTTCCCGCTTCCTTCCCCCATCTCCTTCTCCCCTATCTCCTTCCCCCTATCTCCTTCCCCCTTACTTCTTCCCCTATCTCCTTCCCCCTATCTCCTTCACACTTGCTTCCGCGCTATCTCCTTTTCCTCTATCTCCTTCCCTATTCCTTCCCCCTATCTCCTTCTCCCCTATCTCCTTCCCCCTTCCTTCTCCCCCTATCTTCTTCCCACTATTTCCTTCCCCCTTCTTACCCCCATCTCCTTCCCCCTATCTTCTTCCCCCTTCCTTACCCGCTATCTCCTTTTCCCCTATCTCCTCCCCCTTCCTTCTCCCCCATCTCCTTCCCCCTTCTTTCCCCGCTATATCCTTTTCCACATCTCCTTCCCTCTTCCTTTCCCCTATCTCCTTCTCCCCATCTCCTTTCTCCTTTCTTCTCCCCCATCTCCTTCCCCCATCTCCTTCACCCTTACTTCTCCCAACTCCTTCTCCCCTATCTCATTCCCCTTCTCCTTCCCCCTTCCTTCTCCCCCTATCTTCTTCCCACTATTTCCTTCCCCCTTCTTACCCCCATCTCCTTCCCCCTATCTTCTTCCCCCTTCCTTACCCGCTATCTCCTTTTCCCCTATCTCCTCCCCCTTCCTTCTCCCCCATCTCCTTCCTCCTTCTTTCCCCGCTATATCCTTTTCCCATCTCCTTCCCTCTTCCTTTCCCCTATCTCCTTCTCCCCATCTCCTTTCTCCTTTCTTCTCCCCCATCTCCTTCCCCCATTCTCCTTTCTCCCATCTCCTTCTCCCCTATCTCCTTCCCCTTCTCCTTCCCTCTTCCTTCACCCCCCTCCCCTTCCCCCATTCTCCAACCCCCTTCATTGCCCCTGTCTCGTTCCCCCTTCATTCCTCCATCTCCTTCCCCCATCTCCTTACCCCTTCCTTCCACCCATCTCCTTCACCCCATCTCCTTCCCCCTATCTCCTCCCCCATCTCCTTCCCTCTTCCTTCCCCATCTCCTTCCGCCTTCCTACTCCCCAATCTCCTTCCCCCTTCATTCAACCCATCTCCTTCCCCCTATCTCCTTCCCCATTCTTTCCCCCATCTCCTTCTCCCAATCTCCTCCCCCTTCCTTCCCCCATCTCCTTCTCTGCTCTCGTCTTCCCCCTTCCTTCCCCGCTAGCTCCGATTCCCCGAACACGTTTCCCCTTCCTTCTCCCCGCTATCTCCTTTCCCTATCTCCTTCCCTCTTCCTTCCCCCTATCTTATTCTACCCTATCTCCTTCCCCCTTCCTTCTCCCCCCTCTCCTGCCCCCTATCTCCTCCCCCCTTACTTCTGCCCCATCTCCTTCCCCTATCTCCTTCACCCTTCCCTCACCCCATCTCCTTCCCCCTTCCTTCACCCCATCTCCTTCTACCCTATCTCCTTCCCCCTTCCTTCTCCCCCTATCTCCTTCCCCCTATCTCCTTCCCCCTTACTTCTTCCCCTATCACCTCCCCCCATCTCCTTCACCCTTGCTTCTCCGCTATCTCATTTTCCCCTATCTCCTTCCCTGTTCATTCCCCCTATCTCCTTCTCCCCTATCTCCTTCCCTCTTCCTTCTCACCCTATCTGCTTCCCCCTTCCTTCCCCATCTCCTTCTCCCCATCGTCTTGCCACTTCCTTCCCCACTATCTCCTTTTCCCCTATCTCCTTCCCCCTTCCTTCTCCCCCTATCTCCTTCCCCCTTCCTTCCCCGCTATCTTCTTTTCCCCTATCTCCTTCCCTCTTCCTTCCCCCTATCTTATTCTACCCTATCTCCTTCCCCCTTCCTTCTCCCCCCTCTCATGCCCCCTTTCTCCTTCATCCTTCCCTCACCCCATCTCCTTCCCCCTTCCTTCACCCCATCTCCTTCTACCCTATCTCCTTCCCCCTTCCTTCCCCATCTCCTTCTCCCCATCGTCTTGCCACTTCCTTCCCCGCTATCTCCTTTTCCCCTATCTCCTTCCCCCTTCCTTCTCCCCCTATCTCCTTCCCCCTTCCTTCCCCGCTATCTCCTTTTCCCCTATCTCCTTCCCTCTTCCTTCCCCCCATCTCCTTCCCCCCATCTCCGTCCCCCTTCCTTCACCCCATCTGCTTCGCCCCTATCTACTTCCCCCATCTCCTTCCCCCCATCTCCTTCCCCCTATCTCCTTCTACCGTATCTCCTTCCCCCTTCCTTCTTCCCCATCTCCTTCCCCCTATCTCCTTCACCCTTGCTTCCCCGCTATCTCCTTTTCCCCATCTCCTTCCCCCTTCCTTCCCCCTATCTCCTTCTCCCCTATCTCCTTCCCGCTTCCTTCTCCCCTATCCTCTTCCCCCTATCTCCTTCCCCCTTCCTTCCCCATCTCCTTCCCCCTATCTTCTTCCCCCTTCCTACACTTCTATCTCCTTTTCCCCTATCTCCTCCCCTTCCTTCTCCCCCATCTCCTTCCCCCTTCTTTCCCCGCTATATCCTTTTCCCCATCTCCTTCCCTCGTCCTTTCCCCTATCTCCTTCTCCCCATCTCCTTTCTCCTTTCTTCTCCCCATCTCCTTCCCCCATCTCCTTCACCCTTACTTCTCCCATCTCCTTCTCCCCGATCTCCTTCCCCTTCTCCTTCCCCTTCCTTCACCCCCTATCTCCCTCCCTCTTCCTTCACCCCCCTCCCCTTCCCCCATTCTCCAACCCCCTTCATTGCCCCTGTCTCGTTCCCCCTTCATTCCCCCATCTCCTTCCCCCATCTCCTTACCCCTTCCTTCCACCCATCTCCTTCACCCCATCTCCTTCCCCCTATCTCCTCCCCCATCTCCTTCCCTCTTCCTTCCCCATCTCCTTCCCCATCTCCTTCCGCCTTCCTACTCCCCCATCTCCTTCCCCCTTCATTCAACCCATCTCCTTCCCCCTATCTCCTTCCCCATTCTTTCCCCCATCTCCTTCTCCCAATCTCCTCCCCCTTCCTTCCCCCATCTCCTTCTCCCCTATCGTCTTCCCCCTTCCTTCCCCGCTATCTACTTTTCCCCTATCTCCTTCCCTCTTTCTTCTCCCCCATCTCTTGCCCCCTATCTCCTTCCCCCGACTTCTGCCCCATCTCCTTCACCCTATCTCCTTCACCCTTACTACTCCCATCTCCTTCTCCCCTATCTCCCCCTTCCTTCCCCCCCATCTACTTCCCTCCATCTCCTTCCCCCAACTCCGTCCCCCTTCCTTCACAACATCTCCTTCCCCCCATCTCCTTCCCCAATCGTTCCCCCATCTCCTTCCCCCATCTCCTTCCCCCATCACCTTCTACCCTATCTCCTTCACCCTTCCTTCCCCGCTATCTCCTTTTCCCCTATCTCCTTCCCGCTTCCTTCCCCCTATCTCCTTCTCCCCTATCTCCTTCCCCCTATCTCCTTCCCCCTTACTTCTTCCCCTATCTCCTTCCCCCTATCTCCTTCACACTTGCTTCCGCGCTATCTCCTTTTCCTCTATCTCCTTCCCTCTTCCTTCCCCCTATCTCCTTCTCCCCTATCTCCTTCCCCCTTCCTTCTCCCCCTATCTTCTTCCCACTATTTCCTTCCCCCTTCTTACCCCCATCTCCTTCCCCCTATCTTCTTCCCCCTTCCTTACCCGCTATCTCCTTTTCCCCTATCTCCTCCCCCTTCCTTCTCCCCCATCTCCTTCCCCCTTCTTTCCCCGCTATATCCTTTTCCCCATCTCCTTCCCTCTTCCTTTCCCCTATCTCCTTCTCCCCATCTCCTTTCTCCTTTCTTCTCCCCATCTCCTTCCCCCATCTCCTTCACCCTTACTTCTCCCATCTCCTTCTCCCCTATCTCATTCCCCTTCTCCTTCCCCCTTCCTTCTCCCCCTATCTTCTTCCCACTATTTCCTTCCCCCTTCTTACCCCCATCTCCTTCCCCCTATCTTCTTCCCCCTTCCTTACCCGCTATCTCCTTTTCCCCTATCTCCTCCCCCTTCCTTCTCCCCCATCTCCTTCCCCCTTCTTTCCCCGCTATATCCTTTTCCCCATCTCCTTCCCTCTTCCTTTCCCCTATCTCCTTCTCCCCATCTCCTTTCTCCTTTCTTCTCCCCCATCTCCTTCCCCCATCTCCTTCACCCTTATTTCTCCCATCTCCTTCTCCCCTATCTCCTTCCCCTTCTCCTTCCCTCTTCCTTCACCCCCCTCCCCTTCCCCCATTCTCCAACCCCCTTCATTGCCCCTGTCTCGTTCCCCCTTCATTCCTCCATCTCCTTCCCCCATCTCCTTACCCCTTCCTTCCACCCATCTCCTTCACCCCATCTCCTTCCCTCTATCTCCTCCCCCATCTCCTTCCCTCTTCCTTCCCCATCTCCTTCCCCATCTCCTTCCGCCTTCCTACTCCCCCATCTCCTTCCCCCTTCATTCAACCCATCTCCTTCCCCCTATCTCCTTCCCCATTCTTTCCCCCATCTCCTTCTCCCAATCTCCTCCCCCTTCCTTCCCCCATCTCCTTCTCTGCTCTCGTCTTCCCCCTTCCTTCCCCGCTAGCTCCGATTCCCCTAACACGTTTCCCCTTCCTTCTCCCCCGCTATCTCCTTTCCCCTATCTCCTTCCCTCTTCCTTCCCCCTATCTTATTCTACCCTATCTCCTTCCCCCTTCCTTCTCCCCCCTCTCCTGCCCCCTATCTCCTTCCCCCTTACTTCTGCCCCATCTCCTTCCCCTATCTCCTTCACCCTTCCCTCACCCCATCTCCTTCCCCCTTCCTTCACCCCATCTCCTTCTACCCTATCTCCTTCCCCCTTCCTTCTCCCCCTATCTCCTTCCCCCTATCTCCTTCCCCCTTACTTCTTCCCCTATCTCCTCCCCCCATCTCCTTCACCCTTGCTTCTCCGCTATCTCATTTTCCCCTATCTCCTTCCCTCTTCATTCCCCCTATCTCCTTCTCCCCTATCTCCTTCCCTCTTCCTTCTCACCCTATCTGCTTCCCCCTTCCTTCCCCATCTCCTTCTCCCCATCGTCTTGCCACTTCCTTCCCCGCTATCTCCTTTTCCCCTATCTCCTTCCCCCTTCCTTCTCCCCCTATCTCCTTCCCCCTTCCTTCCCCGCTATCTTCTTTTCCCCTATCTCCTTCCCTCTTCCTTCCCCCCATCTCCTTCCCCCCATCTCCGTCCCCCTTCCTTCACCCCATCTGCTTCGCCCCTATCTACTTCCCCCATCTCCTTACCCCCATCTCCTTCCCCCTATCTCCTTCTACCGTATCTCCTTCCCCCTTCCTTCTTCCCCATCTCCTTCACCCTATCTCCTTCACCCTTGCTTCCCCGCTATCTCCTTTTCCCCATCTCCTTCCCCCTTCCTTCCCCCTATCTCCTTCTCCCCTATCTCCTTCTCGCTTCCTTCTCCCCCTATCTTCTTCCCCCTATCTCCTTCCCCCTTCCTTCCCCCATTTCCTTCCCCCTATCTTCTTCCCCCTTCCTTCCCTTCTATCTCCTTTTCCCCTATCTCCTCCCCTTCCTTCTCCCCCATCTCCTTCCCCCTTCCTTCCCCGCTATATCCTTTCCCCTATCTCCTTCCCTCTTCCTTCCCCCTATCTCCTTCTCCCCTATCTCCTTCCCCCTTTCTTCTCCCCCATCTCCTTCCCCCATCTACTTCTCCCTTACTCCTGCCATCTCCTTCTCCCCTATCTCCTTCCCCTTCTCCTTCCCCCTTCCTTCACCCCCTATCGCCATCCCTCTTCCTTCACCCCCCTCCCCTTCCCCCCTTCTCCATCCCCTTTCATTCCCTCTGTCTCGTTCCCCCTTCATTCCCCCATCTCCTTCCCCCTATCTCCTTCCCCCTTCCTTCCACCAATCTCCTTGCCCCATCTCCTTCCGCCTTCCTTCTCCCCCATCTCCTTCCCCCAATCTTTCCCCCATCTCCTTCTCCCTATCTCCTCCCTCCTTCCTTCCCCCATCTCCTTCTCCCCTATCGTCTTCCCCCTTCCTTCCCCGCTATCTCCTTTTCCCCTATCTCCTTCCCTCTTTCTTCTCCCCCATCTCTTGCCCCCTATCTCCTTCCCCCTGACTTCTGCCCCATCTCCTTCCCCCATCTCCTTCACCCTTACTACTCCCATCTCCTTCTCCCCTATCTCCCCCTTCCTTCCCCCCCATCTACTTCCCTCCATCTCCTTCCCCCAACTCCGTCCCCCTTCCTTCACCACATCTCCTTCCCCCCATCTCCGTCCCCAATCGTTCCCCCATCTCCTTCCCCCATCTCCTTCCCCCTATCACCTTCTACACTATCTCCTTCACCTTTCCTTCCCCGCTATCTCCTTTTCCCCTATCTCCTTCCCTCTTCCTTCCCCCTATCTCCTTCTCCCCTATCTCCTTCCCCCTATCTCCTTCCCCCTTACTTCTTCCCCTATCTCCTTCCCCTATCTCCTTCACACTTGCTTCCGCGCTATCTCCTTTTCCTCTATCTCCTTCCCTCTTCCTTCCCCCTATCTCCTTCTCCCCTATCTCCTTCCCCCTTTCTTCTCCCCCATCTCCTTCCCCCATCTCCTTCTCCCCTATCTCCTTCCCCTTCCCCATCCCCCTTCATTCCCCCTGTCTCGTTCCCCCTTCATTCCCCCATCTCCTTCCCCCTATCTCCTTCCGCCTTCCTTCCACCCATCTCCTTCCCCCCATCTCCTTCCCCCATCTCCTCCCCCCATCTCCTTGCCCCTTCCTTCCCCATCTCCTTCCCCATCTCCTTCCGCCTTCCTTCTCCCCATCTCCTTGAACCAATCTTTCCCCATCTCCTTCTCCCTATCTCCTCCCTCTTTCCTTCCCCCATCTCCTTCTCCCCTATTGTCTGCCCCCTTCCTTCCCCGCTATCTCCTTTTCCCCTATCTCCTTCCCCCTTCATTCTCCCCCTATCTCCTGCCCCCTATCACCTTCCCCCTGACTTCTGCCCCATCTCCTTCCACCTATCTCCTTCTCCCTTACTACCCCCATCTCCTTCCCCCCTATCTCCCCCTTCCTTCCCCCCCATCTCCTTCCCCCATCTCCTTCCCCAATTCTTCCCCCATCTCCTTCCCCCATCTCCTTCCCCTATCTCCTTCTACCCTATCTCCTTCACCCTTCCTTCACCGCTATCTCCTTTTCCCCTATCTCCTTCACTCTTCCTTCCCCCTATCTCATTCTCCCCTGTCTCCTTCCCCCTTCCTTCTCCCCCATCTCCTTCCCTCTATCTCATTCCCCCTTCCTTCCCCCATCTCCTTCCCCCTCTCTCCTTCCCCCTTCCTTCCCCCCATCTCCTTCTCTCCATCTTCTTCCCCTTCCTTCCCCGCTATCTCCTTTTCCCCTATCTCCTTCCCCCTTCCATCTCCCCCATCTCCTTCCACCTTCCTTCCTCGCTGTCTCCTTTTCCCCTATCTCCTTCCCTCTTCCTTCCCCCTATCTCCTTCCCCCTATCTCCTTCACCCTTCCTTCCCCCGTCTCCTTCCCCTATCTCATTCACCCTTCCTTCCCCCATCTCCTTCTCCCCAATCTCCTTCTCCCTTCCTTCTCTCTTGCCCCCTATCTCCTTCCCCCTGACTTCTGCCCCATCTCCTTCCCCCATCTCCTTCACCCTTACTACTCCCATCTCCTTCTCCCCTATCTCCCCCATCTCCTTCCCCCATCTCCTTCACCCTTACTACTCCCATCTCCTTCTCCCCTATCTCCCCCTTCCTTCCCCCCCATCTACTTCCCTCCATCTCCTTCCCCCTATCTCCTTCCCCCTATGTCCTTCCCTCTTCCTTCACCCCCCTCCACTTCCTCCCTTCTCCATCCCCCTTCATTCCCCCTGTCTCGTTCCCCCTTCATTCCCCCATCTCCTTCCCCCATCTCCTTCCGCCTTCCTTCCACCCATCTCCTTCCCCCCATCTCCTTCCCCCATCTCCTCCCCCCATCTCCTTGCCCCTTCCTTCCCCATCTCCTTCCCCAATCTCCTTCCGCCTTCCTTCTCCCCATCTCCTTCCCCCAATCTTTCCCCATCTCCTTCTCCCTATCTCCTCCCTCCTTCCTTCCCCCATCTCCTTCTCCCCTATCGTCTTCCCCCTTCCTTCCTCGCTATCTCCTTTTCCCCATCTCCTTCCCCCTGACTTCTGCCCCATCTCCTTCCCCCTATCTCCTTCACCCTTACTACCCCCATCTCCTTCTCCCCATCTCCTTAGCCCCTTCTTTCCCCTATCTCCTTCCCCCTTCCTTCCCCCATCTCATTTTCCCCATCTCCTTCCCCCTTCCTTCCCCCTATCTCATTTTCCCCATCTCCTTTCCCCCTTCCTTCCCCCTATCTCATTTTCCCCATCTCCTTCCCCCTTCCTTCCCCCATCTCATTCCCCCATCTCCTTACACCTTCCTTCCCCCTATCTCCTTCACACCCCTTCCCCCCATCTCCTTTCCCTTCATCTCCTTGCCCCTTCCTTCTGCCCCGATCTCCTTCCCCCTATCTCCTTCCCTCTTCATCCCACCCATCTCCTTCCCCATTCCTTCCCCCATCTCCTTCCCCATTCCTTCCCCCATCTCCTTCACACTTCCTTCCCCTATCTCATTTCCCCCATCTCCTTCCCCCTTCCTTCAACCCCTATCTCCTTCCCCATCTTCTTCCCCCTTCCTTCCCCCATCTCCGTCACCCCCTTGCCCCCTATCTCCTTTCCCTTAATCTCCTTCCCCATTCCTTCTGCCCCATCTCCTTCCCCCTTCCTCCCCGCTATCACCTTTTCGCTTCCTTCCCCCTATCTCCTTCCCCAATCGCCTTCCCCTCCTTCCTTCCTCCCTATCTCCTTCCCCCATCTCGTTCCCCCTTCCTTCCCCTATCTCCTTTCCCTATCTTCTTCCCCCCTTCTTTTCCCCCATCTCCTTCACCCCCTTCTCCTGTATCTTCTTCCCACCATCTGCTTCCCTCTTCCTTCCGCCCCATCTCCTTCCCCTGTCTCCTTCCCCCTTCCTCCCACCCATCTCCTTCCCCATTCCTTCCCCCATCTCTTTCCCCATCTCCTTCCCCCTTCCATCCCCCTAACCCCATCCCCATTCCTTCCCCCCATCTCCTTCCCCCATCTCCTTCCCCCTTCCTTCCCCGATCTCCTTTCCCCTCCCTCCCACCCATCTCCTTCCCCCTTCCTTCCCTCCCATCTCCTTCTCCCATCTCCTTCCCCCTTCATTCCCCCTATCTCCTTCCCCCTCTATCTCCTTCCCCCTTCCATCCCCCATCTCCTTCCCCCTATCTCCTTCACCCTTACTACTCACATCTCCTTCTCCCCTATCTCCCCCTTCCTTCTCCCCCATCTACTTCCCCCCATCTCCTTCCCCCAACTCCGTCCCCCTTCCTTCACCCCATCACCATCCCCCTTCCTTCACCACATCTCCTTCCCCCCATCTCCTTCCCCAATCGTGCCCCCATCTCCTTCCCCCCATCTCATTCCCCCTATCACCTTCTACCCTATCTCCTTCACCCTTCCTTCCCCGCTATCTCCTTTTCCCCTATCTCCTTCCCACTTCCTTCCCCCTATCTCCTTCTCCCCTATCTCCTTCCCCCTATCTCCTTCCCCCTTACTTCTTCCCCTATCTCCTTCTCCCTTACTCCTCCCATCTCCTTCTCCCCTATCTCCTTCCCCTTCTCCTTCCCCCTTCCTTCACCCCCTATCTCCTTCCCTCTTCCTTCACCCCCCTCCCCTTCCTCCCTTCTCCATCCCCCTTCATTCCCCCTGTCTCGTTCCCCCTTCATTCCCCCATCTCCTTCCCCCTACCTCCTTCCGCCTTCCTTCCACCCATCTCCTTCCCCCATCTCCTTCCCGCATCTCCTCCCCCATCTCCTTCCCCCTTCCTTCCCCATCTCCTTCCCCCATCTCTTTCCGCCTTCCTTCTCCCCATATCCTTCCCCTAATGTTTCCCCATCTCTTTCTCCCTATCTCCTCCCTCCTTCCTTCCCCCATCTCCTTCTCCCCTATCGTCTTCCCCCTTCCTTCCCCGCTATCTCCTTTTCCCCTATCTCCTTCCCCCTTCATTCTCCCCCTATCTCCTGCCCCCTATCCCCTTCCCCCTGACTTCTGCCCCATCTCCTTCCCCCTATCTCCTTCACCCTTACTACCCCCATCTCCTTCTCCCCATCTCCCCCTTCCTTCCCCCCATCTCCTTCCCCCCATCTCCTTCCCCAATTCTTCCCGCATCTCCTTCCCCCATCTCCTTCCCCCTATCTCCTTCTACCCTATCTCCTTCACCCTTCCTTCCCCGCTATCTCCTTCCCCCCATCTTCTTCTCCCCATCTTCTTCCCCCTTCCTTCCCCGCTATCTCCTTTCCCCTATCTCCTTCCCCCTTCCTTCTCCCCATCTCCTTCCCCCTTCCTTCCTCGCTATCTCCTTTTCCCCTATCTCCTTCACCCTTCCTTCCCCCGTCTCCTTCCCCCATCTCATTCACCCTTCCTTTCCCCCATCTCCTTCTCCCCTATCTCCTTCCCCCTTCCTTCCCCGCTCTCTCCTTTTCCCCTATCTCCTTCCCTCTCCCTTCCCCTATCTCCTTCTCCCCTATCTCCTTAATCCTTCCTTCCCCCATCTCCTCCCCCTAATCTCCTTGCCCCCATCTCCTTCACCTTTATCTCCTTCCCCCATCTCCTTCCCCCTTCCTTACCCCACATCTCCTTCCCCCATCTCCTTTCCCCTTCCTTCCCCCATCTTATTCACACCCCTCTCCGCTAACTCCTTCCCTTCTTTCTGCCCCTATCTCCTTCCCCACTATCTCTTTCCCCCTTCCTCCCCACTATCTCCTTTCCCCTTCCTTGCCCCCATCTCCTTCCCCCATCTCCTTCTCCCCTTCTTCCCCCTTCCTTCCCTCCCATCTTCTTCCCCCATCCCCTTCCCCATTCGTTCCCCACATCTCCTTCCCGCCTATCTCCTTCCCCCTTCCTACCCCCATCTCCTTCACACCCCTTCCCCATCATCTCCTTTCCCTTCATCTCCTTCCCCCTTCCTTCCCCACATCTCCTTCCCCTTATCTCATTCCCCTTCCTTCCCCCTGTCTCCTGCACCCTTCCTTCCCTCATCTCCTTCTCCCCTATCTCCTTCCCCCTTCCTTCCCCCATCTCCTTTCCCCCATCTCCGACCCACATAATTCCCCCATCTCCTTCCCCCTTCCTTCACCCCCTATCTCCTTTCCCCCATCTCCTTCCCCCTTCCTTCCCCAAATCTCCTTCACCCCCATCCCATCTCCTTTCCCTTCATCTCCTTACCCCTTCCTTCCCCCTCTATCTCCTTCCCCCTTCCTTCCCCTATCCCCTTCCCCATATCTCCTTCCCCCTTCCTTCACCCCATCTCCTACCCCTCTCTCCATCCCACATCATTCCCCAATATCTCCTTCCCACATCTCCTTTCCCCATCATTCCTCCCTTCTCCTTCCCCCCATCTCCTTCCCCCTTCCTTCCCCCCTATCTCCTTCCCACTTCTTTCCCCCTCTATCTCCTTACCCCTTCCTTCCCCCTATCTCCTTCCCCCCATCTCCTTCCTGCTTCCTTCCCCCCATCTCCTTTCCCCCATCTCCTTCCCCTTCCTTCCCCCTTAATCTCCTTCCCCCATCCTTCACCCCCTATCTCCTTCCCCATCTCCTTTCCCACGTCTCCTTCCCCCTATCTCCTCCCCCCTATCTCCTTCCCTCTTCCTTCACCCCCCTCCCCTTCCTCCCTTCTCCATCCCCCTTCATTCCCCCTGTCTCGTTCCCCCTTCATTCCCCCATCTCCTTCCCCCTACCTCCTTCCGCCTTCCTTCCACCCATCTCCTTCCCCCATCTCCTTCCCGCATCTCCTCCCCCATCTCCTTCCCCCTTCCTTCCCCATCTCCTTCCCCCATCTCTTTCCGCCTTCCTTCTCCCCATATCCTTCCCCTAATGTTTCCCCATCTCTTTCTCCCTATCTCCTCCCTCCTTCCTTCCCCCATCTCCTTCTCCCCTATCGTCTTCCCCCTTCCTTCCCCGCTATCTCCTTTTCCCCTATCTCCTTCCCCCTTCATTCTCCCCCTATCTCCTGCCCCCTATCCCCTTCCCCCTGACTTCTGCCCCATCTCCTTCCCCCTATCTCCTTCACCCTTACTACCCCCATCTCCTTCTCCCCATCTCCCCCTTCCTTCCCCCCATCTCCTTCCCCCCATCTCCTTCCCCAATTCTTCCCGCATCTCCTTCCCCCATCTCCTTCCCCCTATCTCCTTCTACCCTATCTCCTTCACCCTTCCTTCCCCGCTATCTCCTTCCCCCCATCTTCTTCTCCCCATCTTCTTCCCCCTTCCTTCCCCGCTATCTCCTTTCCCCTATCTCCTTCCCCCTTCCTTCTCCCCATCTCCTTCCCCCTTCCTTCCTCGCTATCTCCTTTTCCCCTATCTCCTTCACCCTTCCTTCCCCCGTCTCCTTCCCCCATCTCATTCACCCTTCCTTTCCCCCATCTCCTTCTCCCCTATCTCCTTCCCCCTTCCTTCCCCGCTCTCTCCTTTTCCCCTATCTCCTTCCCTCTCCCTTCCCCTATCTCCTTCTCCCCTATCTCCTTAATCCTTCCTTCCCCCATCTCCTCCCCCTAATCTCCTTGCCCCCATCTCCTTCACCTTTATCTCCTTCCCCCATCTCCTTCCCCCTTCCTTACCCCACATCTCCTTCCCCCATCTCCTTTCCCCTTCCTTCCCCCATCTTATTCACACCCCTCTCCGCTAACTCCTTCCCTTCTTTCTGCCCCTATCTCCTTCCCCACTATCTCTTTCCCCCTTCCTCCCCACTATCTCCTTTCCCCTTCCTTGCCCCCATCTCCTTCCCCCATCTCCTTCTCCCCTTCTTCCCCCTTCCTTCCCTCCCATCTTCTTCCCCCATCCCCTTCCCCATTCGTTCCCCACATCTCCTTCCCGCCTATCTCCTTCCCCCTTCCTACCCCCATCTCCTTCACACCCCTTCCCCATCATCTCCTTTCCCTTCATCTCCTTCCCCCTTCCTTCCCCACATCTCCTTCCCCTTATCTCATTCCCCTTCCTTCCCCCTGTCTCCTGCACCCTTCCTTCCCTCATCTCCTTCTCCCCTATCTCCTTCCCCCTTCCTTCCCCCATCTCCTTTCCCCCATCTCCGACCCACATAATTCCCCCATCTCCTTCCCCCTTCCTTCACCCCCTATCTCCTTTCCCCCATCTCCTTCCCCCTTCCTTCCCCAAATCTCCTTCACCCCCATCCCATCTCCTTTCCCTTCATCTCCTTACCCCTTCCTTCCCCCTCTATCTCCTTCCCCCTTCCTTCCCCTATCCCCTTCCCCATATCTCCTTCCCCCTTCCTTCACCCCATCTCCTACCCCTCTCTCCATCCCACATCATTCCCCAATATCTCCTTCCCACATCTCCTTTCCCCATCATTCCTCCCTTCTCCTTCCCCCCATCTCCTTCCCCCTTCCTTCCCCCCTATCTCCTTCCCACTTCTTTCCCCCTCTATCTCCTTACCCCTTCCTTCCCCCTATCTCCTTCCCCCCATCTCCTTCCTGCTTCCTTCCCCCCATCTCCTTTCCCCCATCTCCTTCCCCTTCCTTCCCCCTTAATCTCCTTCCCCCATCCTTCACCCCCTATCTCCTTCCCCATCTCCTTTCCCACGTCTCCTTCCCCCTATCTCCTCCCCCCTATCTCCTTCCCCCTTCCTTCCCGCTATCTTCTTCACCCCACTTCCCCCCCATCTCCTTTCCCTTCATCTCCTTCCCCCTCCCTTCTGCCCCTATCTCCTTGTCCCGCAATCTCCTTCCCTCTTCCTCCCCGCTATCTCATTTCCCTTTCCTTCCAGCTATCTCCTTTCCCCCATTTCGTCCCCCCTTCCTTCCCCCTATCTCCTTCCCCCTTCCTTTCCCCTCTATCTCCTTCCCCCTTCCTTCACCCCCTATCTCCTTCCCCATCTCCTTCCCCCTTCCTTCCCCACATCTCCTTACCACTATTTCCTTCCCCCTCCCTTCCCCCATCTCCTTCACCCCACTTCCCCCCATCTCCTTTCCCTTCATCTCCTTCCCCCTTCTTTCTGGCCCTATCTCCTTGTCCCGCTATCTCCTTCCCCCTTTCTCCCCTCTATCTCCTTTCCCTATCCTTCACCCTATCTCCTTTCCCCCATCTTTCCCCCCCTTCCTTGCCCTATCTCCTTCCCCCATCTCCTTCCCCCTTCCTTCCCCACATTTCCTTTCCCCCCAATTTCCTTCCCCCCTCCTTCCCCCCATCTGCTTCCCCATCGCCTTCCCCCTTCCTTCCCCTATCTCCTTCCCCATCTCCTTCCCCCTTCCTTCCACCCTATCTCCTTCACCCCACTTCCCCCCGTATCTCCATCACCCCATCTCCTTCACCCTTCCTTCCGCCCCATCTCCTTCCACCTATCTCCTTCCCGCTTCATCCCACCCATCTCCTTCCCCATTCCTTCCCCCATCTCCTTCCCCCATCTCCTTAGCCCCTTCTTTCACCCTATCTCCTTCCCCCTTCCTTCCCCCTATCTCATTTTCCCCATCTCCTTCCCCCTTCCTTCCCCCATCTCCTTCCCCCATCTCCTTACCCCTTCCTTCCCCCTATCTCCTTAACACCCCTTCCCCCATCTCCTTTCCCTTCATCTCCTTGCCCCTTCCTTCTGCCCCGATCTCCTTCCCCCATCTCCTTCCCCCTTCATCCCACCCATCTCCTTCCCCATTCCTTCCCCCATCTCCTTCACCCTTCCTTCCCCTATCTCATTTCCCCCTATCTCCTTCCCCTTCCTTCAACCCCTATCTCCTTCCCCCATCTTCTTCACCCTTCCTTTCCCCATCTCCGTCACCCCCCTTGCCCCCTATCTCCTTTCCCTTAATTTCCTTCCCCATTCCTTCTGCCCCTATCTCCTTCCCCCTTCCTCCCCTCTATCACCTTTTCGCTTCCTTCCCCCTATCTCCTTCCCCAATCGCCATCCCCTCCTTCCTTCCTCCCTATCTCCTTCCCCCATCTCGTTCCCCCTTCCTTCCCCCTATCTCCTTTCCCCATCTTCTTCCCCCATTCTTTTCCCCCATCTCCTTCACCCCCTTCTCCTGTATCTCCTTCCCACCATCTGCTTCCCCCTTCCTTCCGCCCCATCTCCTTCCCCTGTCTCCTTCCCCCTTCCTCCCACCCATCTCCTTCCCCATTCCTGCCCCCATCTCTTTCCCCCATCTCCTTCCCCCTTCCATCCCCCTATCCCCATCCACATTCCTTCCCCCATCTCCTTCTCCCCATCTCCTTCCCCCTTCCTTCCCCCTATCTCCTTCCCACACCCTCCCACCCATCTCCTTCCCCCTTCCTTCCCTCCCATCTCCTTCTCCCATCTCCTTCCCCCTTCATTTCCCCTATCTCCTTCCCCCTCTATCTCCTTCCCCCTTCCTTCCCCCATCTCCTTCCCCCATCTCCTTCTCCCTGTTACTTCCCCCCTTTCTTCCCACCATCTCCTTCCCCCCATCTCCTTCCCCCTTACTTCCCCACCTCGGCCTCCCCCTTCCTTCCCCCATCTCCTTTCCCCTTCCTTCCCTCCATATCCTTCCTCATCTACTTCTCCACTATCTCCTTCCCCCTTCCTTCCCCCATCTCCTTCTCCCCTATCTTCTTCCCCCTTCCATCCCCCGAATCTCCTTTCCCCATCTCCTTCTCCCCTCCTTTCCCCCATCTCCTCCCCCATCTCCTTCCCCTTATCTCCTTCCATCCATCTCCTTCCCACTTCCCTACCCCATCTCCTTCTCCCATATCTCGTTCCCCCTCTCCTTCCCCCATCTCCTTCCCCCCATCACCTTCCCGCTTCCTTCCCCCATCTCCTTCCCCATCTCCTTCACCCCTATCTCCTTCCCTCTTCCTTCACACACCTCCCCTTCCCCCCTTCTCCATCCCCCTTCATTCCCCCTGTCTCGTACCCCCTTCATTCTCCCCATCTACTTCTCCACTATCTACTTCCCCCTTCCTTCCCCCATCTCCTTTTCCTCTATCTCCTCCCCCCATCTCCTTCCCCCTTATCTCCTTCCCCCATCTCCTTCCCACTTCCCTACCCCCATCTCCTTCTCCCATATCTCCTTCCCCCTCTCCTTCCCCATCTCCTTCCCCCCTCCTCCCCCACTATCTCCTTCCCCCATCTCCTTCCACCTTCCTTCCCCCTATCCCCACCCCCATTCCTTCCCCCCATCTCCATCCCCATCCCCCTTTCTTCCCCTATCTCCTTCCCTCTCCCTCCCACCCATCTCCTTCCCCTTCCTTCCCTCCCATCTCCTTCCCCCATCTCCTTCCCCCTTCATTAACCCTATCTGGTTCCCCCTCTATCTCCTTCCCCCTTCCTTCCCCCATCTCCTTCCCCATCTCCTTCCCCCTATCTCTTTCCCCTCTCTCCTTCCCCTTCCTTCCCCCACATCTCCACCACCCCATCTCCTTCACCCTTCCTTCCCCCAACTCCTTCCCCCCTATCTCGTTCCTCCTTCATACCCCCCCATCTCCATTCCCACAATCTCCTTCCCCTTTCCTTCCCCCCATCTCCTTCTCCCTGTCTCCTTCCCCCCTTTCTTCCCACCATCTCCTTCCCCCCATCTCCTTCCCCCTTAGATCCCCACCTCGGCCTCCCCCTTCCTTCCCCCATCTCCATCCCCCTTCCTTCCCTCCATATCCTTCCCCATCTACTTCTCCACTATCTCCTTCCCCCTTCCTTCCCCATCTCCTTCTCCCCTATCTCCTTCCCCCTTCCTTTCCCCGAATCTCCTTTCACCATCTCCTTCTCCCCTCCTTTCCCCCATCTCCTCCCCATCTCCTTCCCCCTTATCTCCTTACCCCCATCGCCTTCCCACTACCCTACCCCCATATCCTTCTCCCAAATCTCCTTCCCCCTCTCCTTCCCCCATCTCCTTCCCCCCCCTCCCCCACTATCTCCTTCCCCATCTCCTTCCGCCTTCCTTCCCCCTATCCCCGTCCCCATTTCTTCCCCCATCTCCTTCCCCCTTCCTTCCCCTATCTCCATCTCCCTCCCTCCCACCCATCTCCTTCCCCCTTCCTTCTCTCCCATCTCCTTCCCCCATCTCCTTCCCCCTTCATTCCCCCTATCTCCTTCCCCCTCTATCTCCTTTCCCCTTCCGTCCCCCATGTCCTTCCCCCATCTCCTTCCCCCCACCAATCTCCTTCCCCCTTATCTCCTTCCCCTTCCTTCCCCCATCTCCAACCCCCAACTCCTTCTCACTTATTTCCTTCCCCCATGTCCTTCCCCTCATATCATTCCCCCTATCTCATTCCACCTTTCTTCCCACCATCTCCTTCCCCCATCTCCTTCCCCCTTCCTTCCCCCATCTCCTACCCCAATCTCCTTCTCCCTTATTTCTTTCCCCCATCTCCTTGCCCCTATCTCTTTACCCCTCCCCTTCCCCTTCCTTCCCCCACATCTCCATCCCCCCATCTCCTTCACCCTTCCTCCCCCATCTCCACCCCCCCTACCTCGTTCCTCCTTCATACTCCCCCATCTCCATTCCCCCAATCTCCTACCCCTTCCTTCCCCCCATCTCCTTCTCCCTATCTCCTTCCCCCTTCCTTCCCCACCTCGGCCTCCCCCTTCCTTCCCCCATCTCCTTCCCCCTTCCTTCCCTCCATATTATTCCCCATCTCCTTCTCCCCTATATCCTTCCCCCTTCCTTCCCCCATCTACTTCTCCACTATCTCCTTCCTTCTTCTTTCCCCCATCTCCTTCTCCCCTATCTCCTTCCCCCTTCCTTCCCCGCTATCTCCTGCCCCCTATCTCCTTCCCCCTTCCTTCTCCCCCTATCTCCTGCCCCCTATCTCCTTCCCCCTTACTTCTGCCCCATCTCCTTCTCCCCTATCTCCTCCGCCCTCATTCCCCCCATCTCCTTCCCCCCATCTCCTTCCCCCATCTCCGTCCCCCTTACTTCACTCCATCTCCTTCCCCCTTCCTTCACCCCATCTCCTTCCCCCCATCTCCGTCCCCCATCCTTCCCCATCTCCTTCCCCCATCTCCTTCCCCCTATCTCCTTCTACCCTATCTCCTTCCCCCTTCCTTCGCCCTATCTCCTTCCCCCTATCTCCTTCCCCCTTACTTCTTCCCTTATCTCCTTCCCCATCTCCTTCACCCTTGCTTCCCCGCTATCTCGTTTTCCCCTATCTCCTTCCCTCTTCCTTCCCCCTATCTCCTTCTCCCCTATCTCCTTCTCCCTTCCTTCTCCCCCATCTCCTTCCCCCTTCCTTCCCCTATCTCCTTCTCCCCATCGTCTTCCACCTTCCTTCACCGCTATTTTCTTTTCCCCATCTCCTTCCACCTTCCTTCTCCCCTATCTCCTTCCCCCATCCTTCCCCGCTCTCTCCTTTTCCCCTATCTCCTTCCCTCTTCCTTCTCCCCATCTCCTTCCCCCATCTCCGTCCCCATTCCTTTACCCCATCTCCTTCGCCCCTATCTACTTCCCCCATCTCCTTCCCCCCATCTCCTTCCCCCTATCTCCTTCTACCGTATCTCCTTCCCCTTGTCTTCTCCCCTATCTCCTTCCCCCTATCTCCTTCCCCCTATCTCCTTCCCCCTTCCTTCTCCGCTATCTCCTTTTCCCCTATCTCCTCCCCCTTCCTTCTCCCCCATCTCCTTCCCCTTTCCTTCCCCGCTATATCCTTTCCCCTATCTCCTTCCCGCTTCCTTCCCCTATTTCCTTCTCCCCTATCTCGTTCCCCCTTTCTTCTCCCCCATCTCCTTCCCCCATCTCCTTCACCCTTACTCATCCCATCTCCTTCACCCCTATCTCCTTCCCCCTTCCTTCCACCCATCTCCTTGCCCCCATCTCCTTCCCCCATCTCCTCCCCCCATCTCCTTCCCCTTCCTTCCCCATCTCCTTCCCCATCTCCTTCCGCCTTCATTCTCCCCCATCTCCTTCCCCTTCTTTCACCCATCTCCTTCTCCCTATCTCCTCCCTCCTTGCTTCCCCCATCTCCTTCTCCCCTATCGTCTTCCCCCTTCCTTCCCCGCTACCTCCTTTCCCCTATCTCCTTCCCTCTTCCTTCCCCCATTCTTCTTCTCCCCTATCTCCTTCCCCCTTCCTTCTCCCCCTATCTCCTGCCCCCAATCTCCTTCCCCCTATCTCCTTCACCCTTACTTCTCCCATCTCCTTCTCCCCCTATCTCCTTCCCCCTTCCTTCCCCGCTATCTCCTTTCCCCTATCTCCTTCCCTCTTCCTTCCCCCATCTTCTTCTCCCCTATCTCCTTCCCCCTTCCTTCTCCCCCTATCTCCTGCCCCCAATCTCCTTCCCCCTTACTTCTGCCCCATCTCCTTCCCCCTATCTCCTTCACCCTTACTTCTCCCATCTCCTTCTCCCCTATCTCCTCCCCCTTCCTTCCCCCCATCTCCTTCGCCCCATCTCCTTCCCCCAACTCCGTCCCCCTTCCTTCACCCCATCTCGTTCCCACCTCATTCACCACATCACCTTCCCCCTTCTTTCTCCCCCTATCTCCTTCCCCCATCTCCTTCCCCCTTACTTCTTCCCCTATCTCCTTCCCCCTATCTCCTTCCCCCTTACTTCTCCCATCTCCTTCTCCCCATCTCCTCCCCCTTCCTTCTCCCCTATCTCCTTCCCCCTTTCTTCTCCCCCATCTCCTTCCCCCATCTCCTTCACCCTTACTCATCCCATCTCCTTCTCCCCTATCTCCTCACCCTTCCTTCCCCCTTCTCCTTCCCCCCATCTCCTTCCCCCATCTCCGTCCCCCTTCCTTCACCCCATCTCGTTCCCACTTCCTTCACCACATCTCCTTCCCCCATCTCCTTCCCCCATCCTTCCCCCATCTCCTTCCCACATCTCCTTCTCCCTATCTCCTTCTACCCTATATCCTTCCCCCTTCTTTCTCCCCCTATCTCCATCCCCTATCTCCTACCCCCTATCTCCTTCACCCTTGCTTCCCCGCTCTCGCCTTTTCCCCTATCTCCTTCCCTCTTCCTTCCCCCTATCTCCTTCTCCCCTATCTCCTTTCCCCTTCCTTCTCCCCTATCTCCTTCCCCCTATCTCCTTCACCCTTCCTTCCCACATCTCCTTCCCCCTCTCTCCTTCCCCTTTCCTTCCCCCCCTCCTTCTCCCCATCCCCTTCCCCCTTCCTTCCCAGCTGTCTCCTTTTCCCCTATCTCCTTCCCCCTTCCTTCTCCCCATCTCCTTCCCCCTTCCTTCCCCGCTATCTCCTTTTCCCCTATCTCCTTCCCTCTTCCTTCCCCCTATCTCCTTCTCCCCTATCTCCTTCCCCCTATCTCCTTCACCCTTACTTCTCCCATCTCCTTCTCCCCTATCTCCTCCCCCTTCCTTCTCCCCTATCTCCTTCCCCCTTTCTTCTCCCCATCTCCTTCCCCCATCTCCTTCACCCCTACTCATCCCATCTCCTTCTCCCCTATCTCCTTCCCCTTCTCCTTCCCCCTTCCTTCACCCCTATCTCCTTCCCCCTTCCTTCCACCCATCTCCTTCCCCCCATCTCCTTCCCCCATCTCCTCCCCCCATCTCCTTCCCCCTTCCTTCCCCATCTCCTTCCCCATCTCCTTCCGCCTTCCTTCTCCCCCATCTCCTTCCCCCTTCATTCACCCCATCTCCTTCCCCCCATCTCCTTCCCCGAATCTTTCCCCCATCTCCTTCTCCCTATCTCCTCCCTCCTTCCTTCCCCCATCTCCTTCTCCCCTATCGTCTTCCCCCTTCCTTCCCCGCTATCTCCTTTTCCCCTAACTTCTTCCCCCTTCCTTCTCCCCCATCTCCTTCCCCCTTCCATCCCCGCTATCTCCTTTCCCCTATCTCCTTCCCTCTTCCTTCCCCTATCTTCTTCTCCCCTATCTCCTTCCCCCTTCCTTCTCCCCCTATCTCCTGCCCCCTATCTCCTTCCCCCTTACTTCTGCCCCATCTCCTTCCCCCATCTACATCACCCTTACTTCTCCCATCTCCTTCTCCCCTATCTCCACCCCCTTCCTTCCCCCCATCTCCTTCCCCCCATCTCCTTCCCCCATCCTTCCCCCATCTCCTTCTACCCATCTCCTTAACCCTATCTGCTTCTACCCTATCTCCTTCCCCCTTCTTTCTCCCCCTATCTCCTTCCCCCTTATTTCTTCCCCTATCTCCTTCCCCCTATCTCCTTCACCCTTGCTTCCCCGCTATCTCCTTTTCCCCTATCTCCTTCCCCTTCCTTCTCCCCCTATCTCCTGCCCCCTATCTCCTTCACCCTTACTTCTCCCATCTCCTTTTCCCCTATTTCCTCCCCCCTCATTCCCCCATCTCCTTCCCCCCATCTCCTACCCCATCTCCGTCCCCCTTCCTTCACCACATCTCCTTCCCCCTTCCTTCGCCCCATCTCCTTCCCCCCATCTCCGTCCCCCATCCTTCCCCATCTCCTTCCCCCATCTCCTTCCCCCTATCTCCTTCTACCCTATCTCCTTCCCCCTTCCTTCTCCCCCATCTCCTTCCTCCTATCTCCTTCCCCCTTACTTCTTCTCCTATCTCCTTCCCCATATCCTTCACCCTTGCTTCCCCGCTATCTCCTTTTCCCCTATCTCCTTCCCTCTTCCTTCCCGCTATCTCCTTCTCCCCTATCTCCTTCTCCCTTCCTTCTCCCCCATCTCCTTCCCCCTTCCTTCCCCCATCTCCTTCCCCCATCTCCTACCCCATCTCCGTCCCCCTTCCTTCACCACATCTCCGTCCCCCTTCCTTCGCCCCATCTCCTTCCCCCCATCTCCGTCCCCCATCCTTCCCCATCTCCTTCCCCCATCTCCTTCCCCCTATCTCCTTCTACCCTATCTCCTTCCCCCTTCCTTCTCCCCCATCTCCTTCCTCCTATCTCCTTCCCCCTTACTTCTTCCCCTATCTCCTTCCCCCTATCTCCTTCACCCTTGCTTCCCCTCTCTCTCCTTTTCCCCTATCTCCTTCCCTCTTCCTTCCCCCTATCTCCTTCTCCCCTATCTCCTTCCCCCTTCCTTCTCCCCTATCTCCTTCCCCCTATCTCCTTCACCCTTCCTTCTCCCATCTCCTTCCCCCTCTCTCCTTTCCCTTTCATTCCCCCCCTCCTTCTCCCCGTCTTCTTCCCCCTTCCTTCCCCGCTATCTCCTTTTCCCCTATCTCCTTCCCCCTTCCTTATCCCCATCTCCTTCCCCTTTCCTTCCCCCTCTCCTTCTCCCCGATCGTCTTCCCCCTTCCTTCCCCGCTATCTCCTTTTCCCCTAACTTCTTCCCCCTTCCTTCTCCCCCTATCTCCTTCCCCCTTCCTTCCCCGCTATCTCCTTTCCCCTATCTCCTTCCCTCTTCCTTCCCCCTATCTTCTTCTCCCCTATCTCCTTCCCCCTTCCTTCTCCCCCTATCTCCTGCCCCCTATCTCCTTCCCCCTTACTTCTGCCCCATCTCCTTCCCCCTATCTCCTTCACCCTTACTTCTCCCATCTCCTTCTCCCCTATCTCCTCCCCCCTTCCTTCTCCCCCATCTCCTTCCTCCTATCTCCTTCCCCCTTACTTCTTCCCCTATCTCCTTCCCCCTATCTCCTTCACCCTTGCTTCCCCGCTCTCTCCTTTTCCCCTATCTCCTTCCCTCTTCCTTCCCCCTATCTCCTTCTCCCCTATCTCCTTCCCCCTTCCTCCTCCCCTATCTCCTTCCCCCTATCTCCTTCACCCTTCCTTCTCCCATCTCCTTCCCCCCTCTCCTTTCCCTTTCGTTCCCCCCCTCCTTCTCCCCGTCTTCTTCCCCCTTCCTTCCCCGCTATCTCCTTTTCCCCTATCTCCTTCCCCCTTCCTTATCCCCATCTCCTTCCCCCTTCCTTCCCCGCTATCTCCTTTTCCCCTATCTCATTCCCTCTTCCTTCCCCCTATCTCTTTCTCCCCTATCTCCTTCCCCCTATCTCCTTCACCCTTACTTCTTCCCTTATCTCCTTCTCCCTATCTCCTTCACCCTTACTTCTCCCATCTCCTTCTCCCCAATCTCCTCCCCCTTCCTTCCCCCATCTCCTTCCCCCCATCTCCTTCCCCCATCCTTCCCCCATCTCCTTCCCCCTATCTCCTTCCCCCTTACTTCTTCCCCTATCTCCTGCCCCCTATCTCCTTAAACCTTGCTTCCCCGCTATCTCCTTCTCCCCTATCTCCTTCCCCCTTCCTTCTCCCCTATCTCCTTCCCCTATCTCCTTCCCCCTTCCTTCCCCCATCTCCTTCCCCCTCTCTCCTTCCCCTTTCCTTCCCCCTCTCCTTCTCCCCGATCGTCTTCCCCCTTCCTTCCCCGCTATCTCCTTTTCCCCTAACTTCTTCCCCCTTCCTTCTCCCCCTATCTCCTTCCCCCTTCCTTCCCCGCTATCTCCTTTCCCCTATCTCCTTCCCTCTTCCTTCCCCCTATCTTCTTCTCCCCTATCTCCTTCCCCCTTCCTTCTCCCCCTATCTCCTGCCCCCTATCTCCTTCCCCCTTACTTCTGCCCCATCTCCTTCCCCCTATCTCCTTCACCCTTACTTCTCCCATCTCCTTCTCCCCTATCTCCTCCCCCCTTCCTTCCCCGCCATCTCCTTCCCCACATCTCCTTCCCCCATCTCCGTCCCCCTTCCTTCACCCCATCTCGTTTCCCCTTCCTTCACCACATCTCCTTTCCCCCATCTCCTTCCCCCATCCTTCCCCCATCTCCTTCCCCCTATCTTCTTCACCCTTGCTTCCCCGCTCTCTCCTTTTCCCCATCTCCTTCCCTCTTCCTTCCCCCTATCTCCTTCTCCCCTATCTCCTTCCCCCTTCCTTCTCCCCTATCTCCTTCCCCCTATCTCCTTCACCCTTCCTTCTCCCATCTCCTTCCCCCTCTCTCCTTCCCCTTTCGTTCCCCCCCTCCTTCTCCCCGTCTTCTTCCCCCTTCCTTCCCCGCTATCTCCTTTTCCCCTATCTCCTTCCCCCTTCCTTCTCCCCCATCTCCTTCCCCCTTCCTTCCCCGCTATCTCCTTTTCCCCTATCTCATTCCCTCTTCCTTCCCCCTATCTCTTTCTCCCCTATCTCCTTCCCCCTATCTCCTTCACCCTTACTTCTTCCCTTATCTCCTTCTCCCTATCTCCTTCACCCTTACTTCTCCCATCTCCTTCTCCCCAATCTCCTCCCCCTTCCTTCCCCCATCTCCTTCCCCCCATCTCCTTCCCCCATCCTTCCCCCATCTCCTTCCCCTATCTCCTTCCCCCTTACTTCTTCCCCTATCTCCTGCCCCCTATCTCCTTAAACCTTGCTTCCCCGCTATCTCCTTCTCCCCTATCTCCTTCCCCTTTCCTTCTCCCCTATCTCCTTCCCCTATCTCCTTCCCCCTTCCTTCCCCCATCTCCTTCCCCCTCTCTCCTTCCCCTTTCCTTCCCCCCTCTCCTTCTCCCCGATCGTCTTCCCCCTTCCTTCCCCGCTATCTCCTTTTCCCCTAACTTCTTCCCCCTTCCTTCTCCCCCTATCTCCTTCCCCCTTCCTTCCCCGCTATCTCCTTTCCCCTATCTCCTTCCCTCTTCCTTCCCCCTATCTTCTTCTCCCCTATCTCCTTCCCCCTTCCTTCTCCCCCTATCTCCTGCCCCCTATCTCCTTCCCCCTTACTTCTGCCCCATCTCCTTCCCCCTATCTCCTTCACCCTTACTTCTCCCATCTCCTTCTCCCCTATCTCCTCCCCCCTTCCTTCCCCCCCATCTCCTTCCCCACATCTCCTTCCCCCATCTCCGTCCCCCTTCCTTCACCCCATCTCGTTTCCCCTTCCTTCACCACATCTCCTTCCCCCCATCTCCTTCCCCCATCCTTCCCCCATCTCCTTCCCCCATCTCCTTCTCCCTATCTCCTTCTACCCTATCTCCTTCCCCTTCTTTCTCCCCCTATCTCCTTCCCCCTTACTTCTTCCCCATCTCCTTCCCCCTATCTCCTTCACCCTTGCTTCCCCGCTCTCTCCTTTTCCCCTCTGTCCTTCCCCTTTCCTTCCCCCCTCTCCTTCTCCCCATCTTCTTCCCCCTTCCTTCCCCGCTATCTCCTTTTCCCATATCTCCTTCCCCCTTCCTTCTCCCCCATCTCCTTCCCCCTTCCTTCCCCACTATCTCTTTTCCCCATCTCCTTCCCTCTTCCTTCCCCCTATCTCCTTCTCCCCATCTCCTTCCCCCTATCTCCTTCACCCTTACTTCTCATATCTCCTTCTCCCCTATCTCCTTCCCCCTTCCTTCCCCCATCTCCTTCCCCTATCTCATTCACCATTCCTTTCCCCATCTCCTTCTCCCCTATCTCATTCCCCCTTCCTTCCCCGCTCTCTCCTTTCCCCCATCTCCTTCCCCTTCCTTCCCCCATCTCCTACCCACTTCATTCCCCCATCTCCTTCCCCCTTCCTTCACCCCCTATCTCCATCCCCATCTCCTTCCCCACATCTCCTTCCCCTATCTTCTTCCACCTTCCTTCCCGCTATCACCTTCACCCCACTTCCCCCATCTCCTTTCCCTTCATCTCCTTCCCCCTCCCTTCTGCCCCTAACTCCTTGTCCCCTATCTCCTTCCCCCTTACTTCTGCCCCATCTCCTTCCCCATCTCCTTCCCCCATCTCCGTCCCCCTTCCTTCACCCCATCTCGTTCCCCCTTCCTTCACCACATCTCCTTCCCCCCATATCCTTCCCCCATCTCCTTCTCCCTATCTCCTTCTACCCTATCTCCTTCCCCCTTCTTTCTCCCCCTATCTCCTTCCCCCATCTCCTTCCCCCCATCTCCTTCCCCCATCTCCGTCCCCCTTCCTTCACCCCATCTCGTTCCCCCTTCCTTCACCACATCTCCTTCCCCCCATCTCCTTCCCCCATCTCCCTCTCCCTATCTCCTTCTACCCTATCTCCTTCCCCCTTCTTTCTCCCCCTATCTCCTTCCCCCATCTCCTTCCCCCTTACTTCTTCCCCTATCTCCTTCCCCCTATCTCCTTCACCCTTGCTTCCCCGCTCTCTCCTTTTCCCCTATCTCCTTCCCTCTTCCTTCCCCCTATCTCCTTCTCCCCTATCTCCTTCCCCCTTCCTTCTCCCCTATCTCCTTCTACCCTATCTCCTTCCCCTTCTTTCTCCCCCTATCTCCTTCCCCCTTACTTCTTCCCCATCTCCTTCCCCCTATCTCCTTCACCCTTGCTTCCCCGCTCTCTCCTTTTCCCCTCTGTCCTTCCCCTTTCCTTCCCCCCTCTCCTTCTCCCCATCTTCTTCCCCCTTCCTTCCCCGCTATCTCCTTTTCCCATATCTCCTTCCCCCTTCCTTCTCCCCCATCTCCTTCCCCCTTCCTTCCCCACTATCTCTTTTCCCCATCTCCTTCCCTCTTCCTTCCCCCTATCTCCTTCTCCCCATCTCCTTCCCCCTATCTCCTTCACCCTTACTTCTCATATCTCCTTCTCCCCTATCTCCTTCCCCCTTCCTTCCCCCATCTCCTTCCCCTATCTCATTCACCATTCCTTTCCCCATCTCCTTCTCCCCTATCTCATTCCCCCTTGCTTCCCCGCTCTCTCCTTTTCCCCTACCTCCTTCCCTCTTCCTTCCCCCTATCTCCTTCTCCCCTATCTCCTTCCCCCTTCCTTCTCCCCTATCTCCTTCCCCCTATCTCCTTCCCCCTTCCATCCCCCATCTCCTTCCCCCTCTCTCCTTCCCCTTTCCTACCCCCCTCTCCTTCTCCCCATCTTCTTCCCCCTTCCTTCCCCGCTATCTCCTTTTGCCCTATCTCCTTCCCCCTTCCTGCTCCCCCATCTCCTTCCCTCTTCCTTCCCCCTATCCCTGGGCGGCACGGTGGCAGTGGGCGGCACGGTGGCACAGTGGTTAGCACTGCTGCCTCACAGCGCCTGAGACCCGGCTTCAACTCCCACCTCAGGTGACTGACTGTGTGGAGTTTGCACGTTCTCCCCGTGTCTGCGTGGATTTCCTCCGGGTGCTCCGGTTTCCTCCCACAGTCCAAAGATGTGCAGGCCAGGTGAATTGGCCATGCTAAATTGCCCATAGTGTTATGTAAGAGGTAGATGTAGATGTAGGGGTATGGGTGGGTTACGCTTCGGCGGGGCGGTGTGGACTTGTTGGGCCGAAGGGCCTGTTTCCACACTGTAAGTAATCTAATCTAATCTCCTTCTCCCCATCTCCTTCCCCCTATCTCCTTCACCCTTACTTCTCCCATCTCCTTCTCCCCTCTTTCCTTCCCCCATCTCCTTCCCCCTATCTCATTCACCCTTCCTTTCCCATCTCCTTCCCCCTTCCTTCCCCGCTCTCTCCTTTTCCCCTATCTCCTTCCCTCTTCCTTCCCCTATCTCCTTCTCCCCTATCTCCTTAATTCTTCCTTCCCCATCTCCTCCCCCTAATCTCCTTGCCCCCATCTCCTTCACCTTTATCTCCTTCCCCCATCTCCTTCTCCCTTCCTTAACCCACATCTACTTCCCCCATCGCCTTTTCCCTTCCTTCCCCCTATCTCATTCACACCCCTCCCCGCTAAATCCTTCCCTTCTTTCTGCCCGTATCTCCTTCCCCACTATCTCTTTCCCCCTTCGTCCCCACTATCTCCTTTCCCCTTCCTTGCCCCGATCTCCTTCCCCCATCTCCTTCCCCCCTTCTTCCCCCTTCCTTCCCTCCCATCTTCTTCCCCCATCCCCTTCCCCCTTCCTTCCCCACATCTCCTTCCCGCCTATCTCCTTCCCCCTCCCTACCCCCAATCTCCTTCACACCCCTTCCCCATCATCTCCTTTCCCTTCATCTCCTTCCCCCTTCCTTCCCCACATCTCCTTCCACTTATCTCATTCCCCCTTCCTTCCCCCTGTCTCCTGCACTCTTCTTTCCCTCATCTCCTTCTCCCCTATCTCCTTCCCCCTTCCTTCCCCATCTCCTTTCCCCCATCTCGTACCCACTTCATTCCCCCATCTCCTTCCCCCTTCCTTCACCTCCTATCTCCTTTCCCCCATCTCCTTCCCCTTCCCTCCCCCATCTCCTTTCCCCCATCTCCTACCAACTTCATTCCCCCATCTCCTTCCCCCTTCCTTCACCCCCTATCTCCTTCCCCATCTCCTTCCCCACATCTCCTTCCCCTATCTTCTTCCCCCTTCCTTCCCGCTATCACCTTCACCCCACTTCCCCCCATCTCCTTTCCCTTCATCTCCTTCCCCCTCCCTTCTGCCCCTATCTCCTTGTCCCGCTATCTCCTTCCCCGTTCCTTCCCGCTATCTCCTTCACCCACTTCCCCCCCATATCCATTCCCTTCATCTCCTTCCCCCTCCCTTCTGCCCCTATCTCCTTGTCCCGCTATCTACTTCCCTCTTCCTCCCCGCTATCTCATTTCCCTTTCCTTCCGCCTATCTCCTTTCCCCCATTTCGTCCCCCCTTCCTTCCCCCTATCTCCTTCCCCCATCTCCTTCCCCCTTCCTTCCCCCGATCTCCTTCCCCCTCCCTCCCACCCATCTCCTTCCCCCTTCATTCCCCCTATCTCCTTCCCCCTCTATCTCCTTCCCCCTTCCTTCCCCCATCTCCTTCCCCCCATCTCCTTCCACCCACCTACCTAGGTCCCCCTTATCTCCTTCCCCCTTCCTTCCCCCCATCTCCTTCCCCCAACTCCTTCTCACTTATTTCCTTCCCCCATCTCCTTCCACCCTATCTCTTTCCCCTCTCCCCTTCCACTTCCTTCCGCCACATCTCCATCACCCCCATCTCCTTCACCCTTCCTTCCCCCAACTCCATCCCCCCTATCTCGTTCCTCCTTCATATTCCCCCATCTCCATTCCCACAATCTCCTTCCCCTTTCCTTCCCCCCATCTCCTTCTCCCTGTCTCCTTCCCCCCTTTCTTCCCACTTTCTTCTTCCCCTCATCTCCTTCCCCCTTACTTCCCCACCTCGGCCTCCCCCTTCCTTCCCCCATCTCCTTCCCCCTTCCTTCCCTCCATATCCTTCCCCATCTACTTCTCCACTATCTCCTTCCCCCTTCCTCCCCCCATCTCCTTCTCCCCTATCTCCTTCCCCCTTCCTTCCCCCGAATCTCCTTTCCCCATCTCCTTCCCCCCTCCTTTCCCCCATCTCCTACCCCATCTCCTTCCCCCTTATCTCCTTCCACCCATCTCCTTCCCACTTCCCTACCCCCATCTCCTTCTCCCATTTCTCGTTCCCCCTCTCCTTCCCCCCTCCTCCCCCACTATCTCCTTCCCCCCATCTCCTTCCCGCTTCCTACCCCCCATCTCCTTCCCCATCTCCTTCCCCCTTCCTTCACCCCCTATCTCCTTCCCTCTTCCTTCACACACCTCCCCTTCCCCCCCTTCTCCATCCCCCATCATTCCCCCTGTCTCGTACCCCCTTCCTTCCCCCCATCTACTTCTCCCCTATCTCCTCCCCCATCTCCTTCCCCCTTATCTCCTTCCACCATCTCCTTCCCACTTCTCTACCCCCATCTCCTTCTCCCATATCTCCTTCCCCCTCTCCTTCCCCCATCTCCTTCCCCCATCCTCACCCACTATCTCCATCCCCCATCTCCTTCCGCCTTCCTTCTCCCCCATCTCCTTCCCCCATCCTTTCCCCCATCTCCTTCCCCCTATCTCCTCCACCCTTCCTTCCCCCATCTCCTTCTCCCCTATCTTCTTCCCCCTTCCTTCCCCGCTATCTCCTTTTCCCCTATCTCCTTCCCCCTATCTCCTTCCCCCTACCTGCACCCCATCTCCTTCCCCCTATCGCTTTCCCTCTTCCTTCCCCATCTCCTCCTCCCCTATCTCCTTCCACATTCCTTCCCCATCTCCTTCTCCCCTATCTCCTACCCTCTTCCTTCTCCCCCATCTCCTTCTCCCCATCTCCTTCCCCCTTCCTTCCCGAATCTCCTTTCCCCCATCTCCTTCCACCCTCCTTCCCCCATCTCCTTCTCCCCATCTCCTTCCCCTTTATCTCCTTCCCCCCATCTCCTTCCCACTTCCTTACCCCCATCTCCTTCTCCCATATCTCCTCCCCCACTATCTCCTTCCCCCCATCTCCGTCCCGCTTCCTTCCCCCATCTCCTTCCCCCTTTCTTCACCCCCATCTCCTTCCCTCTTCCTTCCCCCCATCTCCTTCCCCATTTCTTCTCCCTGTCTCGTTCCCCCTGCATTCCCCACATATCCTTCTCACCTATCTCCTTTACCCTACCTTCCCGCTATCTCCTTCTCTCCATCTCCTTCCCCTCCTTCCTTTCCCCTATCTCCTTGCCCCCATCTCCTTCCCCATCTCCTTTCACCACTGTCTTCTTCCCCCTTCCTTCCCTCCCATCTCCTTCCCCCCATCTCCTTCCCCCTTCCTTCCCCCACCTTCTTTCCCCCTTATCTCCTTCCCCCTTCCTTCCCTCCCATCTCCTTCCCCCATCCCCTTCCCCCTTCCTTCCCCACATCTCCTTCCCGCCTATCTCCTTCCCCCTCCCTACCCCCAATCTCCTTCACCCCCCTTCCCCATCATCTCCTTTCCCTTCATCTCCTTCCCCCTTCCTTCCCCACATCTCCTTCCACTTATCTCATTCACCCTTCCTTCCCCCTGTCTCCTGCACCCTTCTTTCCCTCATCTCCTTCTCCCCTATCTCCTTCCCCCTTCCTTCCCCCCATCTCCTTTCCCCCATCTCGTACCCACTTCATTCCCCCATCTCCTTCCCCCTTCCTTCACCTCCTATCTCCTTTCCCCCATCTCCTTCCCCTTCCCTCCCCCATCTCCTTTCCCCCATCTCCTACCAACTTCATTCCCCCATCTCCTTCCCCCTTCCTTCACCCCCTATCTCCTTCCCCATCTCCTTCCCCACATCTCCTTCCCCTATCTTCTTCCCCCTTCCTTCCCGCTATCACCTTCACCCCACTTCCCCCCATCTCCTTTCCCTTCATCTCCTTCCCCCTCCCTTCTGCCCCTATCTCCTTGTCCCGCTATCTCCTTCCCCGTTCCTTCCCGCTATCTCCTTCACCCACTTCCCCCCCATATCCTTTCCCTTCATCTCCTTCCCCCTCCCTTCTGCCCCTATCTCCTTGTCCCGCTATCTCCTTCCCTCTTCCTCCCCGCTATCTCATTTCCCTTTCCTTCCACCTATCTCCTTTCCCCCATTTCGTCCCCCCTTCCTTCCCCCTATCTCCTTCCCCCATCTCCTTCCCCCTTCCTTCCCCCGATCTCCTTCCCCCTCCCTCCCACCCATCTCCTTCCCCCTTCATTCCCTCTATCTCCTTCCCCCTCTATATCCATCCCCCTTCCTTCCCCCATCTCCTTCCCCCCATCTCCTTCCACCCACCTATCTAGGTCCCCCTTATCTCCTTCCCCCTTCCTTCCCCCCATCTCCTTCCCCCAACTCCTTCTCACTTATTTCCTTCCCCCATCTCCTTCCACCCTATCTCTTTCCCCTCTCCCCTTCCACTTCCTTCCGCCACATCTCCATCACCCCCATCTCCTTCACCCTTCCTTCCCCCAACTCCATCCCCCCTATCTCGTTCCTCCTTCATATTCCCCCATCTCCATTCCCACAATCTCCTTCCCCTTTCCTTCCCCCCATCTCCTTCTCCCTGTCTCCTTCCCCCCTTTCTTCCCACTTTCTTCTTCCCCCCATCTCCTTCCCCCTTACTTCCCCACCTCGGCCTCCCCCTTCCTTCCCCCATCTCCTTCCCCCTTCCTTCCCTCCATATCCTTCCCCATCTACTTCTCCACTATCTCCTTCCCCCTTCCTCCCCCCATCTCCTTCTCCCCTATCTCCTTCCCCCTTCCTTCCCCCGAATCTCCTTTCCCCATCTCCTTCCCCCCTCCTTTCCCCCATCTCCTACCCCATCTCCTTCCCCCTTATCTCCTTCCACCCATCTCCTTCCCACTTCCCTACCCCCATCTCCTTCTCCCATTTCTCGTTCCCCCTCTCCTTCCCCCATCTCCTTCCCCCCTCCTCCCCCACTATCTCCTTCCCGCCATCTCCTTCCCGCTTCCTACCCCCCATCTCCTTCCCCATCTCCTTCCCCCTTCCTTCACCCCCTATCTCCTTCCCTCTTCCTTCACACACCTCCCCTTCCCCCCCTTCTCCATCCCCCATCATTCCCCCTGTCTCGAACCCCCTTCCTTCCCCCCATCTACTTCTCCCCTATCTCCTCCCCCCATCTCCTTCCCCCTTATCTCCTTCCCCCATCTCCTTCCCACTTCTCTACCCCCATCTCCTTCTCCCATATCTCCTTCCCCCTCTCCTTCCCCCATCTCCTTCCCCCATCCTCACCCACTATCTCCATCCCCCATCTCCTTCCGCCTTCCTTCTCCCCCATCTCCTTCCCCCATCCTTTCCCCCATCTCCTTCCCCCTATCTCCTCCACCCTTCCTTCCCCGCTATCTCCTTTTCCCCTATCTCCTTCCCCCTATCTCCTTCCCCCTACCTGCACCCCATCTCCTTCCCCCTATCGCTTTCCCTCTTCCTTCCCCATCTCCTCCTCCCCTATCTCCTTCCACATTCTTCCCCATCTCCTTCTCCCCTATCTCCTACCCTCTTCCTTCTCCCCCATCTCCTTCTCCCCATCTCCTTCCCCCTTCCTTCCCGAATCTCCTTTCCCCCATCTCCTTCCACCCTCCTTCCCCCATCTCCTTCTCCCCATCTCCTTCCCCTTTATCTCCTTCCCCCCATCTCCTTCCCACTTCCTTACCCCCATCTCCTTCTCCCATATCTCCTCCCCCACTATCTCCTTCCCCCCATCTCCGTCCCGCTTCCTTCCCCCATCTCCTTCCCCCTTTCTTCACCCCCATCTCCTTCCCTCTTCCTTCCCCCCATCTCCTTCCCCATTTCTTCTCCCTGTCTCGTTCCCCCTGCATTCCCCACATATCCTTCTCACCTATCTCCTTTCCCCTACCTTCCCGCTATCTCCTTCTCTCCATCTCCTTCCCCTCCTTCCTTTCCCCTATCTCCTTGCCCCCATCTCCTTCCCCATCTCCTTTCACCACTGTCTTCTTCCCCCTTCCTTCCCTCCCATCTCCTTCCCCCCATCTCCTTCCCCCTTCCTTCCCCCACCTTCTTTCCCCCTTATCTCCTTCCCCCTTCCTTCCCTCCCATCTCCATCCCCCATCCCCTTCCCCCTTCCTTCCCCACATCTCCTTCCCGCCTATCTCCTTCCCCCTTCCTACCCCCTATCTCCTTCACCCCCCTTCCCCATCATCTCCATTCCCTTCATCTCCTTCCCCCTTCCTTCCCCACATCTCCTTCCCCTTATCTCATTCACCCTTCCTTCCCCCATCTCCTGCACCCTTCCTTCCCTCATCTCCTTCTCCCCTATCTCCTTCCCCCTTCCTTCCCCCCATCTCCTTTCCCTCATCTCCTACCCCCTTCATTCCCCCGTCTCCTTCCCCCTTCCTTCGCCCCCTATCTCCTTCCCCCATCTCCTTCACCCCCCATCCCATCTCCTTTCCCTTCATCTCCTTTAACCTTCCTTCCCCCTCTATCTCCTTCCCCCTTCCTTCCCCTATCCCCTTCCCCACATCTCCTTCCCCCTTCCTTCACCCCATCTCCTACCCCCTATCTCCTTCCCACATCATTCCCCAATATCTCCTTCCCCCATCTCCTTCCCCCTTCCTTCTGCCCCGATCTCCTTCCCCCTATTTCCTTCCCCCTTCATCCCTCCCATCTCCTTCCCCATTCCTTCCCCCATCTCCTTCACCCTTCCTTCCCCTATCTCATTTCCCCCTATCTCCTTCCCTTTCCTTCAACCCCTGTCTCCTTCCCCCATTTTCTACCCCCTTCCTTCCCCACATCTCCTTCTCCCTGTCTCCTTCCCCCCTTTCTTCCCACTTTCTTCTTCCCCCCATCTCCTTCCCCCTTACTTCCCCACCTCGGCCTCCCCCTTCCTTCCCCCATCTCCTTCCCCCTTCCTTCCCTCCATATCCTTCCCCATCTACTTCTCCACTATCTCCTTCCCCCTTCCTCCCCCCATCTCCTTCTCCCCTATCTCCTTCCCCCTTCCTTCCCCCGAATCTCCTTTCCCCATCTCCTTCCCCCCTCCTTTCCCCCATCTCCTACCCCATCTCCTTCCCCCTTATCTCCTTCCACCCATCTCCTTCCCACTTCCCTACCCCCATCTCCTTCTCCCATTTCTCGTTCCCCCTCTCCTTCCCCCATCTCCTTCCCCCCTCCTCCCCCACTATCTCCTTCCCCCCATCTCCTTCCCGCTTCCTACCCCCCATCGCCTTCCCCATCTCCTTCCCCCTTCCTTCACCCCCTATCTCCTTCCCTCTTCCTTCACACACCTCCCCTTCCCCCCCTTCTCCATCCCCCATCATTCCCCCTGTCTCGTACCCCCTTCCTTCCCCCCATCTACTTCTCCCCTATCTCCTCCCCCCATCTCCTTCCCCCTTATCTCCTTCCCCCATCTCCTTCCCACTTCTCTACCCCCATCTCCTTCTCCCATATCTCCTTCCCCCTCTCCTTCCCCCATCTCCTTCCCCCATCCTCACCCACTATCTCCATCCCCCATCTCCTTCCGCCTTCCTTCTCCCCCATCTCCTTCCCCCTTCATTCACCCAATCTCCTCCCCCATCTCCTTCCACCCTCCTTCCCCCATCTCCTTCTCCCCATCTCCTTCCCCTTTATCTCCTTCCCCCCATCTCCTTCCCACTTCCTTACCCCCATCTCCTTCTCCCATATCTCCTCCCCCACTATCTCCTTCCCCCCATCTCCGTCCCGCTTCCTTCCCCCATCTCCTTCCCCCTTTCTTCACCCCCATCTCCTTCCCTCTTCCTTCCCCCCATCTCCTTCCCCATTTCTTCTCCCTGTCTCGTTCCCCCTGCATTCCCCACATATCCTTCTCACCTATCTCCTTTCCCCTACCTTCCCGCTATCTCCTTCTCTCCATCTCCTTCCCCTCCTTCCTTTCCCCTATCTCCTTGCCCCCATCTCCTTCCCCATCTCCTTTCACCACTGTCTTCTTCCCCCTTCCTTCCCTCCCATCTCCTTCCCCCCATCTCCTTCCCCCTTCCTTCCCCCACCTTCTTTCCCCCTTATCTCCTTCCCCCTTCCTTCCCTCCCATCTCCTTCCCCCATCCCCTTCCCCCTTCCTTCCCCACATCTCCTTCCCGCCTATCTCCTTCCCCCTTCCTACCCCCTATCTCCTTCACCCCCCTTCCCCATCATCTCCATTCCCTTCATCTCCTTCCCCCTTCCTTCCCCACATCTCCTTCCCCTTATCTCATTCACCCTTCCTTCCCCCATCTCCTGCACCCTTCCTTCCCTCATCTCCTTCTCCCCTATCTCCTTCCCCCTTCCTTCCCCCCATCTCCTTTCCCCCATCTCCTACCCCCTTCATTCCCCCGTCTCCTTCCCCCTTCCTTCGCCCCCTATCTCCTTCCCCCATCTCCTTCACCCCCCAAACCCATCTCCTTTCCCTTCATCTCCTTTAACCTTCCTTCCCCCTCTATCTCCTTCCCCCTTCCTTCCCCTATCCCCTTCCCCACATCTCCTTCCCCCTTCCTTCACCCCATCTCCTACCCCCTATCTCCTTCCCACATCATTCCCCAATATCTCCTTCCCCCATCTCCTTCCCCCTTCCTTCTGCCCCGATCTCCTTCCCCCTATTTCCTTCCCCCTTCATCCCTCCCATCTCCTTCCCCATTCCTTCCCCCATCTCCTTCACCCTTCCTTCCCCTATCTCATTTCCCCCTATCTCCTTCCCTTTCCTTCAACCCCTGTCTCCTTCCCCCATTTTCTACGCCCTTCCTTCCCCACATCTCCTTCCCCCGTCTCCATCCCCCTTCCCTCCCCATCACCTTCACTCCCCTTGCCCCCTATCTTCTTTCCCTTAATCTCCTTCCCCATTCCTTCTGCCCCATCTCCTTCCCCGCGATCTCCTTTCCCCTTCCTCCCCTCTATCATCATTCCCCTTCCTTCCCCCCATCTCCTTCCCCCAATTGCCTTCCCCTCCTTCCTTCCTCCCTATCTCCTTCCCCAATCTCGTTCCCCCTTCCTTCCCCCATCTCCTTTCCCCCATCTCCTTCCCCCTTCCTTTCCCCCATCTCCTTCACCCCCTTCTCCTGTATCTCTATCCCACCATTTGCTTCCCCGTTCCTTCTGCCCCATCTCCTTCCCCCGTCTCCTTCCCCTTTCCTCCCACCCATGTCCTTCCCCATTCCTTCCCCCCATCTCTTTCCCCCCATCTCCTTCCCCCTTCCTTCTCCCTATCCCGTCCCCATTCCTTCCCCATCTCCTTCCCCCTTCCTTCCCTCCCATCTCCTTCCCCCCATCTCCTTCCCCCTTCATATGCCTATCTCCTTCCCCCTCTATCTCCTTCCCCCTTCCTTCCCCAATCTCCTTCCCCCATCTCCTTCCCCCAACTCCTTCTCACTTATTTACTTCCCCCATCTCCTTCCCCCAACTCCTTCTCACTTATTTACATCCCCCATCTCCTTCCCCCCATCTCATTCCCCCTATCTCATTCCACCTTTCTTCCCACCATCTCCTCCCCCCATCTCCTTCCCCCTTCCTTCCCCCATCTCCTACCCCGATCTCCTTCTCCCTTATTTCCTTCCCCCATCTCCTTCCCCCCATCTCTTTCCCCCTCTCCTTCCCCTTCCTTCCCCCACATCTCCATCCCCCCATCTCCTTCACCCTTCCTTCCCCCATCTTCATCCCCCTATCTCGTTCCTCCTTCATACCCCCCCCCATCTCCATTCCCCCAATCTCCTTCCCCCTTCCTTCCCCCCTATCTCCTTCTCCCAATCTCCTTCCCCCTTCCTTCCCCACCTCGGCCTCCCCCTTCCTTCCCCCATCTCCTTCCCCTATATCCTTCCCCCTTCCTTCCCCCATCTACTTCTCCACTATCTCCTTCCCCCTTCATTTCCCCATCTTCTTCTCCCCTATCTCCTTCCCCCTTCCTTCCCTCGAATCTCCTTTCCCCATCTCCTTCCCCCGTCCTTTCCCCCATCTCCTCCCCCATCTCCTTCCCCCTTATCTCCTTCCACTCATCTCCTTCCCACTTCCCTACCCCCATCTCCTTCTCCCATATCTTGTTCACCCTCTCCTTCCCCCATCTCCTTCCCCCCTCCTTCCCCACTATCTCCTTCCCCTTCTCCTTTCCGCTTCCTTCCCCCCATCTCCTACCCCATCTCCTTCCCCCTTCCTTCACCCCCTATCTCCTTCCCTCTTCCTTCACACACCTCCCCATCCCCCTTCATTCCCCCTGTCTCGTACCCACTTCATTCTCCCCATCTACTTCTCCACTACCTCCTTCCCCCTTCGTTTCCCCCCCATCTCCTTCTCCCCTATATCCTCCCCCATTTCCTTCCCCCTTATCTCCTTCCCCCATCTCCTTCCCACTTCACTACCCCATCTCCTTCTCCCATATCTCCTTCCCCCTCTCCTTCCCCATCTCCTTCCCCTCTCCTCCCCCACTATCTCCTTCCCCATCTCCTTCCGCCTTCCTTCTCCCCCATGTCCTTCCCCCTTCATTCACCCAATCTCCTTCCCCCATCTCCTTACCCCATCCTTTCCCCCATCTCCTTCCCCCTATCTCCTCCACCCTTCCTTCCCCATCTCCTTCTCCCCTATCTTCTTCCCCTTCCTTCCCCGCTATCTCCTTTCCCCCTATCTTCTTCCCCCTATCTCCTTCCCCTATCTCTTTCCCTCTTCCTTCCCCCATCTCCTCCTCCCATATCTCCTTCCACCTTCCTTCCCCCATCTCCTTCTCCCCTATCTCCTACCCCCTTCCTTCTCCCCCAACTCATTCTCCCCTATCTCCTTCCCCCTTCCTTCCCGAATCTCCTTTCCCCCATCTCCTTCCACCCTCCTTCCCCCATCTCCTTCTCCCCATCTCCTTCCCCTTTATCTCCTTCCCCCCATCTCCTTCCCACTTTCTTACCCCCATCTCCTTCTCCCATATCTCCTTCCCCCCTTCTTCCCCCTTCTCCTTCCCCCCACCTCCCCCACTATCTCCTTCCCCCCATCTCCGTCATGCTTCCTTCCCCCATCTCCTTCCCCTTCCTTCACCCCCTATCTCCTTCCCTCTTCCTTCCCCCCTCCCCTTACTCCCATCTCCTTCCCCATTCCTTCTCCCTGTCTCGTTCCCCCTGCATTCCCCCCATATCCTTCTCCCCTATCTCCTTTCGCCTACCTTCTCCGCTATTTCCTTCTCCCCATCTCCTTCTCCCTTCCTTCCCCCTATCTCCTTTCACCACTGTCTTCTTCCCCCTTCCTTGCCTCCCATCTCCTTCCCCCATCTCCTTCCCCCTTCCTTCACCCGTATCTCCTTCACACCATCTCCTTCCCCCTTCCTTTCCCCCATTTCCTTTACCCCCTTCCCCTGTATCCCCTTCCCTCCACCTCCTTCCCCCTTCCTTCTGCCCCATCTCCTTTCCTCCATCTTCTTCCCCTTCCTCATACCCATCTTCTTCCCCATTCTTTCCCCCATCTCTTTCCCCCATCTCCTTCCCCCTTCCTTCCCACTATCTCCTTCCCCATTCCTTCCCCTATCTCCTTTAACCCCCTATCTCCTTCCCCCTTCCTTCCCTCCCATCTCCTTCCCCATCTCCTTTCCCCTTCCTTTCTCCCATCTCCTTCCCCCATCTCCTTCCCCCTTCCTTCCCTCTATCTCCTTCCCCCTCCATCTCCTTCCCACTTCCTTCCCCCTATCTCCTTCCCCCTACCTCCTTCCCCCTTCCTTCCTCCATCTCCTTCCCCCATCTCCTTCCCCCATCTCCTTCCCCCTTCCTTCCCACTATCTCCTTCCCCATTACTTCACCTATCTCCTTCCCCCTTCCTTCCCCCCATCTCCTTCCCCCATCTCCTTCTCCCTTATTTTCTTCCCCACATCTCCTTCCCCCCATCTCTTTCCCCTCTCTCCTTCCCCCTTCCTTCCCACACTTCTCCATCCCCCATCTCCTTCCCCCTTCCTTCCTCCATCTCCATCCCCCCATATCGTTCCTCCTTCATACCCTCCCATCTCCATCCCCCCAACATCCTTCCCCCTTCCTTCCCCCATCTCCTTCCCACATCTCCTTCCCCCTTCCTTCCCCAATCTCCTTTAACCCCTATATCCTTCCCCCTTCCCTCCCTCCCAACTTCTTCCCCCTATCTCCTTTCCCCTTCCTTCCTCCCATCTCCTTCCCCCATCTCCTTCCCCCTTCCTTCCCCATCTCCTTCCCCCATCTCCTTCCCCCCACCTAACTCCTTCCCCCTATCTCCTTCCCCCTTTCTTCCCACCATCTCCTTCCCCTTATCTCCTTCACCCTTCCTTCCCCACCTCGCCTTCCCCCATCTCCTTCCCCCGTCCTTCCCCACATCTCCTTCCCCCCTCCTTCCCCCATCTCCTTCCCCCTTCCTTCCCCCTATCTCCTTCCCGCCTATCTCCTTCCCCCTTCCTTCCACCTATCTCCTTCCATTATCTCCTTCCCCCTTCTTTCCCCACTATCTCCTTCCCCGTCTCCTTCCCCCTATTTCCTTCCCCCTTCCTTCCCCCATCTCCTTCTCCCCTATCTCCTACCCCCATCTCCTTCCCCCATCTCATTCCCCCATCTCCTTCCCCCTTCCATCCCCCCATCTCCTTCCCACATCTCCTTCCCCCTTCCTTCCCCTATCTCCTTTAACCCCTATCTCCTTCCCCCTTCCTTCCCTCCCATCTCCTTCCCCCTTCCTTCCACCTATCTCCTACCCCCATCTCCTTCCCCCATCTCATTCCCCCATCTCCTTCCCCCTTCCATCCCCCCATCTCCTTCCCACATCTCCTTCCCCCTTCCTTCCCCTATCTGCTTCCCCCATCTCCTTCCCCCCCACCTATCTCCTTCCCCTTTTATCCTTCCCCCTTTCTTCCCACCATCTCCTTCCCCCTATCTCCTTCACCCTTCCTTCCCCACCTCGCCTTCCCCCATCTCCTTCCCCCTACCTTCAACACATATCCTTCACCCCTCCTTCCCCCATCTCTTTCCCCCTTCCTTCCCCCTATCTCCTTCCCGCCTATCTCCTTCCCCCTTCCTTCCACCTATCTCCTTCCCTTATCTCCTTCCCCCATCCTTCCCCACTATCTCCTTCCCCGTCTCCTTCCCCCTATTTCCTTCCCCCTTTCTTCACCCCATCTCCTTCTCCCCATCACTTCCCCCCATCTCCTTCCCCCATCTCATTCCCCCACATCTCCTTTATACTCCATTCCCCCCATCTCCTTCCCCTTTCCATCCCCCCATCTCCTTCCCACATCTCCTTCCCCCTTCCTTCCCCTATCTCCTTTAACCCCTATCTCCTTCCCCCTTCCTTCCCTCCCATCTCCTTCCCCCATCTCCTTCCCCCCCCCACCTATCTCCTTCCCCTATCTCCTTCACCCTTTCTTCCCACCATCTCCTTCCCCCCATCTCCTTCACCCTTCCTTCCCCACATCTCCTTCACCCCTCCTTCCAGCCTATCTCAATAGACAATAGATGCAGGAGTAGGCCATTCTGCCCTTCGAGCCTGCACCGCCATTCAATATGATCATGGCTGATCATTCCTAATTAGTATCCTGTTCCAGCCTTATCTCCATACCCCTTGACTCCACTATCTTTAAGAGCTCTATCCAATTCTTTCTTAAAAGAATCCAGAGACTGGGCCTCCACTGCCCTCTGGGGCAGAGCATTCCACACAGCCACCACTCTCTGGGTGAAGTAGTTTCTCCTCATCTCTGTCCTAAATGGTCTACCCCGTATTTTTAAGTTGTGTCCTCTGGTTCGGCACTCTCCCATCAACGGAAATATGTTCCCTCCTGCCAGAGTGTCCAGTCCTTTCATAAGCCTATACGTTTCAATCAGATCCCCTCTCAGTCTTCTAAACTCAAGGGTATACAAGCCCAGTTGCTTCAGTCTTTCCGTGTAAGGCAATCCTGCCATTCCAGGAATTGACCTCGTGAACCTACGCTGCACTCCCTCAATAGCCAGAATGTCTTTCCTCAAATTTGGAGACCAGAACTGCACACAGTACTCCAGGTGTGGTCTCACCAGGGCCCTGTACAGCTGCAGAAGCACCTCTTTGCTTCTATACTCAATCCCTCTTGTTATGAAGGCCAGCATGCTATTAGCCTTCTTCACGACCTGCTGTACCTGCATGCCTGCCTTCATTGACTGGTGGACAAGAACACCCAGATCTCTCTGAACAGCCCCTTTACCTAATTTGATACCATTGAGGTAGTAATCTGTCTTCCTGTTCTTGCCACCAAAGTGGATAACCAGACATTTATCCACATTAAACTGCATCTGCCATGCATCTGCCCACTCACCTAACTTGTCCAGGTCACCCTGTAATCCCCTAACATCCTCATCACATTTCACCCTACCACCTAGCTTTGTGTCATCAGCAAATTTGCTAATGTTATTGCTGATACCATCTTCTATATCATTTACATATATTGTAAAAAGCTGCGGTCCCAGCACGGATCCCTGCGGTACCCCACTGGTCACTGCCTGCCATTTCGAAATGGAGCCGTTAATCACTACCCTTTGTTTCCTATTAGCCAACCAATTCTCCAACCAATCTAGTACTTTGCCCCCAATCCCGTGCGCCCTAATTTTACTCACTAACCTCTTGTGTAGGACTTTATCAAAAGCTTTCTGAAAGTCCAGGTACAGTACATCCACTGGATCTCCCTCGTCCATCTTCCGAGTTACATCCTCAAAAAATTCAAGAAGATTAGTCAAGCATGATTTCCCCCTTCCTTCAAACTATCTCCTTCCCTTATCTCCTTCCCCCTTCCTTCCCCACTATATCCTTCCCCGTCTCCCTCCCCCTATTTCCTTCCCCCTTCCTTCCCCATCTCCTTCTCCCCTATCTCCTACCCCCATCTCCTTCCCCCATCTCCTTCCCCCAACTCATTCCCCCACATCTCCTTCTACCTTCCATTCCCCCCATCTCCTTCCCCATCTCCTTCCCCCTTCCTTCCCCACTATCTCCTTACCCCTTCCTTACCCAATCTGCTTCCCAATCTCCTCCGCCTTCCTTCCATCCCATCTCCTTCCCCCTTCCTTCTCCCAACTCCTTCCCCTTCCTTCCCCCATCTCCTTCCCCCTTCCTTCATCCCATCTCCTTCGCCCTTCCTTGCCCCCATATCCTTCCCCCTTCCTACCCCCATCTCCTTCCCCCTTATCTAGTGCCCCCTTCCTTCCCCCATCTCCTTCACCTTTCCTTCCCCCATCTCATTAACTTATCTCCTTCCCCCTTCCTTCCCCACCATCTTCTTCCCCCATCTCCTTCCCCTTTCCTTCCTACTATCTACTTCCCCATTCCTTCCCCTATCTCCTTTAACCCCTGTCGCCTTCCGCCTTCCTTCCCTCCCATCTCCTTCCCCCATCTCCTTCCCCTTTCCTCCCCCATCTCCGTCTCCCTCTATCTCCTTCACACTTCCTTCCCTCCATCTCCTTCCCCCATCTCCTTCCCCCTTCCTTCCCCCATCTCCTTCCCCCATCTCCTTCCCCATTCCTTCCCCCATCTCCTTCCCCATCTCCTTCCCCCATCTTCTTCCCCATCTCCTTCCCCCTTCCTTCTCCACTATCTCCTTACCCCTTCCTTCCCCCATCTGCTTCCCAATCTCCTTCCCCCTTCCTTACATCCCATCTCCTTCCCCCTTCCTTCCCCCAACTCCTTCCCCTTCCTTCCCCCATCTCCTTCCCCCTTCCTTCATCCCATCTCCTTCGCCCTTCCTTGCCCCCATATCCTTCCCCCTTCCTACCCCCATCTCCTTCCCCCTTATCTAGTTCCCCCTTCCTTCCCCCATCTCCTTCACCTTTCCTTTCCCCATCTCCTTAACTTATCTCCTTCCCCCTTCCTTCCCCACCATCTTCTTCCCCCATCTCCTTCCCCTTTCCTTCCTACTATCTACTTCCCCATTCCTTCCCCTATCTCCTTTAACCCCTGTCTCCTTCCCCCTTCCTTCCCTCCCATCTCCTTCCTGCCATCTCCTTCCCCCTTCCTTCCCCCTATCTCCTTCCCTCTCTATCTCATTCCCACTTCCTTCCCCCCATCTCCTTCCCCATATCTCCTTCCCCCTTCCTTCCCCCATCTCCTTCCCCCATCTCCTTCCCAATTCCTTCCCCCATATCCTTCCCCATCTCCTTCCCCGTCCTTCCCACTATCTCCGTCCCCATTCCTTCCCCTATCTCCTTTAACCCCTATCTCCTTCCCCCGTCCTTCACTCCCATCTCCTTCCCCCATCTACTTCCCCCTTCCTTCCCCCTTCTCCTTCCCCCCATCTCCTTCCCCCATCTCCTTCCCCCTTCCTTCCCACTATGTCCTTCCCCATTCCTTTAACTATCCCCTTCCCCCATCTCCTTCCCCCTTCCTTCCCCCATCTCCTTAACTTATCTCCTTTCCCCTTTCTTGCCCACCATCTTCTTCCCCCTATCTCCTTCCCCATTCTTCTTCCCTCTTCCTTCCTCCCATCTCATTGTCCCCTGTCTCCTTACCCCCCTCTCCTTCCCCATCTCCTCCCCCCTTCCTTCCCCATCTCCTTTCTGGCTATGTCCTTCCCAATTCCTTCCCCCTATCTCCTTGCCGCCTATCTCCTTCCCCCTTCCTTCCCCGAATCTCCTTTTCCCATCTCCTGCCCCCCTCCTTCCCCCCATCCCCTCCCCCATCTCCTTCCCCCCATCTCCTTTCCCTTTATCTCCTTTCCCCTATCTCCTTCCCCCTTCCTACCCCCATCTCCTTCCCCCTTATCTAGTTCCCCCTTCCTTCCCCCATCTCCTTCACCTTTCCTTCCCCCATCTCCTTAAGTTATCTCCTTCCCCCTTCCTTCCCCACCATCTTCTTCCCCCATCTCCTTCCCCTTTCCTTCCTACTATCTACTTCCCCATGCCTTCCCCTTTCTTCTTTAACCCCTGTCTCCTTCCCCCTTCCTTCCCTCCCATCTCCTTCCCCCCATCTCCTTCCCCCTTCCTTCCCCCTATCTCCTTCCCCCTCTATCTCCTTCCCCCTTCCTTCCCCCATCTCCTTCCCCCATCTCCTTCCCCATTCCTTCCCCCATCTCCTTCCCCATCTCCTTCCCCCTTCCTTCCCACTATCTCCGTCCCCATTCCTTCCCCTATCTCCTTTAACCCCTATCTCCTTCCCCGTCCTTCCCTCCCATCTCCTTTACCCATCTCCTTTCCCCTTCTTTCCCCCATCTCCTTCCCTCTCTATCTCCTTCCCCTATCTCCTTCCCCCTTCCTTCCCCCTTCTCCTTCCCCCCATCTCCTTCCCCCATCTCCTTCCAACTTCCTTCCCACTATGTCCTTCCCCATTCCTTTAACTATCCCCTTCCCCCCATCTCCTTCCCCCTTCCTTCCCCCATCTCCTTAACTTATCTCCTTCCCACTTCCTTGCCCACCATCTTCTTCCCCTATCTCCTTCCCCATTCTTCTTCCCTCTTCCTTCCCCCCATCACATTGTCCCCTGTCTCCCTACCCCCCTCTCCTTCCCCATCTCCTCCCCCCTTCCTTCCCCATCTCCTTTCTGGCTATCTCCTTCCCACTTCCTTCCCCCTATCTCCTTCCCGCCTATCTCCTTCCCCCTTCCTTCCCCGAATCTCCTTTTCCCATCTATTGCCCCCCTCCTTCCCCCATCCCCTCCCCCATCTCCTTCCCCCCATCTCCTTTCCCTTTATCTCCTTTCCCCTATCTCCTTCCCACTTCCCTATCCCCATCTCCTTCTCCCATACCTCCTTCCCCCTCTCCTTCCCCCATCTACTTCCGCACTATCTCCTTCCCGCTTCCTTCCCCCATCTCCTTCCCCCATCTCCTTCCCTCTTCCTTCACACCCCTCCCCTTCCCTGTTCTCCTTCCTCCTTCATTCCCCCTGCCTCGTTCCCCCTCCAATCCCCCCATCTCCTTCCCCCTATCCCCTTCCCCCTTCCTTCAACCCATCTCCTTCCCCCATCTCCTTTCCCCTATCTCCTCCCCCCATCTCCTTCCCCCTTCCTTCCCCACTATCTCCTTCCCCGTCTCCTTCCCCCTATTTCCTTACCCCTTCCTTCCCCCATCTCCTTCCCCCTTCCTTCCCACTATCTCCTTCCACTTTACTTCACCTATCTTCTTCCCCCTTCCTTCCCCCCATCTCCTTCCGCCATCTCCTTCTCCCTTATTTTCGTCCATCATCTCCTTCCACCCATCTCTTTCCCCTCTCTCCTTCCCCCTTCCTTCCCACACTTCTCCATCCCCCATCTCCTTCTCCCTTCCTTCCTCCATCTCCATCCCCCCATATCGTTCCTCCTTCATACCCTCCCATCTCCATCCCCCCAATCTCCTTCCCCCTTCCTTCCACCATCTCCTTCCCACATCTCCTTCCCCCTTCCTTCCCCAATCTCCTTTAACCCCTATCTCCTTCCCCCTTCCTTCCCCCATCTCCTTCCCCCTTCCTTCCCACTATCTCCTTCCACTTTACTTCACCTATCTTCTTCCCCCTTCCTTCCCCCCATCTCCTTCCCCCATCTCCTTCTCCCTTATTTTCGTCCATCATCTCCTTCCACCCATCTCTTTCCCCTCTCTCCTTCCCCCTTCCTTCCCACACTTCTCCATCCCCCATCTCCTTCCCCCTTCCTTCCTCCATCTCCATCCCCCCATATCGTTCCTCCTTCATACCCTCCCATCTCCATCCCCCCAATCTCCTTCCCCCTTCCTTCCACCATCTCCTTCCCACATCTCCTTCCCCCTTCCTTCCCCAATCTCCTTTAACCCCTATCTCCTTCCCCCTTCCTTCCTCCCATCTCCTTCCCCATCTCCTTCCCCCTTCCTTCCCACATCTCCTTCCCCATCTCCTTCCCCCCACCTATCTCCTTCCCCCTATCTCCTTCCCCCTTTCTTCCCACCATCTCCTTCCCCTTATCTCCTTCACCCTTCCTTCCCCACCTCGCCTTCCCCCATCTCCTTCCACCTTCCTTCCCCACATCTCCTTCACCCCTCCTTTCCCCCATCTCCTTCCCCCTTCCTTCCCCCTATCTCCTTCCCGCCTATCTTCTTCCCCCTTCCTTCCACCTATCTCCTTCCATTATCTCCTTCCACCTTCTTTCCCCACTATCTCCTTCCCCGTCTCCTTCCCCCTATTTCCTTCCCCCTTCCTTCCCCCATCTCCTTCTCCCCTATCTCCTACCCCCATCTCCTTCCCCCATCTCCTTCCCCTATCTCCTTCCCCCTTCCATCCCCCCATCTCCTTCCCACATCTCCTTCCCCCTTCCTTCCCCTATCTCCTTTAAACCCTATCTCCTTGCCCCTTCCTTCCCTCCCATCTCCTTCCCCCTTCCGTTCACCTATCTCCTTCCCCCTCTATCTCCTTCCCCCTTCCTTCCCCCATCTGCTTCCCCCATCTCCTTCCCCCCCACCTATCTCCTTCCCCCTTTATCCTTCCCCCTTTCTTCCCACCATCTCCTTCCCCCTATCTCCTTCACCCTTCCTTCCCCACCTCGCCTTTCCCCATCTCCTTCCCCCTACCTTCAACACATATCCTTCACCCCTCCTTCCCCCATCTCTTTCCCCCTTCCTTCCCGCCTATCTCCTTCCCCCTTCCTTCCACCTATCTCCTTCCCCCATCCTTCCCCACTACCTCCTTCCCCGTCTCCTTCCCCCTATTTCCTTCCCCCTTCCTTCACTCCATCTCCTTCCCCATTCCTTCCCCCATCTCCTTCCCCATCTCCTTCCCCCATCTCCTTCCCCCATCTCCTTCCCCCTTCCTTCTCCACTATCTCCTTACCCCTTCCTTCCCCCATCTGCTTCCCAATCTCCTTCCCCCTTCCTTACATCCCATCTCCTTCCCCCTTCCTTCCCCCAACTCCTTCCCCTTCCTTCCCCCATCTCCTTCCCCCTTCCTTCATCCCATCTCCTTCGGCCTTCCTTGCCCCCATATCCTTCCCCCTTCCTACCCCCATCTCCTTCCCCCTTATCTAGTTCCCCCTTCCTTCCTCCATCTCCTTCACCTTTCCTTCCCCCATCTCCTTAACTTATCTCTTTCCCCCTTCCTTCCCCACCATCTTCTTCCCCATCTCCTTCTCCTTTCCTTCCTAATATCTACTTCCCCATTCCTTCCCCTATCTCCTTTAACCCGTGTCTCCTTCCCCCTTCCTTCCCTACCATCTCCTTCCCCCCATCTCCTTCCCCCTTCCTTCCCCCTATCTCCTTCCCCCTCTATCTCCTTCCCACTTCCTTCCCCCATCTCCTTCCCCCTATCTCCTTCCCCCTTCCTTCCCCCATCTCCTTCTCCCCTATCTCCTACCCCCATCTCCTTCCCCCATCTCCTTCCCCCAACTCCTTCCCCCTTCCTTCCCCACTATCTCCTTACCCCTTCCTTCCCCAATCTGCTTCCCAATCTCCTTCGCCTTCCTTACATCCCATCTCCTTCCCCCTTCCTTCCCCCAACTCCTTCCCCTTCCTTCCCCCATCTCCTTCCACCCATCTCTTTCCCCTCTCTCCTTCCCCCTTCCTTCCCACACTTCTCCATCCCCCATCTCCTTCCCCCTTCCTTCCTCCATCTCCATCCCCCCATATCGTTCCTCCTTCATACCCTCCCATCTCCATCCCCCCAATCTCCTTCCCCCTTCCTTCCACCATTTCCTTCCCACATCTCCTTCCCCCTTCCTGCCCCAATCTCCTTTAAACCCTATCTCCTTCCCCCTTCCTTCCCTCCCATCTTCTTCCCCCTATCTCCTTTCCCCTTCCTTCCTCCCATCTCCTTCCCCATCTCCTTCCCCCTTCCTTCCCACATCTCCTTCCCCATCTCCTTCCCCCCACCTATTTCCTTCCCCCAATCTCCTTCCCCCTTTCTTCCCACCATCTCCTTCCCCCTATCTCCTTCACCCTTCCTTCCCCACCTCGCCTTCCCCCATCTCCTTCCACCTTCCTTCCCCACATCTCCTTCACCCCACCTTCCCCCATCTCCTTCCCCCTTCCTTCCCCCTATCTCCTTCCCGCCTATCTCCTTCCCCCTTCCTTCCACCTATCTCCTTCCATTATCTCCTTTCACCTTTCTTCCCCTATCTCCTTTAAACCCTATCTCCTTGCCCCTTCCTTCCCCCAACTCCTTCCCCTTCCTTCCCCCTATTTCCTTCCCCCTTCCTTCCCCCATCTCCTTCTCCCCTATCTCCTACCCCCATCTCCTTCCCCCATCTCCTTCCCCCATCTCCTTCCCCCTTCCATCCCCCCATCTCCTTCCCACATCTCTTTCCCCCTTCCTTCCCCTATCTCCTTTAAACCCTATATCCTTGCCCCTTCCTTCCCTCCCATCTCCTTCCCCCTTCCGTCCACCTATCTCCTTCCCCCTCTATCTCCTTCCCCCTTCCTTCCCCCATCTGCTTCCCCCATCTCCTTCCCCCCCACCTATCTCCTTCCCCCTTTATCCTTCCCCCTTTCTTCCCACCATCTCCTTCCCCCTATTTTCATCACCCTTCCTTCCCCACCGCGACTTTCCCCATCTTCCCCCTACCTTCAACACATATCCTTCACCCCTCCTTCCCCCATCTCCTTCCCCCTTCCTTCCCGCCTATCTCCTTCCCCCTTCCTTCCACCTATCTCCTTCCCTTATCTCCTTCCCCCATCCTTCCCCACTGTCTCCTTCCCCGTCTCCTTCCCCCTATTTCCTTCCCCCTTCCTTCACCCCATCTCCTTCTCCCCATCCCTACCCCCCATCTCCTTCCCCCATCTCATTCCCCCACATCTCCTTTATACTCCATTCCCCCCATCTCCTTCCCACTTCCTTCCCTCCATCTCCTTCCCCCTATCTCCTTCCCCCTTCCTTCCCCCATCTCCTTCCCCCATCTCCTTCCCCATCTCCTTCCCCATCTCCTTCCCCCATCTCCTTCCTCCATCTCCTTCCCCCATCTCCTTACCCCTTCCTTCTCCACTATCTCCTCACCCCTTCCTTCCCCCATCTGCTTCCCAATCTCCTTCCCCCTTCCATAAATCCCATCTCCTTCGCCCTTCCTTGCCCCCATATCCTTCCCCCTTCCTACCCCCATCTCCTTCCCCCTTATCTAGTTCCCCCTTCCTTCCCCCATCTCCTTCACCTTTCCTTCCCCCATCTCCTTAACTTATTTCCTTCCCCCTTCCTTCCCCACCATCTTCTTCCCCCATCTCCTTCCCCTTTCCTTCCTACTATCTACTTCCCCATTCCTTCCCCTATCTCCTTTAACCCCTGTCTCCTTCCCCCTTCCTTCCCTCCCATCTCCTTCCCCTATCTCCTTCTCCCTTCCTTTCCCCATCTCCTTCCCCCATCTCCTTCCCCATTCCTTCCCCCATCTCCTTCCCCATCTCCTTCCCCCATCTCCTTTCCCCATCTCCTTCCCCCTTCCTTCTCCACTATCTCCTTACCCCTTCCTTCCCCCATCTGCTTCCCAATCTCCTTCCCCCTTCCTTAAATCCCATCTCCTTCCCCCTTCCTTCCCCCAACTCCTTCCCCTTCCTTCCACCATCTCCTTCCCCCTTCCTTCATCCCATCTCCTTCGGCCTTCCTTGCCCCCATATCCTTCCCCCTTCCTACCCCCATCTCCTTCCCCCTTATCTAGTTCCCCCTTCCTTCCCCCATCTCCTTCACCTTTCCTTCCCCCATCTCCTTAACTTATCTCCTTCCCCCTTCCTTCCCCACCATCTTCTTCCCCCATCTCCTTCCCCTTTCCTTCCTACTATCTACTTCCCCATTCCTTCCCCTATCTCCTTTAACCCCTGTCTCCTTCCCCCTTCCTTCCCTCCCATCTCCTTCCCCCCATCTCCTTCCCCCTTCCTTCCCCCTATCTCCTTCCCCCTCTATCTCCTTCCCCCTTCCTTCCCTCCCATCTCCTTCCCCCCATCTCCTTTCCCCTTCCTTCCCCCATCTCCTTCCCTCTCTATCTCCTTCCCCCTATCTCCTTCCCCCTTCGTTCCCCCATCTCCTTCCCCATTCCTTCCCCCATCTCCTTCCCCATCTCCTTCCCCCTTCCTTCCCACTATCTCCATCCCCATTCCTTCCCCTATCTCCTTTAACCCCTATCTCCTTCCCCCGACCTTCCCTCCCATCTCCTTCCCCCATCTCCTTTCCCCTTCCTTCCCCATCTCCTTCCCTCTCTATCTCCTTCCCCCTATCTCCTTCCCCCTTCCTTCCCCCATCTCCTTCCCCCCATCTCCTTCCCCCATCTCCTTCCCCCTTCCTTCCCACTATGTCCTTCCCCATTCCTTTAACTATCCCCTTCCCCCCATCTCCTTCCCCCTTCCTTCCCCCATCTCCTTAACTTATCTCCTTCCCCCTTCCTTGCCCACCATCTTCTTCCCCCTATCTCCTTCCCCATTCTTCTTCCCTCTCCCTTCCCCCCATCTCATTGTCCCCTGTCTCCTTACACCCCTCTACTTCCCCATCTCCTCCCCCCTTCCTTCCCCATCTCCTTTCTGGCTATCTCCTTCCCCCTTCCTTCCCCCTATCTCCTTCCCGCCTATCTCCTTCCCCCTTCCTTCCCCGAATCTCCTTTTCCCATCTCCTGCCCCCCTCCTTCCCCCATCCTCTCCCCCATCTCCTTCCCCCATCTCCTTCCCCTTTATCTCCTTTCCCCTATCTCCTTCCCACTTCCCTATCCCCATCTCCTTCTCCCATACCTCCTTCCCCCTCTCCTTCCCCCATCTACTTCCCCACTATCTCCTCCCCGCTTCCTTCCCCATCTCCTTCCCCCATCTCCTTCCCTCTTCCTTCACACCCCTCCCCTTCCCTGTTCTCCTTCCTCCTTCATTCCCCCTGCCTCGTTCCCCCTTCAATCCCCCCATCTCCTTCCCCCTATCCCCTTCACCCTTCCTTCAACCCATCTCCTTCCCCCATCTCCTTCCCCCATCTCCTTCCCCCATCTCCTTCCCCCATCTCCTTCCCCCTTCCATCCACCCATTTCCTTCCCACATCTCCTTCCCCTATCTCCTTTAACCCCTATCTCCTTCCCCCTTCCTTCCCTCCCATCTCCTTCCCCCTTCCTTCCACCTATCTCCTTCCCCCTCTATCTCCTTCCCCCTTCCTTCCCCCATCTGCTTCCCCCATCTCCTTCCCCCCCACCTATCTCCTTCCCCCTTTATCCTTCCCCCTTTCTTCACACCATCTCCTTCCCCTTATCTCCTTCACCCTTCCTTCCCCACCTCGCCTTCCCCCATCTCCTTTCCCCTTCCTTCAACATATATCCTTCACCCCTCCTTCCCCCATCTCTTTCCCCCTTCCTTCCCCCATCTCCTTCCCGCCTATCTCCTTCCCCCTTCCTTCCACCTATCTCCTTCCCTTATCTCCTTCCCCCTTCCTTCCCCCTATTTCCTTCCCCCTTCCTTTCCCCAGTTCCTTCTCCCCTATCTCCTACCCCCCATCTCCTTCCCCCATCTCCTTCCCCCATCTCCTTCCCCGTCTCCTTCCCCCTATTTCCTTCCCCCTTCCTTCCCCATATCTCCTTACCCCTTCCTTCCCCAATCTGCCTCCCAATCTCCTTCGCCTTCCTAACATTCCATCTCCTTCCCCCTTCCTTCCCCCAACTCCTTCCCCTTCCTTCCCCCATCTCCTTCCCCCTTCCTTCATCCCATCTCCTTCGCCCTTCCTTGCCCCCATATCTTCCCCCTTCCTATCCCCATCTCCTTCCCCCTTATCTAGTGCCACCTTCCTTCCCCCATCTCCTTCACCTTTCCTTCACCCATCTCCTTCACTTATCTCCTTCCCCCTTCCTTCCCCACCATCTTCTTCCCCCATCTGCTTCCCCTTTCCTTCCTACTATCTACTTCCCCATTACTTCCCCTATCTCCTTTATCCCCTGTCTGCTTCCCCCTTACTTCCCTCCCATCTCCTTCCCCCATCTCCTTCCCCCTCCCTTCCCCCTATCTCCTTCCCCCTCTATCTCCTTCCCACTTCCTTCCCCCCATCTCCTTCCCCCATCTCCTTCCCCCATCTCCTTCCCCATTCCTTCCCCCATCTCCTTCCCCATCTCCTTCCCCCTTCCTTCCCACTATCTCCGTCCCCATTCCTTCCCCTATCTCCTTTAACCCCTATCTCCTTCCCCCGTCCTTCCCTCCCATCTCCTTCCCCCATCTCCTTTCCCCTTCCTTCCCCATCTCCTTCCCTCTCTATCTCCTTCCCCCTATCTCCTTCCCCCTTCCTTCCCCCATCTCCTTCCCCCCATCTCCTTCCCCCATCTCCTTCCAACTTCCTTCCCACTATGTCCTTCCCCATTCCTTTAACTATCCCCTTCCCTCCATCTCCTTCCCCCTTCCTTCCCCCATCTCCTTAACTTATCTCCTTCCCCCTTCCTTGCCCACCATCTTCTTCCCCCTATCTCCTTCCCCATTCTTCTTCCCTCTTCCTTCCCCCCATCTCATTGTCCCCTGTCTCCTTACACCCCTCTACTTCCCCATCTCCTCCCCCCTTCCTTCCCCATCTCCTTTCTGGCTATCTCCTTCCCCCTTCCTTCCCCCTATCTCCTTCCCGCCTATCTCCTTCCCCCTTCCTTCCCCGAATCTCCTTTTCCCATCTCCTGCCCCCCTCCTTCCCCCATCCTCTCCCCCATCTCCTTCCCCCCATCTCCTTCCCCTTTATCTCCTTTCCCCTATCTCCTTCCCACTTCCCTATCCCCATCTCCTTCTCCCATACCTCCTTCCCCCTCTCCTTCCCCCATCTACTTCCCCACTATCTCCTCCCCGCTTCCTTCCCCATCTCCTTCCCCCATCTCCTTCCCTCTTCATTCACACCCCTCCCCTTCCCTGTTCTCCTTCCTCCTTCATTCCCCCTGCCCCGTTCCCCCTTCAATCCCCCCATCTCCTTCCCCCTATCCCCTTCACCCTTCCTTCAACCCATCTCCTTCCCCCATCTCCTTCCCCCTTCCATCCCCCCATTTCCTTCCCACATCTCCTTCCCCCTTCCTTCCCCTATCTCCTTTAACCCCTATCTCCTTCCCCCTTCCTTCCCTCCCATCTCCTTCCCCCTTCCTTCCACCTATCTCCTTCCCCCTCTATCTCCTTCCCCCTTCCTTCCCCCATCTGCTTCCCCCATCTCCTTCCCACCCACCTATCTCCTTCCCCCTTTATCCTTCCCCCTTTCTTCCCACCATCTCCTTCCCCTTATCTCCTTCACCCTTCCTTCCCCACCTCGCCTTCCCCCATCTCCTTCCCCCTTCCTTCAACATATATCCTTCACCCCTCCTTCCCCCATCTCTTCCCCCTTCCTTCCCCCATCTCCTTCCCGCCTATCTCCTTCCCACTTCCTTCCCCACATCTCCTTCCCCCTATCTCCTTCCCCCTTCCTTCCCCCATCTCCTTCCCCCATCTCCTTCCCCATTCCTTCTCCCATCTCCTTCCCCATCTCCTTCCCCCTTCCTTCCCACTATCTCCGACCCCATTCCTTCCCCTATCTCCTTTAACCCCTATCTCCTTCCCCCGTCCTTCCCTCCCATCTCCTTCCCCCATCTCCTTCCCCCTTCCTTCCCCCATCTCCTTAACTTATCTCCTTCCCCCTTCCTTGCCCATCATCTTCTTCCCCCTATCTCCTTCCCCATTCTTCTTCCCTCTTCCTTCCCCCCATCTCATTGTCCCCTGTCTCCTTACCCCCCTCTCCTTCCCCATCTCCTCCCCCCTTCCTTCCCCATCTCCTTTCTGGCTATCTCCTTCCCCCTTCCTTCCCCCTATCTCCTTCCCGCCTATCTCCTTCCCCCTTCCTTCCCCGAATCTCCTTTTCCCATCTCCTGCCCCCCTCCTTCCCCCCATCCCCTCCTCTATCTCCTTCCCCCATCTCCTTCCCCTTTATCTCCTTTCCCCTATCTCCTTCCCACTTCCCTATCCCCATCTCCTTCTCCCATACCTCCTTCCCCCTCTCCTTCCCCCATCTACTTCCCCACTATCTCCTTCCCGCTTCCTTCCTCATCTCCTTCCCCCATCTCCTTCCATCTTCCTTCACACCCCTCCCCTTCCCTGTTCTCCTTCCTCCTTCATTCCCCCTGCCTCGTTCCCCCTTCAATCCCCCCATCTCCTTCCCCCTATCCCCTTCCCCCTTCCTTCAACCCATCTCCTTCCCCCATCTCCTTTCCCCAATCTCCTCCCCCCATCTCCTTCCCCCTTCCTTCCCCACTATCTCCTTCCCCGTCTCCTTCCCCCTATTTCCTTCCCCCATCTCCTTCCCCCATCTCCTTCTCCCTTATTTTCTTCCCCCATCTCCTTCCCCCCATCTCTTTCCCCTCTCTCCTTCCCCCTTCCTTCCCACACTTCTCCATCCCCCATCTCCTTCCCCCTTCCTTCCTCCAACTCCATCCCCCCATATCGTTCCTCCTTCATACCCTCCCATCTCCATCCCACCAATCTCCTTCCCCCTTCCTTCCCCCATCTCCTTCCCCACATCTCCTTCCCCCATCTCCTTCCCCCACCTATCTCCTTCCCCCATCTCCTTCCCCCTTTCTTCCCACCTTTTCTTTCCCCCTATCTCCTTCACCCTTCCTTCCCCACCTCGCCTTCCCCCATCTCCTTCCACCTTCCTTCCCCACATCTCATTCACCCCTCCTTCCCCCATCTCCTTCCCCCTTCCTTCCCCATATCTCCTTCCCGCCTATCTCCTTCCCTCTTCCTTCCACCTATCTCCTTCCATTATCTCCTTCCCCCTTCTTTCCCCACTATCTCCTTCCCCGTCTCCTTCCCCCTATTTCCTTCCCCCTTCCTTCCCCCATCTCCTTCTCCCCTATCTCCTACCCCCATCTCCTTCCCCCATCTCCTTCACCTTTCCTTCCCCCATCTCCTTAACTTATCACCTTCCCCACCATCTCCTTGCCCCATCTCCTTCCCCATTCCTTCCTCCATCTCCTTCCCCCTATCTCCTTCCCCCTTCCTTCCCCCATCTCCTTCTCCCCTATCTCCTACCCCCATCTCCTTCCCCCATCTCCTTCCCCCAACTCATTCCCCCACATCTCCTTCTACCTTCCATTCCCCCCATCTTCTTCCCCATCTCCTTCCCCCTTCCTTCCCCATATCTCCTACCCCTTCCTTCCCCAATCTGCCTCCCAAACTCCTTCGCCTTCCTTACATCCCATCTCCTTCCCCCTTCCTTCCCCCAACTCCTTCCCCTTCCTTCCCCCATCTCCTTCCCCCTTCCTTCATCCCATCTCCTTCGCCCTTCCTTGCCCCCATATCTTCCCCCTTCCTACCCCCATCTCCTTCCCCCTTATCTAGTGCCACCTTCCTTCCCCCATCTCCTTCACCTTTCCTTCCCCCATCTCCTTAACTTATCTCCTTCCCCCTTCCTTCCCCACCATCTTCTTCCCCCATCTCCTTCCCCTTTCCTTCCTACTATCTACTTCCCCATTCCTTCCCCTATCTCCTTTAACCCCTATCTCCTTCCCCCGTCCTTCCCTCCCATCTCCTTCCCCCATCTCCTTTCCCCTTCCTTCCCCCATCTCATTCCCTCTCTATCTCCTTCCCCCTATCTCCTTCCCCCTTCCTTCCCCCATCTCCTTCCCCCCATCTCCTTCCCCCATCTCCTTCCAACTTCCTTCCCACTATGTCCTTCCCCATTCCTTTAACTATCCCCTTCCCTCCATCTCCTTCCCACTTCCTTCCCCCATCTCCTTAACTTATCTCCTTCCCCCTTCCTTGCCCACCATCTTCTTCCCCCTATCTCCTTCCCCATTCTTCTTCCCTCTTCCTTCCCCCCATCTCATTGTCCCCTGTCTCCTTACACCCCTCTACTTCCCCATCTCCTCCCCCCTTCCTTCCCCATCTCCTTTCTGGCTATCTCCTTCCCCCTTCCTTCCCCCTATCTCCTTCCCGCCTATCTCCTTCCCCCTTCCTTCCCCGAATCTCCTTTTCCCATCTCCTGCCCCCCTCCTTCCCCCATCCTCTCCCCCATCTCCTTCCCCCCATCTCCTTCCCCTTTATCTCCTTTCCCCTATCTCCTTCCCACTTCCCTATCCCCATCTCCTTCTCCCATACCTCCTTCCCCCTCTCCTTCCCCCATCTACTTCCCCACTATCTCCTCCCCGCTTCCTTCCCCATCTCCTTCCCCCATCTCCTTCCCTCTTCATTCACACCCCTCCCCTTCCCTGTTCTCCTTCCTCCTTCATTCCCCCTGCCCCGTTCCCCCTTCAATCCCCCCATCTCCTTCCCCCTATCCCCTTCACCCTTCCTTCAACCCATCTCCTTCCCCCATCTCCTTCCCCCATCTCCTTCCCCCATCTCCTTCCCCCTTCCATCCCCCCATTTCCTTCCCACATCTCCTTCCCCCTTCCTTCCCCTATCTCCTTTAACCCCTATCTCCTTCCCCCTTCCTTCCCTCCCATCTCCTTCCCCCTTCCTTCCACCTATCTCCTTCCCCCTCTATCTCCTTCCCCCTTCCTTCCCCCATCTGCTTCCCCCATCTCCTTCCCACCCACCTATCTCCTTCCCCCTTTATCCTTCCCCCTTTCTTCCCACCATCTCCTTCCCCTTATCTCCTTCACCCTTCCTTCCCCACCTCGCCTTCCCCCATCTCCTTCCCCCTTCCTTCAACATATATCCTTCACCCCTCCTTCCCCCATCTCTTCCCCCTTCCTTCCCCCATCTCCTTCCCGCCTATCTCCTTCCCACTTCCTTCCCCACATCTCCTTCCCCCTATCTCCTTCCCCCTTCCTTCCCCCATCTCCTTCCCCCATCTCCTTCCCCATTCCTTCTCCCATCTCCTTCCCCATCTCCTTCCCCCTTCCTTCCCACTATCTCCGACCCCATTCCTTCCCCTATCTCCTTTAACCCCTATCTCCTTCCCCCGTCCTTCCCTCCCATCTCCTTCCCCCATCTCCTTCCCCCTTCCTTCCCCCATCTCCTTAATTTATCTCCTTCCCCCTTCCTTGCCCATCATCTTCTTCCCCCTATCTCCTTCCCCATTCTTCTTCCCTCTTCCTTCCCCCCATCTCATTGTCCCCTGTCTCCTTACCCCCCTCTCCTTCCCCATCTCCTCCCCCCTTCCTTCCCCATCTCCTTTCTGGCTATCTCCTTCCCCCTTCCTTCCCCCTATCTCCTTCCCGCCTATCTCCTTCCCCCTTCCTTCCCCGAATCTCCTTTTCCCATCTCCTGCCCCCCTCCTTCCCCCCATCCCCTCCCCTATCTCCTTCCCCCATCTCCTTCCCCTTTATCTCCTTTCCCCTATCTCCTTCCCACTTCCCTATCCCCATCTCCTTCTCCCATACCTCCTTCCCCCTCTCCTTCCCCCATCTACTTCCCCACTATCTCCTTCCCGCTTCCTTCCTCATCTCCTTCCCCCATCTCCTTCCATCTTCCTTCACACCCCTCCCCTTCCCTGTTCTCCTTCCTCCTTCATTCCCCCTGCCGCGTTCCCCTTCAATCCCCCCATCTCCTTCCCCCTATCCCCTTCCCCCTTCCTTCAACCCATCTCCTTCCCCCATCTCCTTTCCCCAATCTCCTCCCCCCATCTCCTTCCCCCTTCCTTCCCCACTATCTCCTTCCCCGTCTCCTTCCCCCTATTTCCTTCCCCCATCTCCTTCCCCCATCTCCTTCTCCCTTATTTTCTTCCCCCATCTCCTTCCCCCCATCTCTTCCCCTCTCTCCTTCCCCCTTCCTTCCCACACTTCTCCATCCCCCATCTCCTTCCCCCTTCCTTCCTCCAACTCCATCCCCCCATATCGTTCCTCCTTCATACCCTCCCATCTCCATCCCACCAATCTCCTTCCCCCTTCCTTCCCCCATCTCCTTCCCCACATCTCCTTCCCCCATCTCCTTCCCCCACCTATCTCCTTCCCCCATCTCCTTCCCCCTTTCTTCCCACCTTTTCTTTCCCCCTATCTCCTTCACCCTTCCTTCCCCACCTGGCCTTCCCCCATCTCCTTCCACCTTCCTTCCCCACATCTCATTCACCCCTCCTTCCCCCATCTCCTTCCCCCTTCCTTCCCCATATCTCCTTCCCGCCTATCTCCTTCCCTCTTCCTTCCACCTATCTCCTTCCATTATCTCCTTCCCCCTTCTTTCCCCACTATCTCCTTCCCCGTCTCCTTCCCCCTATTTCCTTCCCCCTTCCTTCCCCCATCTCCTTCTCCCCTATCTCCTACCCCCATCTCCTTCCCCCATCTCCTTCACCTTTCCTTCCCCCATCTCCTTAACTTATCACCTTCCCCACCATCTCCTTGCCCCATCTCCCTTCCCCATTCCTTCCCCCATCTCCTTCTCCCTATCTCCTACCCCCATCTCCTTCCCCCATCTCCTTCCCCCAACTCATTCCCCCACATCTCCTTCTACCTTCCATTCCCCCCATCTTCTTCCCCATCTCCTTCCCCCTTCCTTCCCCATATCTCCTACCCCTTCCTTCCCCAATCTGCCTCCCAAACTCCTTCGCCTTCCTTACATCCCATCTCCTTCCCCCTTCCTTCCCCCAACTCCTTCCCCTTCCTTCCCCCATCTCCTTCCCCCTTCCTTCATCCCATCTCCTTCGCCCTTCCTTGCCCCCATATCTTCCCCCTTCCTACCCCCATCTCCTTCCCCCTTATCTAGTGCCACCTTCCTTCCCCCATCTCCTTCACCTTTCCTTCCCCCATCTCCTTAACTTATCTCCTTCCCCCTTCCTTCCCCACCATCTTCTTCCCCCATCTCCTTCCCCTTTCCTTCCTACTATCTACTTCCCCATTCCTTCCCCTATCTCCTTAACCCCTTCTCCTTCCCCCTCCTTCCCTCCCATCTCCTTCCCCCATCTCCTTCCCCCTTCCTTCCCCCATCTCCTTCCCCCTCTATCTCCTTCCCACTTCCTTCCCCCCATCTCCTTCCCCCTATCTCCCTCCCACTTCCTTCCCCCATCTCCTTCCCCCATCTCCTTCCCCATTCCTTCCCCCATCTCCTTCCCCATCTCCTTCCCCCTTCCTTCCCACCATCTCCGTCCCCATTCCTTCCCCTATCTCCTTAACCCCTATCTCCTTCCCCCGTCCTTCCCTCCCATCTCCTTCCCCCATCTCCTTTCCCCTTCCTTCCCCATCTCCTTCCCTCTCTATCTCCTTCCCCCTATCTCCTTCCCCCTTCCTTCCCCCATCTCCTTCCCCCCATCTCCTTCCCCCATCTCCTTCCCCCTTCCTTCCCACTATGTCCTTCCCCATTCCTTTAACTATCCCCTTCCCCCCATCTCCTTCCCCCTTCCTTCCCCCATCTCCTTAACTTATCTCCTTCCCCCTTCCTTGCCCACCATCTTCTTCCCCCTATCTACTTCCCCATTCTTCTTCCCTCTTCCTTCCCCCCATCTCATTGTCCCCTGTCTCCTTACACCCCTCTACTTCCCCATCTCCTCCCCCCTTCCTTCCCCATCTCCTTTCTGGCTATCTCCTTCCCCCTTTTTTCCCCCTATCTCCTTCCTGCCTATCTCCTTCCCCCTTCCTTCCCCGAATCTCCTTTTCCCATCTCCTGCCCCCCTCCTTCCCCCATCCTCTCCCCCATCTCCTTCCCCCCATCTCCTTCCCTTTATCTCCTTTCCCCTATCTCCTTCCCACTTCCCTATCCCCATCTCCTTCTCCCATACCTCCTTCCCCCTCTCCTTCCCCCATCTACTTCCCCACTATCTCCTCCCCGCTTCCTTCCCATCTCCTTCCCCCATCTCCTTCCCTCTTCCTTCACACCCCTCCCCTTCCCTGTTCTCCTTCCTCCTTCATTCCCCCTGCCTCGTTCCCCCTTCAATCCCCCCATCTCCTTCCCCCTATCCCCTTCACCCTTCCTTCAACCCATCTCCTTCCCCCATCTCCTTCCCCCATCACCTTCCCCATCTCCTTCCCCCTTCCATCCCCCCATTTCCTTCCCACATCACCTTCCCCCTTCCTTCCCCAATCTCCTTAAACCCCTATCTCCTTCCCCCTTCCTTCCCTCCCATCTCCTTCCCCCTTCCGTCCACCTATCTCCTTCCCCCTCTATCTCCTTCCCCCTTCCTTCCCCCATCTGCTTCCCCATCTCCTTCCCCCCCACCATCACTCCCCCTTTATCCTTCCCCCTTTCTTCCCACCATCTCCTTCCCCTTATCTCCTTCACCCTTCCTTCCCCACCTCGCTTCCCCCATCTCCTTCCCCCTTCCAACAACATATCCTTCACCCCTCCAACCCCCATCTCTTCCCCCATCCTTCCCCCCATCAACCCTCCACTCCAACCCCAACCATCCACCAATCTCCTACCCAATCTCCTTCCCCCTTCCTTCCCCCTATTCCTTCCCCCTTCCTTCCCCCAATTCCTTCACCCCAATCTCCTACCCCCCATCTCCACCCCCCATCTCCTTCCCCTTCTCCTTCCCCCTATTCCTTCCCCCTTCCTTCACCCCATCTCCTTCTCCCCATCTCTTTCCCCCCATCTCCTTCCCCCATCTCATTCCCCCACATCTCCTTTCTACTCCATTCCCCCTATCTCCTTCCCCCTTCCATCCCCCATCTCCTTCCCACATCTCCTTCCCCCTTCCTTCCCCTATCTCCTTTAACCCCTATCTCCTTCCCCCTTCCTTCCCTCCCATCTCCTTCCCCCATCTCCTTCCCCCCACCTATCTCCTTCCCCTATCTCCTTCACCCTTTCTTCCCACCATCTCCTTCCCCCATCTCCTTCATCCTTCCTTCCCCCCATCTCCTACCCCCTTCCTTCCCTACATCTCCTTCACCCCTCCTTCCCCCATCTCTTTCCCCCTTCCTTCCCCCTATCTCCTTCCAGCCTATCTCCTTGCCCCTTCCTTCAAACTATCTCCTTCCCTTATCTCCTTCCCCCTTCCTTCCCCACTATATTCTTCCACGTCTCCCACCCCCTATTTCCTTCCCCCTTCCTTCCCCCATCTCCTTCTCCACATCTCCTTCTCCCCATCTCCTTCCCCCCATCTCCTTCCCCCTATCTCCTTCCCCCTTCCTTCCCCCATCTCCTTCCCCCATCTCCTTCCCCAGTCCTTCCCCCATCTCCTTCCCCATCTCCTTCCCCCATCTCCTTCCACCAACTCATTCCCCCACATCGCCTTCTACCTTCCATACCCCCATCTCCTTCCCCCATCTCCTTCCCCCTTCCTTCCCCACTATCTCCTTACCCCTTCCTTCCCCCATCTGCTTCCCAATCTCCTTCCCCCTTCCTTACATCACATCTCCTTCCCCCTTCCTTCCCTCAACTCCTTCCCCTTACTTCCTCCATCTCCTTTCCCCTTCCTTCATCCCATCTCCTTCCCCCTTCCTTCCCCCCATCTCCTTCCCCCATCTCCTTCCCCCTTCCTTCCCACTATGTCCTTCCCCATTCCTTTAACTATCCCCTTCCCCCATCTCCTTCCCCCTTCCTTCCCCCATCTCCTTAACTTATCTCCTTCCCCCTTCCTTGCCCACCATCTTCTTCCCCCTATCTCCTTCCCCATTCTTCTTCCCTCTTCCTTCCCCCCATCTCATTGTCCCCTGTCTCCTTCCACCCCCCCCCCTCCTTCCCCATCTCCTCCCCCCTTCCTTCCCCATCTCCTTTCTGGCTATCTCCTCCCCCCTTCGTTCGCCCTATCTCCTTCCCGCCTATCTCCTTTCCCCTTCCTTCCCCGAATCTCCTTTTCCCATCTGCTTCCCCCCTCCTTCCCCCCATACCCTCCCCCATCGCCTTCCCCCCATCTCCTTCCCCTTTATCTCCTTTCCCCTATCTCCTTCCCACTTCCCTATCCCCATCTCCTTCTCCCATACCTCCTTCCCCCTCTCCTTCCCCATCTCCTTCCCCACTATCTCCTTCCCGCTTCCTTCCCCCATCTCCTTCCCCCATCTCCTTCCCTCTTCCTTCACACCCCTCCCCTTCCCTGTTCTCCATCCTCCTTCATTCCCCCTGTCTCGTTCCCCCTTCAATCCCCCCATCTCCTTCCCCCTATCCCCTTCCCCCTTCCTTCAACCCATCTCCTTCCCCCATCTCCTTTCCCCTATCTCCTCCCCCATCTCCTTCCCCCTTCCTTCCCCCATCTCCTTCACCCCTTCCCCTGTATCTCCTTCACCCCATCTCGTTCCCTCCATCTCCTTCCCCCTTCCTCCCACCCATCGCCTTCCCCAATCCTTCCCCCCATCTCCTTCCCCGATTATTCCCCTTCCTTCCCACTATCTCCTTCCCCATTCCTTCCCCTATCTCCTTTAACCCCTATCTCCTTCCCCCTTCCTTCCCTCCCATCTACTTCCCCCATCTCCTTCCCCCTTCCTCCCCCCATCTCCTTCCCCCTCTATCTCCTTCCCACTTCCTTCCCCCTATCTCCTTCCCCCTATCTCCTTCCCCCTTCCTTCCCCCATCTCCTCCCCATCTCCTTCCACCATCTCTTTCCCCATTCCTTCCCCCATCTCCTTCCCCATCTCCTTCCCCCTTCCTTCCCACTATCTCCTTCCCCATTCCTTCCCCTATCTCCGTTAACCCCTATCTCCTTCCCCTTCCTTCCCCCATCTCCTTCCCCATCTCCTTCCCCCTTCCTTCCCACTATATCCTTCCCCATTCCTTCACCTATCTCCTTCCCCCTATCTCCTTCCCCCTTCCTTCCCCATCTCCTTAAATTATCTCCTTCCCCCTTCCTTGCCCACCATCTTCTTCCCCCTATCTCCTTCCCCATTCTTCTTCCCTCTTCCTTCCCCCCATCTCATTCTCCCCTATCTCCTTCCCCCCCTTCCTTCCCCCTTCCTTCCCCCATCTCCTTCCCGCCTATCTCCTTCCCCCTTCCTTCCACCAATCTCCTTGCCTTATCTCCTTCCCCCTTCCTTCCCCCATCTCATTCCCCCACATCTCCTTCTACCTTCCATTCCCCCCATCTCCTTCCCCCATCTCCTTCCCCCTTGCTTCCCCCATTCCCTTCCCCCGCTATCTCCTTACCTGCCCCCTCTCCTTACCTCCCCCGTTATCTGCTTCCCAATCTCCTTCCCCCCTTCCTTACACCCCATCTCCTTCCCCCTTCCTTCCGCCATCTCCTTCCCCTTCATTCCCCCTTCCTTCATCCCATCTCCTTCCCCCTTCCTTGTCCACATATCCTTCCCCCTTCCTACCCCCATCTCGTTCCCCCTTATCTAGTTCCCCCTTTCTTCCCCCCTATCTCCTTCCCCCTTTTCCTTCCCCTTTCCTTCCCCCATCTCCTTATCTCCTTCTCCCTTTCTTCCCCACCATCTTCTTCCCCCATCTCCTTCCACCTTATCTCCTTCCTCCTTCCTTCCCCCATCTCCTTCTCCCTTATCTCCTTACCCCCCTCTCCTTCCCCCACCTGATTCATCTCCTTCCCCATCTCCCTATCTCCTTCCCCTTTCCTTCCCCCAACTCCTTCCTGCCTATCTCCTTCCGCCTTCCTTCCCCCCTATCTCCTTCCCTTATCTCCTTCCCCCTTCCTTCCCCTATCTCTTTCCCCTTCCTTCCCCCATTTCTTTCTCCCTTATCTCCTTACCCCCATCTCCTTTCCCCATCTCCTTCCCCTCTCCTTCCCCCATCTCATTCCCCCTATCTCCTTCCCCTTCCTTCCCCATCTCCTTCCCCCACTATCTCCTTCCCCTTCCTTCCCCCTAAATGCTTCCCCCATCTCCTCCCCTCTTCCTTACCCCACATCTCCTTGCCCCTTCCTTCACCCACATCTCCTTCGATCTTCCATCCCCCATCTCCTTCCCCCATCTCCTTCCCCCTTCCTTCGCCATCTCCTTCCCCGACATCTCCTTTCCCCTTCCTTGCCCCCAATCTCCTTCCCCCTGTCTCCTTACCCCCATCTCCTTCTCCCCTATCTCCTTCCCCCTTCCTTCCCCCATCTCCTTCCCCCTTCCTTCCCCCAATCCTTCCCCGCTATCTCCTTCCCCCCTTCCTTCCCCCATCTCCTTCCCCCTTCCTTCACCCCTATCTGCTTCGCCCCATCTCCTTCCACCTTCCTTCACCCCATCTACTTCCCCCCTCTCCTTCCACCCCCTCTCGTTCCCCCTTCCTTTCCCCCCTTAGCCCATCTCGTTCCCACTTCCTCCACCATCCCCTTCCTTCCCCCTTCCTTCCCACCCCTCCCCATCCCACCCATCTCCTTCTTTCCCCCTTCCTTCACACCCCTCTCCTTCCCCCATCTCCTTCCTTCCCCCTTCCTTCCCCGACCTTCCTTCCCCCTCTCCTTCCCCCATCTCCTTCTCCACTATCTCCTTCCCCCTTCCTCCCCCCAATCTCCTTCCCCCTGTCTCCTTCCCCTTCCTTCCCCCTATCTCCTTCCCCCTTCCTTCCCTCCTATCCTCTTCCCATCATCTCCTTCCCCCTTCCTTCCCCCATCTCCTTCCCCCGCTATCTCCTTCCCCCTTCCTTCCCCCTATCTCCTTCCCCCTTCCTTCCCTCCTATCCTCTTCCCATCATCTCCTTCCTCCTTCCTTACCCCCATCTCCTTTCCCCTTCCTTCCCCCATATCTCCTTTCCCCCATTCCTTCCCCCGTCTCCTTCCCCGCTCTCTCCTTCCCTTCCTTTCCTCATCTACTTCCCCCTTCCTTCCACCACTATCTCCTTCCCCATCTCCTTCCCCCATCTCCTTCCCCCATTCTTTCCCCCCAATCCTTCCCCCATCTCCTTCCCCCTTCCTTCCCCTCCTATCTCCTTCCCCCTTACTCCCCCCTCTCCTTCCCCCCTTTGTACCACCCTCTCCCCTTCCCCCTTCATTCACCCCTATCTCCTACCCCCTTCCTTCCCCCCATCTCCTTCCCCTTCCTTCCCTCATCTACTTCCCCCTTCCTTCCACCACTATCTCCTTCCCCCCTTCCTTCCCCCCATCTCCTTCTCCCCTATCTCCTTCCCCCTTCCTTCCCCCATCTCCTTCCCCCTTCCTTCCCCCACTACCTCCTTCCCCCATCTCATTCCCCCTTCCTTCCCCCCATCCTTCCCCCCTATCTCCTTCCCCCTCCCTTCCCCCCACCTCTGCCCTCAAGTTGAAAGTGCCATATATGCAAAGGTAGAAGCCAGGAATCTTTTCTCTTTCCCAGAATTTACCGTTCTGAACAGTGTGTCTACACAAGAAAACACCATCAGTGCAGCTACTATCTCCTTCCCCTCCTATCTCCTTCCCCCTTCCTCCCCCCTCTTCTTCCCCCCTTCGTACCAGCCTCTCCCCTTCCCCCTTCCTTCCCCACTATCTCCTACCCCCTTCCTTCCCCCCATCTCCTTCCCCCTTCCTTCCCCCATCTGCTTCCCCCTTCCTTCTCCCACTATTTCCTTCCCCCCTTCCTTCCCCATCTCCTTTTCCCTAATCTCCTTCTCCCTTCCTCCCCATCTCGTTCTCCCCAATCTCCTTCCCCCTACCTTCCTCCCATCTCCTTCTCCCCATCTCCTTCCCCCTTCCTTCCCCTGTCTCCTTCCCCTTCCTTCCACCACTATCTTCTTCCCCCATCTCCTTCCCCCTTCCTCCCACCTCCTCTTCCCCACTTCGTTACACCCTCTCCCCTTCCCCCTTACTTCCCCTAATCTCCTACCCCTTCCTTCCCCCAACTCCTTCCCTCTTCCTTCCCCCCCATCTCCTTCCCCATTCCTTCACCCCATCTCCTTCCCCCTTCCTTCCCCCATATCCTTCCCCCTTCGTACCCCGATCTCCTTCCCCCTTATCTAGTTCCCCCTTCCTTCCCCCTATCTCCTTCCCCCATCTCCTTCCCCCTTCCTTCCCCCATCTCCTTTACTAATCTCCTTCCCCCTTCCTTCCCCACCATCTTCATTCCACCTATCTCCTTCCCCCTTATTCCCTTCCCCCTTCCTTCCCCCATCTCCTTCTCCCCTATCTCCTTCCCCCCCTCTCCTTCCCCCCATCTGCTTCCCCTCCTTCCCCATCTCCTTACCCTTATCTTCTTCCCCCTTCCTTCCCCCATCTCCTTCCTGCCTATTTCCTTCCCCCTTCCTTCCCCCCATCTCTTTCCCCCTTCCTTCCCCCATCTCCTTCCCCCCTCCTTCCCCATCTCATTCCCCCCATATCTCCTTCCCCCTTCCTTCCCCATCTCCTTCCCCCCACTATCTACTTCCCCCTTCCTTCCCCTTATCTGCTTTCCCCATCTCCTTCCCTCTTCCTTACCCCACATCTCATTCCCCCTTCCTTCCCCCACTATCTCCTTCCCCCTTCCTTCCCCACTATCTGCTTCCCCATCTCCTTCTCCCTTCCTTACACCCCCAACTCCTTCCCCCACATCTCCTTCCCCCCCACTCTCCTTCCCCCCCCACCTCCTTCCCCTTCCTTCCCCCATATCCTTCCCACCTATCTCCTTCCCCGCTTTCCTTCCCACATCTACTTCCCCCATCTCCTCCCTCCTATCTCCTTCCCCCTACCTTCCCCACTATCTCCTTCCCCCTTCCTTCCACCCCTATCTCCTTCCCCCATCTCCTTCCCCCTTCCTTCCCCATCTCCTTTCCCCCTTATCTCCTTCCCCCTTCCTTCCCTCCCATCGCCTTCTCCCCATCTCCTTCCCCCTTCCTTCCCCCATCTCCTTCTCCCCATCTCCTTCCCCCATCTCCTTCCCCATCTCCTGCCCCCCTCCTTCCCTCCCATCTCATTCCCCCCATGTCCTTTCCCCTTCGTTCCCCATATCCTTCCCCCGCTATCTCCTTCCCCCTTCCTTCACCCATCTGCTTCCCCCCATCTCCTTCCCCCTCCCTTACCCCATCTCCTTTCCCCTTCCTTCCCCCAGCTCCTTCCCCTTTGCTTCCCCATCTCCTCCCCCATCTCTTTCCCCCTTCCTTCCCCCCAATCCTTCCCCCATCTCCTTCGCCCTTCCTTCCCCTCCTATCTCCTTCCCCCTTTCTCCCCCCTCCCCTTCCCCCTTCCTTCACCCCTATCTCCTACCCCCCTTCGTTCCCCCATCTCCTTCCCCCCTTCCTTCCCCCATCTACTTCCCCCTTCCTTCCCCCACTCCTTCTCCCCTATCTCCTTCCACCACTATCTTCTTCCCCCATCTCCTTCCCCCTTCCTCCCACCTCCCTCTTCCCCACTTCGTTACACCCTCTCCCCTTCCCCCTTACTTCGCCCTAATCTCCTACCCCTTCCTTCCCCCAACTCCTTCCCCCTTCCTTCCCCCCATCTCCTTCCCCATTCCTTCACCCCAACTCCTTCCCCCTTCCTTCCCCCATATCCTTCCCCCTTCCTTCCCCCATCTACTTCCCCCTTATCTCCTTCCCCCTTCCTTCACCCCTATCTCCTACACACCCTTCCTTCCCCCCATCTCCTTCCCCCTTCCTCCCTTCCCTTCCATCCCCCCCTTCCTTCCCCACTATCTCCCTCCTTCTCCTTCCCCCCATCTTCCCCTTCCCCCATCTCATTCCCCCCATCTCCTTCCCCATATCCTTCCCCCCATATCCATCTCCCGCTATCTCCTCACCCTTCCATCCCCCCATCCCCCTTCCACTCTCGCCCCAATCTCCTTCCCCCCATCTCCTTCCCCCTTCGTTCCCCCTATCTGCTTCCCCCATCTCTTTCCCCCTTCCCTACACCCCATCTCCTTCCCCCACATCTCCTTCCCCCTTCCTTCGCCCCAATCTCCTTCCCCCCTATCTCCTTCCCCCTTCCTTCCCCCTATCTGCTTCCCCCATCTCTTTCCCCCTTCCTTACCCCATCTCCTTCCCCTTCCTTCCCCCATCTCCTTCCCCCTTCCTTCCCCTCATCTCCTACCCCTTCCTTCTCCCATCTCCTTCCCACATATCTCCTTCCCCCCTTCCCCATCTCCTTCCCCCGTCCTTCCCCATCTCCTTTCCCCCTATCTCCTTCCCACTTCCTTCCCCCCAATCTCCTCCCCCCACCACCTTACTGCTTCCTTCCCCCATCTCCGTCCCCCATCTCCTTCCCCCTTCCGTCCCCCCTCCTTCCCCCTTTCTTCGCCCCATCTCCTTCCCCTTCCTTCCCCATCTCATTCCCCCTTCCTTCCTCATCTACTTCCCTTCCCTCTCCACTTCCCTTCCTTCCCCATCTCCTTCTCCCCAAACTCCTTCCTCCTTCCTCCCCATCTCCTTCTCCCCAATCCCCTTCCCCCCCTTCCATCCCCCCATCTCCTTCCATCCTTCCCTCCTCCTTACCCCCATCTCCTTCCCCTTCCTTGCCCACTCTCCTTCCCACCATCTCCTTCCCCCCACCTCCCGCCTCTCTCCTTCCCTCCCTTCTCTCCTCTCCTTCCAACCTATTTCCTTCCCCCCTCCTTCCCCCTTCCATTCCCCACCTCCTTCCCCCATCACCTTCCCATTTCCTTCCCCCATCTCTCCCCCTCACCTTCCCCACATCTCCTGCCCACGTCTCCTTCCCCCTTTCTCCTTTCCCCCTATCTCCTTCACCCTTCCTTTCTCTCCTCCTTCCCCTCTCTATCCTAACCCCCTCTCCTTCCCCCATCTCCTTCCCAACTCTCCTTCCCCTATCTCCTTTCCCCCCATCTCCTTCCCCCTTCCTTCCCCCCTCCTTCCCCCCTCTCTCCTTCCCCCTCCCTTCCCCATCTCCTTCCCTCCTCTCATTCCCCCTATCTCCTTCCCCCATCCTTCCCCCTTCCTTACCTCCCCTCTCCTTCCCCCATCCCCTTCCCCCCTCTCCTTCCCCCTTCCCTCCTTTCCTTTCCTTCCCCCCTCTCCTTCACCCCACTCTCCTTCCCCCATCTCTTTCTCTCCCCCTCTTGTTCCCCCTATCTCCTTCGTTCCTCTCCTTCCCCCCCATCTCCTTCCCCCCATCTCCTTCACACTTCCTTCAACCCCTCTCTTTCCACCTTCCTTCCCCCCTTCCCCCATCTCCTTCCCCCTTCCTTCCCCCACTCCATCCCCCAACTCCTTCCTCCTTCTTTCCACACCCTCTACTTCCTCCCTATCTCCTTGCCCCATCTCCTTCCCCCTTCCTTACCCCTCTCTCCTTCCCCCTCTCCTCCGCCCCTCCTTCCCCCATCTCCTTCCCCCTATCTCCTAACCCCCCCATCTCCTACCCCCCATCTCCTACCCCACATCTCCTTCCCCTTCCTTCTCCTTCCCCCCTCCTTCCCCCCTTCCTCCCCACTCCTTCCCCACACCTTCCCCCAATCTCTTCCCCGCCTATCTCCTTCCCCCCGCCTTCCTCCATATCTCCTTCCCCCTTCCTTCCCCCACCTCTCCTTCGCCCCTATCTCCTTCCCCTTCCCCCTTCCTTCACCCTCTCCTTCCCACTATCTCCTTTCCCCTTCATTCCCCCCTCCTTCCCACGATCTACTTCCCCCTTCATTCCCCCATCTCCTTCCCCCTTTTCCTTCTCCCCTCCTTCCCCCCATCTTCCCCCATTTACCCCCCATCTTCCCATATCTCCTTCCCCCTATCTACTTCCCCCTATCTTCTTCTCCCCCCTCTCATTCCCCCCATCTCCTTCCCCCTTCCTTCCCCCAATCTCCTCCCCGCCTATCTCCTTCCCCCACCTTCCTCCATATCTCCTTCCCCCTTCCTTCCCCCACCTCTCCTTTGCCCCTATCTCCTTCCCCTTCCCCCTTCCTTCCCCCTCTCCTTCCCACTATCTCCTTTCCCCTTCATTCCCCCATCTCCTTTCTTCCCCCATCTCCTTCCTTCCCCCCTCTCCGTCCTTCCCCCCTCTCTTTTCCCCATCTCCTTCCAACTTCCTTCCCCCATCTCCTTCCCACTATCTCCTTTCCCCTTCCTTCCCCCCATCTCCTTCCCTCATCTCCTTCCTTCCCCCCCCATCTCCTTCCTTCCCCCTTCCCCTTCCTTTCCCCCCATCTCCTTCCTTTCCCCCATCTCCTTCCATCACCCCCATCTCCTTCCTTCCCCATCTCCTTCCTTCCCCCCTCTCCGTCCTTCCCCCCTCTCTTTTCCCCTATCTCCTTCCCCCTTCCTTCCCCCCTCTCCTTCCCACTATCTCCTTTCCCCTTCTTTCCGCCCCTCTCCTTCCCCCCCCCCCGCCCCCCCCATCTCCTTCCCCCCATCTCCTTCCCCCTGGTTATATATATTGAACCAGCCAGCACAGAGTTCGAAACAGTCCTAAACTGAGGAGAGGGGGGGGGGGGGGGGGGGGGGGGTAAATATCCTCGTTACATACATTTAACCAGCCAGCACAGACTTAGTGCCCTTAACAGAGCAGACTTTAAATCTCCTGGTTAAATATATATTAAACCAGCCAGCTCAGAGTCAGTGCCTTAAACTGAGGAGAGTGCAAATATCCTGGTGAAATACATTTAACCAGCCAGCACAGTTTCAGTGACCTAAATTGAGGAGAGTGTAAATCTTCTGGTTATGGATATTCAACCAGACAGCACAGACTTCGTGCCCTAAACTGTGCAGACGGGAAGGCTCCTGGTTGAATATATATTTAACCAGCCAGCACAGAGTCATTGCCCTTAACCAAGGAGAGTGTAAATCTCCTGGTTATATATATTTTACCAGCCAGCACAGAGTCAGTACCCAATACTGAGATCAGTGTAAATCTATTGGTTATATATGTTTTACCAACCAGCATGGAGTCAGTGCCCGAAACTGGGGAGAGTGTAAATCTCCTGGCTGGATATATTCAACCAGCCAGCACACATTCATTGCCCGAAACTGAGGAGAGGGTAAATCCCCTTGTTATATATTTTAACCAGCCAGCACAGAGTCATTGCCCTAAACTGAGGAGAGTGTAAATCTCCTGCATATATCCATTTACCCAGCCAGCACAGAGTCTATGCCCTAAACTGAGGAGAGGGGAAAACCCCTGGTGATATATATTTAATTATCCAGCGCAGAGTCAGTGCCCAAAATGGAGGAGAGTGTAAATCGTCTGGTTCAAAATATTTACCAGCCAGCTCAGACTCAGTGCCCGAAACTGAGAAGTGTGTAAATCTCCTGGTTATATATATTTAACCAGCCAGCACAGAGTCAGTGCCCTAAACTGAGGAGAGTGTAAATCTCCTGGTTATATATTATTAACCAGCCAGCACAGAGTCAGTATTCTATACTGAGAACAGTGTGAATCTCCTGGTTATATAAATTTAACCAACCAGCACGGATTCAGTGCCCGAAACTGAGGAGAGTGTAAATTTCCTGGTTATATGTATTTAACCAGCCAGCATAGAGTCATTGGCATCAACTGAGGACTGTGAAAGTGTCCTGGCTAGATATATTGAACCAGCCAGCACGGAGTCATTGCCCTAAACTG